>NC_136923.1:40683654-41295015 GCF_949752795.1 Hyperoodon ampullatus
ACATTAAAATTACTTCTTAGAAAATAAGGGGTTTCCCTGGTGGCGCAGTGGTTAAGAATATGCCTGCCAATGTAGGGGACACGGGTTCGAGCCCTGGTCCGGGAGGATCCCACATGCTGTGGAGCAGCTAAGCTCGTGTGCCACAACTACTGAGCCTGTGCTCTAGAGCCCACGAGTCACACCTGCTGAAGCCCACGCGCCTAGAGCCCATGCTCCGCAACGAGAGGCCACCGCAATGAGAAGTCCACACACCGCAATGAGAAGCCCGCATGCCGCAACGAAGAGTAGCCCCTGCTCACCGCAACTAGAGAAAGCCCGTGCAGCAACGAAGACCCAACGCAGCCAAAATAAATAAATAAAATAAATAAATTTATTTAAAAAAAAGAAAATAAGGGGCTTCCCTGGTGGCGCAGTGGTTGAGAGTCCTCCTGCCGAAGCAGGGGACACGGGTTCGTGCCCCGGTCTGGGAAGATCCCACATGCCACGGAGCGGCTGGGCCTGTGAGCCATGGCCACTGAGCCTGCGCATCCAGAGCCTGTGCTCCGCAACAGGAGAGGCCACAACAGTGAGAGGCCCACGCACCACAAAAAAAAAAAAAAAGAAAAGAAAATAAGGAGGTAATAGAGTAACAAATTATACAATGTTTTATGTAATTTATTAGTCTGTTGTGGTGTACAAAGTTTTTAATAATTTCAGCCATATTTTAAGATACAAGTCAGATGTGAGAGCCAGTGTCAATCATACTGTTTGGGATGGATGCCTCTGAGATTTTCACAAGCATTTTTAAAAGGAAGTTTAAGACCCCTCATGTTTATGTGAGCAACTGTTTATATTACTGCCTTTTCTGTGGTCTTGTAACAAAAGAAGAACCTGGTTCTTTCAACAACTAGAGTAATTTTTGGAAAGTCTCTTTCTCATTTTATTTATAAAATGAGTATGTTAGATATGTAAGATCCCTGTATTAGTGTAACTAATGCTGTCTAATATATCTAGCATTTCAGTGCTTTAACACAAAGTTTATTTCTTGCTTCATGTGGTGATTGAAGAATTCCAGCTCCTTTGCATTCATTTGGTTGACAACAAAGAGCACCAGCAACAAAGATCTCGTTGAATGTTTTGTGGGGAAGCATATTACTTCAGCTGGAATCCTGCTGTCTAGAACCTAGTATGGTCTCAGCTGCAAGGGAGGTGGGTGGGAGATGTTTTTCTGAGTGCCTAGGAAGAAGAGAGGGGATTGGTTGAGCATTGAGCATCTATGCTGTACTCCCATTCAGTTTGTATAATACATTCTTAGATTCTGTATTCACCACAAAAATCTCCTATTGCGTGCTACTTTTTGTACCTTTGATTACTCAGAATTTACTTCCAAATTTTCTTAGAAGAAATTTAGTTTGGGACTCTGTTATTTTGGTTTGTAAACTCTTTGGTGCTTGCTATATTTAGGAAAGTTTTTTGTTGTTGTTGTTGTTTTTTTACCCCAAGATGGTTATATCATGTTATTTTCTTTTGTAATTTCATTTCTGCTTAAACTTTTTTTAAACCTCACTATGCCTTGCTTATTTTTGAAGGATTAAAAATGCATCAATGGCAAAAATCTCCCATTGCTTATCCAAGAAATACACTAGAATATTGAACACAGCCAACACCAGAGCCACCAAGTCATTGTCCACCCATGTTCAGTCTGTCAGCCCACTAGCAGAAGGGAGAACAGAGAAACCTTACACTGTCTTTTAAAGGTCAGCACATGCAGACTTGCAGACCAATAAAGAAGCACATTCCAGTGAGGAGGCAAAGTTCTCTTTGCCTTCTGCCCACTTAAGATTAAACTTAGAGTCAGCAAAAGCCTTTCAGCTTTGATTTCAGCTGCTGTTTTAGTTATCCCCACCAACCCCCTTTCTGTGATCCATTATATATACCATTTTGTACTTAAGACCAAGGCATATCATTCCTCATGCATCCATCCTGTGTTAGTAAATCTGATGAGAATGTTGTAAGCCTAAGTATTAAATTCATTTTTTTCTTAAAATATATAATTATCTCAAAATAATGCCACAGTTCAGTTTGCACTGTATGTGAATCAATACTTTCTTGTGTAGTTACCCCTCTGGTAAATCAAACCCGCCCCCTCCCTGAAGTTGCCTTTTTTTTTTTTTTTTTTTTTAGTTCCCAGACCAGGGATTGAACCTGGGCCCTTGGCAGTGAAAGTGCGGAGTCCTAACCACTGGACCGCCAGGGAAATCCCAGTTGCCTTTTTTTGTTGTTGGCAGAAAAATATATGCTATCTGTACCAAATGTCTAAGTCTGTAGCTTTTAAAAATTATACTGCTTTTGGGGACTTCCCTGGTGGTCCAGTGGTTAAGACTCTGCGCTTCCACTGCAGCAGGCATGGGTTTGATCCCTGGTCCAGGAACTAAGATCTCGCATTCTCAAGGGTGCGGCCAAAAAAAAAAACAAAGGACAAAAATTATGCTGTTTTTGGAAAGATTAGTTTTGTACAGAGTTGTTTCTAGATCCTAGTGCATAACCATCATCCTGGGATTTCTTTTTGTTTCTCATATAGGTTAATTGTACTATTACTTTGATACTGTGGCTTTCCTAGGATGCTGTGTTCATTGTCATTTTCCTGGAGTCTGTGCTGAAAGTTCATTTTTAGAAAGGGTGTCTGGAAAGTAAACTTTTTGGATTTACTGCATGTTTGAATTTCCTGCTTTGGTCCTGACTGCATAGATGGGTCAGGTATAAAACTCTAGGTTCAAAATAATTTCTCTCAGTTCTCAAGGCGTCACTCCATTGCTTTCTAGCATCCAGTGTTGCTATTAGAAATCAGAAGCAAATCTGTTTCTCATAACTTGGTAGACAGTGCTTGGGGAAATTTTCTTTTTTTCTCCTTTCTCCCTTCTGTCCCTGTCTCTCTGCTCCCTCCATCATCCCTGTCTCCCCCATCCCCTTTTTTGCTGTGATATGTTATATGTACCTTTTTGTGTGTAAAATGTGTGCAAAATTTAAAGATAATAAAAAGATAAATATCTATGAATCTACCACCCAACTTATGAAATTGGACTTTTCTAAACCCCTTATTGTCTCTTCCTTTTTGATTTTCTCCACGCCAGAGAGTATTGCTATTCTGAATTTGTGCCTCTGTTTGTGTTTATTTTATTGTTTATTTAATAAATGTTTTATTATGTTCCTGCCACATCCAGACTCTGTGCTAAATACAGTAGATTCAAAATAAAATGCATAGAGGATTATAAGAATGGGTCTAGTAGTGTGTCACACTTTATGACTCCTTTCACGCTGAATTCATATCTTACAATATACATATCACTAGGAATTAATCTTTGTGTTTATTTTAATACAGAGTACAAATGTATGATTCCATTAACACTATGTGTTGAAATTCAACCATGTTGATATGTATATCTGTAAATTTATTTTCAATGCTATATTGATTTTATTATATGTATTAATGTAAAATTTAATCTGTTCTCTGTTGATGTACATTTGGGCTGTTATCAGGTTCTTGTTATTATGAATAATACTGCTTTCACATTCTTGTACATGAATGCAGGAGTTTATATACAAATTCTTATAAACAATGATATACTGTTGTGTAAAATGATTGTATCAATTTACAGCAGTGCAGGAGAGGCCTAGTTGCTGGTCATCCTTCCTGACGCTTGATATTGTCTGACTGTTTCATTTTAGCAATTCTGGCAAGTATTTATTGGATCTCAGAGTAGTTTTAATTTACCTATCCCCTGGTGATTAGTAAAAGTAAGCACCTTTTATGTTTATTGGATTTTTGGATAGGCTCCTATAAGAGGTGACTGTTATGTTTTGTTGTGCTTTTTATTTGTAGAAGTTCTTTATATGTCCCATATATGAGTTCTTTCTTTTTGCATATTGCAGATATCATCTTCAACTCTGTGGTTTGCTTTCACTCTCTTAATGGTATATTTGGATGGATATAAATTCTTTCTTAAATGTTGTCCAATTTATCATTTCTAGCCCTTTATGGTTAGTGAATTGTGTGACCTGTTTAAGAAATCTTTGCTTATTACCACATGAGCATGAAGAAGATACTCTTCATATTATCTTCTAGAAGCCTTATTTTTTTTTTAACATCTTTATTGGAGTATAATTGCTTTACAATGTTGTGTTAGTTTCTGCTGTATAACAAAGTGAATCAGCTATACATATACATATATCCCATATCTCCTCCCTCTTGCGTCTCCCTCCTACCCTCCCTATCCCACCCCTCTGGGTGGACACAAAGCAGGGAGCTGATCTCCCTCTGGTATGTAGCTGCTTCCCACTAGCTATCTGTTTTACATTTGGTAGTGTATATATGTCCATGCCACTCTCTCGTCCCAGCTTACCGTTCCCCCTCCCCGTGTCCTCAAGTCCATTCTCTATGTCTGCGTCTTTATTCCTGTCCTGCCTCTAGGCTCTTCAGGACCTTTTTTTTTTTAAATTCCATATATATGCATTAGCATACGGTATTTGTTTTTTTCTTTCTTTTTTTTTTTTTTTTTTGCGGTATGTGGGCCTCTCACTGTTGTGGCCTCTCCCATTGCGGAGCACAGGCTCCGGACGCGCAGGCTCAACGGCCATGGCTCACGGGCCCAGCTGCTCCGCAGCATGTGGGATCTTCCCGGACTGGGGCACAAACCCGTGTCCCCTGCATTGGCAGGCGGACTCTCAACCACTGTGCCACCAGGGAAGCCCTGTTTTTTTCTTTCTGACTTACTTCACTCTGTATGACAGTCTCTAGGTCCATCCACCTCACTACAAATAACTCATTTTCGTTTCTTTTTATGGCTGAGTAATATTCCATTGTCTATATGTGCCATATGTTCTTTATCCATTCATCTGTCATTGGGCACTTACGTTGCTTCCATGTCCTGGCTATTGTAAATAGAGCTGCAGTGAACATTGTGGTACATGACTCTTTTTGAATTATGGTTTTCTCAGGGTATGTGCCCAGTAGTGGGATTGCTGGGCCATGTCGTAGTTCTATTTTTAGTTTTTTGAGGAACCTCCATACTGTTCTCCGTAGTGGTTGTATCAATTTACATTCCCACCAACAGTGCAAGAGGGTTCCCTTTTCTCCACACCCTCTCCAGCATTTATTGTTTGTAGATTTTTTGATGATGACCATTCTGACTGGTAGCCTTATTGTTTCATCTTTCACATTTAGACCTGCTATCCATCTGGAATTGATTTTTGTGTATGGTGTGAGGTAGAACTCAATATATATTTTCCCCAATAGTTGGATATCCAGTTGACTCAACACCACTTATTGAAAAGACAGTTCTTTCCCTACTGCTCTGCATTGTCACATTTGTCATAAGTTAAGTGTCCATATGTAGAGGTTCTGTTTTGAAACTGTTCTCTTGTATTGGGCTCTTTCTTGGTGGTTGTGCCAGTACCACAGTGTCTTCATTATTGTATTTATATGTAGTAGGTTGAAGCATATGAAATGGGCACATTTTTAGTTCATCAATTTTTAGCAATTTCATATGATTCAATCCAGTAGTAAGTTTTGATACACAGTAACTTAAGTTCTTCTAAGTTTGTTCTCTAACATTGTCTTGGCTATTCTTGGCTTTTTGCATTTTTATATAAAATTTAGAATTGGCTTTTGAGTTTGAATTAAAAAGAAAAAACTATTGGAATTTTGCTTGGAAATGTTCATTCTGTAGATAAGTTTGGAAATAGTTGACATTTTAAAAAATACTGAGTCTTCCAGTATATAGTACATAATCGTGATATATCTTGCCATTCTTTTTTTTATTTTTTTATTTTTTGCGGTACGCGGGCCTCTCACTGTTGTGGCCTCTCCCATTGTGGAGCACAGGCTCCGGATGTGCAGGCTCAGCGGCCATGGCTCACGGGCCCAGCCGCCCCACGGCATGTGGGATCTTCCCAGACCGGGGCACGAACCCGTGTCCCCTGCATCGGCAGGCGGACTCTCAACCACTGCGCCACCAGGGAAGCTCCTGCCATTTATTTAGGTCTTTAATTTCTCTCTCTTTTTTTTTTTATATGTTTTCTAGTGGTCATGGGTATCTTTCATTAAAGTTATTCTTAGTTTTTTTTCAAAAATACCATTGTCAGTGGTATTTTTGAAAAATTTGTTTTCCCGTTATTTTTGCTGTATGTGGAAATGCAGTTGGAGTTTTAGCAATTTACCTGGAGTTCAACAACCTTGCTAAATAAATTCATTTACTAATTCTAACAGTTTATTTGATTTTCTCTATATTTTTATAGTTATGTTTCCTGCAAATAATGACAGTGTTTTGTTTTTGTTCTTTTTTTTGGCTGTGTTGGGTCTTCGTTGCTGCATGCAGGCTTTCTCTAGTTGCCGCGAGCGGGGGCTACTCTTCGTTGTGGTGCGCGGCCTTCTCATTGCAGTGGCTTCTCTTGTTGCAGAGCTTGGGCTCTAGTCACGCAGGCTTCAGTAATTGTGGCCCGTGGACTCAGTAGTTGTAGCTCGTGGGCTCTAGAGCTCAGGCTCAGTAGTTGCGGCACATGGGCTTACTTGCTCTGCGGCATGTGTGTTCTTCTTGGACCGGGGCTTGAACCTGTGTGCCCTGTATGGGCAGGCGGATTCTTAACCACTGTGCCACTAGGGAAGTCCCCAGAAACTTTAAAAGTTATCTTGTTGCCTGTTATAAATGCATAGGGAAATGAAAAAAATAGGAAGATTAATATTTAGTACACTGTAATTGAAAACATTAGAAACTTTGAGAATTAAGATGTTTTATTTCTTAGTAAAAAACTTATCAAGAGTAGTGTCTTCTCTTCTTGTGACTTATGATGTGGAATGGGCATCTTTTCTCTGCCTTGGCATGTTGTCATACTCCTTTCTAAGTTTGGATCTGCTTCCAGGATTTTATCGTTTGGGTTTTCAGTGTCACAAAGTATATTTGAGAATTCTTTTAATGTGAAGTTTCTTGCCCAAGTCACTTCCTTTGGGACATCCTCATCTTTTTCACCAAACACACATAGATAAGCTCACCTTCACTAAATTCCTCCGGCTGCATATCCAGAGTTTTTTTTTTTTTTTTTTTTTTATTTATTTATTTATTTTTGGCTGCGTTGGGTCTTTGTTGCCGTGCACGGGCTTTCTCTAGTTGCGGTGAGCTGGGGCTACTCTTCGTTGCAGAGCGCAGCCTTCTCATTGCGGTGGCTTCTCTTGTTGTGGAGCACGGGCTATAGGTGTGCGGGCTTCAGTAGTTGTGGCACATGGGCTTAGTGGCTCCATGGCATGTGGGATCTTCCTGGACCAGGGATCGAACTCGTGTCCCCTGCATTGGCAGGTGGATTCTTAACCATATCCAGAGTCTTTTGAATGACGGTAGAGTCAACATCCCACCAGCGTAGCTGTTACTTCTGTAACTCCGTTCACATTCGATTTGGATTTCACTTCCAATGTTGCTCCTTTTTAGTTCTTTGCTGCACTTTTCGTTTTTGTTGACCAGTTCCCTCTTACAACTATCCTTTTTACAAAATGTCACATGGGTTTATCACTGGGAGACGAGGCAACACAACTGTTTGTGTATGAACTGAATAACAGATGCTCAGTGACCAGTCAGTAACATACTTTATGATGTGATAGGTCACTGATCTTGATGCACACCTGTTATTTATGTAGTGATTTGTGGACTGAAGAGCTAGCAGCAAATTTTGTGCTTTATGCAATTACTCACAGTTAATATACCATGGTAACTGGAACTTGAAACAGGTTGTTGAAGGACTGGTGTTATTTACCTAAACTATGGTAATTGAAATTTGTGGATGTTAGAACCTTGCAAAGCAAGGACTGCCTGTATTTGTGACAGAGATTATATGGGCCTCAGAGTTTAAACAATTTATTATCTGGCTCTTTACAGAAAATATTTGCTGACCTGCGATCTAAGTTCATAAGTTTACTTTTGCTTATAATTTTCCATTACTGTATTCTTGTCTGGTTTTGATATTGGCGTATATTACCAATAATCATATAGTAATCACTAGCAAATACCTAAAGCACATACAGTGTTCCAGGCACCGTTCTAACATTTTAAATATTAACAGATCCAGAAGTAGTTAATTCTGTTATCCCCAACTTATATTTGAGGAAGCTGAAGTAAAGAAGTTAAGAAACTTGCCCAAGGTCACATAGATACTAAATGGTAGAACCCAAATTTGAACCTCTGGTGGTCCAGTGTGGACCCCGGCCTCTACTACATTATACTTATATTGATATTAGTTTCATAAAATGAGTTGGGGAGCATTCTTTTTCTAATTTCTAGAGTTTGTGTTAGATCAGCACCTTAAATATTTAGTAGAACTCCTATATAACCCTTTGTAGGATATGTGTGTGTGTTTGTGTGTGTGTGTGTGTATTTGGAAGATTTAAAAATACTGTTTCAATTTCTTTAATTGATTTTGTACTGTTTAGGTTTTCTATTTATTATATTTTGGATCAGTTTTTGTGATATATACTCTTAGGAATTGATGTTTTTTATCTGATCTTCAAATTTGTTGGCATAGTTTTATATTATCTTTTTTTCTCTCTCCTGCATTTGTGGCATTATTCTTTTTCCTTCTTAAAATTGTTCATTTGTGCCTTCTCTTCTTTTTTTGTCAGTCTTCCCAGTGGTTTGTTAACTTTATCAGTCCTCAAAGAGGAGTTTTGGTTTGCTGATCTCCTCTTCTGTTTCTTTTTTTTTTTTTTTAAAGGATCAATCTTTTTTTTTAAAAATATATTTATTTATTTATTTGGCTGCATTGGGTCTGCGTTGCTGCACGCGGGCTTTTTCTAGTTGCAGCAAGCGTGGGCTAACCTTCATTGTGGTGCACAGGCCTCTCATTGAGGTAGGTTCTTGCTGCATAGCACTGGTTCTTGGCACGCGGGCTTCAGTAGTTGTGGCACGCAGGCTCAGTAGTTGTGGCTCGCAGGCTCTAGAGCACAGGCTCAGTAGTTGTGTCACACGGGCTTAGTTGCTCCACGGCATGTGGGATCTTCCCGGACCAGGGCTCGAACCCATGTCCGCTGCATTGGCAGGCGGATTCTCAACCACTGCGCCACCAGGGAAGTCCATCCTCTTCTGTTTCTTTGTGCTTTATTTTTGTTCATGATCTTATTTCCTTCCTTTGATTTTATTCAGATTTATTTTTATCTAACTCTTAAGATGTATGTTAACTAATTAATGTTTTTCTTCCTTTTCTAATATAAGCACTTAAGGCTAGAGACATTCTTAAATTCCCTCTTTAGGTGTATTCCACAAACTTTGCTATATAATATTTTTGGTATTATTCAGTTCTAGTATTTTTTCATTTCTATTATGGTTTAACTCATGGGTTATTTGTAGTGTTTTAAAATTTCCTAATACATTAAAAAATTCAGGTTTTTATTTCTAACTTATTTATATGTTTCATAAATGTGGATTGTATAATAATTTTTAAAATATGAGACTTTATTTCCTAGTATACATTTATTTTAAAAAGAAAGTTTCATGTGTGCTAGAAGAGAAAGTGTCTTCTCCAGTGTACTCTGTAGTCCAGTAGTTGAAACCTGTATACTGAGTTGCTCAAAGCTTATATTGTATTTGCTGATTTTTGTCTACTTGATGTGTCAGTTGCTGGGAGAGGTATATTACAATATCCCCCTATGAAGGAGGATTCATCTGTTTCTCCTCATTACTATCAGTTTTATGTATTTTTGCACATCTGTGTTGTTAGGTATGTACAAGTTTGATATTTAATATTTGGTTTTTTTTTTTTTTTTTTGTGGTACGTGGGCCTCTCACTGTTGTGGCCTCTCCCGTTGCGGAGCACAGGCTCCGGACGCGCAGGCTCAGTGGCCACGGCTCACGGGCCCAGCCGCTCCGCGGCATGTGGGATCCTCCCAGACCGGGGCACAAACCCGTGTCCCCTGCATCGGCAGGCGGACTCTCAACCACTGCGCCACCAGGGAAGCCCTGATATTTAATATTGATAACTCTTAGTGAATTAAACTTTTTGTCATTTTATTTCTACTAGTGTTTTTGGTTAGAGTTGATTTTGCTTGATATTTATATACACCAATCTGGTATGCCTTTTTGTTACACAGTTGAATGTTCTGCAGTAGATGCTACTGGTACCCTGTTTGGATCCACTTAACCAGCCAGTGTGTCCCTCAGCCAATGAGTGCCTTGACGAGGGTTACAGAAACCCGGCCCCCTTCCCTCATGGCGGCACTGACTCAGTGCTGCTGTTGTGCTCCACAGCTTCCCAGGGAAGAGGCAGAGAGGGGGACTCGGCTGAAACCAGTGCTGGCTCCCTTCCTTCTACATCTTTCTCCTGAGGGCGCTCCCTCAATAAACCACTTCTATAAAAATCCCTGTTTCAGGCTCTGCTTCTAGTAAACTGGATCTAAAGCACCTACCCTCCCGACAAGGGAGAACTTTATCTCTTTCTAGTGTTAAGTTTTACAAACCCTGTTTTATGTTTCATTTTGATGAACTTTATCTTTAGTGTATTAGGTAGATTATTGCTTAATTCAGTAGCTCTCAATTGTGGGTGTCCTTCAGAATTAACTCTTAAAAACTGAAATTGCTCAACTCTGTCTCTGATTGATTCTGTTCCAGTGGCTTTTCACTTTTAACTCAGATCTTTTCCTCTATTTCAGGTAAAACGTTCAAAGTTATGGTAAATAATAACTTGAAAGATTCATTTGACTTTTTACTTTGCTTGTTCAGTTTTCACTTAAAAGTATTGTTTCAGAGTCCAGTATTATTTCAGAGTCCAAGGCGGGCTCTGAAAGAGACACACATTGTAGATAAATAATTACAGAAGCATCAGCACAAATCCCTATCTCCTCTTAGTTCTATCTTCCATTTCCCCTCACTTTCACTGACATTTTCTACAATGAAGTGTGGCATACTGTGGCTCTGAACTTCAGAGAGAAACTTCACTTGATGGAGAGGTTTTTTTTTTTCTTTCTTTCTTTCTTTCTTTCTTTTTTAAATTTATTTTTGGCTACGTTGGGTCTTCATTGCTGCGCGCAGGCTTTCTCTAGTTCTGGTGAGCGCGGGCTACTCTTCGTTGTGGTGCGTGGGCTTCTCATTGCGGTGGCTTCTCTTGTTGCGGCACACAGGCCCTAGAGCTTGCGAGCTTCAGTAGCTGTGGCACGTGGGCTCAGTAATTGTGGCTCGCGGGCTCTATAGCACAGGCTCAGTAGTTGTGGCACACGGGCTTAGTTGCTCCTCTGCATGTGGGATCTTCCTGGACCAGGGCTTGAACTGAACCTGTGTCCCCTGCATTGGCAGGCGGATTCTTTTTTTTTTTTTTTTCCGGTACACTGGCCTCTCACTGTTGTGGCCTCTCACTGTTGTGTTGCGGAGCACAGGCTCCGGACGCACAGGCTCAGCGGCCATGGCTCACGGGCCCAGCCGCTCCGCGGCATGTGGGATCTTCCCAGACCGGGGCACGAACCCGCGTCCCCTTCATCGGCAGGCGGACTCTCAACCACTGCGCCACCAGGGAAGCCCGGCAGGCGGATTCTTAACCATTGCGCCACCAGGGAAGTCCCGAGAGGTTTTTCTTAAATAAAATAGTTCTCAAAAGCTAAAAGCTGATCAAGTGTGATTACTTCATCCAATTTCCCCAAGCCTAAGTAGCTTAAAATTCTATAATATATTTGTTACTCCTTGACAGAGACATGTGAGCTGATACTATAGAGATTTAAGCTATTTAATTATAAAAGTGATAGTAACATGATGGTGGTAGCTGATCTCTTGAACAAAAAACGATTTGTTTTTGTCACATTGCATCATGTTGTGCTTTTCTAAAAGCAGAGAGCTATTTTTGTTGCCCTGCCTAATAATGTTAAGATGACCAGCATGGAGAGCTGGCTTGTCTGGTTACTCCCGGTTGGCTTTTTTTTCATGATTGCTCTGGCACGGGACATGTTTAGAAAGTAGGAGAAATGAGGTGAATATTCTTAATTACTGATGACCTTCCACCTTTAATCTGTTTATTCTTTTTTTTCTTTGAGTTTTTTTTTTAAAATTAATTTTTATTTATTTATTTTTGGCTGCGTTGGGTCTTCGTTGCTGCACGTGGGCTTTCTCTAGTTGCGGCGAGCGGGGGCTACCCTTCCTTGTGGTGCGTGTGCTTCTCATTGCAGTGGCTTCTCTTGTTGCGGAGCATGGGCTCTAGGCACGTGGGCTTCAGTAGTTGCGGCACGCGGGCTCAGTAGTGGTGGCTCACAGGCTCTAGAGCACAGGCTCAGTAGTTGTGGCGCACACGCTTAGTTGCTCTGCGGCATGTGGGATCTTCCCGGACCAGGGCTCGAACACGTGTCCCCTGCATTGGCAGGCGGATTCTTAACCACTGCGCCACCAGGGAAGTTGCTGTTGATTCTTTTTCCAGTTCTGACTTTTTGTAGCTTTGGCATCTCTGATTAATTTCAGATTAGACATGGTTTTTATTAACTTCCATTTACCATTTTAGAACTATCTGTTTAGTTATCCCCTTCATTTTGTTGGCTTTTGCTGTTTTGGCCCATGTTCTGTATAAAGTAATCCACTAAGAGAAGATATACACATCACTTAGACATGGTCTTTCCCCTTTGGGACCTAGTAGGTTACAGGAGCTGCTAGTATATTCAGCTCACTACAGTATAGATCTGACTGTACTGTTTGTTACAAAAGAAGTATAGACGATGTATTAGTTCTGAATGGTACTGGGAGAACAGATTCTAAAAAGGAATCAGAGAAAAGGTGATAGGATGTGGACCTCAATTTCAAGACTAACAAGGAGGAAGTAAAGAGAATTTGAAGTGTAGAGAGCAATATGAGCAAGAGTATACAGTGATAAAGTCAGTGGTCTGCTTGTAAAATGGCAGCTGGTCCCATGTGACTAAAATTTAGGGAGCCCCAAGTGGAAAACTGCTGATGATTGTAGTAGGCGGTAGGACTGGGTCTTCTAGGATTGTTTGGCCTTGATATCACACTAAGGAGTTTTGTTTTGTTTTTAAATAGGCATTGGGGTCCTTTTAAATCAACTGATATGTTTTCCTGATATTAGGAGTCTTCCCAACTGCCTTCATCCTTTAAGAAGAAAAGGTAGAGCAAAAAAAATTGATTTTGAAGTATAGTGATATCATTGTGTCAAGTTAAAGCAGAGACTGTAAAATTCCAAGATTTTGCCAGTTTCATCACACCCTGCATCTGTGTCTGGTGTTCACTGGGTCTCCTCTTAGCCTGATCCTCAATCCCGGTTTCATTGATAAGTGATTCATTTTCTCTGATTCTTTTTTTGTCATCTGTTAAAGTGAGGGAATTGGATCCTAGATTATTTGAACTGGTGTTTTTTAAAAAGCCTTTAGAGATCTTAAGTGTTTAGAAATAATTTATGGGTAAGAGTAAGCAAACTCTGAATAACTTTTTATCTGTTAGACTGAGGTTAGACTAACTGGGATGAAAGTGTTAAAAAATACTTTCTCTTTTTTCAAAATTTGGGGGCATTAGGTATTGAGAATCATCTTAAGTTTCGCTCTTCTTTTAAAAAAATTGAGATAAAATTGAAGATTTGGTCTTGAGGACAGTTTTAACAGAAATGTAAGTGCTGTGTCATTGTCATCTCTTGTTTTGGCGCATATAACTGGACTTCAGCAGACATCATGCCATCTGTATCACATGGCTAACAGTGGGAGGTATCTAGTGTAGATTCTTCTTCTTGGGGAAATAGATTCAAATTCACTTGGATAGAAATGTGGCAGGTGCTTGTTTAGAGATCCAAAATGCATTCAGTCAGGACCGAATCTAAGCTGCCTGAATAGTCCCTGTAAGTAAGTAAGCTGGGCTTTAAGCCTTGTGCTGCAAGGTCTTGGGTATGTGAATATGTGTGTGCATGTGTGTGCAGTGGGTTTTTTTTTTTGGTTTTTTTTTGTGTGTGTGCAGTGTTTTTATACTTACAGGACAGGGCTTCCTAAACTAGCAGTGGGAAAAGGAACACTTTGTTTTGGGGACTACATGGAAGTAATGTGTATCAGTGTGTTCTTTCATATAGGAATGTCACTGGTTGATGGCCTCAGCTATTCTAGTAATCAAGGGCTCTCTCCTGTTGCTAATCCTGTGATGAGCAGGACAAATGGTGGTGATGAACAGAACCCCGCTGAGCCTGGAAATTCCATCACTTGGTCATAGTACAGCTGTTGTCCTTGTAGTGGGTAGGGAGGCACCTGGGGGTGGAAAGTTAATATATTCGACAGGGGGTTTGGAGTTTATTGCTTAGGACAGTCAAGATGTTGCTGAGCTGTCTGTTGCTGTTTCCAGTCTGGTTCTGGGGAGGAGCAGCAGAAATTTAGCTCAGCTTCAGGGATTATAAGTGCCTGTGAGCTGTATAAGGACCCCTAGAGGTCCTTAATAAATATTTGGTTTTACTTCGAATGAAATACTGTTTCATTTGAAAGTATAAATCAAGGTGTTCTAGTTAAATAAATTAAAAACAGAACACAGCCTCCAGACAAATAAGGTTCAGCTTGATATGTAATAGGCCTCTGAAAGAAATTCATTAAAACAAATCTGAGGAATAAAGTCCCCATTTAGTAACTGAAAACTTGCTAGGCAAACTAAAAAAATCTCATGTTGAATGTGAAATCTTTATGATGCAGACTATACCTTTAAGCATGTCAGATTATAAATGGTCTCTGGGACTGTTTGGGATGCTGGGTTTCTTCCAAGCTTGAAGAACAAGCCCTGCATTTTTGGCCACAGCACTGTCCTGGGATAACAGCTTAGTGCTGGCTTCAGAATTCTCTGTCATGGAAAAAAAAGTGTAGAAGAAAATATTAACCCACATATCTTTACAGTTCTGTGTCTGGTCCATAACTCACCCCTCCACCCCACCCCCACACCCCAAACAAAACAGAATATCCATCATGGGTACAATTTAAGTGAGTATTATGAACAGTCTCCTACCTTTAAGAATTATTATTAAACGTTTCTTTTTTAAATTGGTTATTTGGAACTCAGAATACATTTTCCTTAGATAAACAATGTTATAAATGATAATTTTGGTTCTAAACTAGTCCCAATTACTGAGAAGAA
Organism: Hyperoodon ampullatus; assembly: GCF_949752795.1. Lineage (NCBI taxonomy): Eukaryota > Metazoa > Chordata > Mammalia > Artiodactyla > Ziphiidae > Hyperoodon > Hyperoodon ampullatus. Next base: position 40,698,741 of record NC_136923.1, read on the forward strand.
AGTTTCTTTCTTTTTTCTAAAACTGACAGGCAGTGTTTTGAAAGGTGTTGAGCTTGCCTTTGGCATTGTCACCTCCCTTTCTCTTACCTCCTAGGGTCTCTGGGCCCACATACCTTCTCCCTACTTTGGTACCTTATCCAGGTCTGCTTTTTTCCCTGAAATATTCCATGTTGCTAAATTATGTCTCTTCCTTTTTATCCTAAAACCAGAAACTCAGACACTTCCAATGGAATTTATCTCTGGGGTTAGGAGGAAAGCTACTTGATAACTAAACTCACATAAGGTGGAATGATGGTCCTTCAAGGGGTGTATGTCCCTTTATTGCCCCCTTTAAATTGTGAAATAAGATTCTGTACTTTAAAAGAGAATGCTGGCTGCTGCATTGAATGAATCTTGGTAGAAATTTGGCTAATGTGACCGAGTGAAATGAAAATATTACAGTGGTTATGAAAAGTGTGTGAGTATGTTGGTGGGAATTAGGCTTCTCTTCTTCCTTTTCATGAGTTTTCTTCCTCCAGTTTAGTTTCAAAGCAGCACCTTTGGTCGGGCGGGGATGCGGGGAGGTTAGTAAGGGAGGACAGGCAACAACAGGCCATTTGCAAACTAGAATGCTAATTTCTCATCAGCCAGAATGAGCACAGATCCCAACTGAGTGACTAGAGATATGACTGACCTAAAATTTTCACAAGGACTTCTGGGAGTTTGAAAACTTGCCCATACTTCTGTGCATTTAAGTTAGATATGAACACTATTTAATCTGTATAGACCTAGAAAATATTTTTAGTTCAGTAATTAATTCTGGAGTTTGTGATCTGAAGAAAACCATACAACAGAGAAGGCACTTGTGATCTCATTATGTATTCTTATTTATTCTTTATGAGCACATAGCTATTAATAGTAAAAGAATAGTCAAGAGGCCAAAATTCTCTTCTGTGCTTCATCATCATGTCCTGTCATTTCCTCTTGCCTTGGTTTACCTAGGTATTTTCAAAACGTTCTCACCAGATAGTCTCACATCAGGCATGAAGTCAGAATGAAAGATCAGATGTCCAGAGTGCTATGCTTGAAAACGGTACGCTCTTGGTGCCTGGTTAAATAATATGGGGCTTATTTTCTGGCAGAGTGGTGTCAAGTCTCCTTTGATGTTAGCCAGAACTGGGTGGAGTTTCTTAAGCACCAGTCAGATTTGCTCAAGCAGGCACTGTGCACTGTGTAGTTGGTTTTTAGTCTCTCCCTTTGCCGAAAGGCTTTTTACCTTTTAATAAACCTGAACCCAGTTATAACTGAGAGTACTTGACGTATAAAATAATAGTCACACAGAGGATCTATATGAATTTTGTTTGTTTATTTCTAATTTAAGTGATGAAACTGAATTATAAGTAGCTTATAGAATAGTCAACCTCAAGAATCGTTTAACATACCACTCTCATTTTACAGCCTAGGGAACTCAGCCCCGGAAGGTGACTCACTCAAAACGATAGTGAGAATCAGACTGAACTAGTGAAGCATGGAAACTTCTTTAACCGGCTTTCGTTTCTTGCCTCCTATCAACAAATCCATTTAAAGTTAACAGAACAGGGAACTATATTCAGTATCTTGTAATAACCTATAACGGAAAAGAATCTGAAAAAGAATATGTATATAACTGAATCACTTTGCTGTACACCTGAAACATTGCAAATCAACTGTACTTAAATTTTAAAAAATCCAAACTCAGTTAATTTTCTCTATTATCTATACAAATAGAGGAGGAAAAGCATAAATAGTCAATGAGAGAATTTTTTTTAAAGTAGATACTTCTCATTAACAAGGGTATGTTTTTGAATTTTCCTGAAGGGTATGTTTTTGAATTTTCCTGTATATCCAGATTTGAGAAGAACACTGTCAAATCCGTTTGTCCATAAAATACATAACTAAACATTTTAAGGCATGAATAAATATTGTGACCTTAAATGATTCTGTTAAATGTAGGATGACATTCAGTCATGAAGTTATTAAGATCAATTCTGGAGCACTTGCAGAACCAGCTTAACAGATCTGTAGAGCACCTAAGGAATTTATTATACTTACACATATTTTAGAATAGAATAACTATAAAATTGAGTAGTCTTCTCTTTAATTTATTGAAAACTGGGGCTTTTTGGCTAAAAGCCAGTATTTTCACTTCCACTAGCTAGTATTGCTTTTACAGGGTCATTTTCCATAAGTAGATTGTGTGTGTGTGTGTGTGTGCTTAAATCATACTTCTATTTATATGTGATGACATGAAAAGAATAGCTAAACTGTTTTGAGATACAGATACTTGGTGGTTGGATGCATGTACTGGGAGCCAAGTGACCTTCCCACTTCCAGCTGTCTAATTTTCTATCAATTTTACCCTCTTAGGCTGAATTTAAGCTGCTGTTCATATTCCATGAACCACATGTCAGCCCAGAAAATGGTTTGGGAGATTGGGAGGCGGGGAGGAGGGGAAAGATTACAGTGAATAAAAAGGTGCCCTTTGAGGGCTTCCCTGGTGGTGCAGTGGTTGAGAGTCCGCCTGCCGATGCAGGGGACACGGGTTCGTGCCCTGGTCCGGGAGTATCCCACATGCCGCGGAGCAGCTAGGCCCGTGAGCCATGGCCTCTGAGCCTGCGCGTCCGGAGCCTGTGCTCCGCAACGGGAGAGGCCACAACAGTGGGAGGCCCGCGTACCGCAAAAAAAAAAAAAAAAAAAAATTGCTGGTTTTGTCTGTATTTTCACCAGTGTCATAAATTAGGAAAAGTCTGAGAAGATTGCATGAAGTAAGTGTCATAATTACATATTTCTAGGACAAATAAATCTGTTGGGCTCTTATTGTATGTTGTTAAAGATGGTACAGGTGTTCCTTACAAGTTCTCTTTGACAATGAAACTGCTTAATTATAGACATTCTTTATTGTTTTTTGTTCATAGCAGCTTTCAAAGGCTAACTGGTAATAATAGCTATCATAGATAGAAAAGGGAAAAGCAGTTCCTCTTTATGGAACCCTTTGACATATGTCAGGCCTTTGCAAAGTTCTTTATTTTTATTTTATTTATTTTAGTCTTGGCTGCGTTGGGTCTTCGTTGCTGCGTGCGGGCTCTTCTCTGGTTGCGGCGAGTGGGAGCTACTCTTCGTTGTGGTGCGCGGGCTTCTCATTGTGGTGGCTTCCTCTGTCGTGGAGCACAGGCTCTAGGCGTGCGGGCTCAGTAGTTGTGGCTTGCGGGCTCTAGAGCACAGGCTCAGTAGTTGTGGCTTAGTTGCTCCGCAGCATGTGGGATCTTCCCACACCAGGCTTAGTTGCTCCGCGACATGTGAGATCTTCCCGGAGCAGGGCTCGAACCTGCGTCCCCTGCATTGACAGGCAGATTCTTTTTTTTTTTTTTTTTTTTTTTTTTGCGGTAGGCGGGCCTCTCACTGTTGTGGCCTCTCCCCTTGCGGAGCACAGGCTCCGGAGCACAGGCTCAGTGGCCATGGCTCACGGGCCCAGCCGCTCCGCGGCATGTGGGATCTTCCCAGACCGGGGCACGAACCCGTGTCCCCTGCATCGGCAGGCGGACTCTCAACCACTGCGCCACCAGGGAAGCCCGACAGGCAGATTCTTAACCACTGCTCCACCAGGGAAGTCCCCCATATACTTTTTTTTTTTTTTTTTTTTGCGGTACGGGGGCCTCTCACTGTTGTGGAGCACAGGCTCCGGATGCGCAGGCTCAGCGGCCATGGCTCACGGGCCTAGCTGCTCCGCGGCATTGGGATCCTCGCGGACCAGGGCACGAACCTGCGTCCCCTGCAAAGGCAGGCGGACTCCCAACCACTGCGCCACCAGGGAAGCCCCCCCATATACTTTTTAATTTTAGGTTATGTTTAAAAATTGAAAGCCTGGTATTCTGCAAAGATGCCAATGTACATGACCACAGAGAGGGACTGCCTCCCCTAGGTAATTCAGAGAACATTGTCTGTATTTTTCATGCCAGCAGGGAACTAGTAAGAGTAGTTCAGTTGACAGAGCCATGTCCAAGTGATTCATGAAGCACTGCTTACCCCTACAAGATAAGGTCCATATTCCTATTCCCTGGTAAAGAAAAGTGACTTGGGCTTCCCTGGTGGCGCAGTGGTTGAGAGTCCGCCTGCCGATGCAGGGGATACGGGTTCGTGCCCCGGTCTGGGAGGATCCCACATGCCGCGGAGAGGCTGGGCCCGTGAGCCGTGGCCGCTGGGCCTGTGCGTCCGGAGCCTGTGCTCCGCAAGGGGGGAGGCCACAGCAGTGAGAGGCCCGCGTACAGCAAAAAAAAAAAAAAAAAAGAAAAGTGACTTCATTTGCCTGATAGTAATTAACCGTTTTTTTTTAAAAAAATGGGAATATAACCTAATCTGACCTCCTTTTGTATATATTTTTAAGAATTATTCTGTGACATGATTTGGAAATTAAGATAAATGGAATAGTTGAAAGGGTTTTAAGACTTGAAATCAAAAGACCTGATTTGAATCTTACTGGCTGTAACCTTGGAGAAATAGAGGGGTTTTTTTGCACTTCATTTTTCTTATTAATGAAAAGGACAAAATGGCACTTGCTCTATTTACCTCCCAGAGATGCAAGAAAAAGTGTTTACCTTGGGTAAGACTGTCTGTTACGGAGCTGTGATTTTCTAATCTATAAAATGGGGGAGGCTCTTTTAGCTCTAAAATTTTAGATTTTAATTCCTTTTTTGTTTAAAATGATGACAAGAGTTTCTAGGAATGTTTTTCCCTTTGCAGTTCTCATCATATGAAACATTTTTTCCCCCTTAACCAGGCAGTTGCAGTGGTGCAGAATGGCAGACCTCAGTCTTGCAGATGCATTAACAGAGCCACCTCCAGAAATTGAGGAAGAGATAAAACGGGACTTTATTGCCACACTGGAGGCAGAGGCCTTTGATGATGTTGTGGGAGAAACTGTTGGAAAAACAGACTATATTCCTCTACTGGATGTTGATGAGAAAACCGGGAATTCGGAGTCAAAGAAGAAACCATGCTCAGACACTAGCCAGGCTGAAGGTAAGTAATTAAGCCAGACTGGATAGATAGGTTCAGAAAGTAGATAAGGGATTACGCTTTGGGTCATAATCTTAGAAACCTTTGAGGAAACTGAACTGAGTTTTTTAGTATAGGCTAGTAACTTTCTCTTTATCTAAATTTCTTGGAAACCAAGGAGGTAGGTTCATTACCCTTCAGTAGAGTATGTGTTCTTGAAGCTGTAGATTACTCTTAACCCTAAAGTTTCTTCTGTAGTGTCTCAATGGCTATATAATTTGCTTCTTAATTTCCTAAATTAAACTGTCTGCTGTGCCTTTTCTTTGAAAGTAGCTTTGTAAAGTTAGATACTTTAAATTCTGTATTTATACCACGACAATTTGGAACAGAGTTAGATGCCACCTGTCTTTGAGAGTAATCCTAGGTCAGGATTAAAAAATGGGTTAAACCCTTTAAAAGAGATTTGCTGTCTTTATATATTGCTGGATCAGATTTGCTAACATTTGAATGAGGATTTTTGCATCTATGTGCATGTGGGGTATTGGTCTGTTGTTTTCTTGTGAGGCCTTTGTCCGGTTTTAGAACTGAGGTCATGCTGACGTCATAGAATGAGTTGGGAAGTGTTCCCTCCTATTCTGTTTTCTAGAACAGTTTGTGTTGAATTGATGTTTTTTTCTTTAATGTTTGACAGACTGTCAGTGAAGTCATCTGGATCTGGAGTTTTCTATGTCAAGTTTTTAACTAGGAATTCAGTTTGTTTAAGAGATACAGAACTGTTCAAGTTTTCTTTCTTTTCAAGTGAGCTTTGGTGTTTTGTATCTTTCAAGGAATTGGTCTATTTCCTTTAAGTCATCCAATTAATGGAGATAAAATTATAATATTACCTTATTCTTTTAATGTCTGTAGGATCTCTTGTCATATCCTCTCTGTTTTCAATTCCTGCTTGTATCTTTTAATATATCCTTCCTTCTGCTTACTTTTAGTTGATTTGCTCTTTTTCTAGTTTTTTAAGGTGGCAGCTTAGATAATTGATTTGAAACATTTCTTTTCTAAAATAAGCATTTTTTTAAAATTGAGATATAATTGACATAAAACATTAGTTTCAGGTATACAACATAATGATTCAATATTTGTTTTTATTGTGAAATGATGGCCACAAGTGTAGTTAACATCCATTACCACATATAGTTATGAATTTTTTTCCAATTGTGATGAGGATTTCTAATATCTACTCTCTTAGCAACTTTCAAATATAGTACAGTGTTATTATTAACTATAGACACCACGCCATACATTGTATCCTCAGGACTTATTTGTTTTATAACTTTTTTATTTTATTTATTTTGACTCCTTTCACCCATTTGCCCACCCCCCACCTCTGGCAACCACCTAAAATAGGCTTTTTTTAAAAAAATTTACTTATTTTATTTTTGTCTGTGTTGGAGGTTCGTTGCGGTGCATGGGCTTTCTCTAGTTGCGGTGAGCAGGGGCAACTCTTCGTTGCAGTGCGCGGACTTCTCATTGTGGTGGCTTCTCTTGTTGCAGAGCACGGACTCTAGGCGCGTGGGCTTCAGTAGCTGCAGCATGTGGGCTCAGTAGTTGTGGCTTGTGGGCTCTAGAGCTCAGGCTCAGTAGTTGTGGCACACGGGCTTAGTTGCTCTGCGGCACGTGGTATCTTCCTGGACCAGGGCTCGAACCCATGTCCCCTGCATTGGCAGGTGGATTCCTGATCACTGTGCTGCCAGGGAAGTCCCTGAATATTTTTTAAAATACTGTTTTAACTCCAACATTGGCTTATTATATATATTTCTTTTAAAAATTGTTTTATATTTGACCTAGAGTTTACTGTGTATGTCAATTTCTTCCAGTTTGCCTTCCAGTAATATTCTACCATTTCATGTATAGTGTAAAATTCCATGCAAAATAGTAAATGTCCAGTTCCTCTGTCATTTTTTGTGTTATTGTCATACATATAATTCGACTTATGTTAGTTACTTACCTTGTTACTATTTTTGCTTTAGCTTGTCAATTATCTTTTAGAATGAATAAAAATATGGGGAAAATATACCTTTACTCTAATTTTTATCATTTTGGGCATTCTTCATTTCTTTGTATAGACCCAAATTTCTGTCTAGCACCATAGTCCTTCTGCCTGAAAAACTTGTAACACTTCTTCTCTTATAGTACAAACCTGCTTAGCAGTGAATTATCTCAGCTTTGTTTTATTTGAAAAACAAACCTTAAGTTTTGGAAGGTACTTTTTGCTAGGTGTCCTATTCTGTGTTAGTTTTTTCTTTCAGTAATTTAAAGGAAAATTAGTTGTCCTACTTGCATAGTTTCCTATGAGAAATCTGTTACAATCTTGATCATTGTTCTCCCCTCACCCCCGCCACCTTCAAGGCTATCTTTATCTTGGGTTTTTAGCAGTTTGAATGTGTTGTGTTTAGGTGATATTTTGTTATTTGTCCTTCTTGGCTTCTCTGAGCTTGATCTGTGCTTTGCCTCTTTCTTTCTCTCTTCTCCTTCTGGGATTCCAGTTACATTTTTGTTAGATTTTTGAGTATTGTCCCACAGTTCTTGGATGCTCTATGTTTCATTTTGGGTACTTTCTTTTCATCTATCTTCAAATTCCCTGATTTTTTTCCTGGTTGCGTTGAGTCTAATGATGAGCACTCAGTGGCATTCTTTATCTTTAATATCTTTACTGTTTTTAACTTCTAGCATTTCTGTTTGACTTTTAGAGTTTCCATCTCTCTGCTGAAATTATCCATCTGTTAATGCATATTTCTATCTCTTCCACTATAGACTTTAACACATTAATCATAATTATTTTAAATGTCTGTCCGGTAATTTGAACATCTGGGTCATCTCTCAGTCTGATTATTTTGTCTCTTTATTGTTTTTTTTCTGGTACTTTTTATGTGTATCTTAATTTTTGAGTGAATGCTGGACCTCACATGTAAAACAGTAGAGACTGAAATAAAATATTTATGCCTGGAAATGAGTGTATGGTCAGGCCACTCAAGATGGCTGTTCTCTTGCTCTCTGTACATTCCCTTCTCGACCAGTGCCTGCTTCACCTGTACCCTACTCACATGCCCAAACTTCCTACACTCTTGCCCCTGCTCCAGCTGGTGATTGTTTTTATCAAAGGCATAATGAGGGGCGTGCCCCTCTGCTGGTTTCCCTGGTAACTAATGAACCCACCTGACATAATTCTCTTATAACTGGTAATCCTATAACTCCCTAACCCCTGTCGGCAGTGAAGACTGCTACCATGTCCTGCCTGCTGTCTGCCACACATGGTGGGGTGTTGCTCCAGGACCTTGCTTCAGCTGTGTAAGGTCCCCCATCCATTACACCGTTGATGTCTCTGTTGCTGACTCTGGGCTTTTTCTTTGATTTTAGAGCTGGGCAAGCACAGACCTTGTAGGCCTGCGAGGTACAACCCAACAATGGGCAACTCTTTTCTTTTACTAGTTAATTAATACTTTCAAAGGGTTAAGTCAATTTAGGGCAGGGCTGAGCTAGGGTTGGGCTTTGTTGTTGCTATGATGGTCTTCAGTGCACTACTGGCTTCAAATTCTTCCATTTCTGGTGCGTAGAGTAGGGACTGAGATGCTGTAAAGCTTTTCTCAAAAGTTCTTTTCTGGGGCTTCCCTGGTGGCGCAGTGGTTGAGAGTCTGCCTGCCGATGCAGGGGACACGGGTTCGTGCCCCGGTCTGGGAATATCCCACATGCCGTGGAGTGGCTGGGACCGTGAGCCATGGCCGCTGAGCCTGCGCGTCCGGAGCCTGTGCTCTGCAACGGGAGAGGCCACAACAGTGAGAGGCCCGCGTACGGCAAAAAAAAAAAAAAAAAAGTTATTTTCTCAAAGTTCTTGTTCCACTCCTAGCTTTTGGCCCTGCTGTGCACCTGTGCCTCAGGAGGATTTCTCTCCATGCTCTCCCCTCCCTTATCAGAAGAGGGATACCTTGGTAGCGGGCAGGAGTTTTTTTATTTTTGTTTTTTGGTCTTGGTTTAGGCTCAGGCCTGTGTGCGTGCATCTTGTGGTTGAGTCTTTTTCTCAATCATATTATCCCTCTTACATGGATGGTGTTTTCAAAAGGTATTGGCATAGGATCCTGGGCTAGGGCTCTTTCTGGCTCCTCCCCTAGGGTAAGAGGGGGTTTTCTTGTTAACTTCTTCCCCAGCTGCAGTGGGTCTTCACCCGGGCCCTGGGGCTGACAGGGTTTGATACTCCTCCCCCAGCAGCTTAAAGCTTCTGTTTGCCTAGGAGAGAGGAGTCCTAGGGCCCAGGGCTTCTTGCCTTTGCTTTTAGTGGCAGCTTTTTCCAGGTCTGCACCACCTAGAGCAGCTCTCTGGTCCCCCCTCTGCCTCCAGTCTTTCTAACCTGCAAGTGGGTATGAACTCCTTTTGTGTCTGTGGATCCCAGGGACCCTTTACTCTCATGCTAGCCTTCACTTAGCCTTTAGCAAATCGTTAAACTCTTGAGTTGAATTCTTCTCACCTGCTTGCATGGCACATGAGACACAGGAGAACCATTGCTTACCTCCCATAACTCCTTGAGGGGAATGTCTTTCTTTGGATTCCACACTACTTGGTTGCCCTAAAACCTCAGCTCTCTGGTGAGTTCGTTTTTGTAGTTGAGTTGTAGTTGAGTTCGATTTTGTAGTTGATCTGGGTTTTTTGTTGTTGATAGGGTGGGAGTGACATTTCTTCTGGCTTTCTGTAGCCTGAGTGGAAGAGGAACTCCTGCTTCTTTTATATGTGCTTTATTTGGGGGGTGGAAGGGTAACCACAAGTGATCAGAAGAAATATTATTGAGAGTTTAAAATCAAATTATATCCGTATAAATATTTACTCTGAGAAAAAAATTGGATTCGTTAATGGAAAATGGAAATGTCTGTTCTCTTTTAATCCGTAACGGTCAGTGGAGTTATTTGTCCTTTGATTAACCTAAAAGGAACACTTTAGTTGGAAGAAAGGAAATGGTACAGAGTAAATATTTTAATAACTTGAGTCATGGCTAAGATACTCTTCCCATCCGCATTAACTTACCCTCATCAGTCATAGGTGGAGGAAGCTTGCTCCTTTTCATTTAAAATCTTCCTTTAGCTGTGTGTGGCTCCTACCACCTGGGACTCAGCTTAGGTGGGTGAGGATAATGAGATAGATGGTAGCAGTAGATTTTCTCGTGGTTCATCTTGGGTGACTTGATCTATGTACCCTGAACTTGACCCAAGAGGAGGAGAATTTTTAAGAAACTGTTTTGCTTATAAAAATTATTAAATTTTTCCTGCTGATATTTTTAATATTTGAATAACCTGTAATTAACCTTCTTAACCACTGTGCCACCAGGGAAGCCCCATCACTGGTGCTCTTGATATGATTTTACAACAGGCTAACTTAGGCCAACTACTGGAAATTTATCAACCAGCTTCCTGCATCTAGATATAGAAAGGTTAGTTAAGTGGGTTACACATAATGGAACTCTCTGGGCAGTGGTGTTTTTATTTCTTTTAATTATTATACACCTACTGTAATTGCCCTTAGCTTTAAAATGAGAGAGAAGGAAAGTGAGACTGCCTTTATGGCACTTAGCACAAAGTAGGAAATGTTGCTTTTTTTCCCCCCAGGTATAGTTCTTGCCCCAAGCCTGGAAAAAATGATTTCTCCAAGAAACTATGATATTTCAAGTTTACAGTGTGAGTGCTAGGGATACCTTTTCTGTACTATATTCTTTCCCATTTTACCCCCATTTAGTTGTGAGTCTACAAGTATTTCCCCATAGCATTGCCGCCATAAAATACCTAAATAGGGCTTCCCTGGTGGCGCAGTGGTTGAGAGTCCGCCTGCCAATGCAGGGGACGCGGGTTCGTGCCCCGGTCCTGGAAGATCCCACATGCCGCGGAGCGGCTAGGCCCATGAGCCACGGCCGCTGAGCCTGCGCGTCCAGAGCCTGTGCTCCGCGACGGGAGAGGCTACGGTGGTGAGAGGCCCGCGTACCGCAAAAAAAAAAAAACAACCTAAATAGCCAAATACCTAGAAATGAAACTGTTTTTAAACTTCTTCTAAAAATGCCTGTCTCCTTGGGAAACAATTCTCAAGATACTTTTTCAGAACATATGTATTACTTTTTTTTTCCTTCAGAAATGTTATCTTCCGAATACTTGTTCATTATCAGCTCTGTATGGCTCTGTTTTCAAGGCTAGGAAGACAAAAGACAGAAGCTTTCTCTTAGCTGTAACAGTATAACTTCTGTCACTCTTGTTCATTCAAAACATTGTCACAGATGTTTGAATGAACATCTAATACATTGTTGACCCTTAAACACAAATAGTTGGCAAATTTGTGGGTAAGCCACTTAATTTTTCTGTACTCCACGTGCTTAGATAGAGCACTTATGATATTGAGAGGATACTTACTCCCCAACATTCCAGGAGGTTTTTGAGGCTAAGAACTTATTTCTATAGAATGTTTTAATCTTAGGACAGTGGTTCTCAAAGTGTGGTTCTTGGACCAGCAATATCACTTGGGACCTTGTTCAAAATGCAATTCTTAGGCAAACGCTGGGGATAGGACTTAGCAATTGGCTTTTTTTTTTAATTTCTATTTTTTTATGGCTGTGTTGGTTCTTCATTGCTGCACGCGGGCTTTCTCTAATTGGGGAGAGCAGGGGGCTGTTCTTTGTTGCTGCGCGCAGGCTTCTCATCGCGGTGGCTTCTCTTGTTGCGGAGCTCGGGCTCTAGGCGCGTGGGCTTCAGTAGTTGTGGCGCGTGGGCTTCAGTAGTTGTGGCACGTGGGCTCAGTAGTTGTGGCGCGCGGGCTCTAGAGCGCAGGCTCCCTAGTTATGGTGCTCGGGCTTAGTTGCTCTGCGGTATGTGGGATCTTCCCGGACCAGGGCTCGAACCGGTGTCCCCTGCGTTGGCAGGCGGATTCTTAACCACTGAGCCATCCGGGAAGTCCCAGCAATCTGTTTTTTTAAACAAGCCCTTGCAAGTGACTTGGATGCATGTCCATGACTGAGAAACTTTGATCCTGGAGAAAGGTCCTAAGTAAGTCCTGGGAAGGATTATAACTAGATACTACAGAACTTTTCCTTGTTCAACTGACTGGGGCTTTCTGTTGTGGAGCTTTGTAACTACCTTCATTGGCCACCAGAGGGCGATGTTGGTACAAGCCTGACTTTTACACAAGAAGGAGGCCATGCATTGAGACCATGCTGAAGCCTCCCCATTTTGCCCAAAGCGCACTCACTGTGTGTCTCTTCTTCACAGCACACGTGCCCTCTCACCTTCTTCCTACTTCCCTTCTCTGCCAAATTGATTTGCCAGCGGTGGGACTCTGAAATCCCACTGCTGGGAAAGAGAAGAGATTGCAGGAGAAGAGATTAAAAAAAAAAAAAGTAAATTTCAATATCCTTATATCTCAGAGCAAGTGATTAGTTTAAAAAACTTGTGTTGTTTTCAGTGCTGTATGTATTTAGCTGAGAAAGTTTTCACTTCATGAAATAGGAGTCTGTCCCTCTGGGATATCAGAAAGAAGACAGTATAGCACCTTTCGAATGAGGACATACCCTACTGCGTATGTCCAGTAGAGTACGTCTAATCATTTCCAATTATTAGAGCCCAAGCCTAATCTCCAGAGAAGTATGCAAAGCTTTTTCCTACTCTAAAACCTAATTGTTTTTATGTTGTAATGTTTTTATTCTTCTCTTCTGAGCGTAGATTTTGAGATCGTTAGGTGTTATGTGTATGGTAGAATCTCCATCTCCCTTTTATTTTCTTCTAACCTCCTTGTGTTGCTTTTATTTTATTCTGGTAAATTGCTTATTTCTTAGTCTTGCAGTTATTACCTAGTCTGGTAATGTCATTTAAATGGGTTTTATATAAGGCAAAAGTAAATTAATTTCAGTGTTCTCTTGAGGTTACTTTGTAGTTTAGTGATCAATCTACAGTCAACAATCTATAATTGTTCTATAGGTAGGTCAATATAGTTGATCAATCTACAGTTAAACAACAATGAGAATAATAATAGTTAACATGTACTTAACACTGTGCAATTGCCACGGTGCTGCCTCCAGTGTTACTGTGTTTAGTCCTCTTGGTGACCATGGGAAGCAGATATTATCCCGTCTTTCAGGTGAGGCTATTCAGGCTTAGGGAGCACAAGGGAATTGCATTTGATCATTTAGTTTATAGTGACAGAACCACAACCTGAACCCAGATCTTTTTTTTTTTTTTTTTTGCGGTACGCGGGCCTCTTACTGTTGTGGCCTCTCCCGTTGTGGAGCACAGGCTCTGGACGCACAGGCCCAGCGGCCATGGCTCACGGGCCCAGCCGCTCTGCGTCATGTGGGATCTTCCCAGACTGGGGCGCGAACCCGTGTCCCCTGCATCGGCAGGCGGACTCTCAACCACTGTGCCACCAGGGAAGCCCTGAACCCAGATCTTATGATTTTTAAACCCCATGTTCTTTCTGTGAACCCTTACCATCTTCATGAATGCATACTTTCTGATTGATTTAATGTCTCATAGATAACTATTTTTCAAAACTAAATGTTCACTTATTTAGATCAAAAGGCAGAATTATTAGACCTATAAACATTATGTTCAGGAAATGTAAATGGGAGTCTTATTTGCATGAAGAGCATGTACTTGAGGACTCTGCTACTAATTCATATGAATTTATAAAATCTTCCGCTTTCCTAGACAGCTATTTCACATCTTCTCTCTGTTCAGACCTCCAGCACTTGCTTTCCTGTTCATATTCTCAGTTGATGACTTTTAGAACAGATAATCAGTAAACTCAATCAAAAGAGAGTTTATGCACCCCCCATCTCCTAAACTACTTTTATCTGTGCCCTTTACTCTGCTATTACTTTTATTGTCATGAGTGAACTGCTCATGCTCTCACTCAAGGGTACTGCTATAGCAGTTGTCTCTTCTGTCTCCTGCATCATCAGTTCCTCTCTTCAGCTGGGCCATTCATCAGCATCAGACATACCATAATTTTTTCCTTCATAAAAAATCCTATCTCAATCTATGTCTATCTCATTTACTTTCTTTTATTCTGCTCCTTCTTTGAAAAAGGTGTATCTACTCCCTAATCCCAATTCCTTTCCTCTCATTCTTTCTTCTTTTTACAAAAATATTTATTGATTTATTTGGTTTTTCTGGGTGTTAGTTGAGGCTCGCCAGCTCCTTAGTTGTGGCACACGAACTCTTAATTGTGGCATGCGAACTCTTAGTTGTGGCATGCAAACTCTTAGTTGTGGCATGCATGTGGGATCTAGTTCCCTGACCAGGGATTGAACCTGGGTCGCCTGCATTGGGAACGCGGAGTCTTAACCACTGCACCACCAAGGAAGCCCCCCTTTCATTCTCTCTTGAACCCACTCCCATCTGACTTTAACCCACACCATGTCACCCAGCTGCTCCTTTGAAGGTATACATTGCCAAGGATGAATCCAGGATGACTCAAGGTTTTGGCCTGAGCAACCAAAAGGAAGGAATTGTCATCTTGTGAGATTGGGAAGGCTGTAGAAGGAGTAGATTTTGAGGGAACGGTAAGAATTTCAGCTTATCTGATAGTGGAGAAGATACCTAGTCAAGAGCAGTAGGCAGCTAGATAAAAGAGTCTGGAATTGAGAGGAGAGTTCTGGGCTAAAGATACATATCGGGAGGTTGATGATAAAGCATTGGCTAAAGGTGGTCTTCTACAAAAAATCCTTTACGAATGGATTTAGATGTAATCTTCCAAGAACATTCCCTGACTTCCCTCTCCCATCTTCTCCCACAACCCCCTTTATCTTTTCGTCTTCCCCTTGGTAAGTGCCTTTCTTCCGTGAACCTTCCTTTCTCATGGCACTTGTAAGGTCATAGTTAAGCTATTTGTTGTCTCACACTTAAGCTACTCTAGAGTAGGGATAGTGTTTTGTTTATTTTTATATTCCTGCAGAATGACACATTTAGGAAAAGCAAAGAGGCACAGAATAGTTCAGAGTTTACCAGCAACCTCAAGTTGCACAGTGATAAGAAAACAGAGGTCAAAATGACAAGTGAGACAAGTGACAGGGTGGAACATGGAGAAGCACATCCAGTGACATCATGCAGAGTCTCACAGTCTGTGGGGAGATCAGGTGGGACTGGGAAACATGGTCAGATATGCGTTAAAGAGAGATCACTGCTCCTGGCACATGGTAGATATACAATCATTGCTCGTTAAACTGAATTGAAGTCATTTTATCTGTTATTGAACTAGAATCATTTTGTTCAGGTTTGGGTTATGTTAATGTGCAGACTAGCAAGTAATGAATGTCTGCAAACTAAAGTGGTAGGTCTTGGGACTTCCATGGTGGCGCAGTGGTTAAGAATCCGTCTGCCAATGCTCAACATCACTAATCATTAGAGAAATGCAAATCAAAACTACAATGAGGTATCACCTCACACCAGTCAGAATGGGCATCATCAAAAAATCTACAAATAATAAATGCTGGAGAGGGTGTGGAGAAAAGGGAACCCTCTTGCCCTGTTGGTGGGAATGTAAATTGATACAGCCACTATGGAGATCAGTATGGAGATTCCTTAAAAAAGTATAAATAGAACTACCATATGACCCAGCAGTCCCACTACTGGGCATATACCCTGAGAAAACCATAATTCAAAATGAGTCATGTTACCACAATGTTCACTGCAGCTCTATTTACAATAGCCAGGACATGGAAGCAACCTAAGTGCCCAATGACAGATGAATGGATAAAGAACATATGGCACATACAGACAATGGAATATTAGCCATAAAAAGAAATGAAATTGAGTTATTTGTAGTGAGGATGGACCTAGATTCTGTCATACAGAGTGAATAAGTCAGAAAGAGAAAAACAAATACCGTATGCTAACACATATATATGGAATCTAAAAAGGTTCTGATGAACCTAGGGGCAGGACGGGAATAAAGACGCAGATGTAGAGAATGGACTTGGGGACACGGAAGGGTAAGGGTAAGCTGGGATGTAGTGAGATAGTGGCATTGACATATATACATTACCAAATGTAAGATAGATAGCTAGTAGGAAGCAGCTGCATAGCACAGGGAGATCAGCTTGGAGCTTTGTGATCACCTAAAGGGGTGACATAGGAAGGGTGGGAGGGAAATGCAGGAGGGAGGGGATATGGGGATATATAGCTGATACACTTTGTAATACCACAGAAACTAACACAACATTGTAAAGCAATTATACTCTAATACAGATGTTAAAAAAAAAAATCCGCCTGCCAATGCAGGGGACATGGGTATGATCCCTGGTCTGGGAAGATCCCACATGCCACGAAACAACTAAGCCCATGCACCACAACTACTGAGCCTGCGCTCTAGGGCCCGCGAGCCACAACTACTGAAGCCCGCGTGCCTAGAGCCTGTGCTCCACAACAAGAGAATCCACCGCAATGAGAAGCCTGCGCACCACAACAAAGAGTAGCACCCACTCGCTGCAGCTAGAGAAAGCCGTGCACAGCAACGAAGACCCAATGCAGCCAAAGATAGATAGGTAGATAAAAAATAAATTAAAAATGGTCCACATCAAAAAAAAAAACCCTTAAATTTTAATTTAAAAAGTTTCTGTAACCAAAGGCTCCTAAGCATTAACTTGGTCCAGAGGAGATTTATCATCACAATTATCAATACTAGTAGTACCCAGTTGATCACAGTTTTTTTTTTGACAAATTATTAACAACCATAAAAGTTGAATCTGATTGGAAATGTTTTTCTAATGAGATTATGGGGACTATTAATTTCCTTGATTAGACCATAAATCTGGATAACTATTTTTTGTTAGGATGGAAAGGTTTTAACAATATTTAGTCCTATTGTTTTTATAGATAATAATAGCTGAAAAACCTTATTCACTCAGCTAAGTATGTGGGAATGGAAGCTTTATTGTGGTAATATCTTTAAATCTTTGAGTTGCATGCTAAGCATTCCGTAACTCAGTATGATTAAACATTATGACCCCTTTGAATTCTGGAAAAGCAAAGAATTGAGAACTACCTAACCTGGAAAGGATTTGTTAGTCATTAGATAATTCACTTTGTTTAGGGGTTTGCTTTTGTTTCACAGATGTGTGATAGTTTCTTTCATCCATAGAGGAAAATGACGTATTTCTTTTTAAAAGTCTCCTATTTGCCGTATCAACATTGTTTCGCTGGGTGACATTTATTCTCTTTGAACATGATGCCTTTCTTTTTTGGTAGTAGTTTTCCTCAGTTATTTGGCAATACTTGAGATTCCCTGTGATAACATGACTTTTCTACCACATGCCTCTGGCAGGGGTGTGACAGTGCTGCCAGGTGTGGTGTGGGGCTCCCCCCCAACTCCTCTGGGTATCACCATTCACCAGTTGGCTTCCTCTTGTGCCAAAGCATTCAGTCTCTGTTCCCATCTTGGGTTTGGCACAAAGGTGACTATTGTGGGGTGAGGGAAGGAAAGCATGGGGGAAGTGGGGACTGACCTGACAGCTTTTAACTGAGTCCCATCATCGCTGCTGTCTCTAAGCCTAGAGTACCTTGGAGTCCTGTTTTCCTGTGCCTTCTTTGGACTGGGGTTTCTCCTTAGTGTGGTCTATCTGCTTCATTTTCTTGGATATTCCTTGTAATTTCTGCTCCACTGGGGGGGTACCCTTCTTGATTTCTAGATCTTTTATTACTTAATTTTTTTAGCAATCTTTCCTGCTGCTTCTAACTGCTTGTGATACTATGTTGAAGCTGGCCTGTGTGCTTCAGTTGGCTATCTATCCACTATTTAAGGTGCTCAGTTAAAACAGGACTTTACATCTGTGAAAGTCTTCCTTTTTATCCCCATCTCTGTTTCCCTGCACTACATTCCTTAGCAGTTACCAGTGGTGTTTGGTATATTTTTTTCCCCACACCTTTTCTGATTATTTATGTGTGTTGTATGTCTTTTTGTGAACTACATACCTAAAATGGATTCCTTTTTTAAAAAAACATCTTTATTGGAGTATAATTGCTTTACAATATTGTGTTAGCTTCTGCTGTATAACAAAGTGAATCAGCTATATGCATACGTATATCCCCATAACCCCTCCCTCTTGCGTCTCCCTCCTAATCCCACCCCTCTAGGTGGTTGCAAAACACGGGGCTCATCTCCCTGTGCTGTGCAGCTGCTTCCCACTAGCTATCTGTCTTACATTTGGTAGTGTATATATGTCATTGTTACTCTATCACTTTGCCCCAGCTTACCCTTCCCCCTCCCCGTGTCCTCAAGTCCATTCTCTACCTCTGCGTCTTTATTCCTGTCCTGCCCCTAGGTTCATCAGAACCATTTTTTTTTTTTTAGATTCCATATATATGTGTTAGCATATGGTATGTGCTTTTCTCTTTTTGACTTACTTCACTCCGTATGACAGACTCTAGGTCCATCCACCTCACTACAAATAACTCAGTTTCATTTCTTTTTATGGCTGAGTAATATCCCATTGTATATATGTGCCACATCTTCTTTATCCATTCATCTGTTGATGGATACTTAGGTTGCTTCCATGTCCTGGCTATTGTAAATAGTGCTGCAATGAACATTGTGGTACATGACTCTTTGAATTATGGTTTTCTCAAGGGTATATGCCCAGTAGTGGGATTGCTGGGTCATATGGTAGTTCTATTTTTAGTTTTTTAAGGAATCTCCATACTGTTCTCCATAGTGGCTGTATCATTCCCACCAACAGTGCAAGAGGGTTACCTTTTCTCCACACCCTCTCCAGCACCTAAAATGGATTCTTGAGTTAAACTGGTATTTCAGAATTTGATAGACTGCCAGATTTTCTCATAAAAAAGTTGTTTCAATTTATATTCCTCCAGTGGAGTATGAGATTACCCATTTTCCTACACCTTTGCCAACACAGGCTATTATCAAATTAAAAAAAAGATTTTATCACTCTCATGGCCAGAAGACGGTATCATTTTTGTAATTCGCATTTTCCTATAGTCTGCATTTTATTTATTTTTTTTGCAATTTGCATTTTCATCTGAGGCAGAGTTTTGAAAATATGCATTTTTTCTTGAGCTAGGAAGAATAAATTTTATAAGCTTACTGTCTGAGGGTAAAAGGGAATTTATTTAGGCCAAATGTGTTCTAGCTCATATTTGTTCTATCTCTCTGGATAAGTAAAACAATATGTGAAGCCCTAGCATGGTGCATACTGGGTATTTAATAAAAGTCTGTTATCTTTCATTCCTTTATTTTCCTCTTCTTCTTCCAGTTAGTTGATATTTTCTTTCAGTCTGCCTTGTTCTTTTAGGTTGTTCTCTTTAGTTGTTCCTCTGTTACCTGAGATTACAGAATGAATGATCTTTTCAATAAGTTTATATGAAAGATTTCTGCCTTGGATTTGTGGGACCCAGAAGCTTGGACATTGTAGTTTGCTGTCTTCCAAAGTAAAATCTTGCATTTTATATTTTAGTAGCATATGTTCTAGATTTTTACTTGTCTTATGAAAAATGTCTGTGAGGTTTTTTTTTTTCCTCCTAATCTTAGGGAACTAAGCATTATTTGACTTAATTCCCTAATCTTTTTAAAAATTAATTTATTTATTTATTTATTTATTTTTGGCAGCATTGGGTCTTTGTTGCTGTGCGCGGGCTTTCTCTAGTTGCAGAGAGTGGGGGCTACTCTTCGTTGCAGTGCACAGGCTTCTCATTGTGGTGGCTTCTCTTGTTGCAGAGCATGGGCTCTAGGCATGCGGGCTTCAGTAGTTGTGGCTCGCAGGCTCTAGAAGCGCAGGCTCAGCAGTTGTGGCGCACAGGCTTAGTTGCTCCATGGCATGTGGGATCTTCCCTTACCAGAGCTCGAACCCGTGTCCCCTGCATTGGCAGGCGGATTCTTTTTTTTTTTTTTTTTTTTTTTTTTTTTTTGTGGTACGCGGGCCTCTCACTGTTGTGGCCTCTCCCGTTGCGGAGCACAGGCTCCGGATGCGCAGGCTCAGCAGCCATGGCTCACGGGCCCAGCCGCTCCGCGGCATATGGGATCCTCCCAGACCGGGGCACGAACCCGCATCCCCTGCATCGGCAGGCGGACTCTCAACCACTGCGCCACCAGGGAGGCCCGGCAGGCGGATTCTTAACCACCATGCCACCAGGGAAATCCCTGTGAGGTTGTTAAGTAAGAGTGATTTGTAGGAACCTCTTGGGTTGGCAGGCTGACTGCAGACTAAGCAGGTTGCTGAAATGTTAGATATCGTCAGAGCCTTTCAGAAAAGGTTGTATGTCCTCAAATTGATCTATACAATCAGTGCAGTCAAGATCTCATCAGTATTTTTTTGTATAAATCAACAACTGATTCTAAAACTTACATGGAAAAGCAAAGACACTAAAATATAACCAAGACAATTTTGGAAAAGACCTAATTTGCAGGACTTGTGTGACATCATTTCAAGACTTTATACAAATACAGTAATCCAGACATTGTGGTACTGGCAAAATGTATAGATTTATAGGTCGGTGGAACAGGAGAGTCCAGAAACAGACCTACACGTAATATGGTCAGTTGATTTTCAAGAAAGGTGCAAAGGAATCAGTGGAGTAAAGGAACAATTAGATGTCAACGTACAAAAATATGAACATAGACCCATATCTTATACCACGTAAAAAATTTAACTCCAAATGTATCATAGACCTCAATGGGAAACCTAAATGAAAACTATAAAACTTCTAGAGGAAAGCATAGGAGAAAATCCTGTGACCTTGGGTTAGGCAGAAATTTCTTAGATATCCCACCAAAAGCATGGAAACATGAAGGAAAAAATGATAAATTAGACTTTATCAAAATCGAAAGCTTTTGCTGTTCAAAAGACACAGTTAAGAAAACAAAAATACATTTCTTGGATGTATTTTCTTGGAAAATACGTTTATGGGAGAAAATATTTGCAAAACTCATCTGATAACGGTTGGTATTCAGAACAACAAACAATCTTCAAAATTCAATAATAAGAAAATACACAACCCAATTAAAAAAATAGTCCAAAAAATTTGTTCAATTCACCAAAGAAAATAAAAGAATGGCACGTAAACAGGTGAAAAGTTGCTCAACATCCTTAGTTATTAGAAAATAAGATACAACTATAGTCTATAAGGATACCTTAAAAAAAAAAAAAAAAAGCCCTCTGCTTCCAGAGCTGCTGGTGACTTCCAGGTAATCCTCATGTACAGGAGCAGTGATGGTGCCCTGGACTTTCTACATGGGTTGTTGTTGTTGTTTTTTTAATATTTATTTATTTGGCTGTGTTGCAGCATGCGGGATCTTTCATTGCAGCGTGCGGGCTTCTCTCTAGTTGTGGCACTCAGGCTCCAGAGCTCATGGGCTCTCTAGTTGTGGCGCGTAGGCTTAGTTGTCCCACGGCCTGTGGGGTCCTGGTTCCCGGACCAGGGATTGAACTCGCATCCCCTGCATTGGAAGGTGGATTCTTTACCACTGGACAAGTCCCACGTGGGGGTTGTTTTAAACGGCTCTGTGTCCTTGGACCATTTGGTTTGAATCACAGGTTCTAAACCTATGGTGCTTCATGATGGTTTTATTGAGTATAATAGTAACCCTTGACAATGTACAGAGCAGGAAAGACTTAAGACTTGTTATTAGGAAAGCTTCTCCTGTAGTCGTGGTGCTTATCAGAGTTTGGATGCCATAGAAATCAATGACTCAGTTCTATTCTGTGTTTCTAGATTTCCTTTTATTGGATCTTTAAATTTTGGACAGATTTTATCTGCTTTAAGCTAATGCTATGAAGAGTGACAAAAATTCTACTAGTTAGACAGTAGTTGCGTCTGTTTTTCATTTTTCTATCTGTCACAGTGGGTAATTATTCTTTGTGGTCATTGCAGGTACTTCATCTTCTCAAGCAACAGTGCTTGCCAACGGTGACCACGGAATAGAAGGGAATGATGCCACTGGTAAGTGATTTCCAGGAGTCCCCAAATGTGTGGGTGAAACAGTCACAGTAAACACCTTGATCAGCTCCTTTGAGGAGGATTGTTAGTGGAAGCGTATGGATTATTTCTAAGGGTACTCTTGTTCTTGGTGGTTGTATTTAAACCCAGGGCATCTGCCCCATAACATTTCCAACAATGGAAAGAGAGAATTTCATTTGATATTCCTTGAATATCTTTTGTAGTTGTACCACATAGGCGCTGGATCAGTCTTAACAATATGCTTTTGTTGCAGAATGACCAAAAAATTGTTATTATAATGGAGTCCTTTGGCTGCTACAGTTCTTTGGGCAGGTCTCATCCCTGAATGCACACTGTACTCAGTTTGCTTTCCATGGCTCAATGTTAGGAAACTTGTGAGCTGGAAATTAAAAGTTCTTTCCTTTCTGTTGTGCCCTCAGTCTGTTTTTCCTTTATTTTCCCCTTAACTGTTACTTTTGAAATCTGTCTCTGATGCCTAGCCCATTACCAGGGCTAGCACTGAGTTCCTGTGGGTTCCCCCAGTGTATCTGAAGTGAGGAAAATTCTTGAAGCATTAGCAGCGTCCATAGGGATATACAATACTATGTAAATCTTTGTTTAGGTAGCTGATATGAGAGCCGTGTTGAATTTTTAAAAATAACTGCACTTAATTAGCTTAAGTGCACAATCAGGCTGACACTGTTGACCCAACTGAAAAGACTTTTAACTGGGCATAACATTTGCTTCACATTACTGCAGGGAGGCAAGTGCTAGCCATGTCTGTGTTCCTCTTCTTGCACGCATACCTTAGCCTTGAGAAGCCTTTCCTTGAGCCACCATAGGATTTCTCGGTTTCTAAGGCTTCCAAAAAGCCTTCTGTTATCACTAGCGGTTATTCCAGGATTTACTCTTTATTCTGTGACCTTTAGAAATGTTGTATACATCTTTGTATGTTAGGTTTACTGATGACTAGGTTCTATTAGTTGTGAATGTTAGTTTTACCCAGTGACAATAAATCCTTATTAGCAACTCATTAATTAGGAACTCTTTACTTCAAAAGCTAGAAACAACCTGAAGTGCGACCTTATTTATCTTCCAGTTTTGTGAACTGAAATTTTTTTGTTTTTTTGATAATCTTAGTTCGTATGTAGTGTTAACTGTTTCTGTGTCTGCTTTGAAAGCAAAGGTCTATATAATTTTGGTTTTAAGGAAATGTTTGTAGAAATATCCCCATGATGAAAGGAGAAGAAGCTTGAACACAAACTTTTAAAAAATGAATAAATTCAGCTTTCTTTAATGAGGAGGCAGTGCTAGGGGAAGGAATGGCTTGAAGGGATTGATTTGGTTAGCCATTTGGAAGAATGAATGCCATTTTCATCCGGGAAGGAAATGACTACCACACTAGAGTAGGTTTCTTCTCCAGCAGGATGTCAGGTCTGACCAGAGGAGACTCAAACTTTATGTAGCAATTGTTTCCCACTGCCACAGCTTAATTGTGCAGGAAAAAAGAACAGGAAGAACATGCAGCCTGGCCCTTACTGTTTGAAGACTTCAGTTCTCTAGCTGCAAAAAAGAACCCAGCTGTTTATGAACTGCCCAGTGCCATTATGAGAGCAGGTCTTTCTGCTCTTGGACACCTCTCCACCATTGTGTAGAATATAGTTTGTACACCTGGGGAGATGTTGTGTTCTCAGCCTGACCTCTTGACTATATTAAAGAAGGTGCTTTACTGAAAATACGCATGTTTCATTGGGGGTGGAAAGGAGTAGGGAGGGGGCCAAGAGTGCATGTTTTCAGAGCATGTTGTGACATCATTCTAATTTGGCCATCACTAACTGGAGCATGTAGCTCCATGCTCTTTTGGAAATTCCTACTTCTGCTTCCTTCAGAGTGTTAATCTGTAGTCCTAAGAGCAGACCCGCTCTGCTGACAGTGTATAAAGGGTTTATGAGCATCTTGCAATGTTGAACTTGCTGTTTACTAATGATCTGTGCTTTTCCACCCTTTCCTTCCCTTTCCTACTTCTTCCTCTCTTTCTATTTTTCTCCTCCTAGAAGCCTAGCGTGTCTCTCAACACTGGGGCTGCTGCAACACCAGACCAGTGATCTTTCCTAAGCACCGTTACACTTGTAAAACCTTCAGCATTTTGCAGAGCTTTGCTTTCCTTCCTGGACACGATATAGAAGAAGCTGAGGGTAGTTCTTCGGGGCCCATTTCTGCTGATGCCTGAGCAAACCACCTGCTTCCTTTTGTGCTCCGCAGGGCTTGATGGAACCTCGTTTCCCTTTGTGAGCACAAAGTACCAGATGAATTCTTTTTAATTTTAGTATTTTTATGAAGGTCATCTAATGTCTTTTATTTCTTGTTCTCTTTTAAAACTCATTTTTTAATTTAATTCAGTCTCACATTTTTCTTTTCTTTAAACATTTTTAGTTGGCCTTTTTCATTTGGTTTTCAGATCTTCAACCTGAATCAGGGTAATGTAGCAGCAGATGAGAAGGTGTGCTTTCATAAAGGGATCGAGGCCACCAGCACTGCCGTGAACCTCCCTTCTTCTCTCCCTCCTCCCTCCCTCTGTGAGCTCGCTTTTAGGGTAGATTCATCTTTCAGGCTACCTGTGTTTCTCTCTACCTTACTAACATCTGAATAATGATAGCTATTTTAATTTAAAGTTCTCTAATTTAGAGTAGTTCTGATTAAACTTTGAAAAATATTTCCTGAAATGGAATCATCCTTTGTTATTTGCAAGTTGGGCTGAAATTGTTTCTATTACGAAATTATGATCTATTTGTCCAGGCTTAGATTCTCCTGAAAATTTGACAGCCTTATTATTGTGTGTGGAATTTCATATCCCAACTTTCTTAACATGATCATGAACTATCAAGATAATAATTGGGAAGTTAAGGAAAATGGAATCCTGTATTGTTAGAATACTGGGATGTTGATACAGATAGAAAATAACTTTTTCTGTAGCAACCTGAGAATGAAGTTAAATTGCAACACATTGAAGAACTACAACCAATTATTAGGTTTCTAATGAAATGATTATCTGACTGGACTCCAGCTCTGTTCAGTGTTAGCCTCCCTGTGAACTGTGGAGGTGCCTTTGTACACCCTGAGGTGGGATTGGTGGGTCACATATAAATACCTGTGTGTCAGGTCCTTTACCACGAACCTTAGGATTTACTTTCACACATTCTGAGGATTGTCCCAGTAGGACTTTCTTTTTCTCATTCCTCATTTTCCCAAACTAAAAGCTAAAAAAATCTGAAACCATCTGGGACAAATACTGTGGAACTTTTCAAATGATAAGCTTTGATCGGATTTTTAGAAATAGAATATAAAACATGGGCCATGTTTTGAAATTGTAGAGGAGTTCTGGTTTAAGATCTGGAATGTGAGATACTCTTTAAAATTTTCTATCCTCTTACTGACTATGCAGGTTTGTATAATCACTAAGCTACTGATTATTTCAGATTAAATATTTGGCACCATGTTCTGAGGAAGATTTGAGATGTACATTGTTTTAGGTCCCCTGATACAAAACTACTTTGGGGATGGGAAAGTTAGAATATTATGAAAGTTTAAACCAAGACCCTGCAATGACTTCTGGAATTTAGGAAGCATTCCCTCCTGTGGTCCTGTGGCTTGTTCGTCTGCCAGGAATTCCTTCTGTGGGTTCTGGAGAGAAGACGCTAAGGGAGGCACATTTTAGAGGGAAATGCTTATGCTAACATTCTAAGCAGTTGGTAAATACGAAAACTCTTAGCAAAGGAGAAAAATATGAAAAATACCATAGGAGAGCGCACCATCAAATAAAACATAGCTCTTTTCATTTGGCATGTAGTTGTTTCATATTTTTTTGTGACTTTTTTTCCCTAGCCAAGGAACTTTTCACAACTGTTAGTGCTAACTTTAAAAAATCATGCTTGACCTCCTTCCATCACTTCTAACTAATCTCTGCAGTTTGTCTAGGTGACAGGTGGGTAGAAAAGCCTGGGTGTGACCCCTGTGGTATAGCTGTGGTCAGAAACATACACTTACACTTCATTATTGACATTGATTTATTCCACTTTAATTTCCATTTTGTCATGTTTATTTCTCTTTGAAATTTGTTTTTTTCCAAATGTTTCTCTTTGAATTTATGGAATTGTTGAACATTTCTACTATCAGCCAGCTAAAATTTAGTGTATATTGTTAGCTCTGTTTCACTTGGATGTTTCATTTTGAAGGAAATAAATGTAACGTTTCACATATAGCTTCATATGAAGTAGCCAGTCCTGCAATGAAATGCTGTATTGCCATCATGGTCACACCCAGTGGCCCAGGATCTCACTGGTGAGGTAGCCAAGACCTGTCAGGGTTGCTCTGTTGAAATGTGTTGTTTCTTATGTGCAATCTCTCTCTTTCTCTTTCTCTCTCTCTCTCTCTTGTTTTTTTCCTTCTTTGGCCCAGTGTTGAAGATGTAGAACTTTGTTTTTAAATAATATTTTTATAACTTTATTCACTCACCTAAGTTTGTATTTTTTGTGACTTTAGATTTCAACAGTTTTGTATATTGGGACATTTTAATGTGATCATTGTGCTAAATAAATTACACTAATAAACATCTTACACCAACACCGTATGGACTGGATTTTGGTTGGGGTCTTAATTATTGAAGTATAATGTGGCCAGAACATGAGTTTTGTAATTAAAGACCCTTGAGACATGAGCTCTTGGTCTGACAAAGCTTCTAATCCGATTCATAGTAATTCCATAATTATATGGGCTTTTTACTTTTTGCCAGGCACCTTCACTTACGTTGTCATTTTGGATTATCAGAGTGAACTCCCTTTTATCCGGAATCTATAAGAGTTAAGAAGCCCAAATGACTATTTGATATTTTATAGCATCTGATGAGAAAGACAGTTGGCAGAGTAGCAATAAGAAGTTATTCCAAAAGACAGTTTCCATGGTGTATCAATTACTGTTAGATACTTTCTAACACTATACTTATGTTTTGTTTAGTCCAATTAAAATTCACATTCACAGTCTTCCTAAAATGCCTTTTGAATTAATATATAAAACGTGTTACATTCAATAACATTTTAATTTTGTAACCTTATTGTTTGATAATCTAGTAGGCTGTATCTGGGAAGAATTCAATGGAATGCCCAATTTCCTAGCCATTGTGGGTTAGTGTGTCTTTACAGTAGATAGATTTGCAAACGCAGTATGTTGACTGAATTAAGACGTTAAAAGACTGAATACCTAAGGTAATTTGCATGGCATAAAGAACTTTTTTAGCTTGGCAAACATTTCTTTTTATTAAGAAAGCTCAATTTAATGTTCTTAGGTTTCTTTGCATTAAGAGAGCTCAATAATCTGTTCTTAGGTTTGAAGCACAATAATTTAAGTACTGTAAAGAATAATCCTCAATCTTGACTAACCTTATAGGTACCCTAGGATTAAACTTTTGGTGATGGGAACAACTGTTGGGTTTTATTAGTGTATTCATTTTGATGAAAGTGAGATGAAACCCGGCTTCAGGTGGATTCTTCCTCCTTGTTGGCCTGGTAATATGGTGGGGCTGGGAGACTAGAGAGTGTTCTGGACAAAGACACAGGACTGGTGGGGCAGGAACAGAGTGTTAGTTTTATTTCTAAGTCATGCGTAAAACTGGATTATCCTCCATTTTATTTTGATGCTGTTTTCATTACAATGAAGGCTTAACAAGACTTAACCACAAATAAACATCTCTGCTGCCATGGAGCCAAATTACTGTTATTTACACTGGGGCTAGATGCAGTACACTAAGTGCTCCACAAATGGCAGCGTTACTGGTGGTTTCCATTGTGATCAGAGTCATGGCTTTTTATTGTGATAACTCTTCTGAATGGGATGTGTTATCATTCCCTCAGGTCAGCACAGCAGTGAAACAGTAAAACTGCTTTGTTAGAATGTCATGACACAGAAAGTATCCTAGGTGTTTCATCCCTGTCACTTGTATCATCAGATGGAATGCAAAGGATTTTGTATTAGATAGAATTTAAGGCATCAAAAATGTGAAATCTTAACAGAAAAATCTGTAATGTTAGAGTTTCTGAACAGCTATTGTAACCAACCCATATGCTGGCATTATAGCTCATAAATGAAGCCTGAACATAAAGCTGCACACTGTGTTCCTAGATGTAGACACAGCAAGGCAGCCATTCCCACCGCCCCTCCTCAAATCCTGAAAACAAAGCTTTAGTTTTTTTTTTCCTTTCTTTTTTCAGATATGCGTTGCATTTTGGAAACACACCAGTAAAATACCAACATCTAATGTTTCTTAAAGTTTTTCTTTTTTGGTTTATTGTTTTCTGGTAAAAATATAAAACTTCTCAGAAAAATCCACATGTACCCATTAACACACATGTTATATTTACTTCTAGGGCGTTTAGGACTCCCTTGAAACCAGCTCAGGGACTGAGCTTAAGAACCTTCATCTAAGCAAAGCATTTAATTATACTGTGAGCCATTCGATTTCTATTTCTGTTGGAGTTTTGTGTTAAATGAAACAAAACAGCTTCTTCCTGAGCTTTGAGTGAGTCCATAATTCTGAAATACTTTTTAAACTGTTACCTCGTTTATATAATTTGCTTCTCTTTGTGGAATGATACTCTACCCTATGTCAAAAGGCATTTGTAAATATGTAAAAGGCATTTGTAAAATACTTTATTTGTAATTCGGTAAGTAATATATGAATACATTCTCCTTTCTCAGAAAAACTAAAGCATTGTAGATAGAGCCACACTCTATCAGAGTCCAGAAGATTTTTACTCATAGAACTAACATTCACACACAGCTACTATAAGTTGATCTTGTATTTTTATCTGAATCTAGACATGAACAGATTCTTCTGTCTGATACATCTCGTTAGTAATAAGGGTAACTGTCATTTGTATAACACATTAGAGTTTGTAAAGTGCTTTTGAATGGATAACAGTATCCATTTTTCATTTGAAGAGGTTGAACTTAGGTTAATAAGAGAGCTCCAGGCTGTACCCAGTCTGGGAAGAAGTGCTGTGCTCTTTCTACCACAGTGTCATGTCTCAGTGGATCTTCTTAAGTGCTAACTAATCATCAGAAAGGTAGTTGGAAGGAACGGAAGTTTGAAGGCCTATTTAAAGCCTTTCTTAGGCACTATTTTCTGGGAGAAAATCTAGGCTGAGGCAAGGGTTTTGCATGTAGGTAGTTTATTTTGAGAAGTGATCTCAGGAAACAAGAGTGGGAGACTGCAAAAAGTGAAAACGGAAAGATGAAAGACCAATACAGTAAAGTATTACTAACTTAGTCACTGCTGTGGACAAAGACAGCTTAGTCCTGTTGGATGGGATTTAAAGGGTGAGAGGCGGGGGGCACAAGTGGTGTCCAATTAACCAAGAGGTTAATTCAACAAAAGATTTGTCTGCCTGTACTTTATCATGGAATATGAGATCTTTGATTTCTATACTGGGAAATTTGACTCAACTCCATCTATCATGGAACTAATTTCCAAGCCTAATTGTTAGAGACTGTGTAACTAACCACAATTTTAGTTTTGGAATTTTCCATCCTAATGTTTTCTTTATGAATCAGTTTCAGTAATTTCTATCTTTCTAGAATGTCCATTTCAATTAGGTTATGTATTTTGTTGACATACCATAGTTCTTGGTGTTCCTTTAGAAACCTTTTTATTTCTGTAACATTGGCGTTGATGTCTTCTCTTTTATTCCTGAATTGAGTAATTTGAGTCATCTCTCTTTTTCTTGATTGGTCTAGCTAAAGATTTGTCAGTTTCATTGAGCTTTTCAAAGAGTCAACTTTGGTTTTCTCTGTTTTTCTCTTTTTTATTTCATTTCTCTGTTTCATTTATTTCCTCTCCAATCTGTGTTATTTCTTTCCTTCTGCTTGCTTTGGGTTTGGTTTGCTCTTCTTTTTCTAATTCTTTAAGGTGGAAGGTTATGTTGTTGACTTGAGATTTTTTTTTTTTCCTTCCCTGTTATTGTAGGTATTTACAGGTATAAATTTCCCTCTGAGCAGTGCTTTAGCTGCATCTCATAAGTTTTGGTTTTCCTAAGTGTTGTGTTTCCACTTTCATTCGTCTCAAAGTATTTTCTAATATCCTTTGTGATTTCTTTGACCTATTGGTGATTTAGGAGGGTGTTGTTAATTTCCACATATTTAGGAATTTCCCAAATTACTTACTGTTGTCATTTCCTAATTTCATTTCATGGGGTTGGAGAACTTTGTGTAATTTCAATCCTTTTGAATATATTCAGGCTTGTTTTATTGCCTAACATATGGTCTGTCCTAGAGAATGTTCCATGTGTATGTATGTTCTTCTGTTGTTGGGTGGAGTGTTCTATAAATGTCTGGTAGGTCTGCTTGGTTTATAATATTGTTCAGGTCTTCTGTTTCTTGTTGGTATTCTTCCTAGTTGTTCTATCCAGTATTAAAAGTGGTGCACTGAAGTCTTCAACAACAATCATTGATGAATTATCTATTTCTCAATTTTGTTAGTTTTTGCTTCATATATTTTAGGGCTCCCATCGTAATGTTTTAAGGAGAAATTTGAATAATACTAATTTTTATATGCTTTTTACATTGTTCAAGGATTAATGCCTTGTGAAAAATTCTGGGGTGTGGATAAGAGGATGTATACAAATGATTATTCCAACTATGAGCTTCCAGCAACAGTAGGGAAATATCAGTCACTGGTAGAAGATTCAAAGTGCTTTTTCAGGATGCTCATCATTGCTAATTATCACAAATCAAAACTACAGTGAGGTTACCACCTCCCATTGGTCAGAATGGCCATCGATGAAAAGTCAAAAAATAACAAATGCCGGAGAGGGAGGGTATGGGGGAAAAGGGAACCTTCCTACACTGTTGGTGGGAATGTAAGTTGCAGCCACTATGGAAAACAGTATGGAGGTTCCTTAAAAAACTAAAAATGGAGTTGCCATATGATCCAGCAGTCCCACTCCTGGGCATGTATCCAGACAAAACTGTAATTCAAAAAGATACATGCACCCCTGTGTTTATAGCAGCACTGTTTACAATAGCCAAGACATGGAAACAACCTAAATGTCCATTGACAGATGAATGGATAAAGATGTGGTACATATATACAATGGAATATTACTGAGCCATAAAAAAGAACGAAATCATGCCATTTGCAGCAACATGGATGGACCTAGAGATGATCATAGTAAGTGAAGTAAGTCAGAAAGAGAAAGACAAATACCATATGATCTCATTTATGTGTGGAATCTAAAATATCACACAAATGAACTTACCTATGAAATAGAAACAGACTCACAGACATAGAGAACAGACTATGGTTGCCAAGGGGGGGGGGGCGGGGGAAGGGATGGATTGGGAGTTTGGGATTAACAGATGCAAACTATTATATATAGGATGGATAAACAACAAGGTCCTACTGTATAGCACAGGGAACTATATTCAATATCCTATAATGAACCATTATGGAAAAGAAAAAAAGTGCTTTTTCAAAGGATTTTTTCCCTTAAAATATCAACTACCTTTTTTTTGTAGAAATAGAAAAATCTGTCCTAAAACTCATGGAATCTCAAAGGATCCTGAATAGTCAAAGCAATCTTGAAAAAGATAAAGTTAGAGCTCTCAGTCTTCCTGATTTCAGAATTTACAAAATGCTACAGTAATTAAAACAGTGGTGGTACTGGCATAACGACAGACATATAGTCTAAGGAATAGAACAGGGAGCCCAGAAATAAACCCTTGTATATATGGTCAAATGATTTTAGACAAAGGTGCTAAGACCGTCCAATGGTGAAAAGATAGTCTTGGTGTTGGGATGAAGGTGGATCCTTACTTTACACCGTATACAAAAATTAACTCAAAATGGATCAAGGACCTAAATGTAAGTGCTAAAACTGTAAAACTCTTAGAAGACAACATAGGGCAAAATCTTCATGAAATTAGATTCGGCAATGATTTGTTGGATGTGACACCAAAAGCACAGGCAAGAAAAGTAAAAATAGATAAATTGGACTCCACCAAAGTTAAAAACTTTTGTGCATCAAAAGACACTATCAATAGAGTAAAAAGGCAACTCATGGAATGGGAAAAGATATTTACAAAACATACATCTGACAAGGGGTTAATATCCAGAATATATAAAGCACTCCTACATTTCAACCACATGAAAACAAACAACTTGATTTAAAAAGAGCAAGGGACTTCAATAGATACTTCTCCAAAGAAGATATATAAGCCAGTAAGCACATGAAAAGATGCTTAACATCACTAATCATTAGGAAAATGCAAATCAAAAGCACAATGAGATACTACTTCACACCCATTAGGATCTAGGCTATTATTTTAAAGCAAACAAACAGAAAATAACAAGTATTGGTGAGGATGTGGAAAAGTTGGAACTCTTGCGCACTGCTGGTAGGAATGTAAAATGGTGCAACCATTATAGGAAACAGTATGGGAGGTCCTCAAAAAATTAAAAATAGAATTACTGTATGATCCAGTAGTCCCACTTTTGGATATGTACCCAAATGAAAGCAGGGATTTTGTACAACGTTGTTTATAGCAGCATTATTCACAATAGTCAAAAGGTGGAAGCAACCTAAGTTATATATACATACAATGGAGTGTTATTCAGCCTTAAAAAGGAAGGAAATTCCAACATGTGCTCCAACCTGGATGAGCCTTGAAGACATTATGCTAACTGAAATAAGCCAGTCACAAAAGGACAAATGCTGATGCCACTTAATATGATTCCATTTATATGAGGTACTGCCTATAAGTAATCAAATTCATAGAGACAGAAAGTAGAATGGTGGTTGACAGGAATTAGAGGGGGGGAATGGGAAGTTATTTTTCAATGGGTACAGAATTTCAGTTTTGCAAGATGAAAAAAATGTTCTGGAGATGGATGGCCGTGATGTTTGCCTAACAGTGTGAATGTACCTAATGCCACTGAACTGCACGTTTAAAATGGTAGACATAAATAAATAAAGCTAGCTCATTTAAAATAAAAGGTGACTTTCAAATTAACCATCGTGTACGTACAGACCTCTTTAGAATTAAAGTGTTGCTTTATATGTTAGCTGCCTTGTGGGTTTGTTCTAATTTTTCCCGTTGCAGGGAGAAATGCACAAATTTATAAACATTATTTAAATGCTAACCAGAGTTTAAAGGAACATTTTGTAAGAACATATGTAATATTAGCTAAATTCCGTGAGGAGGTTGGATGAGAACTAAGAAAATTTGAAATTAGAGCTTGAAATCTCCATTTAGATGTAGAGTTGGCATCTCAAATTTGAGGTGTCCTAAACTGTACTTCTGATCCCACCCCTGCAACTAAAACAAACAAAAAAACTAAAACCTTCTCCAGCTCTTTAAATAGAAATAGAATGTTCTTCTAGTTGCTCAGGCTGAATGTTTGCCTTCCCCTATCTTGCATCCCGCATCTATTTTGTCAGAAAAATAGATCTGGAACCTGACCACTCCTCACCAACCTCCTGCTCTTCTCTGATTTGAGCCACCAGCTCTCACTGTGACTATTGCAGTAACCTCCCAAATTAGTCTCCCTCCTTGCATTCATTTGCTCCTTATAGTATATTCTCAAAAGCACCCAGAGTGGTCCTGCACATAGATCATGTTATTCTTTTGCTCAGAGTCTTCCAGTAGTTTCCTATTTCAGAGTAAAAGCCAAAGTCCTTACCAGATACCATAAGGCCATGGGACAGGTGACCCCTGTCACCTCTCTGACCCCGTCTCCTGATTTTCCCCTTTGCTAACTTTGCTTCACTGGTATTCTCACCACTGTTCCTGGACAAGCCAGGTGGGCCCCTGCCTTGGGCTCTGAGCACTAGCTGTTTTCTCTGTCTGGAATACTCTTCCCTCATATATACTCGTAGTTCGCTCTCCACCTTCTCAGCGAGGTCTTTTCTATCTTACCTAAAATTGTACCCCTTCCAGTTTTCTCCCCTACTTCTCTGCTTTAATTTTTCTCCATGGCACCTGTCGCTTTATTATTTGTACACATTAATTATTTATATTGTTTATTGTCTGACTTTCCCCACTAGAAGATAAATGTTATGAGATGGTGGGGCTTTTGTTTTGGTCACTGCTGTGGCCCAGCACCTAGACCAGTGTCTGGCATAGAGTAGGTGCACAGTAGCTATTGAATGAATAATCTTGTTGAATTGTTTTTTTTAAAAAAAAAGGTGGAGGAAAGAAATGTGGTCCTAAGGAAGGAGTCTGTTCTAAACTGGCAGTGTTATGTCTCCTAAGATGGAAGTTAGGTAGGCGAAAGGCTGGGAGGAGGCACTGATGGGAGCAGAGAGGGGAGCTCTGGGGGAGGAGCCACGGCAGAGCCCCTCTAGCAGTGAAGGAGGGGATTTCTGGGTCATTCTAAAGCATATCAAGACTTTGGCCCAGGGCTTCCCTGGTGGCTCAGTGGTTGAGAATCCGCCTGCCAATGCAGGGGACACGAGTTCGATCCCTGGTCCGGGAAGATCCCACATGCCGCAGAGCAACTAAGCCCGTGCACCACAACTACTGAGCTTGTGCTCTAGAGCCCGCGAGCCACAACTACTGAGCCTGTGTGCCACAACTACTGAAGCCTGTGCGCCTAGAGCCTGTGCTCTGCAACAAGAGAAGCCTCCACAATGAGAAGCCCGCGCACCGCAACGAAGAGTAGCCCCCGCTCGCCACAACTAGAGAAAGCCTGCACGCAGCAACAAAGACCCAATGCAGCCAAAAATAAAACAAACAAATAAATAAGTAAATAAATTTATAAAAAAAAAAAAAAGACTTTGGCCCATAGATCCCTTGCTGTGTTTCTGTAGCATTTAAGAGACGTGGCAGGGAATTTTACATTTGTCCTTGAAACAGACATATCCTTTCCCCTCTCCCGTGGCAGAGCCTGAGCATGTGCCATTCAGCCCATTTGCTCTGATGTTACTCTCGTAT
The DNA here is from genome assembly GCF_949752795.1 of Hyperoodon ampullatus. Taxonomy (NCBI): domain Eukaryota; kingdom Metazoa; phylum Chordata; class Mammalia; order Artiodactyla; family Ziphiidae; genus Hyperoodon; species Hyperoodon ampullatus. The sequence goes on from NC_136923.1 coordinate 40,733,687, forward strand.
CCCTGACAATGTTAAGTCTGTTATGGTTTTCCATCTCCCTCTTTACCTAATACATTTTCATGGCTATAACATTGTCACTGAGGTAAAAAAACAAACAAACAACTTTTTAAAGTAATAAAGACTTGCGCTATGATCTTTCTGTGCTATTGAGAAAATTACAAACTTTTGTCCTAGACCATAACAGCTGTTTTGTTTAACGTTGAAGAGGAGTGGGCCACCTTGCTGTCTTGTGTATAAACAGATTATCTAGCTTAAATTTTTGTATATTGTGAAGTTGCCTGAGCAGTTTGATTATGTTTTCTTCCTTTCTCTTCACCAGCATTTTTCTCTGAGTAGGTGGTTCTTTCTGTTTGTTTCAGGCCTCATGTAGGCAAAGAACGTTAAGAGCAAGGTCAGATATAATTGCAATAATTTTTGACAGGTTATTGGTACATGTCTTTCTGGAAATAAATCCCCTTAGTGGTTTGTTTAAATTTGAGAAAGCTGTGTAAAGAGCAGGCCTAGATCTACCACCTGATAGCTTTGGTCTCTTAGGCAAGTTATTTGCCCTCTTTAAGCCCAAAGTTCTTCCTCTATAAAATGAGAACGAGTAATAAAAGAATTGTTTGTGTTAAGGGACAGAAAATATTTTCAGTGCTTTGTAACCTGGTTGAAGGGGTTAATAAATGTAAAATGATATTGGGATAATGATTAATGTCCACATAGAAAGTTCTTACGGGTTCAACCTAGTATATAGTTCTGCCAGTAAATCATTCTTTGGCCGTCAGCCCCTTTTCCTATTTATGGCCGTCAGCCCCTTTTCCTATTTAAATGAGTGTATAACAGTATTTTAATTGGATGTAACTAGAGCGCGTTTGGTGTCCTTTGTCTTTGGAGATTCTCTATTTCTAGAGGACAGAATTGAAGGCGAAACTTTAAAGGATTCCAGGCAAACTGAAGGAAGAGCCTTTGTTTTGTTCCTTGTGAGAAAATTAATTTAGGACTTTGTTACTGCAAAAACCTGGGACATCTGATCCTCCAGTGGGGATTACAACAACTTGAAATGAGCTGAGAAGATGCAAAGATGTGTAAATTACAAATTTAAGTATTGACATTAGACTTCTTAGAGGTCTTCACTGAAGAGTTCTGCTCTCTGTTTAGTAAAAGTTAATATTTCTGGTCTTTGCTTTTCCATGTAAAATAAAGAGCTAGTCTGCTGTTGCAGCTGCTGTAGTTGTTGGTCGTGAGCAGCAAAGATGCAGTGTGTTCTCTCATGCACACGATAGCCTTTTAACTAGAGCTTAGCATGTGCCCTATGATTTATTTTCTTTGCGTTAAACGTCGCTCGTTCTTTCCCCCATTTTTTCCTATAATGTGGATTTAAGTCATCTCACAGGTTGGTTATTTATTTATTTATTTATTATTGAGGTATAATTGACATAAAACACTATTAGTTTCAGGTGTACAACATAATGATTTGGTATTTGTACATGTTGTGAAATGATCACCACAAAAAGTCTAGTTAATATCCATCACCACACTTAGTTACAAAGTTTTTTTTTTTCCCCTTGTGATGAGAACTTTTTACTCTTTTAGCCCTCTCGCTGATTTAATTCTCAGTATCTGTATCAATCAGGGCCTAGTCAGGAGACAGAAACCACACAGTAGTTTGAACAGGGAATTAACTACTGAGGGGTAGAGAGAACTCTAAAGAATACAAGAATGGCAGGGGAGCAGTTACTACCCCAGGACTGAGGCAGAGTACAAAGGAAAGAAAAATTTGGAAGAATACCCTCCTCCTCCAAAGCCAGTTTCTTATCTTGGATATCTTCACTGGATGTTTGCTGAGGAGATGTAGACCAAGGTTGGCAAACGGGAAACTGTACATGGAGGTGCTGCTGAATCACCAGGAAGCCAGCTTGGGTCACTGGCAGAACTTGCCTGAGAAGATGCTCACAGGAGTGCCCACTAAAACATGTTGGGATGAGTACCATTGGGTACCAGCAGAGCACCACAGGAGCAAGAAGATGGAAAAGCACGCTGGAAGCAGGAAGAGAAGCCCCTGCTTCCATCACCTTCTAGTAACCTTAGTATCATGCCAACTGGCAAAGGAGAAACGTTTACAGGGTCCAGCTCCATTATCACAAGCAGGGTAGTGAAGGGGCAATTTGGAGCTGAGAAGCAATAAATTGATAACTGGCACAATCTACCCCTTTGGCTACTTAGCATCCATATGTACTTGTCTACATATGTTTGAGCTTTCACATATCAACAGAACAACTCTTTTGTTTGCATCTAACAAGATATAGCTGTCTCTCATATGATGAAGCAGCTTTCATCCTTTCCCCAAAATGAGATGCTCAGTACCAGTAGTCATGGTATTCATTGCTGGATATATTAATCACTCCTCAAATCACAGTTCCACTGAATATTCTTTTGTCAAGAGACTGATTGAAAAGTTAACCTTTGACAACTTATAATAATGGGAAGAAGGAAGAAAAGAAGAAAATGGTTAGAATGTACAAATAAACAGAATATAACAAAGAGAAAATATACAAAGCCATCAGAGTTCTCATTTCTGTAATTAGTCACGAGACCAGAATTGATATCTGTGAGTTCTTTCTTCAGCTGCCCATTTTATGTTTCCCTTTGCCCTCAGCCAGAACCTCAGCTGGTAGAAATTCTTTACCTGGTGAAATGATCCAGAATTTCAAATTTTCATTTCTTCAGTAGTCTGGCCCTTTTTTTAGTTGCCCTAGTTTTCCATGAACCTTTATTATTGGCATGGAAGTATTAAGAGGTACCTCAGAGAATCCCTTGGGTTCCAGACATAGTCCTCTTTGCTTTTATTGTGTTGCAGCAACCCAGTTTTCCCTTGATAATGAGGCTCAATCATTCCAGCCAGTAAAGTAACCCTCTTTTTTCTGCCTGTTGGTTCAGTGGAATAAGGAGTCCCAAATGGCCATGTAGGAGTCTCATTTTCTAATTTGGTTGAACCGTTATATATGCTGGTAGGTATATTTCCTCCTTGGGGACTAAGACCTTCAAACTAACAGAACTCAAAGTTGCCAGGAGTTGAAGTGAAAATTCGATGAGTGGGTTATTGGATATAGTACTATTCCTCTTGATTCCCAGACCCACATATTATGGCTGTTGGGGAGACAGCACTCTATAAGGGTCTCTGATGCAAAGCATTACCCCATTCTTTTAGGGTGTTGTCTCCCAGCTGAAACTGTAACTGAGTCTTCAGTAGGTGATTATTCTATCTTTTAATTAGGCCAGCCGTCCTGGGTGATGGGGTGTGACAATACCAGTTAATTCCATGGGCTTGAGTCCTTTTTTTTTTTTTTTCGATTTGTTGTGAAATGACTTTATTGATTGAAAGCAGTGCTGTGTGAAACGTTATGATGGTGGATCAGGCATTTTATGAGCACTGGCAGAAGCAAGGTAGGCAGAGAAGGCAAATCTATATCCAGAATACATGTCTAGTCCACTGAGGACAAATCTCTGCCCCTCCCTAACTGCTCCCACAGTCCCCCCCATGATATAAGTTTAGTGTAATCAACTAGCTGGTCTCCCTGGGAATGGTACCCTATAGGAGGCTGAGTTTGGGTCTGTGCTATTGGCAGATTAGACACACCTGGCAGTAACTTTAGCCAGGTCAGCCTGGTTTAGGGGAAGTCCATGTTGATCCAATACATAGCCTCTCTCCCTACCATTGAGGAAGCACTGGTGGCTGGGGCAAGAGGCTGACTGATATCCATAGAGCATGTCATTCTGTCAACCTGGTTATTAAGGGCTTCCTTTACAATGAGTGCCCTTTAATGATTAGTCACTTGGGGCACAAATATGTTAGTATAAACAATGTAAATCTGTGCTCTGACCATCTCTCACTGCAGGCAGAGGGGCAACCAGATGTGCTGCTCAAAGTTCCACCCGCTTGGAGGATTTTCTCTCTACACTGTCCTTCAGGGTTACCTTTTTTTTTTTTTTTTTTTTTAGAAGGTAGCTTTTTTTTTTTTTTTTATGTTTTATTTATTTTATTTATTTATTTTTGGCTACGTTGGATCTTTGCTGCTGCGTGCGGGCTTTCTCTAGTTGCAGTGAGCAGGGGCTACTCTTCATTGTGGTGCGCAGGCTTCTCATTGTGGTGGCTTTTCTTGTTGCGGAGCATGGGCTCTAGGCACACGGGCTTCAGCAGTTGTGGCTCGCAGGCTCAGTAGTTGTGGCGCGAGGGCTTAGTTGCTCCGTGGCATGTGGGATCTTCCCGGACCAGGGCTCGAACCTGTGTCCCCTGCATTGGCAGGCAGATTCTTAACCACTGCACCACCAGGGAAGCCCCAGGGTTACCTTTAAGTGGGGCTGTAGTGCTGCATCTGTACCAGCATATTGTGCAGATCCATGTGTAAACCAGACTTCCCCATTCAGCTGGTCATATGGAACTCTTAGGAGGCTCTTGGCGTGGGTTAAGGGAGAGGGGGCTTTGCAACAGGAGTCAGAGTTGAGGGAGTCTGAGCCACCTGCTTAGGTAACTTACTCATATCTTTGGACCTGCTTGAATTTAGTCTCTTACATGTTTCCTCCTCATGATGGGTTGGTACTGCACATGCCCACCATTATGGTTGCATGAGTTAGACAACATCTAGTTCATGATGAGTAGCTCATGGTCGTGTGATCACATTATGCCCCATGGTTAGGCATTTAGTCTCTAGCAAGGCCCAATAGCAAGCATGAAGCTATTTTTTTTTAAAGGTGAATAGTTGTCTGCAGAATATAGATTTTCTCCCAAAATGTAGAGGTTTGGGCTCTCGAATTCTGTTATTTTTGCTTGCTAGACACCCCATTCAGCATCCCTATTTGCCATGGACACTTCAACTATCATTGGACCTACTGGATCATATATTTGCTGTGTCCTACTAATCAGACCCAATTAGCATAATGCCAATATATAGTGGGCCTGTGTGATATTTTTTGTTCAGCATCACTGTGGGCTATATTATAGGAGAACTGAGGTAGGCCTGAGGCAAGACTCAGAGGCATATAAAGGGCCGGTAAAAGCAAAGTGCTTCTGGTGGTCCTTGCAAATGAGTATAGAAAAAAAAGACACTAGCCGGGTCAGTAGCAGTATGCCAAGTGCCGGGACCATGTTAATTTACTCCAGTAGAGGTGCTGGTGTATCAGCTGCCAGATGGAAAAATCTAATTAGTTTAGGATTATCCATAGTCATTCTCCAAGATCCATCCAACTTCTGCACTGGCCAAACTGATGAGTTAAATGGGAATGTGGTAGATATCACCCACCTTTGTTTCTTTCAGGTCTGTGATAGTGACATTAATCTCTTTAAATCTCCTAGGTACAGAGTATTGCTTCTGGTTTAATATCTTAGTAGGGAGGGGATGTTCTGGGTGATTCCCACTCAGCTCTCCCTATTTTAAAGACCCTTGTCAATTATGTCTGTTCTCAATTATTCATCTAGGAACTAAGGAAATAACCGTAAAATGGGTCCATGGAACAATTGGGTCCACTGTGAGTTGGACTTGAGTTAAGCACTCCATCTGTTACCTGACTACCATAAGCCCTCACTTTGACTGGTTGGCCACAGTGGCACTTTGGAACCTCAGGAATTAGTTATCCCTAAAAGGTCCGGGTATTTCCTTTTCCCTAATCAATAGTCACTCTTGTAAGTGGCCTTTGGGGAAGCGTAGAGGCAGGATTCACAGTATGCACTTGTGGGAACAATGCAGGATCCTTCCTTAAGGGGTCCTGGGTTTGTGAATTGACTTGGGTCTGGAAACTGGATGAGAGATCTTGATCCTGACTTATCAAGAACAGTTTTTACTACCAGGGGTAAAGTTTTTTCCTATTATACAGATCGATCTATATACAACAGGAAAAAACTTTTTAGCAGGCTCCCTATGGAACACTGAAATCAATTAACTACCACTAAAGCTCCTGGTGGGCCAAGGCATTCTGATTACTAATACAGCCCTGCTGCCTTTTATGGCAGATGTACCCACCTTGTCTTTGGCAAGTAAGTGCTGCCACTTGGCCTCTGCTATTCTAGGATCCCATGATCCCTATTGGAATCAGAGAATCCACTTCAGTGATGACATCCCCCATGGTCATACCTGGGGGTTGTGACAGCGCCTGTATGGCCTGCAAAGCATAAATACTTACATCTGGCCCTTTACAGATAAAGTTTGCCAACCCAGGTCTAGGGGAACCAGGTACATACTACACAGGAGAACAACCACAGAGCTTTTCAAGGATGCAGGTGGTCCCCCTGACTAATGTATTTCTCAGTGCCTTCTGGGAATTCTTGTGCAACTTAGATCACAGATGAAAAATCTATTGAACATTTCCATCTTCCTAAGCCTTTGGATTCTCTGCCGTGGAAACTTTGGCATCTCTCTCTCATTAAACGTAGGTCACTGTTAAGTCCAAATTTTAGTCAGCCAACTGAGTGAGCTGTTAGAGCCACTTCTAGCTGCATAAGTTAATTAAATTTGGAATATCTAGTAGGTGAACCTGTATCAATAAAGTAGGCCCAATATAGAATTATATTCTACCCTCCTTGGTCAAATGTCCTTAGAATCTATTTCTACACATGTTCCCCAGGTTTCTGCCAATATATTATTACCAGAGTCTTTTTTTGCTGTGCAAGCTATTTCCTTCAGGATCATAGTGTGTACCTGTTTCCCTAGTCCTGGGTTGGCATTTGGTCTCTGTCACAAATACTCAACTCTGCTGCTGTAGCACCAAAGCAGCCCTAGACAGTACGTAAGCAAATGAGTGTGTCTGTGTCCATTTGTTTGTGGACACTGAAATGTGAATTTCACAAATTTTCTTTCCTCTTTTAATTTTTTAGACCATTAAAAAATGTAATAACCCTATGGACTTCGGGTGATAATGATGTTAGTGTAGGTTCATTGATTGTAACAAAGTGTACCACAGTGGTGTGGATGTTGATGCAGGGGGGTGGATGGTGGTACAGGGGGTATTTGGGAAATCTGTGTACCTTCTGTTCAGTTTTGCTGTGAACCTAAAACTAGTTTAAAGTCTTGGGTTGTGGGCTGTACAAAAACAGGTGGCTGGGTGGATTTGGCCCATGGACTGTAGCTTACCAAACCCTGCCCTAGAGCATGCTGAGATTTGACCTGGTTATGGGTCTCCGGCAACAGAGGGTGGTTGTGGTGGGCGACGAGGGAAATGAGCGTCCTCTTTGAAAGCATCTGCCCCGGGTGAAGTTTTCTCAGGGATTTTAATCAGGAAGGCTAGTATCCGAGGCACCAAAGGGCCAGCTCCTTCTCTGGTGTGGCCCAGAGTGACTTGGGGCATCAAGGTGATAAATTTCATCTAGCTATAACTAGTTGTCTCCATTCCAAGTGTCATTATTCCATTCTTTTCCAGTCAGTGTCCTAATTTCACATGAGAAACTTGGTGAGACTGTGAGTTCAACAAATTTTGTAAGGAAAAAAAATTTATTGTTAACAATTTTAGACCTGTGGCTACAGGAAATAAGAGATTCTTTGGGGCTGTGATATACACTGCCTGGTTTTCAGGCTAACTCTCAGGGCTTGAGAGACCTGAGTTTGTCATTTTCTTTCTGTGAGCACTCAGTGTGTGCAGTAGGATCTATCCATACTACAGTTATTGTAGTCATTGTTGCCACCATAACATTCAAGTACAACAGCTGGTTGGGCTCCCCAGGTACTTGCTTTAGTTTACACTTCAACACAATCACAGTTGATAGCTCAACTAATTGTATTGCCACTGTGTGCCATGGATTACTTAGCATCCTATTTCCCATTGGTAAGGTGCTCGTTAGCATTGCATTTAAACCCAAAGGTGTGACAAAAATCAGTCCCCACATCCCATGTTTGTAAGTCTGTCTTCTGGAATCACCCTGCTTTTGGTACCAATTCTGTGTTGGGTCCAGTCAGGAAACAGAAACATAGTAATTTGAACAAGGGAAAGTTAATATGAAGAATTACTAACACATAGAGATTACCCACTAAAGGGTAAAGAGAACTCTGAAGAATAGAGGAATAGCAGATATGGGAACTGAGGCAGGGTATATAAGAAAGGGATATATGTAAAAGAGAGCCCACCCAAGGCTGAGATTCAGACATCTTTGAAGTCCACTGGAGTGTGGAGAAGTTCCTGAGATGCCACAGGCTGAGGACTACCACTTGCTGGGGTACCAACAAAACTCTCTAGGAAACTCACTAGGAGTTGGCCAGGGTGACAGCTGAACTAACGCAAGGTCACCTGTGGGGTGACACTGAAACTCGTGGGGGTGAGCACCATTCGGTGTCCCACACAGCAGCAGAGCACTGCGGGAACAAAAAGAGAAGAAAACACATTGGAACCAGGCACATTTTATTCATTGCTTTATCCCCGGAACATGGAACATAGTATGGATACTTAAATGGTTGTTGAAGGAATAAACGAGTACAGCTCAAGATAACATTAGATTGTTGGTATCTTTGTTATGTTTGAGTCATTCCACTTAAAGAAAAACTGTAATTTGACCTGGTCCACCAATTGAAATGGTTAAATGTGAAATTCTGAATGGCTGAGTTAAAGGATACCTTCATTTGGCTTAAAGAAAATTGATCACCTGCTAGGGCACTGATGGACCCCTCTTCTGAAGATTTGGTGTGTGTTTGCATGCACTGTTAACACACCCTTCTTTAGAAGAATGGGCCACAGTTACAACCTGAGGGCACAAAAGTGAGTTTTCGTTGCATTTTTTTTCAGAGCAGAGAGGAAGCTACCGCATCAGGTGCCTGCAGTGATAATCCTTTTATCAGGCATTAGTAAACCAAAGAAACAGAGGTGTGTTGGGTCTAGGAGGATTCTGGCAGATTATTTGGCCTTGCCTCCCTTGTCTTCGTCGTTGTATGGTAGTTAGGCAGAGTAGGAAAGAAACGTGCCTCCGGTTGTGTGTGGAGAGGAGGGGGATTGACACCTCATCCTGCACCTAGCTGGCTGCCTCTCTGTGCTGCCCCAATAGAAGGTCTCACTACATGTTAGCTCTATGTCCGGAGGAGGAAGGGGTACAAAAGTCGTGGGAAACCAAACCCTTCCAAGACCCCACACTGCTGACAGACTTGTTATCAGAGTGTGAAGAAATCTTTTTGAATCTGAGGGAACCAGCAACAGTGAGAGTAAATTGTTTGGACATTAATTTCCTTCTTGGGCTTCCCTGGTGGCACAGTGGTTGAGAGTCCGCCTGCCCATGCAGGGGACACGGGTTCGTGCCCCGGTCTGGGAAGATCCTACATGCTGCGGAGCGGCTAGGCCCGTGACCCATGGCCGCTGAGCCTGTGCGTCCGGAGCCTGTGCTCCGCAGCGGGAGAGGCCACAACAGTGAGAGGCCGGCGTACAGAAAAAAAAAAAAAAAAAAAAAGATAATTTCCTTCTTGATTTGTGTGTGTTTTAGTGTTCCAGATCATATTCTATAATGAGAATGTTAAATATCCATGAATAATTTGCCCTACTTGGGAAAGTGTTTTTTCATTCTCAGTTTAGAGCTGGAATGTCAAGTATCCATAATTGTCTGGAACAAATTGGCAGGATGAGTAGAAGTCAGTGAAATATGGACTGTGGACATGAATGCAGTTTAATGTTCACATGTGATTTCTACCACAGTTGAATTTTGATTATGGCTACTTGTAAAATGTTTTCTGGCGTTAAACCAAAATAATTTAAATACTTCCATTTATATACCCTGTTTAGCAGAATGTGAAGATAGAAATGGGGCTTATTATGAGTTATTGCTATTTTGAGGGAATATTTTAATTCCTATTTTGTCTGAAGAAAGAGCCTAGTTTTTATCTCTCTCTACTTAGGATAGCTGTCTATCATGTCACAGGTACACAACAGTCATGGTTTATGATGTCTGTTGCCCTGACATAATTATTAATTGTACTGTTTTTACTCTCAAGTGTATTAATCTGCTCTGACCAGGCAGACTTAAGTCTTTGAATAGGCTGATTTAGTTTAACATAAATTTCTATTGTTTAATAGCCCTGAACATTTAGAAAAAGTAAGTTATATACTGATTATATTTTAGTATTCAGCAAAAAATATAATGTGAATAAAATTAAATGGAACAAAGGTATTGCAAAAAGTAGAATCTTAATTTGAAGGTTGTATCTCTAAGAAAAGCCCACCAGAGTTACCAGTATTTTTATGTCCAGATTAATTTTTTCCCCTCCAAATTGCAGTAATTTGTTCATTCAACAACCATTTATTGGGCACCATCTAGGTGTCAGGCACAGCATATGGGGCTGGGAATACTGAATGGGAAGACACACTCCTTGCTCTCAGTTGGCCAGCCAGAGAGCCATTGAGCAATGTCTTATATCACGTGTTTACGTGTAAGCACAGGCTGCCATGCAAACACTGAGGAAAGAAGTCCCTGTGTTTAAGAGGAGTGGTACACGCAGATGTTTCCTAGAGGGTGACCCTGGGAGGATGAGTAAGCTTAGGGCAGGCAGACAGTATGGGGGAGCAAAGTAAAGTATTCTAGATGGATAGAGCAGCTCATGTGAAAGAGTAGAGGGATGTGGGTAAGGAATAGTATGGTTAGCTGGGAACGACACTGAAACATTAAGACTGGCTTATATAGGATCTTATGTGATAAATTTGCTCTGTAATCTCTAGGTTATGGGGAAACATTAAAGGGTTTTAAACCAGGGACTAATATGAACATGTTTTATGCTAAGAAGAGGAGCGTCAGACTAGAGGCAGAGACTCTTTAGTTGGTTGTTTAACTTTTCAAACAGATGGGCAATCTGTCCCTCACCCAACCCTAGATGTTTTTTGGAAGCAAATTCCAGGCATCATATTATCCTATCTTTATACCTGTCTGTATCTCTCAAAATCGATTCCTTTTTAAAACATAATTACCCATTCACACACACACCCCAATTCATAATATCAGATGTCCAGTCAGTATTCAATTCACCAGTATTTCCTCCAGTTATCTCACTTGTTTGTTTTTTAATAACTGGTTTGTTAGAATTAGAATCTAAAGTTCTTTTAATCCATAGATTCTTCTATAGGGATTTTTTTTCTTTAACACAGTTTGGATTTTGTTTATGTTTTAAAGATGCTTGAGATTTAATTGTGCTTATAACCAGAGGAGGAGAATAGAGATTAAAAAGCAAGTCTAGGGGGCTGGAGGACTGAATGGCAAGGGACAGTATGAAGGGCATACTTGCATAAATGCTGTCCTTGGAAAGGAGAATATAAGAATGCATTTCTTATATTCTCTAGTTGGGCAGGGGTTTTTTTAATTATTAAAAAAAAAGGTGGAAGATTATACCTCTCATAAATAGGAAGGAAAGGAGTAATGGTGGACTCATGTAGGTAAGTTTTCAATAGAGGACAGGGCAGTGGAAGAATATTATTTTCTATAAAGTAAAAGTTTATATGTTGGGATGGAAAATGCTGGAGAAGAGAGTATATGTAACAACCTCTTTGGAGAACAAGAAAGGAAGTTGTGTAGAGATACATGTTTTTATAGGAACAGTGTACATTCAGTATGATAGTCGAGTGTCATGGGAGGTAAAAGGAACAGCTGAAAACAATGTAGTGTTTATAGCTAAACTGTTGCTAACTTAAGGTGTATTGTGGCCTCATGGTGGCATCCTTCACCTGAGCCCACTCTGGGGAGCATCCTGCAGGATTTCTTGTTTAAGCAAAACGAGCATACTGTGGTTTTTTTTTTTTTTTTTTTTTTTATGACATTTCCAAGACAAGCATGCTGGTTTGTTTTACAGCAAACCGAAAAGAAACTGTTAACTCAAAGTCATCATCTCTTTCCTGCTTGAGACCTTCAATGCTTCATTGTTTTCAAATATTGTTAGAGCTCTGGAAGTCTTTAAAAAAAGTCTCCGGCCATTTTAGGGATGGTCAAATATTATTCAAATCAGGAAGGTTGGTGAGCTTTTTGCCTGTTTAGTACAAAGGAGAAAGACATCCTAATATAGTTGGATATGAGCATTTAAATCTATTAAAGAAAGTAGAGTTGGTGGAAAATCTGAGAAAGGAGTTAGCTTTCTTCTGTCACTCTTTTTTCTGTTTTTAGAAAATAGAAGTACTTAAATTTTTATTTTGAAATAATTGCAAATATACAGACAAATGAAAGAAAAGAACAAATAAAACAAAGAACTTTTGTGTGTTTTTCCAGATTCACCAATCAATAAATAGCATTTTGCCACAACTGCTTTGTCTTTCTACAATCAATGTGTGTATGGATATACACGTTATTTCCCTGGCCAATTTTGTTTTATATTTGTAATAATAATCTAAGGCATTCTCACATGTATTATAGTGTCAACAATAATTGAAAATATCACGTTCAAAGATTGCCTCCTGTCTTATCTGTGAAGCCCTCTTGCCAGCATTAATTTTCTTACTTCTCTTTACGTGTGTACTTTAAACATCTCCATCGTACAGTTTAGCCCTTAGTGAGATATTGTATTATTTTCTCATTTCTAAGATGGCTAAATTTCTATCACAGAACATAGTGAAGCCTGAACTTTGTCTTCGACTTCTTGACTCCAGGGGGAGACAGGGGAGGTGTTGGGGGAGGGGGCTAGAAGAATGATAGTGGGAATACATAAGCCTACAGTGTAGTATGGAGAGGTGTGGACTAATATAATAGACTTTTATAAGTGGAAGGGAGCTTAGATACCAGATATTGGTGCAATGTTTTGATGATGTGGGTGAGAACATCGAGGTTTGAAGGAATTAAATGAGTTAATAACTAAGGTCTCTCCAAAGAGCTGGACTAGAACCTTAGTCTGCTGCCCCAATCTATGCTCTTTTTTGCTTCTTTATCTTTTTACTTGACTCTCCAAGTAAATAGCAGAATTCTCCAGCGGGACAATGTCTCTAAATACTCTTAAGGCATCAGCTCTCAAACTTTTTGTTATCAAGACCACTTTTCACTCTTAAAAATTGGGAAACTTTGGAGGGTGACGAATAGGTTCTCTCTCTTGTGGTGATGGCATACATAGTCAAGGTTAATCAAAATATACAGTTTAAATATGTGGAGCTTATTGTATGTTAATTGTACCTCAGTAAATCTATTTACAGAATTTTTAAGGACCCCAAAGAGCTTTTGTTTATATGGGTTATATCTATCAATATTTTTCAAATTAGATATTACAACTGAGAGACTTTAAAAAAGTATTCGTTAAAATAACAATAAATTCATTATACGTTAATGTTAACATTCCCCCCCCAATGTTTTTAATAAGTATACTTCTTAAAAAAAAAGTTTAGTAAAAGTTTACTAACTTAAAGTTAGTAAGTAAAACTTTAGTAAAAGTTTAGTAAGTTCAATAAGTATACTTCTTTTAAAAAGTTTAGTAAGTATACTTCTTTTAAAAAGTTTAGTTCTGGTGAACTGTCTGGTTTAATAGAAGACAGCTGCATTCAATCTGTCACAATATGTTGTTTGAGTTGAAGTATATGAAGAAAATCCATTTCACATATATATGTAAGCTAAGAGAAAGGGTATTTTGATAGTTTTTTTTCCCGATAACTGTGGATATTCTTTGATTTGACATCAAAACTGGACAAGTGGTAGTTTCTTAAAGGTTATTTGCAATGTAGAATCTGAAACCATATCAATGAACTTTTTATATTCTCTTAAATATTAAGATCTCTTGGTCTGTCTTAGACTTGGAATGGGTGTTACCTGATAGAATTATTCTGGCTTTGATATATATACAGATATTACTACTTGATTAATTGATACTTTTTAAATATTTAGCCAGGGCTTCCCTGGTGGCGCAGTGGTTGAGAGTCCGCCTGCCGATGCAGGGGACACGGGTTCGTGCCCCAGTTCGGGAAGATCCCACATGCCGCGGAGTGGCTGGGCCCTTGAGCCATGGCCGCTGAGCTTGAGCGTCCGGAGCCTGTGCTCCGCAACGGGAGAGGCCACAACAGTGAGAGGCCCGCGTACCGCAAAAAAAAAAAAAAAAAAAAAAAAAAAAAAAAAAAATTTAGCCATTTGCCCCTTCTGTTAAATGCTTCCAATTCACAGAAATAGAAACTGGCCACTATTTTTTCCCATTCTACATTTATAGGAGAACCAGGGTATCTAGGGTTGTTTCCAGTGCGTTAAGTAAATTGCTTCTTTTTTTGAATTTCATTTTTCATTCTTTTACTGAAATAGACTCTCTGAGTAGATTGCAATTATGCTAAAAAAAAAAAAAACCCACCACATTTATTCTGAAGGCTGTTGTTCCTGCAAGGGAGTTTTCCTGCTTTTGCTTGAGTTTTAAGAAGGAAATCTAGGTCAGTAACACTGAATGAAGATGTGGGAGTGAGCCTCTGTCAAACATGCTGTTTAATAACACTGTTGGCCAGAGGCTGTTCTGAATGCTGCTCCCAGGAGAGCCTCTCTAAGCTGTGCTGTGGCACCGATATGGAGGGGAGATAACCAGAGTTGCATGTTCCTTCTCCAGAATGTGCAGGCAAAATGTACCCACTTCTCTGATTAAAAACTACTTTTCTCCAAAAGGTTAAGAAATGTAAGAAGAATCACAGCCTTTTAAAGTTTATTTTAGAACTGAGATAAATTAATCCTATGAAATATTACTGTTTTTAAAATATTTTTACTAATTTTTTTAAAGTTTTAAAAATAAATATATTTTTTTATTTATTTGTGGCTGCGTTGGGTCTTCACTGCTGCACACAGACTTTCTCTAGTTGTGGTGAGCGAGGGCTACTCTTCGTTGTGGCACGCGGGCTTCTCATTGCATTGGCGTCTCTTGTTGCGAAGCATGAGCTCTAGGCACGTGGGCTTCAGTAGTTGTGGCACGTGGGCTCAGTAGTTGTGGCTCGCAGGCAGTAGAGCGCAGACTCAGTGGCTGTGGCGCACGGGCTTAGTTGCTCCACGGCATGTGGGATCTTCTCGGACCAGGGATCGAACCCGTGTCCCCTGCGTTGGCATGTGGATTCTTTTTTTTTTTTTTTTAAATATAATAGTGTTTATTTTTACTTGTTGACAGTTTGCTTTATTTATTTATTTATTTTTGGCTGTGTTGGGTCTTCGTTTCTGTGCGAGGGCTTTCTCTAGTTGTGGAGAGCGGGGGCCACTCTTCATCGCGGTGCGCGGGCCTCTCACTATCGCGGCCTCTCTTGTTGCGGAGCACAGGCTCCAGACGCGCAGGCTCAGTAATTTTGGCTCACGGGCCCAGTTGCTCCGCGGCATGTGGGATCTTCCCAGACCAGGGCACGAACCCGTGTCCCCTGCATCGGCAGGCAGACTCTCAACCACTGCGCCACCAGGGAAGCCCCGGCATGTGGATTCTTATCCACAGCACTTTTACCAATTTTTTTTAAATAAATTTATTTATTTATTTATGGCTGCACTGGGCCCCCATTGCTGCGCACGGGCTCACTCCAGCCGCGGCACTACTCTTTGTTGAGGTGTGCAGGCCTCTCGTTGCGGTGCACGGGCCTCTCATTGCGGTGGCCTCTCCCCCTGCGGAACACTGGGCTCCATGTGCACGGGCTTCAGCAGTCGTGGCACGTGGGCTCAGCAGTTGTGGCTCTCAGGCTCTAGAGCACAGGCTCAGCCGCTGTGGCGCATGGGCCCAGTTGCTCCGCGGCATGTGGGATCCTCCCGCACCAGGGCTCGAACCCCCACGTCCCCCGCACCGGCAGGCAGACTCCCAACCACTGCGCCACCAGGGAAGTCCCACTTTTACTAATTTTAAGAGCTATTTATTTCTCCACGTTTTTGTTTCCAAAGAGAATTATTAAGCGCATATTCTATTAAAACACCAGGGACCTGGTAGAAATCCAACCGACAGACAATCTTCTTTTCTTTTTTTTAATTGAAGTATAGTTGATTTACAGTGTTGTGTTAGTTTCCAGCGTACAGCACAGTGATTCAGTTTATACATATGTGTGTTTGTGTGTGTGTATATATATATATATGTGTGTGTGTGTGTGTGTGTGTATATACACACACACACACACACACACAGGTATATATTCTTTTTCAGATTCTTTTCCCTTATAGTTTATTACAAAATACTAAGTATGGCTCCCTGTGCTATACAGTAACGTGTATATGTTAATCCCAACCTCCTAATTTATCCCTCCCCCCCTTCCCCTTTATTTATCCAAGTTTTTACCACTTTTTCTTCTTCCCTCCTCCATATGCTTGTGAACCTTCCCAGTGACACTGTGGTTTGTTCTTTGATTCATTGTAATTTTTCTGGCTTAAGCAAATGACCAGTACTTCCTGCTGAGTACTTTTGCGCAAATTGTATCTTGCCAGGTTTTGGGGGGATATAAAAATGAATAGATAAATCAAAGGTCTTAAAATTTAATTTTAGAATTAAAATGCATTTTAAAGATTATAGGGCTTCACAGGTTCGTGCCCCGGTCCGGGAAGATCCCACATGCCGTGGAGCGGCTGGGCCCGTGAGCCATGCCCGCTGAGCCTGCGCATCTGGAGCCTGTGCTCCACAACGGGAGAGGCCACAACAGTGAGAGGCCTGCGTACAGCAAAAAAAAAAAAAAAGAAAATTATATATATAGCACAACCCTATTGTGTTTCATGTTTTTTTTGTGGATTTGGTTTGGTTTGGTTTGGTGTTTTACTATAGATGAATGGTTTGTGGTTCTAAAAGTCTCAAGGTCACACCCAAAGTTAAGTGGGAGAGCCAGGACTGGAATCTAGATCTCCTGATTTGCAGTCCAGTTTTCTTTCTTTAATATCATATTTCTTTCTGATTTAGATTTCTAGCATGTGAAGAAACCTTTAGACAGCTCTAGGCAAAATACATATTTTTTACTTTTTAGACTTTTCCTCAATTAAAGGAACTGGGCATTGCATTTTCATCTTTGTTGGCTGCCTACAGCTAGTTTTTTGGTTTTTTTAAACATGTAAAGTTTTTAGAATAACATATTTGGCTCAAAAGTCTCTTTCTTCTCTCTTACTTTTCTCACCTCCCCCTTTTTTCTCTCTTCTTCTACCTCTCTTCCTCCCTCTTTTCCATTCTTCCTTCTCTCCCTCTGTCGTCCCTGCCCCCTCTTTGGCTTCATTCTCAGGCAGATTCTTTCAAGGTGGGAAGAATGATTACTGGCAGCCCAGGTGTAGTGTAGCCTTATGGCTCAAGTTCTAAAATGTCTGTATATCAGATTTCCCCAAAGGACTTTGGGACTGCCTGAATCACAAGTATACTCGTTTGGCCAGGAAAGCAAAGTACCACGATGGACAGCCATACCAGGATCACCTGGAAGGGACTGGGGTGGTTCCCTTTAGATGGGATACAGGCAGACAACTCTTGGATGCCACTGTTTGGCATTTGACACCCTAGCTATTCTGTAGCTGCCGTCTATGGAGAACTGCTGCCCCCAGTAAGTGTGTTCCAGCCAAATTAGTGTGCTCCTTACTTTCCCATTCTTGCCCGTGGTCTTAACTCATATTTTCCTCTGCTGGATATCTTCTCCACTTTGTCTCTTTCTCAGTCTCCCAGCTCCATTTAATTATATCCTCCTAACTATCCTTCCAGGTCCAGTTAAATTCTAATCTCCTGTGGAAAATATTCCAGATGATCCCATGACCATATTATGTGACCTTTAAACTCCAGTAGCAACACTTAATACGTGTTATTGTAGACACTTATCCTATATGACCCATTATAGTTGTGGGACTATCATGTTCTTCATAGTTTTCTAAGCACTTTCACATATCCTCCCTCAGCCTTATGAAGTAAGTAAGGCAGGTACCAGATGTGAAAACTGAGGCTTGCAGAGGTTTGCATTGTTGGGTATATCTTAAACCCTCAGCTAGACTAATACTTGCTGCTCGGTTTCCATAGTGCCCAAGTAATGGTGTAATGGTGATGATAGTGATCAGTGTCTGTGAGAGCAGGACCTTTCACTGTTTGGTTTGCTGCTGTATCACTAATACCTAGAACAGTGACTGGCATATAGCAGGTGCTTAAATAGATAATTGAATGAGATATGGTTTAAACTTCAGGGGCTTGGACTAGGTGATCTCCTAGGTGCCTTCTTCTCTAAAATTCTAAGGTTGCCGCTAGGGCAGGGGAGGGGGGACGGATAAGGAAAGAGCCAAGGACATGAAATAGAAGTGGTCACAGATTTGTTTTTTTGTTAGTAATATGCAAATTATGACCACTAATACTGTTTATAAGAAATCTATCTGTCAATTAATAATTCAGAGTAAAATAATTCTTATTGGTGCTTCTTGTTTTTCTGTTTCTTTTTTTGAACTCCCTGTAAATAACCCAAATCATGTACACCAGCAGTGTACAGCAGATAGGGAAAGAGATCAAAAAGTATTGAAAAGGTGGGAAGTTTGCCTGGGGAAAACTGAAGTGAAGAACCTCAATCTCTGTTTTTTTCAATATTTCATATTTCTTGGTGCTGTTAATTCAGAGCTGTGTAATTACCAGTTGATTGGTTCTTGCTGTCTTATTGCTCTCCTGAGGATTTTACGTCTTTTGTTTCCATCAGCCTTGCGACTTTTTCTCCAGCACCATCTAAAAATCAGAATGTGGCAGATATCAAACTGGACCTATATATATATCTGCTGAAATAATGATGAGTACATATAAGCTACTACGAATATTAAATCACACAGTTAACCCAGTTGGACTATAGTCAGCTATGGAGAACTTCCTTGTGTTGAAATGCCATTTAAATTTGGCTCTCTTAAAGCCAAAGGAGGGACAGAAAAGAGAAAGAATCCTGGGGAGAGACCAAAAGGGGGAGGGAGGGAGTGCTTTGAGGGGATGGAGAGGTTGCATTTCAACCTCTGGAGGTCTTAGACATGAGTTTGCCAGGGCCACATTGCAGGATGTTTTAAGTCCCTTCTGGTAGATGCCATAGCTGAGCTGTATTGCTGAGTTTTTCTCTAATCCCTGTCCCCAGGTTGTACCATAACTAATGGTGTATTTACTTCTGTACCTTTGTCATTTATTGATAGTTGACCTAGGGAATAGCTATGTGTGGAACATCCTCTACATCCATTGTAAACTGTTATTGATGAAAGATGATTATGATGATCAGTTTCCATCTTAAAAAGATATTCATGACAGATACTGCCTAAATTTTAGAAAAAGTCTCTCCTGAAGAATTGATTTGCTTCCTTCTCTTATAACTTATAGCAGAAGTTTCTTAGTTGTATGCAGGTCTGGAGGCCTGGAACCTTCAGAGAAGAACAACTGCCAGAAGCTCTCTTTGCCAGGTGGAACTTGGGAGGCTTTGTCATGTACAGTCTACCTTCAGCAGATAAGTTTCTCAGAGATTAGGCATTTCACTTACATAAGAAGAGTTTTAATTATAAAATTATAATTGAAATATCTTAAGTAAAAATACAGTATATTATCCCCCTTCCATTCTTGCAGGCATGGAAGATAACTTAAAGTCCACAGATTTATTATGCTTAAGTAAAAATGTTTAGAGAAAAAAAAATAGCCTCAGATATCTAACATTCTCTTGGGATGTGTTCCTGAAGGAACATTTCAGGGAATGTAATCTAGGATAAAATTTTTTTTTCATTCCTCTTCCTCCTCTTTCCTCAAACGCTTCATGTAGTTGAAATCAGATTTAGGTGATTCTATGAAACATGAAAATAAAGGACAATCATGAAGGGGAAAATTTGCACTTCAAGGCAACCTGATGAGTTAGCTAGTAATAAAGGAGGGGCAGTTCTGCCACTTACCCTCGAAGTTTGTCTTGAGACTAGCAGCAGGTATGTGGATCTTTTTGAAGTACCCTGTGGCTGAGCCTTCTCCTTCTCCCAGGTACATCTTTTTTTTTTTTTTTGCGGTATGCAGGCCTCTCACTGTTGTGGCCTCTCCCATTGCGGAGCACAGGCTCCGGACGCACAGGCTCAGCGGCCATGGCTCACGGGCCCAGTCGCTCCGCGGCATGTGGGATTTCCCCGGACCGGGGCACGAACCCGCGTCCCCTGCATCGGCAGGTGGACTCTCAACCACTGCGCCACCAGGGAAGCCCCCCAGGTACATCTTTTTAAAGTCCTAGTCTTTTTTCCAGAAGCAGGGCAGTAGGGAAGCTTCAACCATGTTCGTACTGTAGCTATTCAGCCTTTCAAAACTTCTTTCCTCACTCACTTCCATACCCTTCTCCACAAAAATTCATAGCCCCCAACAAGGGAAGTATATGCTAAAGGCACATACCTGGGAGTCCTAGATTTTTTTTAAACCACTTTATTGAGATATAATTTACATACTATAAAATTCACCCATTGTAAATTTACAGAGCTGTGCATTCATCACCACAATCCATTTTTCAAAAAAATTTTTTACCACCCTTAAAGTTATCTTGAGTCCACTTACACTCAATCCCCATCTCTATTTACAGTCTAGGCAACCACTGATTTGCTTCTTATCTTTATAGTCATCTTTTCTAGAAAACTCATATGAACAGAATCATACAGCATATAGTCTTTCATGTCGTGCTTTTCTCACTTAGCTTATTAATGCTTGTGAAGTTCATCCATCCATGTTGAGGTGTTTATCAGTATTTCATTCCCATTTACAGCTGAATAATATTCCAATATATGTACCATATTTTGTTGATCCATTCATCAGCTGATGAATTTTGTGTTTGTTTCCAGTCTTTAGCTATTATGAATAACATGGCTGTGAACATTCATATATTGTCTTTGTATAGATATTTGTTTTCATTTCTCTCGGGTAGACACCTAGGAGTGGAATTGCTGGGTCATGTGATAAGTCTAAGTTTAACAGTTTAAGAAACTGGCAAAGTCTAGATGTAAACTCTTACATTTTTCAGCAAGGGTGCCAAGATAAGTTAATGGGGGAAGCACAGTCTTTTCAAGAAATGGTGCTGGGAAAACTGGATAGCTGCATGCAAAGGAGTGAAGTTAAGACCCCTACCTAACACCATATAAAAAATTAACCCAAAATAGATCATATACGTATATGTAAGAGGTAAAACTATAAGACCTCTTACAAGAAAACATGGGCATAAATCTTTGTAACCTTAGATTAGTCAATGGTTTCTTAGATACGACACCGAAAGCACAGATGACCAAAAAAGTAGATAAACTGGACTTCGTTGAAATTAAAAACTTTTGTGTTCCAAGGACATCATCAAGAAAGTGAATCTTACATTTCAATAATAAAAAAACCAAGTAGGGCTTCCCTGGTGGCGCAGCGGTTGAGAGTCCGCCTGCCGATGCAGGGGACACGGGTTCGTGCCCCGGTCCGGGAAGATCCCACATACCGCGGAGCGGCTGGGCCTGTGAGCCGTGGCCGCTGAGCCTGCACGTCCTGAGCCTGTGTTCTGCAGTGGGAGAGGCCACAACAGTGAGAGGCCCGCATACCACAAAAAAAAAAAAGAAAGTGAAAAAACCAAGTAGCTTAATCTAAAATTGGGTAAATTATTTGAATAAACCTTTCTTTGGGGAAAGAAAAACATAAAAGTGACCTTAGATAAGCGCATGAAATAATACATAACATCATTAGTCATCCAGGAAATGCAAATCAAAACCATGATGAGATACCACTTCACACCCATATCTAGAATGGCTAAAATAAAAAAAGATAATAGCAGGTGTTAGTGAAGATGTGGAGAAATTGAAGCCCTCAGACATTACTGGTGAGATTATAAACTGGTACAGCCATTTATATACATTTATGGAAAAGTTTGGCAGATCCTCAAAATGTTAAACATAGAATTGCTGTATCACCTAGCAGTTCAACTGCTGAGCATATATACCCAATAGAATTGAAAACGTATGTCCACACAAAAACCTGTACTTGAATGTTCATAGCAGCATCATTTACAAAAGCCAAAAATAATCAGATGTCAACAGTGGTACCTTATAACTTTTGTTTCCTGTTTCTATTTGAAGGGTCTCCAACTGAATTCCTTGAAGAGAAAATGGCCTACCAGGGATATCAGAACAGCCAGAACTGGCCAGAAAATACAAACTTTTGCTTTGAACCCGAGCAAGTGGTGAATCCTATCCAGACTGGTAAGTGCAAGGCTTGCTTGTGACTGCTGAATGTGAACTATGACATAAACATGGAAAAGCCACAATCACCACTGTTTAAGCTGTTTTCCAAAGCAACTGCAACATTTTATATTCCCACCAGTAAATGAGATAAAACATTTCAGCCTAAATATAGCTTGTAAAGCACAACCAAGGTATAATTATTTCCCCTGAACATTTAGTTGACCCTTTCTCCTCTCTATTTATCCCTTCTTCTGAGGCAGGTACCCCTTCAAAACCTGTTTTGAGTAAAAAGCTGAAATTCATATTCATTGAGGACTAAACGATCAATAGTACCTTAGAACCTTAGTTCTTCCAAAAGGCATTATTATAGCACTAATAGCACCATTTGTCAAATGCCTATTTTGTGCCAGGCACAGTACTAGAGCCTCAATATACATATTATCTGCGTTTCTTACCTAACTCTGCCAAGTATATATTATCCTCATTTGACAAAAAAAAGAAAACTAAAACTTATACCCAATTTGTATAAAATTCAAACTAATTTATAGAGACAAAAAAAGCCTACCTGTAGTTGCCTAGAGCTGGAAGTGGTGGGAGGGACGGACTGCAGAAGCACCTCAAAGCAGTAGTCGATACCTCCACGCCAGAGTTAATCAGATTGAGAGCTCAAGTTATTTGTTTCCACTTATATATGGTTTCTTTTTTGCTATCTAACTTATAAGGTGCCCATAACTGGTTCCAGATGATCTAGTGCTTGATGTTCTGTACCACTCTCCAGTCATTGGCTGTCCCAGATATACGTAATTTTTGAAGAAAGCTTTAATGAGATGTAATTCACATACCATACAATTCACCTATTTAAAATGTACAATTGAGTGGATTTTAGTATATTTACATATATGTACACCCATCACCAGAGTCCATTTTAGAATATTTTTTGTCACCTCATAAAGAAACTTAGTACTCCTTAGATTTCACCCCCATCTCCTTATCCACCCCAGCCCTAAGCAACCACTAAATCTACTTTCTGTCTCTATAAATTTACCTATTCAGGACATTTTGTATGAATGGAATCATCATGTTAATATGTGGTCTTTTGTGACTGGCTTTTTTCATTTGGCCCAGTGTTTTCAAGGTACATGCTTTTTTTGGCATGGATTAGAACTTCATTCTTTAAATGGGCATGTAATATTTTGTATGGATACACTGCATTTTGTTTATTCATCAGTTGACGGACATTTGGGTTGGTCTCCCCCTTTTTTTTTCAAACTATTGTAAATAATGCTTTCTAAAGCATTTGTGTACAAGATTTTGTGTAGATGAAGGAATGTAACCTGGATTGGAATTGCTGATCATATGGTAACTCTGTTTAATCATTTAAGGAATTGCCAAGCTGTTTTCCAAAGCAACTGCAACATTTTATATTCCCACCAGTAACGTATGAGGTTTGTAATCACTACATCCTTGACAACACTTGTTTTCCCTTTTTAAACAACTGTAGCTAACCTAATGGGTGTGAAATGGTATCTTGTGGTGATTTTGATTTGCATTTTCCTAATGGCTGATGATGTTGATTATCTTTTTATCTTTTCATATGCTTATTGGCTATTTGTATATCTTCCTTGGAGAAATGTGTATTCAGATCCTTTGACCATTTTCTAATTGGTTGATCTTTTTGTTGTGCTGTAAGAATTCTTTATATATTCCATATACTAGATGCTTATCAGATTTATGATTGCAAATATTTTCTCCCATTTTGTGGGTTGTCTTCTGATTTTCTTGGTAGTGTCCTTGGAGCACAAAAGTTTTTAATAATTAATTAAATTCATTTATTTTTGGCTGCGTTGGGTCTTTGTTGCTGCACATGGGCCTTCTCCAGCTGCGGCAAGCGGGGGCTGCTCCTCGCTGTGGTGCGGAGGCCTCTCATTGCGGTGGCTTCTCCCGTTGCGGAGCACGGGCTCCAGGTGCACGGGCCTCAGCAGGTGTGGCACGTGGGCTCAGTAGTTGTGGCGCATGGGCTCAGCTGCTCCGCGGGACATGGGATTCTCCCGGACCAGGGCTCCAACCCATGTCCCCTGCATCGGCAGGCGGATTCTCAACCACTGAGCCAGCAGGGAAGCCCAGTTTTTAATTTTGATGATGTCCAGTTTATCTAGTTTTTCTTTTGTTGCTCAAGCTTTGGTGTCATATATAAGATTCCATCGCCAAATCTGATGTCATGAAGATTTATCCTTATGTTTTCTTCTAAAAATTTTATATAGTTTTAGCTCTTATATTGAGGTCTTTGATCCACTGTGGGTTAATTTTTGTGTATGGTGAAAGGTGTAGGGGTCCAGCTTCATTGTTCTTCATGTGGATATCCAGTTGTCCCAGCTCCATTTTTTGAAAAGTCTATTCTTTCCTCATTGAATTGTCTTGGCATCCTTGTTGAAAATTTGTTGACCATAGATATACAGTTTTGTTTCTCAGCTCTTAGTTTTGTTCCATTGTTCTGTATGTCTGTCCTTATGCCAGTACTACACTGTCAGGGTTACTGTTGGCTTTGTGGTAAGTTTTGCAATTGGGTAGTATGAGTCTACTTACTTTTTTTTTTTTTTTTTTTTTTTTTTTGTGGTACACGGGCTTCTCACTGTTGTGGCCTCTCCCGTTGTGGAGCACAGGCTCCAGACGCACAGGCTCAGTGGCCATGGCTCATGGGCCCAGCCGCTCTGTGGCATGTGGGATCCTCCCAGACCGGGGCACAAACCCGCATCCCCTGCATTGGCAGGCGAACTCTCAACCACTGCGCCACCAGGGAAGCCCGAGTCTACCTACTTTGGTCTTCTTTTTGATGATTGTTTTGGCTATTTTGTATCCTTTGCAATTCCATATTAATTTTAGAGTCAGCTTGTGAATTTCTGTAAAGAAATCAGCTGGGGGACTTCTCTGTGGCGCAGTGGTTAAGAACCTGTCTGGCAATTCAGGGGACATGGGTTCGATCCCTGGTCTGGGAAGATCCCACATGCCATGGAGGACTAAGCCTGTGCACCACAATTATTGAGCCTGCGCTCTGGAGCCCGTGAGCCACAACTACTGAGCCCTACAACTACTGAGCCCTCGTGCCACAACTACTGAAGCCCACACACCTAGAGCCTGTGCTCTGCAAAAGAGAAGCCACCACAATGAGAAGCCTGCGAACCACTGCAAAGAGTAGACCCCGCTCGCCGCAACTAGAGAAAACCCGCATGCAGCAACGAAGACCCAATGCAGCCAAAAATAAATAAATACATTAATTAATTAAAAGAAAAATAAATCAGCTGGGATTTTTGATAGGAATTTTGTTAAATCTGTAGATCAATCTGGGGAGTTTTGCCATCTCAACAATATTAAGTCTTCCAATCCTTAAACTTAGAATGTTTTTCCATGTGTTTATATCTTACTTCTTTCAGCAATATTTTTGTAGTTTTCAGAGTGTAAGTTTTATACTCCCTTTTGTAAAATTTATTCCTAATATTTTATTCTTCTTTATTCTTATGAATGAAATTGTTTTCTTAATTTCATTTTCAGATTGTTCTGAATCTGAATTGGTTTTTGTATATTGATCTTGTATCTTCCAACCTTGCTGAACTCATTAGTTCTAATGGTATTTTAGTTGATTCCATAGGATTTTCTGCATATAAGATCATGTCCTCTACAATAAAGTTTTACTTCTTCCTTTCTAATCAGGCTGCCTTTTTTTTCTTGTCCTTGCTTAATTGTCCTGACTAGAACCTTCAGTACAATGTTAAATAGAAGTGGCAAGAGCAGACTTCCTTGTTTGTTCCTGGTCTTAGTTAGGGAAAAACATCCAGTCTTTTACCATTAAGCATGGTCTTAGCTGTGCGGTTTTTGTTGATGTCGTTCATGAGATTAAGGAAAATGCCTTCTATTCCTAATTTGTTGAGTGTTTGATTTATCGTGAAAGGGTGTTGGATTTTGCCAAGTGATTTTTCTGCATCTGTTGATGATCATGTGGTTTTATTTTTTAATTCTGTTGTTATGTATGTATTCCATTAATTGATTTTTGGATGTTAAACCAATGTTGCATTCCTGAGATGGATCCCATTTGGTCATGGTATATAATGAGTTTTATATGCTGGCACATATGTAAACATTTGTTGAGGATTTTTCCATCCATGTTCAGAAAAGATACTGGTCAGTAGTTTTACTTTCTTGAGATGTCTTTGTCTAGTTTTATATTGGTCTCATACAATGAGTTGGGAAGTATCCTCCTCTCTTTCATATTTTTGGAAGTGTTTGTGAAGAACTCATTTTCATGCTTCTTTAAATGTTTGGTAGATTTCATCAGGGAAGCCATCTCAGCCAGGGCGTTTCTTTGTGAGTAGTTTTTAATTACTAATTCAGGGCGATGGCTCCAGTGATCCCCACCTCCTAGTAGTCACACCCTTGTGTAGTCACCTTCCACATTGTACCATGCTTGGGCTATGTGACCAATAGAATAGATGGCAGAAATAATGGTATGCCATTTCTAAGATTAGATTACAAAAGACACTACAGTTTCTGTCTTGGTCACACTGGGTTTACTCACCCTGGCGATAGCTGCTGCTGTGGAGAGGCACACGTGGGGAGGAACAGAAGCCTCCAGTTAACAGCCATGTAAGTAAGCCATCATCATGTAGGCAGGTTCTCCAGCCCCAGTCAAGTCTCCAAATGATCGCAGCCCTGGACAGTGCCTTCACTGCAGCCTTGTGAGAAACTGTAGTGGAGGTGGGGAAGAAACAAATTCTGGGAGACTTTTTTTTTTCATTTTATTTATTTATTTTTTGGCTGTGTTGGGTCTTCGTTGCCGCACACGGGCTTTCTCTAGTTGCGGCGAGCGGGGGCTACTCTTCGTTGCGGTGTGCGGGCTTCTCATTGCGGTGGCTTCTCTTGTTGCGGAGCTCAGGCTTCAGTAGTTGTGGCATGCGGGCTCAGTAGTTGTGGCTCGTGGGCTCTAGAGCGCAGGCTCAGTAGTTGTGGCGCACAGGCTTAGTTGCTCCGTGGCATGTAGGATCTTCCTGGACCAGGGCTCGAACCTGTGTCCCCTGCATTGGCAGGCAGATTCTTATCCACTGCACCACCAGGGAAGCCCCCTGGGGGACATTTTGAAGGTCAAGTCAGCTGGATTTCCTGACGACTTGGATGTGGTGTATGAAAGAGAGAAATCAAGGATGACTCCAGGGTTTTGGACCAAAAAGATAGAATGCCATCAGAGATGGGAAGACTGTAGGAGGAGTGATTGGGGAAACAGGTTACATTTTGGCTTTATTTTATACATTAAGTGTTGGCAGTTTGATACAGAAGTCAGGAAATAAAGGGAGAGGTTGAGATGACTGGAGATACAAATTTGAGTGTCATCATCTTATAGATGGAATCTTAAACTGTGAGATGGATGAGATCACTAAGAGAGGGAATGTATGTAGGTAGAAAAAGAAAAGGTCTTCCTCTGTCCTGCAACCACTCAGTTCTTTAGTGCTCAGATTAAGTATTTGTCAAGTGAAGACCTTCCTTGACTTGAACTAAAGTATATCCATCTCCTAAATGTTTTCAACCCTGATCTTGTACATCTTTGGGTTTTTAGAGCACACAGGGTCTGCCATATCATATGCACCTAGTAAAATAGTAATGAATAAATCACAGAACTTTGTAGAAATCTTTGATTTTTACATGTGATTTAGCATTCTTCCCCTCCTAATGTGCGAACCATACAACAGTTATTCTCATTGCTGGTTTAAGTGTCCTGTTTTCCTTCAGCAGAAGTGTGAGAGGCAGAGCAAGTAGCAGGTACCCCAAACCAAGTTAAGACTGGGGAGAATGAAGCTTTCTAATCTGTCTAGATTCTAGCTCCTCTGCTGTTCTGAAGCAGCAGCACTGGGGCCTCCTCCAGCCCCAGCAGTTTCTCAGTTTCCTTTCTGCTCGTTCATATTCTGCAGTGCCACGCTCTCCCCTAAGCCTGAAATCCCTTACTAGAAGAGGGAGGGGCAGCTGCCTCAGAGCCACAGGAATGAACATTCACTTAAAGCCTGGACTTCAGTGCAGCTGCCTCTGACAGTGGAAGTGCCTAAAGGGAATTAGCATTCCCTGAGAAACTAGTTAGAAATGCAGATTCTTAGGGCCCAGCAGTGGGTTTTTATAAGCTTTCACGCTAATTCAGATGTGTGTTGCATTTCAAGATGGCCTCCTTGGAGAGCAGAATTCTTGCTTGGCCTGAATGGCTTTGCTCTTTTTTCATGTAAGAAGGTACAGAGTTTACCTGATGTTTTCAGTGCCTTTACTCATGCCAACTCCTGAGTCTAGAGTTCATTCTTTCCAGGTGCCAGCAGTTCACCTTGTCTCATTCAGACAGGTTTTTTTTTTTTTTTTTTTTTTTTTTGCGGTACGTGGGCCTCTCACTGTTGTGGCCTCTCCCGGTACGGAGCACAGGCTCTGGACGCGCAGACTCAGCGGCCATGGCTCACGGGCCCAGCCGCTCCGTGGCATGTGGGATCTTCCCGGACCAAGGCACAAACCCGCGTCCCCTGCATCGGCAGGCGGACTCTCAACCACTGCGCCACCAGGGAAGCCCTCAGACAGCTTTTGAAATGCAGTTTTCTTCATGCTCTCCACAGGAGGTGAAAATGTCTCTTTTACTTGTTCTGTGTTTTTTTTTTTTTTTAATAACCTAAAATGAATGTCTGCTCTGTAAATACATATTGAAAGTTTAATTATATTTGTACTCTCACCTCCTAATATATTATAGACTGGAGCATTAGTTGTAGTTTTAGTTTTATGTATTTGTTGGCTGTCTGATTTAGATAATTAAATCTTAGAGAATATGAGATTATGTATTTTTAACCTGTCACAAATGAATTAATGAATATTTGATTCCCTACCACATTCAGTCACATATTATCTCAACATATTTAACTCACTGTTGACGACACACATGTAGCTAATCAGTATTCATCAGAGGATAATAAGGAATGATAATCTTTCTAGTTGTGTTCATTGGGAATGAGTTTTAAATTCCTTCTTTATTCCAGATCCCTTTAAGATGCACCATGATGACAGCCTGGAAGATTTGCTCTTTCTCCCCAGTGGAACAACCAGTGCTTCAGCATCTGCAGAACAAAATGATCCCCTGAAAGACAGTTATGGTATGACTTCTCCAGCTGGATTTATTTCTTAACTCCATCAATTAATTTGGCTTTTCACCCATCACCTTTGAAGTGAATCACTAGGCAAAGTCATGTTTAGGGGCTCTGGCTCTGACAAGGCTCCTTCTAGATTAGTCACAGAGAATTCACAGTTGGGCTGCTCAGGGTCAGCTCACCTCCTCTCATGGGATCTTGAATCCTATATCCTAGGGCCAGGTTCTGTCTCCACATTTTTATTAGTTCATGGCCTTCCGCAAGTTATGTCCTCCCTAAACTTTGGTTTCTTTATAAAATGGGGCCACCACTTGTTCTTACCTTAAAGATGTGGTGTTGATGAAATAAAATTTATGTAAAAGTACTTCGCATAGTTTCTGGTACATGGTAAACTAAACGTTAAACAGATCTTAGTTATCAATTAGTAGTTTCCTCATTCCTGGTTTTGTATAACTTGACATGAATGTGGCCAAGGTACTGTAGGGCAGGCAAAACTTTACTTCTACCCATCTTTGGTGTTCAGTTGAGACTCTATAGACAGGTTAATAAGAAAAAAAACAAATAGTTTATTAACGCATGCAACATACATCACATGGGAGGAAAGTAACTCAAAGGTGTAGCTTAGAAATTCAGTTTGGGACTTCCCTGGTGGCACAGTGGTTGAGAATCCGCCTGCCAATGCAGGGGACATGGGTTCGAGCCCTGGTCTGGGAAGATCCCACATGCCGCGGAGGAGCTAAGCCCTTGCGCCAGAATCACTGACCCTGCGCTCTAGAGCCTGCGAGCCACAACTACTGAGCCCGTGTGCCACAACTACTGAAGCCCACGGGCCTAGAGCTCATGCTTCACAAGGAAAAGCCGGCGCACCTCAACGAAGAGTAGCCTCTGCTCGCTGCAACTAGAGAAAGTCCGTGTGCAGCAACGAAGACCCAACACAGTCAAAAATATATAAATAAAAAAACAAAATAAATAAATTTATTTAATGAAAGAAATTCAGTTTGTGTAGCATCCTCAACAAAGAATATTAAATTTGTAGAGAAATGACAGGATAAAGGAAAGCAATTTTATACTTCCAAGAGTCATACTTCGGGAAGGTAAGTATATGGGAGGGAACTAATGGAGTCAGGTTTGTTTGCATATTCCTTTGGTGCCCTGTCTGGCCTGATAAGTGTCTCTTGCCAGTGAAAGGAAAATTTATGTCCTGCCTTTAGGCAGAAAGGGAGGAGCTTTTTCTCAATTTGCTGTTTGCTTAATTGCCTTCAGCTCAAAATTTTTATGTCAAAGGGGCATATTTTGGGGTAACATGTTCTGGTTTCCTTCAGTACCCATCATCAGTAAGTCCCACTTCAAATAATGCATATAATTTTGTATTTGTAAAGATCCTGGCTAGTAGTTATATGTTTCACTTATGCTTTTCTTTGGCCTGATGATCTCTTGCAAGAGGGATGTTAAATGAGTTGACTTTGATGCTATCCATCTAGTCTCCTGATTTGATTTTGGCTTTGACTCCTGTTTTTTCAGCTCACTACCTAGGCAGTCACTTAGTTGCACTGACTTCTTTCTTTACAGCATCTTTCTTCTCTTCCTTTGTGCTCCCTCTGCTTTACCCCAGTGCAAGCCCCTATCACTTCATACCTAGACCACCTCAGTAGTCACCTATCAGGCTTCCTGCTCCCCTTTAAAATTAAATCTGAATATACCTGATCATCTGACTCCCTGTTTTGTATTCATTGTCTCATTTTTATGTTTAAGACCTTAAGACAGCACCCCCCCCACACACACTTTTTTGTCTTTAAATTCTCTGGTTTTCTGGATTCTTTCTTCTACTGTTTGTTCTAATCCCATTTTCCCTCTCTGGTATACAAGATCTGTTTGAATCAGACTAATCTCATAGTGCCAGAAACATTCTTGTCCTGTTGGCATCCTCGTTCTTTTCTTTGCTCAGTGAGCTCTCCATCCTTGAAATTGACTACTCTCTCCTTTCTTCCTGCTCTTGCTTCTTCTCTGAAGCCTTCTGTGACTGTGCTGGTCTCATGGTTCTTTTGAAATTCTTACAGCATTTAGTCCATACTACACAGTTTACCTTATTTGATATATGTCTGTCTTGCCTCTCTACTAAATTGTAATAATCTTGATGGCAAGGACCAGGCGATACTAAATCCCATGTGATATTAGGTCTGGCAGAGGACAGCATAATAATAATGCTTTTACATCTGTCTAGTTCTTAATAATTTACAAAGCATTTTCACAAAAGTGTCTTCTAATGTTGGAAAGGGTTGTATGTTAATCTCACTGTACAGATGAGGAAACTGATTCACTGTCCCTTACTGTATGTTACATTCTATCAGTTGTGATGTAGGAGCAAGAGCTCTCCTTTGCTATTTTTTATTTATTTTTTTTTAAATATCTTTATTGGAGTATAATTGCTTTACAATGGTGTGTTAGTTTCTGCTTTATAACAAAGTGAATCAGCTATACAAATACATATATCCCCATATCTCCTCCCTCTTGCGTCTCCCTCCCACCCTCCCTATTCTTTGGTGTTTTTGAATCTTTGTAAAACATTGTAGAAGGTGGCCAGTCAATGTCAATCAGCAGCGCAACAGCCTAACAATTAACCAAAACCTGGAGAATGTCAGCGGTTTTTACTTCAAAACTTTCTTGCTTTGTTTCTTGTTGGTCCTTTTGGCCTATGTCTTTTTTTTTTTTTTTTTTTTTTTTTTTTTTTTGCAGTACGCGGGCCTCTCACTGCCGTGGCCTCTCCCGCTGCGGAGCACAGGCTCCAGACGCACAGGCTCAGCGGCCATGGCTCACGGGCCCAGCCACTCCGCGGCATGTGGGATCCTCCCGGAATGGGGCACGAACCCGTGTCCCCCGCATCGGCAGACGGACCCTCAACTACTGCGCCACCAGGGAAGCCCTGGCCTATGTCTTTATGGCAATATATAAAGCTGGTTTTAAATATCAAATGTCTTTTTTCCCCAGTGTTGACTGAGTCTGAAAAATGTATTTGTGTTTCAATATTAGGTGTGTTTCCCTGTGACACATTTGCTCCTGCAGCTGTTGTTCCTCAGGGGTGGTCTGTGGAAGCTCCAAACCCTCCACGTTCAGAATCCTTCATTTCCCCTGAGGCCATTACACAGCCTTTGCAGCCTACAGCAGGTACATTATTAGGATCCCTGTTTATCACTTAATAGTTACAGTATCAATAATCAATATAAAGCATCAGACATTTTTGAGCCTTGTGCAGCAGTATAGGCAGGTAGAATTTTCACAACTGTCACAGATGTTTCTAAACTTAAATTACTGATTTCAAAGCTGGAGGAATTAAGTTGTAGTTGAAATATAACACTTAGGGCCAATGGGCAAAGACAATCCCTCTGTAATTCAGGGCAGATTTAGAACTCTGGGGGGTTTTCTTGATATCCCACAGGTTCCCTTCCTGACACTAATTGTGTACCTGTGTTGGTTTTTTGGACCTGTGTTTTTTTCTCTCCTTTGCCTTTCCTCCTCCACTCTTTGTTCTGCCAGTATTCTATTCTTCTAAGTATCAGGACTGTCGAAGAGTAGGCACAAATGCATTAAGTGGACAGCTTTTTAGTTATGTTTAGGATGTTATGGTCACAAAAGCCAGATACTCTCATGCCCTAAGAAAGTAAGTTTTGAATGAAGAGCTATGAGCAGACAATGATGGATCCTAAATGTCCAATTTATTTCCCTTAGAGCCTGCTGAGGAGGTAGAAATGGCATCAGCAGAAGAGAGAGCACCAGCAAAAGCATTGGAAATGATGATGGGACTGAAGCCTGCTAACATGGCACCATCTCGAGAGTCAGAGATGGTCCTGGCCAAGGATGTGGCACCAGCCACAGAAACAGAGGTGGCATTGCCTAAAGACACGGAACCACCTACCGAACCAGATGTGGCCCTGGCCAAGGACATGGAATCATCCATCGAACCAGATATGGCCTTAGTAAAGGACGTGGTACTACCCCTAGAAACAGAGGCAACCCCAGTTAAGGACAATGTGTTGCCCACAGAAACAAATGTGTCTTTGGCCAAGGACATGGTACTGCCCACAGAAACAGAGGTAACCCCAGCCAAGGACATACTACTGTTCAGAGAAACAGAGAGGACACCACCTGTAAAAATGGATTTGGCCCCAGCTGAGGGCATGATACCACCTACAGACCGAGAGATGGCCCCACCCAAGGGTGTAGAATCACTTTCAGAAATAGAGGCGCCACTGGATGAGGACGTTGTGTCATCCACAGAAATATCCTCAGCCAAGGAGGTAGCCCTGTCCTCAGAAACAGAGGTGGCCCTGACTGGGGATATGGTACTACCCCCAGAAACAGAGGTGGCCCTAGTCAAGGACATGGCTGCACCTCCAGAAACAGAAGTCACCCCAGTCAAGGACATGGCTCCACCCCCAGAAGTAGAGATGGCCCTGAGCAAGGACGTGGCTCCACCTCAAGAAACAGAGGTGGCCCTGGGCAAGCACATGGTTTCATCTCCAGAAACAGAGATGGCCCTGGGCAAGAATGTGGCTCTACCCCTACAAACGGATGTGACCCTGGCCAACAATGTGGCTCCAGCCAAGGATGTTGCAGCATCCTCAGAAGCAGAGGTGGCACCAGTTCCTGTTAAGGACGTGGAAACTGCACGGACACAGGAAGAAACAAGTGAGGATTCCCAGTTAGAATCTCTCCAGGATGAAGGACAGTCAGCTGTACCTCCTCTCATGATTTCAGCAGGTATGGGCTTACACTTACTTGCAGTATTTGTCTACAAGGGTGTAATCTCCAGAAGGGTAAGGGACAAACGTCATGCCAGGTAAAATAAAGACAGTCAGTCACACTGTACTTCGTAAGTCTATACACATTCCTGCTCCCCTAAACAGTTCTTTCTCACCTTTACCCTCCTCCAACCGCCAACACCTTCTCCATCCTTGTTCTGTGCTCATCTTCCTGTTTTTCTTATAGATGATTGAAGCAATAAAAGAGAACATTCACAAACTTCCACTCGCTCATCTACCTAACTACTTGTATCTTTATCCATAGACTCTGCCTTCCCTCCTGTTGCCATCAGCAAACAGTCCCTGCTCCTAGTCATGAGGGGCAGCATCTTTGTCTTGCACTAGATCCCGTCTTCTCTTGTCTGCTTACACACATTGCCCTGGCCATTCTCTTTTCTTGCCTCTCACCATGTTTTTCCCCCTTTACATTGGATCATTCCCACCACCATAAAAACATTTGTTATTTTTCCCTTCTTTTAAAAAAAAAACCCAACCCTCCCAACTCCCCCTTCCAAATGCCACTCCATTTCTCTCCTGCCCTCATAGGAGCGTCCCTCATTCCTCAAAAACTGTGTCCGTTTCCAATTTCCGGAAGGTGGAGAAGTAGCTGAAATGGTGCTTCTCTGAAACCTGTGTGGTTTTTACTTTTACCTTTAGAAGCAGTCACAGCCATGGGCCAAAAGCACAACTTGCCAACAGATGAGGATTCTGTGCCAGAGGAACTAGAGCAAAAGAAACCGTTCAGTAGTCAACCTTCTGAACTTCCTTCAGAGACCTCAGGTATGTCAGGAAAACCAGGTGGCCTGTTTGAAAACGCTTAAACTGGGAAAGATGGGGAGATGGTGGAAGACATTGTTCCTGGTTATAAGGTGGTGATCAGCAGGACCGTTTACGAAGACAGCTCTCTTTCTTAAACAGATTTCAGTGAGCTTTATACATTTTTGATGGTAAGCCAGAAGCACGTGCACGTGATTATCAACTTAGTGATTCTCTGCCTCCTTTTCTGTGATTGTGGTGAGATCGTGAACTTGAGGGCAGGGACCAAGATTTACTACACTTGGAATCTCTACTGCTTTGAACACTGTCTAGCACCAAGTGGGAGCTAAATAAATGTATGATTTTTAAAATGTTGTTTTAGTGACTCAACATATCATTAAAGATTTCTCAAGTCCTTATTGTGTATACACCATGCTAAGGCACACAGATACTTAGGCCTGGGTCCTGGTCCTTTTCTAGCCTGCATAGTGAGAGAAGTTCCCAGGCGTGAACTCTGAAACCAAAGATTTATATAATAATTGAATTAAATAGTATTAGAAATGGCACCAAATAGCTGCTGATTAATTGCCAAGTTAAATGTTATAAATGCTGTGGGTTGCTAAAGCCTAGCAATTTTTCAGGAAAAAAAAAAATTGGCCTGAGGTATTAAGTAAAGGGTAGGATTTGGAGGACATTGGAGGGATAAAGATAAGGACAGAAGTCACTATTTGAGTATTTTAATATTCTGTGAGGTCATTTATTGCATCAAACTTGACAAGAGTTGTCCTAGACCTGCTCTCACCGG
This sequence comes from Hyperoodon ampullatus, assembly GCF_949752795.1. NCBI lineage: Eukaryota > Metazoa > Chordata > Mammalia > Artiodactyla > Ziphiidae > Hyperoodon > Hyperoodon ampullatus. Next base: position 40,769,195 of record NC_136923.1, read on the forward strand.
GTCTCTTTCCAGGATCTTGGATCCATACTGCATTCATTGACTTAGAGGCAGGAGGTTGGACTAATTGACTTCCTGAAACTTTTCCGAGGGTGCTCATCCTAATTGTTTTAATTCATTACCCTATACTTGGCATTATGTATATATCTCTGTCTTTTGGGAAGTACCTTTAGCAACAGAACATTGAAATCTAGTACATTTGTGTTTCAAAGTAGGAGGCTCTGGTTCTGAAATAATGTGACTTTTTCTCTGGACAAAATACTAATTCAGTATCTTTTCTTTCTTTTTTTTTAAAAAAGAAGTATAATTCTGTCCTTCTGGTCTGTTTAACAAGCAATCGGTATAATACTGATAAGTAATTAGTATAGTATTGGTGACAGACTCTTAGAATTGTAAAATCATACTCAATCAATTAATCAATGTCACCAAAAAGAGGAGCTTACCATCTTGTTACTATCCTGGGAATTATGTACTTATTAAAAATAATAACAAATATAAATAAGTATCAGAGGAGATTTATAGGCAGTAGGTGCTTATTATACAGATTAGAAGATCTCTGTTTGAATTTCTTTTATCAAGTTTCGAATATTTTGTAAATACATTTTGTAAAAAAAAAAGTCTTTACCCAAGATGATGATCTTTGATTTTTGTTAAATATTTACTAATCCCAGTTAAGAGTGAGAAATGTTTTGGAAAAAAACTGTTTTCCTAAATGAATCGGTATGTGGGTTGGTGAAAATAGACTACTTAAATGAGTCACTAAATGGACACTTTCTTAAAGAAACAATAACAAGGGGTTTTCTGTTTGGAATTTTGGCCAACTTCATGTATTGCAGGTACCCTTCCCACGCAAGCCAAAAAAGCATGCAGACCCAGTGATCGCAGGTCCGCCCGGCCCGCCCGGCCCAGGCTTGCCAGGGTCCCTCCTGAGCTGCTGGGAGGCTCTTCTCCACGGAAGACTCTTGATCCTGGGCTGGGCCCCTGCCCTTTGTCTGAGTTGGGTTGGGTTTCTGGTTCGTCTTCCTGTGGTGAGCCTGGGAACCAGAGGAAAACTATTCATGGTGACTTCCTTGAACCCCAGAGGGATCTTGGCAGGGAGTCCTGGGATATAGAAAGAACACCAATGATGATGAAGAAAAAAAAGAAGAAACCAAAGCAAAAGAGATACTCTCAGCCCCAGGCTGGGGGACCTTGGGATGATGACAATGCAGATGAGCCTAAAGGTCATCCCTTTGCCACTGACCCACAAAAGTCAGGTGTTCCCCCCAGCCAGCCTACCACTGTGGGCACAGAACATGGACTGGTATCCAGAGAAAACTTGAAAAAGGGATGTGAAATTGACTCCAGAGCAGCCAAACTGGTAGCTGAGAACTTTGTCTCACAGGGTCTCAGCATTCCTTTGTGTCCTTTGGAAGAACCCCCGAAAACTGCAGTAAATTCTCAGCCCAAACTGAGAGTAGAGGCAGAGGTGAGAGGTAACAAGTCAGCACCACAGAGCCAAGACAAGAAATTGCTGCAGCAAGATGAGTGCAAACCACAGCCTGCACCCCACCTCAAGACTCCTGTGGATAAAAACCAGACAGTAGGCTCCCTCAATCTGAAAGGACCCCTGACAGAAGTTTTTTCACACAAAGTAGAAATTCCTTTGGAGATCAGACCCAAAGAGGGTTCCTCTCCTGTCTTGGACCAAGAGGCTGTGGGTGGAGTTTCAAAACCCAAAGCAGCAAAAGAACTGCCTAATTCCATACCCACTTTGACAGCAGGTAATCCATTAGTAAGTAGTCTAAAAGAAGGGAATGATGAAAGTAAAATGACTAAACTGCAGAATGACAAACAGAAAGAGTTTTCTGAGGGAGCTGAAGAGGTTAAAGAACTAAAAAAGGAAAGTATTCTCAAGGAAAGACAGGAGAACAGCATCTTTGCTTCTGAGCAGCTGCAGGACACGGTGTTAGCTCAGGTTCCTGGACTAGGGAATGAACCATTTAAGAGAATGGCAGGTGATGGCAAAAGCAGGAAGGGAAAGGGAAGTTCTGGGAAGATGAGAGCAAGTTCTGGGAAGGTGAGAGCAAGGTCTGAGCTGCTGTTGCTTGCGGACAGCCAGAAGGACAGCAGAGCTGTTCTTGTGCCAAGTGAGCCAGCGCCTAAAACGGAAAGAATGGATAAAAGCGAGGAGCTGGGGCTGGGTTCTTCAGAGCAACCAGGGACCGTGGCTGAGCTCACTGAGGCAGTGGTGATGCGGGACCCTAAGGAGATGACTGACCTGAGGATGGCAGGCACCTTGCAGGCGTTGATTCCTTTGGGAGATGGGTCAGGCATGATTCAGACTTCCGGTGCTAGAACAGAAAGAGGAACTGTAGCCATAGACATGCGTGTCGGCAACCAGAGCGAGGAGGAAAAATGTCCTTGGGTGGATCATGAGGCAGCTCCTTGGATTTCTGAAAAGCCTACAAAAAGAGGCAGTGAAGACAAAAACAAAAAGTTTAAAAATAGTTATTCCACACAGCCTGCTAGAATGGAGAGGAAGGAAGAAATCCTCAACCCACCTTTTGTAGGGAAGGGTGGGGATATTGGTAGTACTCCCCATCAAAACAGAGAATTAGAACTTACTTTCCCCATAAATCATGACCCTTTGTTCTCACGTATATCAGATACACCCACAGTGGAAGGAGTTGACCAAAAGGGTAGAAATGTTGAGGTTAATTCTTCTAAGCTTGGGGCTCTTGGCAGGAACAAAACAAACGCAGGCAAGGATTTTGCTGTTACTGAACCAGCTACCAAGGTGACAGATGTGAGCTGCCAAGACCAAATCCAGGGGGCAGGATTTGTTCCTTCAGTACCATCTGAGGAGAATAAGACAGGTGTGGCCAAGGGACATACTGCAGTTGCTGACAAACCAAATAAAAGGAGTAATGATGGAAAAAGCAAAAAGATTAAAAATAGTTTCCCTGAGAAGCACATTCTGGAGAATAAGATAGATGCAACAAAAATACATGTTCCCATGGAAACCATAGGGAACCACAGAATTGAAGGAATGGGCTATGTGGATGAAAATAGAAATATTACATTTACCTGCCCTAGAACACCACCAGGGTTGATGAATAAGACAGTCCCCCTAGAGGCTCAGGAGTCAGCAGCCTGTGAAAAACTGCCCCCTTCTACTTTTCAGGTAGTAAAGGAAAGTGATTCATTTCCAGACACCTTGGCAGAAAGCGGGCAAGAGACAGCTCCAGCCCAGATTTCCAAATTATTAGAGGTAGATAATTGCAGCAAAGTTGGAGTCCCAGATGAAGAAAGACCCAAGGCTCCCTGTGCTGTTGTGCCCTCTACGAGCACAGGAGGAGTTGCCCTAACTCTGACAGCAGCCATAGAAACAGTTAACAACCATGGAGTTAGCTGTCTTCAGAATAAAGGTGAGCTTGCTGGTCCCATGAAAAATGAAGCAGGGGTAGACGAAGGGCATGTGATAGGAGAATCTGAGTCAGTGCCCAGTGGTGCATCAAAACACTCAGTAGAGGAAACCACAGAGCCAGCAGGGGGGCACCTTCTTTCTGGCGTGCTCATAGAAGACCAAAGCCTGGCAGGTGGGGTCAGAGTCCTAGAAGCATGTGCAGATAGCAGTAATCTTCCAACATGTCCAGTAAACAAACAGAAAGAGTCTGAGGAAGGTTCTGCTCCAGTTCCAATTCTTGACCTAATGGGAGACAAAGCACAAAAGCCCAGTTTCTGTGAGGACCAACGTGCTGAAAATAGAGATTCCCAGGGCCCAGATAGTTTGAATAAGGAGGTAGATACGACTCTTTTGCCTCCAGAAAGTGAAAAGGATAAATTGGAAGAAATCAGTCTGGATTCTGAAATCAGAGAAATGGCCTGTGTTTGCTTGGCACCACCAGAACTCCAGTCAGGTGTCTTAGATGGCAAAGTTGAAGTGACTCCTTCAAGGGTGGTAGATGAGTTAGTAGTGACTGCTTCCAAGGCTCTTCAACTCCCAGAACCCAAAGACAAGATCTTGGAGGCACCTGAGAAAATGACAGAAAAATCTGAACCAAAGGCACTGGGACAAGGGAAGAAGGAAGATAAAAGCAGAGCAGCAGAACCCATGAAAGGCTACATGAGACCCACCAAGTCCCGAGGACTCACTCCACTTTTACCAAAATCTACAGTCCAGGAACGAGAGCGATCCAAGCAACTCAAGTCCAGTGGTATGAACCTGCCGTGGGGAAATGTGTGTGCTTGTGGCTTTTGGTCAGCATCAGAAAGGCAAAGAGCTTGTGCTTTGGTTCCATCCAGACTCTAATCATTCTTGTTAACCATTGGTTTGTTGGCATGAAGACCTGTAACTGCTAATTATGTGTTTTCTGCAGCGAAGGCATGCCTTGTGTCCAGCTTGGGAGGCTGGTGACTTGGTTGCATGCCTTTTTACCCAGCACTGAACCTTGACTTTCAGGGGAAGTTGAATTTCAAACAATAAATTGTTTAGCAGAAAGCCTATCACCATCCACAATATTCTTAAATTTAAAAAAAAAAAGTGTGCCTCCTATGTGTAAAGTTTACAGCCAAATTTTAATCATATTATTATTTTGTATAAGGATTCACAAGAGGAAAGAAAACATTTCATGTCCAGCTGTGTGGGGGGGATTTTTTCTTTTCCAGTATACATATGTAACTTGTGCTGGTGGGACTAAATATCCAAATTGCTTTTGGATTGAATGAAAATGAACCCCTTTTGGTAGCCTCCACCCAGATTGGTAGGCACAGACTTTATTTGTGTTTCTAGAAGTGGGAAATGATCTCTCAGTGATGCAGCTCTATCTTTTACCAGTTTGTTGCTTACAGCCATTGGCCCACGGTTTCACAGGGGTTAGAGTTTGGGCATAGCCTATGTCCATGAAACATAGTCCATATCCATGGGCAAGTCTGTAAAACTTGCCCATATAGGATTCCTCATAATTTTGCCCTTTTTGCCTCTAATCACTGAAGTAATTGAGAGGAGACTGAGAAGATGATGATTCCTTTAAGATTTAGAAATGTTAAGGTTTTTTTTTCCCCTGAAAAGTATACATCTAATCATGGCCTTTGAGGTTGTTCACAGCCTAAAAATGATGCTATTACTTAATCACTGTTTCCCAGCTTGCATGATGCAGCTACTAACTCCAGAAATGAAAAAACACTGGTTGGCCTTGGTGTAGCCAGTTAGGCTTTTGGAGAGGCTTCATCATGAGATGGTGTTCTGCATGGTATGGACTTGTTTTGGGTAAAGCTTGTGCTATGCATGAATATGTACCCAGTAAGGAACGTGTGTCGTGTGAGTAGAGAATGCTAGAAGCTATTATTTGCGTAAGACATTCTGATCTTTTCGGTTTTTATCTTCCATTAGCTACCCTGTTGCCAAGGCAGAAAATGATGTTGTATGTAAGGTGCTTTCCAGCTTTCATTAAGATTCCCAGCCCTCTCCAGTTCATTAGTTGTAGGTTCTAGACCAGTTCTTTGGTTTCAGTGGTAATTAAAGGATAACATGTAAGTTTTCTGAAACTTAGGCATCTCTTTTAGCTCAGTATTACTGAAAAATGTAGAAAGAGGATTTATTCTGATTCTTGAGGAGGCAAGCCAGGTGCTGTAGAACTTTTGGGCTCCTACCTTGACCAGGCCACCCTCAGCGACATGTGTTAGGAGTAACCTTGTAGAGTGGCTGAGGAGGGAGTGATGTATCTTGGACAAAATATCTTCTCTAAATTCTATCACACCCCTTCCCTAAGAACAATCTATACTTTTTTTATTTTGGTAGGTAAAATTAAGATTTTCAAAAATTAACTTTTGAATAGGTTAATACATTCACATGGTAGAACAGGATATGCAGTAAAATGTAAGTCTGCCTCCCTCTGTTAACCCCCATCCAAGTTTCCCTCTCCACAAGCAACCAGTGTTAACAATGTCTTACAGTCCTTCCAGACAATTTACGCATAAAGAATCAATGATATATATATTTCCTGATTTTATAAAAGTGAGACATATCATGCATACTGATGTGTACCTTGATTTGTAAACCTAATTATTTTAGAGCTCTTTACAAATCAGTACAAAGAAAGGGGCCTCAGTCTTTTTAAATAGCTGTATAGTATTTCATTGTATGGAGATACCCTAACGTATTTTACCACTTCTTTATTGATGGATGTGGAGGTGTTTTCCTTTTTTTTCTATTAGAAACAAGGTGCGTAAACTAATCTTGTATATACAGAATGTCATACTTACGTACGTACATACTTATACAAATACATCTGTATAATAAAAAGGGGCTCTGGGTTAGAACCTCTGATTTGAAGAATATATGTTTATCTTTTTGGTAGGTGTTGCCAAATTGTTCCTCACAGGGGCACAGAGATGCACCAGAACTATACTCCCACCCTGAGCGTAGACCAGTACCTGTTCCCCTGTACTTTCTCCTACTAGTGTGGTTTTTCTTTTTTGTTACGGTGTGCCGATCTAATAGGTAAAAAATTATTACTTGGTATAAATGTATTTTGTGTTTTACTTCTTAAATGACTTCCTTTATTATCCAGTTTATAAAAGCCATCCCTGCTCTGAGTTTATAAAAATATTTTAAAATTTTCACATTTTTAATCTTTGATCAGTCTAGAATTTGCTAATTTGTTTCTGTGTGTGTGTGTGTATTTTGTTTATGAAATATGAGATACGATTACTTGGTTGTCTCACTATATTTGTATATTCTGTCTCCCTCTGAAATGCCACCTTTGTCATGCTCTAAGTAACACAGTGTGACTTAATAATATATTTTAATATCTAATAGGTCTAGCCCCACATGTCACCCTATTTTTCAGAGTTTTCCTGACTATTCTTGCTTGTTTATTATTTCATATGAACTTGACAATTGGCTCATAGGTTTGTGGGGGGAAAATCCAGTCAGTCTTGTTCTTGAAATCACATTAAATGTATAGATTACCCTAGGGAGAGTTGTTGCGTATGTTGAGTTTTTCTGTCCAACATGTAATACATGCCATATTCAGTAACATCACGTGTTCAGGTTTACGTGTCTTAGTCCCTCGCTGGTGTTTTCTTTGTGCAGATCTTGTATGTTCTCTTTTCTTTGGCCTCACGGCTTGTGGGGTCTTAGTTCCCTGACTAGGGATTGAACCCCCACCCTTGGGAGTGAAAGTGCGGAGTCATAACCACTGGACTGCCAGGGAATTCCCAAGATCGTGTATGTTTCTAATAATGCTTATTCAGAGATGTTCAGAAAGCAGGCGAATGTGCAGATGCAGAGCTTTAGGCAAGCCTGGGCTCTGAGGCAGGGGACTGAGTGCAGTGGGGAGTGCCTGGATTTGTGATAGGGAACTAGGCAGGGTAACCCCTTATGGGTTCATATGGGCTCTGATGTTTCATGCATGACTGGTAATAGACCTGGCCTTGGTAAACTTTATTTTTGTTCCTCACTTCGAATCATTCATGTTAACTCTCCTGTGGTCGGATGGTGTTACCCATGGTTTTCAGTGTTTGGACAGTAAAGATATTATTAGTGGTGTCCATAAAAATAATAGCATCTGCCACCTATTGAGTGAATACTAAGTGTCTAGTTGTCTGTAGATAGGTAGGTGGATAGTCGTGTACACACACACACGTGCGCGCACACACACACACACACACACACACACACACCAGTACTTTGAAGGATTCTCTCCATTTTACATGTGAGGAAATGGAGGCTCTCCACACTGATAGTGAAGTGGCAGAAATAGAATTTAAACCCAAGTCTTTCTGACTCTAAGGCCCATGCTTTCCTCATTCTTGCCTCAGAGGAACCTTCCAGAAGTTTTAGGTTCTTAAAAATAAAAAGATGGGGCTTCCCTGGTGGCGTAGTGGTTGAGAGTCCGCCTACCGATGCAGGGGACATGGGTTCGTGCCCCGGTCCGGGAAGATCCCACATGCTGCGGAGCGGATGGGCCTGTGAGCCATGGCCGCTGAGCCTGCGCATCCGGAGCCTGTGCCCCGCAACAGGAGAGGCCACAACAGTGAGAGGCCCGCGTACCGCCAAAAAAAAAAAAAAAAGAAAGAAAACTAATCAGAGGCTAATTTAGGATTAGAATCTAGGTCTTTTAAGTCTGTCTAGCATTTTATTCTCTAGGCAGAGACTGTGTTTGATTTATTCCTGTGTTCTCCCTACCACCCAGCATAGAGCTTTACTGTATATGATGTCTAATGACAGTTTTTAAATTATAATTGAGTTACCTTTTGCTACGCTTATCTTCTTTGGAAGTAGGGAAAGTGAATATACTGCTAAAGTCTCTTCTAGCTTAATGATTCCTCTCCTGTTATTTTTTCATGTCTAAAGTTTAGGGAAACTTTAGCAGAAGGTTTCTTCACATATTATGCATATTGTTCTAAGTAGGGAACATTGAGATACTTCAGGAAATCTGAGCTCAACTTCTCCGAAAAGGACTTCTTTTGGGACCGTGTGTTTTGTGCAGGGAAGAGCAAGGTTGAAAGGGCGATCCTTACTGGACTCTGGTATATGCGATGGCTCCACAGTAGTCGCTCCCCTGGAAGGAAGCCAAGGAGAGCTGTGAGTGGCAGTGCACTTGGCATGTTGTTCTGTGAGAGGGACAGTTATCATGGGTCTCCATAGATAGGCCCTTCCCTTTGCCATAGTGAGAGCCATTTCTCCCTTTTATCTGGCTTCATTTCTTTTTCTTCAGTTTTCTTGAGCCCATCAACAGTCTTCCAACAGCTGGGAATGTCAGTTTATGGTGGGAAATTCTTTTGGTGTGAAACTTGGAGTAATTTATAAACCTCAAATCCTAACAGTTTCAAGGCCCTTGTACATAAATAAAATATGCTCAGCAGATGAAAAAATCATTTGTAATCTTAGAGCTCACTACAATCTTACAACTGGAGAAGTGCCCATTTGGTAATATCTTTTTTTTTTTTTTTTTTTTTTAATTTATTCTTGGCTGTGTTGGGTCTTCGTTTCTGCACGCGGGCAGGGGCTACTCTTCGTTGTGGTGCGTGGGCTTCTCATTGTGGTGGCTTCTCTTGTTGTGGAGCTCGGGCTCTAGGTGCGTGGGCACTAGAGCGCAGGCTCCGTAGTTATGGTGCTTGGGCTTAGTTGTTCCGTGGCATGTGGGATCTTCCCGGACCAGGGCTCGAACCCATGTCCCCTGCATTGGCAGGCGGATTCTTACCCACTGCGCCACATCTTAAATGTAGTGCCATTTGTGAAGTTTCCTAATCGCTTTCTTCCCACTTACCCTCTCGTTCTCTGGCTTGTTTTCTTCTTACTAGCTGTATATTAATGAAATTTATTGGGAGATTCTATATGTTCAATAACTAAAAACAGTTATTGTTTATTGAAACTTACTCTATGCTCAGCACTCTCTTAAACTCTTAACCCTCAAACAGTTCTGTGCTACTGTTCACCTTATTTGAGCCAGAGCGTCTAAATGTTCTGTGAAACAAGTCCAGCAAATATTGGTTGTTCTACTTTAAAAGGAATTTCTTCCCCTCACACTCCCTCACTTTTACCTTCTGGCTGACAGCACTGGAAGATTAAGAAAGCAAATGGGGCTTCCCTGGTGGTGCAGTGGTTGAGAGTCCCCCTGCCGATGCAGGGGACGCGGGTTTGTGCCCCGGTCCGGGAAGATCCCACGTGCCGCGGAGCGGCTGGGCCCGTGAGCCATGGCCGCTGGGCCTGCGCGTCCGGAGCCTGTGCTCCGCAACGAGAGAGGCCGCAACTGTGAGAGGCCCGCGTACCGCAAAAAAAAAAAAAAAAAAAAAAAAAAAGAAAGCAAATGAAAAGCAAAAGCAACTTGCTTCTTACTTTTGGTGTTGCAGAAATTTTTACTCCTTTAAAATATGAAGTGGACAGTAGAGGGGACATCCATGCTTATTTTTACCTGTGACATTGAGTAAGTCATCTCAGCTATAAGCAGATTGAAACTGCTAGTTTTTAAACTGTTCAACAATGATGTAATTTGTATAAGTTTAGACAAAAAGCTGATTGTCATATAAACATTTTCTATTGCTCTGCAGATAGTGAACACTCAACATGATTTGGATTTTTTAATATTTAGTTCATTAATTCATTCAGCAAACACCAGGTAACATTATTCCCACATTCTAAGGGTCAATCAAGAAGCCACAGCTTTTACTCCTCAAGGATTCCAAAGTGGGGAGATAAACACATAAACAGATAATTTTACTCTAGTGAGAGAAGTTCTATAATAGAAGGATGAGCTATATGCCATGGGAATACAGAGCAGAAAGTAAGTCCTCTTAGGAGAGCAAAAGAAAGCTTACCGGAGGAGGTGACATTTGATGGGTCTGGAAGTTTGAAGAGCTGATAAGCAGGGTAAGGCATTCTAGGGGATAGACTGTATAGAGGCATAGTGAAGTGCAAGTGCATGGAATATTTGAGGACTAGCAAACATTTGGGTGTGACTGGTATATACATCATGTGGGGAGCAGGGAGAAACATTCTGAGACAAGATTGGGGAGAAAAGAAGGTAAGCTCTTCAAGGGTCCTGAGAGTCGTGTGTACCTCCATGAGCAGAGGATCTTAAACTTTACACTGGAGGTAATTGGTGGAGGGAGTTGGGCTTTTACCTAGTTTCCTTGCATGAATCTCTTTTCTTTTTCAGGGAGGCTATGCTAGGTTCAGTGCTCAAAAGGCCTGGAATTTCCAAGTTGTACTTCTTGGGGGACTTTTCATCTGTAAGCATTTTAATGCTTTTGCCTGTTAAATGACAAAAATAATGCAATTTAGTAATGAGTGTGATGTCCTTTACTTAAGGGAGAACAATCCATGGATTAGGGGAGTACAGCAGACAACAGTGGACCGCCCTTACCGAGGGATTCTGGGCAAGAGCGAGTTTTATGGAGCATTATAAGCGGCAACTGGGAGAAATAGGGCATGACTGGCTAGGAGGCCTGGGGTTTCCTTATAAGGCTAACAGGTCCAATTTTTTAGGGTAAGGTGAGCTAACTGAAGCTGAGTCGTAGGATTGTTTGGTGTGTTTTAGGTTTCCTTGACAGTGAGGTGCTTTCCTTGACAGTGAAGTACAGGCTGACTTAGATTTAGATTTGTGGGCCAAGCCACTGGGGCGGCCTCCATTTTGTGGGTCCTGGTAAATGAATTACCTTTATCAAGGGTCACGTAAATCAGATTACTAGCTTCAGTTTTTTCATTCTGTCTGCCTCCCAACTTTTGAAAGTTAATCAGGAAGAATCACGATTTTCTTGAGTTAAACATGTACTTAGAAATTTTTCTAAGATTTAGTAGAATACGGTTTTGAAATGTTTTTGCATACATGTATATTTATGTATAAACAAACATCATTTTCTTCCAGGTAAGAAACTAGATTGCAGCTTCACAGTCTTCAGCTTTTATTAGTAGAGTGTCATCCATCATTGTAATCAGTAGACTTATGGACTTTCATTGTAATGATAATTTATTAGAAATTGTTTCCTGGAGACAGTAACAGGGAACATTTGGTCAATCTGGAAAGTAGTTTTGTTGCCTTGGTAAGTGAAAGAATGCAGAGAAACCAGTTGTGGAGGTATCAAAACCAAGGCCCTGAACAGGTTGAGTACTAGCTCAAGGCACAAGGCAAAAACAGAAACATCTGCCAGTGCATCTGCTGAGATCAGAGACCTGCAAGCTGTGCCAGAGCCCTTGAAAGCTTGACAAGTTGTTATACAGTCTGATAAAAGAGAGGTCGCCTTCTGACCAGACACATGGGAGTCCATACACTTTCCTCAGACTCAGACAGAATGGAACTTTAAAACCTTCAGCCCAAAGGACATTCCAAATCAGCACCTGTCTACATGAGTTTAACGATGGGAGAGATCAGGTCAAATGATAGAAGTCCGTGAAAGGAATCCGTCCATTCCTCCTTGAGCAGAACTTTTTTGAGAGCCTACTTAAGCACTGTATCAAGCACTGTGCTGGGCACCTGCATAGCAGAGGTGGACAGGTCTTATTCCTGCCTTCTAGAAGCTTCCAGGAAAGGCACATACAGAAAAGATTATGGTGTAGTTTCCAAATCCTAAGAAGGAGTAGAACAAGTACAGTTCTGTGTAAACATTAAGGATTCAGTTCAGGAGTTGGGGGTCTAGGAGACTTTACAGAGGAGGTGACATTTCTGTGAGTTCTGAATGAGTAGAAGCAGAACCCAGAGGCAAGGAATTCTAGTGGCAGCTGAGTCTAGAATTTAAGTCTTCAGGTTCTTAAGTACATTTCTTTTTACCTGGGCACGCTCAGCTTTCTAAGACTTCATGTAAGTTCCTCATCCGCCAACTTGATAAAATATCACAGTGACTGGGGGGGGATTGAGTTCCTTGATGCAGCTCTCTCCCATGGGTGAATGTGCATTCCTGAGTGAGATTGTGTTTGTAATTCTGAATTGGACTAGGGCACTGACAGGGTCATCCTCAGGTTTTACTAATTATGCTGTACTAGATTTTTCTCATTGTTTGCCATCCAGGTAGCAGTCACCTCATTGGGAGAGAAATAAACACATTAATTCTTGTTCCGTGTGATCTCTTCCTTGGTACGTGTTGCAAAGCAATCGTGTAATCAAACTATAAGCCACTCTGTCCCCTCCCCTCTGTAAAAGCCTCTGGATCTCCATGTTTTCTTAGTGAAGCTGGAGGACCTGCTTGCCCACTCAGAAGCAGCAGTGAAGGGATGCTCACAGCACTGAGCACTGTAACAGGACACCAACATAAATGTAAGTCCATTTGAGAATGGAAAATAGTAGCAGACAATTGCTAAGGAATAAGACACACCTTCCTCATTCTTTGAAAGCCAGAATTTGACCATGTTTTATCACCAAGCCTTTATATACCCAAGACTCATCTCTTATTTTTTCCCATTACTAATTAGAATCATGACCCTCCTGGCACCACCTTCATTTTTCATTTTATTATACATCCTTCCTTGCTTTTCCTTGGTGAGAGCTTTGCTGTAGAGTAAGGTGACCCTAGTTTCTTGCTTATGAACCTTTATTGTGCTTTCGCATGTATTGCTGCTAAGCTACTTAAGGTCAAGGGGAAGGAGAGGTGTATACGAGTTCATTTAATGTTCAGGACAGAGGTTAAGTTCACATTTTTTCCATCATTGCAACACTGCCACTCCTGACCATGAACATAGCTCTGTGTTAGGTACTGATGCTAATGCAGGAAACATATTAGGGTTGGTTCTTGCGCTCTAGTTGGGAATTGAGAAAATTATGTGAAGGGTATGAATAGCAAGTAGAGGAGTTGAGTAATGGGGACAGAGGCTCCAGTTAAGGAAGCTGTCTTGGGCTGGGCCTTGGTAATCTCTTCACTTTTTTTTGGCTGCATTGGGTCTTCATTGCTGCACGCAGACTTTCTCTAGTTGTGGCAAGGTGTGTGGGCTTCTCATTCCAGTGGCTTCTCTTGTTGCGGAGCACGGGCTCTAGGCACGTGGGCTTCAGTAGTTGTGGCTCGCGGGCTCAGTAATTGTGGCACATGGGCTTAGTTGCTCCGCGGCATGTGGGATCTTCCTGGACCAGGGCTCGAACCTGTGTCCCCTGCATTGGCAGGCGGATTCTTAACCACTGTGCCACCAGGGAAGTCCACCTCTTGTATTCTTGATAGACTATTTCACAATATCCTATGTTACTTCAATTAGTGACTTACAGGCTAGGCAACAAAAATCAGCTTTGTCCAAGGCAGAGTTTTTCCTATCCTTTCAGTGTAACTTTTTTTTCAAGAATTTTCTCTCGTGGGTCCCTCAATCCTGAAAGTACAGTTTGTAAACTCAAAGCTCAGGGCAGCAAAGGACTATGCTGAATTAAATGGGGGCAGTGGGCTCTGGTGGGCGGCTAAAACCCTAAGCCACAGATAGCCAAGGTCCCTAAGTCCTAGAGTTTGGAGGAAGATGAACTGCTGCAGTGTGTTCCCGTGGCAACTAAGTGATCAGCAGGCTGGAAAGAGCAGGCAGGGCTGGTGCAGGAGGGAGAGACACATCTTGTCCAAGAAACTAAGAGGGATCGGGGCAGGAGTAAAAGTACGAGCATGTATTGTCACACAAGTGTCTTACAGCTTGGATACATGTCCCCAAAGTGCTGATCACTGAAACCTTTAAATGAACCGCTTATTAGATGCTTGCACAATGCAGAGCTACAAGATGGAGCTCTCACTGGGCTTTGGGGACTCACTCATGTCAGTTTTCAAGTGAATTTGATAAGTTGTTATGACAGCAAAACTACTCTTCCTCTGAGAAATGAATGCCTCCAATTTTGACATTACATTAAGTTTCCTTTTTTAAAGTGAAATTTTCAGCAATTTTTTGGAGTCTTTGTTCTTTAAGGGTTATGGCTTAGGATTGGCAAATGAGTCTTATTTTTAAAACAGTTTTTTGAGTAGGTGACAGTGGAAGTGTGGGCATAGTGTCACATAAGCGAGTGTGTGGGTACACACGGTGAAAGCCGGCAGCATTACTATCCTCAGTACCCAGATTAGCACCATCCCGTGTTTTAAATTGCAGATCTAAACAGAGTGCCAGTTAACAGGAAATTACATTTTCAGTTTAACAGTGGCATTCGATTGTGCAGAAAGGAGCAGTTTCCTTGCTTTCTCTTTCTTTTTCATTCATTCCTTCCTTCTTCCTTCGTTCCTTTCACACTAGTAAATACATTTATCATCCAACTGCTTGAGGAGAGAGGAGTGTTGGGTGATAGACAGGTTTAGTCATGAATGCTGGGGACTTGGTGTGATGTCACTGCCAGCTCTGTGATCATAGGTGGTGTTAGAGCTCCAGGAGCGGCGGGGAGAGCCGTGGAAGAGGCGATGTCGCTCTCACACAGGCAGCCAGCCTCACGCACTGCCACTCCCGGCCAGCTCTGTCAGGGCCAGCCTACACAGTGCTGGGTGGATTCCACAAAAGAAATGAGCCAAGCTGGGTTTGAGTGGCAGAGGACAGAGGGCAAGCTGAATGAGATCGGGCTGAATGTCAGCATGGACGGGCAGCTGAAAGACGGGCTTGTGAAGAATGCCAGCTTCCTGGAGCAGAATAAGCACTGCTTCTTTGAGGGGAAGCTAGACAAAGAGCTCGGCATTGAAGCACAGGACAAGGAGTATCAAGCCACCTCGGGTCACCTTGCGAGCAGGTATGTGATTGCAGACAGCTGCCATCCCTTGGAGGGGAACTCGGTGCACCAGAAGACGGCCGAGTTACATCTGGGACCCAGAGAGGGGCCAGACAAAAACAAAGCCACTATAGTTCCAGGGACGGTGGCAGGGAAGAATGTGCCGGAGACAGAGAGCCAGCCAGATCTGGATTTCCCTGGGGCTGCTGACATGCCCACCCAGTATGTTAAGGAGCAGGAAACCAGTGTTTGGAACCCCAACTTTCATCCAGTGTCAGTGGCTCAAGACCCTCAGCACTCAAGGGAAGGAACTCCAGGAAAGGAGAATGGCATCCCTGCTGGCTGCCGGGTGATTGGGGTGGTGAGTGATAGCTCTGGGCAGCTCGAATATGAGTCCTCCTTAGCGGTGGCTGTAGCCCACCCAGCCTCCACTGTTGCGCACTCACCCGCTGCCATTCCACCAATCACTAGGGTCGAGTTCACCCCGGACTATGTGAATGCCAGCTCTCATATCAAAGACCATGATAAGGAGTTGGAGAAATTGAGTTCTACTGAGGGGGGGGCTTTGCTTGACCAAGCCCCCCAGCAGAAAAAGGCAATGCGCCGGGCCCTGTCTGAGTGCTCTCATCTCTCAGTCCCCCCAGCTGTCAACCTTGCAGATAAGTATCCTGAACTTCCCGCCCAAGAAGAGCTTTCTTCTGGCCTGCTACCCCTCACCAGTAGCCCAATGCTGAGTCCCACACCCAAAAAACTGGGGGCTCCTGCCATCAGGCGCTCCATGACGGTGGCTGAGGAACAGACAGCCAGCCACAAACTGAACCCTGGAGAACTGCCCATTCTGTCTACTGAAGAGATACCTCCTCTCAACTGCGAGGAACCAGTGGCCAAGAGGAGAGAAGAACTGACCCACTTCAACAACAGCAGCAGCAGCTCTGGGAAGAGGGAACTGGGCACTGCTGGGTTCTATCTCCATGGTAAGCTGGAGCAGATTCCTGAAGTAAGCAGCAAGGAAAAAGGACAAGAAGATACTAGTGAAACTAGAGCAGATTCATGCTTCCAAGTCTGCCGGGGAGGTGAGAAACGGCCAGGACAGACAGTTCTGGCAGGGAAGAAGGAAATTGAGGTCACCACAACCCAGAGCACTCCATCGTTCCTGTGTGAAGAGACCCCACGTGATGGTATGTTTCTAAATTTTGCCTCCATGGGGAACAAGCAGACAGCAAGGAAGGAACCAAAGTGACAGATTACCGGCAGGAGCGTTAGGCGGCTCGTTCCTGCTTGGAGCCTGTGACTACCCAGGGAAAGCTGAATTCCCTTGCATCGGAAGGTTGGGGAGAGTGAAGCGAGAGAGTGCACAAAGTGACTCTAGCTGGGTCAACCTGCACGTCTCTTGGTGTGACAGATGGTGTGGACTGAGGGCGTGGGCCGAATCCCATCAGAGAGGGGTGGGCATAAGACATAGAGCCCCTTACTTGACCTCATGTCACCCTGCCCATCCCTCCCCCCATCCTCCCACCCCTCAGCTCCCTGTTGGTTTGAACCAGATGATTCCCGAGCCCTAAATCATCCAATCACAACTGATTGATTTCCTTGCTTGAAAATCTGTCACTGTGGATTCACAATGGCTTTATCAGCACTAACCTCCTCTCATTAAGTAGCGCAGTCTGGGTACAAGCTCTGTTTTCCGTTTTGCTTTTGAGAACGTTTTGCTTTTGTTCAAGCTGAAAAAGAGCCTTTTAAAGCTGGCTATTTAATATTCTTTTCCTGTTCTTCATGTTTGACCCGGTCTTGCTTCTAGTTTTCTCTCTGTGTATGTGTGTTAGGAGGATTTGTGGGGAGAAGGGGAAAGTGGACAGTGGAGAGACTTGTGGTTAATAAACAGCTAAATGTTGCGGTCCTTGTGGCTGCCGCTTTGTCTTTTTTCCTGGCCCTTTCTTCTCTTCCCCACCCCCAGCCCTCCACGGGTCTTATTGTTGGTGGTCTTACAAAAGCTTGTTTTCCTGAGTCCAGTTTGTGCACAAAGGACCGTGATTCACAAGCTAGTTAATGGAGATTTACAATATGTGTTTTGTTTGTTATAAAAATAGCCTCTCTTCCTAGGAACCGTTCCCTCTAGTATTTATACCTCTCAGTACATATTTACAAAAATGTTTTACTCATTTTTTCTTAATATTAGAAGTGGTATTTTCTAGGGGTAAGGGTAAGTGGAAAGGACCCTTGAAGACTGGCAGGTGTGTGATGTGTTTTTTTTTGTTTGTTTGTTTTTTTAAATAGAGGTGGGCAAAAAAGCATCATATTTCCTCCATGATTTCTTATGACTCCAAGATGGTAAGACTCAGGTGTTCTATGCTGTCGCTTCCTTCTAACTGTAGCGGAACTGTAAGGGCCTCCTGGATAGGACTGTCTCATCTTTTTTTGCTTGATCCCCAGGTGCCCAGTTCAGTGCCGTATACCTTCTAGGTGGTAATGAGTGAAGATTTTTGTTGATTTCAGAACAAGTTTGTCCTAGTTCACACTAAGAGAAGTTCACGCTGGTAGGAAAAAAATGTCAGATGACTGACAAACCTCCCTGATCTGTTCACCTAATAAATGTTTGAATGCTGACTGCTAAACTCTATGTAGATAAAGCTATATAAGGATTCATTGTTCACCATACCTATCATATGCCACTACCTAGGCCCTGGATATTGTCCTTACCCTCGAGCGACTTGTGATCTAGTTGGGGTGGCAGGGGTCAGGGGGTGGGGGTTGTATGAGAGGATTGTGAATCATGAAAACTTTTGGGAGGAGGTGGCCTTGGAAGCCTAACAACGTGGAGGGAAAGCCTTCCAGGCAAAGGTATGAAGCTCAGACAGCTCATATTAGGTAAAAGAACAATGACGAGTATTTGTGGGGCTTCTCTTAATTATTATTTAGTTTCAAAGAACAGAAACACGCTCATAGGAACTCAAATTTATAAAAAGCTATTTGTTGACAATCTCAGGGAATCCTATTGCAGGAAGTGTAGCCCAGCTACAGCCATTGTGTGTCTCACTTAGGACCTCTGCTTTGCCCTGAACATGTGTTCCATTCTCTTCCCTTCTGGAAACTGTTCTCTGCCGTCTCTTACTTTTTGCTTCTTTTGTGTCTCTGGTCTGTACAGGACATTGGTTGCCATGGTTTTGGGTTCTGTGCCCTACTTTATATCTCAGGAACCCAAGGTTGCTTGGCTATAGTTTTCATATTTTCTTTCTTTTAGGGAAAGAATGAATAAATATATCTTATTGTCTCAGCTTGGTCCAGTCACCTGTGTGCCAGGAACCAAAGCCTCCTTCACCAGTCTTGGCCATTTTGAGCTGCCCACTTCATCTGGGGCTCCTCTGGAGAAGGATATGGGTTGAGCAAATATGCCAAAGCCATCTGTACATCTGTGGCAAGAAATAATGGGATAACAAATCTAGAAAGTTGTTTGGAACCCAAGCTTAGTTGTTCCCTGGGTTGTTTAAACCTTACTCCCATGTTCAAAAAACTGTCCTGACTGCCTATGACAATAAATAAAGTGGCCCAAATTTGGCTTTGAGAAGATTCACCTGTTCTCAGTAGAAAAGATAAACTGGAAGACAGAGGATTGAAGGCAAAAAAATCCCATGATGACAGTTGGATTCATGTAGTAGTAAAAGGTGAACTACTGAGGACATGATAGGGGAAGTATACCAGAAGCGAAATCAACTGGACTTGAAAACTGGGTGTGGAAGGTGAGAGGGGGTGGGGGGCGGGGGGGGAGTTGAAAATGATGCTGTGATTTTGAGCCTGGGTTTTCCAGCGAGTAGTAGTACAAATAATGGAAAGATGCAACAGAAGGGAGCAGTTTTGTGTTCTTTTTGAACATTCTTCTGTGCAACTGTAGGGATATTTGGGTGGTGGTCTCTAGCAGTTGGCTGGTATATACCCCGGAAGCAAAGGAGGAGGGTCATGGTGAGAAGCACTATCTGGGAGGAAGACTATGGTTTCTGCTTATGTGGTGGTCAGGCGTTTTTCACTGGGTGACACTTAACTTGTGCAGGTTGAGATGTTGCATGTTTATATCATAAGCAGTGAGACTTCATGAAGTGTTCATGTTGTTTGCTGAAAAATCCTGTGCTTATTGAAAAATGTTCATGGTGGTCTGAGGCCAGTGGCCAGTGGCAGCAAGTCAGACATTTGGTGAGATATTCTTTCAGCTTGCTGTAGAACAGAGGCGTTACCAATACCTTGCAAGGTGGGGGTGGTTTTCTTTCTTCATATTTTTAAAACTAAAAAAATTCCATTTTCAACTAGAAATGCATATAGTTTCAAGCATCAAAAAGTACAAGATGCTATACATTAGAAAATCTCCTTCCAAGGGAAGGTGACATTGATTCACTGTTTCCTGTTCCTCTCTTCTAAATACAGCTAGATACTCTGGAAAGAATGCGCCAGATAATCAGAAAAGGAATCTGAAAGGTAGAAGGGAGAGGGCAGGCTGGATAGGGCTCAGGCCTTGAGGAAGGACAGTGCAGTGAGTTCCCTGGCTTTTCTTTTTAATCTTCCATGTGTCCTGGTCTGGGCACTGGAGAGTGTCTACAACCTGGAATCACCAACAAGCATAGATAAAAAGAAGAAGAAAAGGCAAAAAGAAAGAAAGAAAAACCTGCTCTCTTTTGACCAAAGACCAGGAACGGGGAAGCCCTATTTCCCTCCCCATATCCAGCAGTGTTGGTGGACTCAATCTTCTTGCACGTACAGTGTCAGCAGAGGTCATCAGGGCCTACCTGTTGTGCACTTCACACCTGGCAGCACTTGCAGGCCTGATCCACCCACAGTGGCAGGGAAGCTCATCCCGTCCCCACTAGGTGACAGCACCAGCGGCACCAGCCTTCTACCCAGTAGCAGAAGGAAAGGTAGGTAGGTTTCCTGCTACACTCTTTCCTCCAACACTCTTTCCTCCATCATCAGGCTAGTTAGGTGCTTCCTGCTCCCAGTGGCTTCAAAACAGGAAGTCCACCAGCATCAGGCAGCCAGAAATCAGGCCAGGAGAAAGTCTGCATTCCATGGGTCCAGCATCACTCATCCCCCACCCAATGAAACCATCTGTCCCACGGAAGTGCCTTGAGCCCTTGCAGGCAATACCAACAGGGATTGAGTGACAGCCTCATGGAACCAGAAAAACACAGCAGGCCTGTATTGCACTACAAGGACCCTGGGAACTAAATTGTTATTGAAACTACCTGCACACTAAATTTAAACAGTGATTACCTGCTAATATACAAAAAGGATTTTAAAATCCCTTCTTAAAATCCATCATAAAATTATTTCAAGAAGTTATGAATTCTCTTGAAATAAATGGAACTAGAAAATCTCAGCAAAGAAATAGAAGTTATGGGCTTCCCTGGTGGTGCAGTGGTTAAGAATCTGTCTGCCAATGCAGGGGACATGGGTTCGAGCCCTGGTCCCGGAAGATCCCACATGCCGTGAAGCAACTAAGCCCATGTGCCACAACTACTGAGCCTGCGCTCTAGAGTCTGTGAGCCACAACTACTGAGCCCGCCTGCTGCAACTACTGAAGCCCGTGCACGCTAGAGCCCATGCCCCGCAACAAGAGAAGCCACTGCAATGAGAAGCCTGCTCACCACAACGAAGACCCAATGCAGCACATACACACACACACACACACACACACACACACACACACACACAAAATACAATGAATAAAAACTGGTAGAGCTGAAAGGAGAAATAGACAAATCCACAGTTGTAGTTGGGGGCTTCTACATCCCACTCTAAGCAATTGATAGAACTACTGGACAGAATATTAGTAAAGGTAAAGAAGAATTTAACAGTAACATCACACAACAGCATCCAATTGACATTTATAGAAATTCCACCTAACAACAGCAGAATATTCTTTTTTTTTTAATTAGAGTATAATTGCTTTACAGTGTTGTGTTAGTTTCTGCTGTACAACAAAGTGAATCAGCCATACGTATACATGTATCCCCTCCCTTTTGGACCTCCCTCCCAACCCCCCCCCGCCCCACCCTTCCTACCCATTCAGGTCATTACAGGGCACCGAGCTGAGCTCCCTGTGCTATACAGCAGGTTCCCACTAGCTATCTGTTTTACACATGGTAGTGTATATATGTCCATCCTAATCTCCCAGGTCATCCCACCCTCCCGTTCTCTATTCCTGCCCCGCAAATACGTTCATCTGTACCATTTTTCTAGATACCACATATATGCGTTAATATACAATATTTGTTTTTCTCTTTCTGACTTACTTCACTCTGTATGACAGACTCTAGGTCCATCCACATCTCTACAAATGAGCCAATTTCATTCCTTTTTATGGCTGAGTAATATTCCAGCCATATATGGATGTGGTATATATGTACCACAGTGTGTGATGTATGTACCACATCTTCTTTATCCATTCATCTGTCAGTGGACATTTAGGATGCTTCCATGTCCTGGCTGTTGTGAATAGAGCTGCAGTGAACATTTGGGTACATGTGTCTTTTTTTTCTTTTCTTTTTTTTTTTTTGTTTGTTTGTTTTTTGGTACGCGGGCCTCTCGTTGTGGCCTCTCCCGTTGTGGAGCACAGGCTCCGGACACGCAGGCTCAGTGGCCATGGCTCACGGACCCAGCCGTTCCACGGCACGTGGGATCTTCCCGGACCGGGGCACGAACCCGTGTCCCCTGCATCGGCAGGCGGACTCTCAACCACTGCGCCACCAGGGAAGCCCTTTTTTTTCTTTTTTTAAAAAATTTATTTATTTTTTATTTTTGGCTGCGTTGGGTCTTCGTTGCTGTGCACAGGCTTTTCTCTAGTTGTGGCAAGCGGAGGCTACTCTTCATTGTGGTGTGTGGGCTTCTCTTGTTGTGGAGCACCGGCTCTAGGTGCATGGGCTTCAGTAGTTGTGGCACGCGAGCTCTAGAGCGCAGGCTCAATAGTTGTGGCACACGGGCTTAGTTGCTCCGCAGCATGTGGGATCTTCCTGGACCAGGGCTCAAACCCGTGTCCCCTGCGTTGGCAGGCAGATTCTTAACCACTGCGCCACCAGGAAAGCCCCATGTGTCTTTTTGAATTATGGTTTTTTCAGGGTACGTGCCCCGTAGTAGGCTTGCTGGGTCATACGGTAATTCTACTTTTAGTTTTTTAATGAACGTCCATACTGTTCTCCATTATGGCTGTATCAATTTACATTCCAACCAACAGTGCAAGAGGGTTCCCTCTTCTCCACACCCTCTCTGGCATTTATTGTTTTTTTTTTTTTTTTTTTGCGGTATGTGGGCCTCTCACTGTTGTGGCCTTTCCTGTTGCGGAGCACAGGCTCCGGGCACGCAGGCTCAACGGCCATGGCTCACGGGCCCAGCCGCTCCACGGCATGTGGTATCTTCCCAGACCGGGGCACCAACCCGTGTCCCCTGCATCAGCAGGCTGACTCTCAACCACTGCGCCACCAGGGAAGCCCGACATTTATTGTTTGTAGATTCTTTTCAAGTGCCCGTGGAACATGCACCAAGATGGATCCTGGGTCATAAAACAAACTTCAATACATTTAAACGATTGAAATCATGCAGAATATATTGTCTGACCATAATGGAACAAATGAGAAACCAATAATAGACCACAGGAAAATCTTCAATCACTAAGAAATTAAACAGTATACTTCTAAATAATCCATGGGTCAGAGAGGAAGTTTTCAGAGGACATTTTAAAAATACAGTGAACTGAATGAAAATGAATGTATCAGGAGTTCCCTGGCGGTACAGTGGTTAGGACTCGGCGATTTCACTGCCGGGGCCAGGGTTCCATCCCTGGTTGGGGGATGATCCCACAAGCCTTGTGGAGCAGCCAAAGAAAAAGAATAAGGAACATGTCAAAATCTGTTGAATGTAGCTATAGCAGTACTGAGAGGGGAATTTGTGGCACTAAGTGCTTACATTAGAAAAGAGAAAAGGTCTCAGATCAACACTCTGAAACTAAAAAAAGAATGAAATAAATCCAAAACAAGCAGAGATCAGTGAAATTATAAACAATAAAACAGAAAAGAAAATTTATTAAACCAAAAGCTGGTTCTTAAAGAAAACCAGCACAACTGATAAACTTTTAACAAAACTGACAAAGGTGAAAAAGAGACACAACCAACCAATAACAGGAACAGGGGATATCACTACAGACATTAGAAGCATAATAGGGGAATACTAGGAGCACGTTTATCCTCACAAATTCAATAACTTCGAAGAAATGTACCAATTCCTTAAATCCCACAAATTACCATAACTCAACCACGATGAAATAGGTAACCTGAAGAGCCGTTAAAGAAACTGAAATTTTTTATTTTATTGAAGTATAGTTGATTTATAATGTTGTTTTAATTTCTGCTGTCAGCAAAGTGATTCCATTATACATATATACATATATTCTTTTTTTAATATTCTTTTCCGTTATGGTTTATCAGAGGATATTGAATATAGTTCCCTGTGCTATACAGTAGGGCCTTGTTTATTCATCCCAAATACATGAGTTTGCATCTGCTAATCCCAAATTCCCAATCCTTCCCTCCCCTTTAGCCGTCACAAGTCTGTTCTCTGTGTTTGTGAGTCTGTTTATATTTTGTAGATATGTTCATTTGGGTCATATTTTAGATTTCACATATAAGTGATGTCATATATTTGTCGTTCTCTTTATGACTGACTTCACTTAGTATGATTATCTCTAGGTCCATCCATGTTGCTGCAAATGGCATTATTTCATTCTTTTTTATGGCTGAGTAATATTCTGTTGTATATATACACACCACATCTTCTTTATCCATTCATCTGTTGATGGACATATAGGTTGTTTCCATGTCTTGGCTATTGTAAGTAGTGCTGCTATGAACATAAGGGTGCATATATCTTTTCAAATTATAGTTTCGTCTGGGTATATGCCCAGGAAATTGAATTTTTAATTAAAAAGCTTCTGATGGTTTCAGTGGAGAATTTTACCACATATTTAAAGGATAATTAACACCAATTTTACACGTTCTTTGCCAGAAAATATAAGAGGAAGGAGCACTTCCTAACTCATTATATGATGTCTGTATTATCCTGATAACCAAAATCAGGCAAAGACAGTACTGAACAAACTACAGACTGATATCTCCCATGAACTTAGATGCAACAATTTTTAACAAAGTACTAACAAATCACACCCAGCAGTATATTAAGATGATTATACACAACAGCCAAGTGGAGTTTATTCCAGGTATGCAAGGCTGGTTCAATAATCAAAAACCAATCAGTGTAATCCATATCAAAAGTCTAAAGAAGAAAAATCGTAAACACATAAAATTCATTCAACAAAATCCAACACCCATTTATGATAAACTGTCATCAAAGAATAGAGGGAGAACTTCCTCAACTTGAGAAGGAGCATCTACAAAAAACCTA
The DNA here is from genome assembly GCF_949752795.1 of Hyperoodon ampullatus. Lineage (NCBI taxonomy): Eukaryota > Metazoa > Chordata > Mammalia > Artiodactyla > Ziphiidae > Hyperoodon > Hyperoodon ampullatus. The sequence continues at coordinate 40,793,746 of NC_136923.1, forward strand.
CAGCTGACATCATAGTTAATAATGAAAGACTACATGTTTTCACCCTAAAGTTGGGAACAAGGCAAGGATACTTGCTGTCATCACTCTTATTTAACATAGTACTGGAGGTCCTGGTTAGCACAGTAAAGCAAGAGAAGGAAATACAAGACATATAGATTGGAAAGGAAGAAAAAAATCTGGCTGTGTTTGTAGATGATATGATTGTTTATGTAGAAAATTCCAAGGAATCTACCCTCACAACCCCTAGAACTAATTAGTGAGTTTATCAGTGTCACAGGATACACTATCAACATGTAAGAAACCATTAATTGCATTTCCATTTAGTAACAATGAACCTATTTTATTCAAAATCCTGTAATAAATATTCGTAGCAGCTTTACTTATAATAGCAAACAGCCAGAAACAACCAAAATGTCCTACAGTAGGTGAACGGTTAACCTGTGGTACAGCCACACCATGGACTTCTCATGTACAACACAGATGCACCTCAGAAGCGTGTTGCTGGGTGAAAGAGGCCAGCTACAAAAAGTAGGACACTGTGTGATTCCACTTATATAATATTCTTGAAATAATATTTTAGAGATGACAAGCAGATTAATAGCTGCCAGAGATTAAGGGATTGGAAAGGCAGAGGGAGTGGGGTGGCTATAAAAAAAAAAGGGTAACATGAGGGAGCTCTGTGGTGATGGAACAATTAATGTGTTTTGATTCTTAGTAGTGGTTACATAAAGCTACACATGTGATAAAATGACATAGAACTGCTTACATACGCGCACACACACACACAAATGAATGTATGTAAAACTGGAAAAGTCTGATAAGCTCTCTAGATTGTACCAATATCAGTTTCCCGGTGTACTATAGTTTTATGCAGGGTGTCATTGGGGGAGACTGGGTAAAGGGTACACAGAACCTCCCTGTACATTTCTTTGTAACTTCCTGTGAATCTTTACTTCAAAACAAAAAGTTTTAAAATAAAGCCTCCTGGGCTTCCCTGGTGGCGCAGTGGTTGAGAGTCCGCCTGCCGATGCAGGGGACGCGGGTTCGTGCCCCGGTCCGGGAGGATCCCACGTGCCGCGGAGCGGCTGGGCCCGTGAGCCGTGGCCGCTGAGCCTGCGCGTCCGGAGCCTGTCCTCCGCAACGGGAGAGGCCACAACAGTGAGAGGCCTGCATACCGCAAAAAAAATAAAAAATAAAAAATAAAATAAAATAAAATAAAGCCTCCTAACGCTCCCTAGTTTTGTGCCTGGTCCTCCACCCCATCCCAAAATTAAGTCACCATTGTTTTGTTTCATCGTCGTTCTTCCAAAGACTTTTTAAAAATGCACATACAAGTATATTTGCAATAGAAGTGTATTGTCTTTTCTAGACAATGGTTTCATGTTATACCTACTGTTCTGTGCCTTGCTTTTCTTTTCACTGAGTAGAGATCGTTCCCTATCAGTCATGGTTTATTTTTTCAAATTCAGAGATAACATTGATACTTCTGCCATATGCTTTAACCAGTTTTCAGTTAACAGACTTCTGGGTTCAGTCCTTTGCTTTTAGGAACAATGCTCTGGTGAAAGACCATACACATTTGCTATTTTGCAGGTATGTGAATATATCTCTAAGATAAATTGCCAGAAGTTGTAATTCTGGATTAGAATTTATTTGTACTTGTAATTTTCGGAGATACTGCTAGACTGCCCTGCATCTGATTTGTACCATTTCACACACTTCCAGCAGCGTATGTCCTCACATTATCCCCAGTAGCTACTTTGAGATTTTAGGACTTTTTGACAATATGTTAGGTTAGAAATGGTATCTTTTCATATTTTCAAAAGTGATTTGTATTTCTTTTTCTGTAAACGGTGTTCATATTCTTTCAGCCATTTTTCCTGTTCATTTTCTTTTTGGCCTTTATAGGAGTTGGTTGATTTGTAGGAGTAGTTTATGTAATAAGCTCTGTGTCTTTGATGTGAGGTTCAATACTTTTTTCCTGTTTATCATTTGCCTTTTGACTTTTCGTATTGTTTTTTGGGGCACGTGGAAGCTTTTTATTTTTCTGTAGTCCAACTTATCTTTTGTGGCTTCTAGATTTTGTGCCAGTTAGAAAGATGTTCTCCACACCCAGGTTATAAATTTCATGGTATTTTAATGCTTTCTGGTATAGCCCTATTGAAATCTGGAGTCACCTCCCCACAGTGGTGCTGCTGGGCGTAGCCTTAGGCTGTAGACTTTATTTCTGGCCCTGGATCTGATTTCATGGGTCTCCTCGGCCTTGTTGGAAATCTGGGTCACTGCTAGAACCAGATCAAGTTCCTCTCACATCCTCCATAAAGTGGTGCTTTACAGGGAAAGGAAGGAAGGGGAGGACATTGGATGATCTTCTGGCTCTTATCCCATCTCTCAGCAACCTTTATTCCAAGAGATAAACTCTAGTAGAAGTGGTTTTTGTCCCCTATGTGCTCTGGGAGTTAGTGGTTGGGTGACAGAACCCCTTTGCCAGTCTCCAGGGAAGGGAAACGAAACTTCAAGGGCCATTTCCTTCCACTGAGCATTTGTGCAAATCCTAGTTAAGTTGCTTTTCCACAGGGACAGGCTGCTTGAATCCCTGGAGTCTAAAACTGTCCTTTGTCACAGTGAGGGGGACTTGGGAGTCTTGTCCACTTTCAGCAGCATAGCTCTGGATTTTCTCAGAATGAAGTGCTAGTTAGTGGTGTGTCTCTGCAAAGACTTGTGTTTTCGCAATGGGTGTGAAAAACATTTGCTTAGCATAACTTTTCCCCCTTTAGGAATAGCCAAACTAGAAGAAGGACGGCTTACTGGGAGTGTGACCGGAAATGACATCACCGCCCCTCCAAACAAGGAGCTCCCACCAAGCCCAGAGAAGAAAACAAAGGTAGGTGCCAGAATGGTGGGTTGTCTTCTGCTGTAATTTTTAAAAACTATCTTCTGCTTATTATTGCTTGAGTCATGCAAATGAAATTTCTTTTTTCTGAGCTATTATGAGTCCTTCCTCAAGTTTGGACATGCTTAGAAAATATTTTATATTCCCATTTTACCATGGTGGCCTAACTCAAACCTTTAAATCTTTGCTTTTGACCATATTATCTTGAATATCTGTTCTGTAGATGTTGTTTCTGCTTCCCTTAAAAACAATAATAAAGGGAATTACAGAATTATTCAGAAATCCATTCTGAAGTCTCTGTTAATGAAAAAGGAGCACAGATTTTTAAGGTGGATCATAGCTCCAGACATTTATTGGTACTTATTGCAAAGTACAAATACCACATTTTAGTGTGGGCTTAAAACAGGACGTTGATATTGCCTCATAGAGGTGCAGATACTAAATAGCCTAATCACCTGTTGGTGACTTTCTTCACAGAATTATTGCAGGCTTCAAAAGTTAGTTAATTGTTTAAAGTTATGACTGAATTTAAATCTTCAGGTGCCAAACTGCTGGAATTTATGACACTGTCATTAAGAAACAATTCCCAGTTTTCTTTATCTGCATCCTGGCATCTTTCCACTATTTACTGAGCTCAGAAGAAAGGAGTGCTAATTTTCAGTTGCATCTATCCTCATTGCTTATAATTTTGCTTTGAATTGTGCAATTTATACTTTTTTTTAAATTTGTTTTTATTCTTGTCTGTGTGTTTGATGTTGGCCTTTAAAAAAAAAACAACAAATCAACTTAAAGCCTTTGGCCACCACTCAACCTGCAAAGACTTCAACATCGAAAGCCAAAACACAGCCCACTTCTCTCCCTAAGCAGCCAGCTCCCACCACCTTTGGTGGGTCGAATAAAAAACCCATGAGCCTTGCTTCAGGCTCAGCACCGGCTGCCCCACCCAAACGCCCAGCTGCTGCCACTGCCAGGCCTTCCACCTTACCTTCAAAAGACGGGAAGCCCAAGGTAAGTAGTCACCTGAGCACCGTGCCAGGGAAAAGTTTTCCCCTCCGAGTGTCAGGTAGTCAGGCTCTGTTGCTTCCAGACATGGAAGCAGGCTGGTGGAACTAGAGGAAAGGAGAGGGCAAAGGGGGAAGGGTAACTCAGATCATTTTGGAAGCTCTTGATGCCGACATGAAATTCGGTGGCCTGTTTTCCTTTGTGCCTTTTCTGCCCTGGCTGGAGGCACTCTTGCCTCTGCTCTGGCTCCTCCTTTCTCCCAGCTCCTCCTCACTCTTCGTCTGTTTACATACTGGTTAACCAGTTTCCCCACTCCACATGCCAATCATATACTCATTTTTGGTGTAATTCCGCCATCAAATTCCCAGTCAAATTCAATGCTTTGTCTTTCTTCTTAATCATCCCGCAGAAGTGAATTTCCTCCATTAGTTGATTCGTGATTAGCTCTTCCAGCTTATCTTCCAGCAGATTCCAGCATCAGGTGGTAACTTACTTTGCTTTTGGCATTAGGCTACCTCTCACTGGGCTCCTTCTGCAGTTCTTCAGTTTTCCGGGTCACCCACACGTTATTATTGCTTAGAAACGGGTCAGTTTGGAACAGCAGTAGCTTCACAGGTTTGTTCTTGGAGGAGAGGGTGGGTGGAATCTGTGACTGCCTTTTCTAACATCTTGTTTTCTTTGAGAAGGGCCTTTTAGGTCAGCCTGATATTACTCTTTTTTTTTTTTTTTTTTTTTTTTTTTTTTGCGGTACGCGGGCCTCTCACCGCTGCGGCCTCTCCCGCTGCGAAGCGCAGGCTCAGCGGCCATGGCTTACGGGCCCAGCCGCTCGGCGGCACGTGGGATCCTCCTGGACCAGGGCACAAACCCGCGTCCCCTGCATTGGCAGGCGGACCCTCAACCACTGCGCCACCAGGGAAGCCCCGATATTACTCTTTAAAATCATGATGAGGAATAGTTTACCATGTTGAAATGTCAGTGTTTTCATTTAATCTTGTAAAGCAAACTGGTGGAACCTAGGAATTGTAGGCTAGGTTGAAACCCTGGCCAAGAAACTGAGAAATCCTAGTATAGACTAGGAATTATAAAATCTCATAAAGCTTTCTGATCCTCATTTACCCAGTTGACACTGCTTTTCTTGATGTTTAGAAAACAATTTATTTGAATAAGAGGGCAGAGGGAAGGTGGCTGGAGCCGTGGCAGCAGCTCCTCCCTGACACAAATCCTGGGGGAGACAGAGGAGGCCATGGGAAGGAGGGGGTACTGTCTAGTGAAGTTCACTCTGTAATAATAACAAAAATGAAGCATACTGTAGTGGTTTCTTTATAGACATTAACTCTTTTAATTCTCTCTCTCAACAACCCATAATGTGGATTTTAGTATCCTCATTTCAGAGCTCAGTTAAATAACATTTCTGTAGTCCAGTGCTAATAAGCGGCAGAGCCCGTATTTGAACTTGGGTCTAACTCCAACACTGGTGCGCAAGGCCTCTATCCACACTCTTGTTTCCTGTCTTTTTGCCATGCAGCTTTTAGACAGCATTTTGAGATACTGCTGACCTGAAGAGGTGATGTGCCTCATAATGATTACCGTTGTTTATCTTTTAGATAAGAAACAGATGGAAACATTTTGAGAGATGGATAAAACTAAAGCCTAATGAAATTTGTTTTTTTCCTTATTTGGTAGAAAGATTTATAGGAGCAAACAAAGGGGAAAAAACTATTCAGAAAAAACAAGATCTGTGATTCTGGCAGAGGAGAAAATATAATTGAGAAAACAGGAGAGTGACTCCAACTCTGAGAGCAGGCTGGTTCTGCAGCCTGCTGAGGCCAAAAGCCTGATGTCTAAAGAACATCACATCCTTTAGAGATTTCTATCTCAAGCAACTTTTTTCTAACTTATTTTATTATTACTCTTACTAGCAAAATATAAGACCCCGCCCGATTATTCTGACTCATAGTATTGAAAATTTGAAGGAGACCCCAGAGAGCATCTGGTTTAGTCTTTACATTTTAGAGTAAACAGAGCAGGAGTCCCTCTGCACGGAATCCCACGACATGCTCGAGACAGAGCTGGTAGCTGGACCACTTCCCCTGATTCCAACCTTGGGGTTCTTTAACACCATGCTTGGGCCCTTCGTTTGTAGGAATGGTCACTACCCTGCATTTGCAGGGTTAGATTTTATTTAAATGGCTGCCAGCCCTTAATTTCTGAGAACCTCCTTAGCTGATTTTCCGTTTAAGCAGTATCCTGCTTGTCGCCACCAACATACTACCCTCTGTGTGGCCATTTCTCTTGGAGTATAAGAGCTGGATCCCCTTTGTCTGTTGTTTGGCTTACTCTCTTGAGTAACATGGTATATTTGCTTATCAAAACAGTCTGTTCATTGCCTATTCCTGTAGAAACCAGGCTGTATTGATTCCTTCCCTTCCTTGATAGTGACTACATGCCCAGCCTCCATGGAAGAGGAGCTAGAGTGACCCAGATGGCCTGTGTCTGCACTTGAGAGGCTTTTCCCTTTTGCTTTCAGTCAGAACTGTGGCATTGGCCTCCTCATTCCCCCTGTTGGTCAGGCCTGCACCCTCCACTGCCGCTTCTCACTGTCCCTGTGCTCTTACAGAATCCTCATCCTCCCATCCCTAACATCACTTATTATCAAGGCTGGTCCGTAGCGATCCTTTGTTCCAGCCTCCTTTGTCCAGATGAGGAAATAAAACCCAGAGAGGCTCAGTGATTTGCCCAAGATCACACTGTGAGTTGGAGGCCTGCCTGGGGCTGGAACTTAGACCTGACTGATTTGGCCAATGCAGTTTCCAGCTGCAGCTCCATCCTGTTCGGAATTCACTGGGTGCATCTTAGCCAAAAGAATGGCTGAATTTGACTGAACATTTTAAATTTTTTGTTTTATGTATTTGTTTGATCTCTGGTCAAATATTAATACCTTAAATACATAAGTATTTAATGCAGTGGATCCTGAGGCAGACATACTTTGTGGTGTGGGGTATTTTCAGGGCTGTTCATTCTCACTGGTTCAGGTTGGATTCAGGTGGTTTGACTCCCTGTTTCCTGATCCCCAATCACACGACACCCTACATGGCCATTTCTCATGTTGTGTGGAGGACTTTGATCATATAGCCACATATATTTCCTATCAGTGGCTGCCAAACCCACAGTACCCCTGCTTTCTGGCATAAGCTTATATGGAACCATCCTTTGGCGTGACTTCCTCGGCCTATTGCTGACCTGCAGCTCTTATTCCCACTTTCCTATTAGCAGCCTGTTGCAGAGGCAAAGATTCCTGAGAAGCGGGCCTCACCATCCAAGCCAGCCTCGCCATCCAAGTTGTCCTCTGCCCTGGCCAGTAGGCCTGGCTCCAAGAGCACCCAGACTGTTCCAAAAGCCACAGCAGCTGCCACTCTTGCCTCAGCTGGGCCAAGCAGTAGGAGCCCCTCTACACCCCTGCCCAAGAGGCCCACTGGTGAGTACTGCGCTTCCCTCCCACAGGAACCAGTGGGGAGGAGGGTGGGGCCTTGGCTTTTTGCTCCAGCCGTAGCGCCAGCCGGCATCACAGACAGCTATGCAGACCTGCTTGTGCACCAGTCCTTAATGAGGTCTGTTGAAAAGTAATAGCCTCGATCTCCATGTGAGGTTAGTAAGTATGTGTATCCAGAAAAATCCTGAGTGAAGGGGATTCTCATGAATTCCAAGGTAGAATTTACTATTCCTTTCTTAGTAACGCCACAGCACCCAGCACGTTGTGTTCGTGGACTTTCATGATAAGAAATAGGCCATTCAGAGAAAGGCCACGTAGAAGGGAAGGCATTATCGACTGCAGAAAAAAGTAAGACACAGTGCTTGACCATGGACGTTCCATCAGGGCGTGGTCTTTACTTGGCTGTCTGATTTACTAGTTTGTTCTCAGATACTAGCACAGCCCCTGGCTCAGACAGTTTAGTAATTGTTGAATGAATGCATGAACCTCAGTTTTGGATGAGCCATTCAGTAGGTTATTTTGTTAATCGTGATGTTAAAAAGTATACATTTGTGCAGCGGTCAAGACTGAGGGGAAACCTGCAGACATCAAGAAGATGGCTACGAAGTCTGCACCAGGTAAGACTCCATCCGCCGCTTCATGGATCCCAGATTTAAACCCCCACCTCGTCCATGGCTTTAAGGCTCCCTTTGCTGTCTCCCCTGCACACCTGTTATCTCTCACTCCCACCTTTGCAGCTGACGTGAGTCGCCCAAAGAGCACCTCCACCAGTTCCATGAAGAAAAGCGCCACCATCCCTGGGGCGGCACCCCCAGCAGGGGTGACTCCCAGCCGCGTCAAGCCCACAGCCACGCCTCCCCGGCCCTCTGGGACTCCTTCCGTGGACAAGAAGCCCACGTCAGCCAAGCCCAGCTCCTCTGCCCCAAGGCTGGGCCGCGTGGCTACCAATGCTTCTGCCCCTGATCTGAAGAATGTCCGTTCCAAGGTTGGCTCCACGGAAAACATCAAGCATCAGCCTGGAGGAGGCCGGGTGAGTCCAGGGAGCTTGGGGTCCTCGGCAGGCTGGCCCCTGCTTCTTCCCCTGCCACATCTAAGCACCGTTCCCAGGCATGTCCTTGCATCGGCTCAAGGGGCCCACCATGCAGGGAGCAGTCAGGACGTTGCATTCAGTGTCAGGGAATTTCATCCTGGGCTCCGCCTCCCAGCAGCAGCAAGCAGGTGGCTCTGAGCTTTCTCTTCTCCTCTCCTGTTCTGCATTTTGGGGTTTAGGCTTACATTTTTGGAGGAAAAAGTGTTCTGCTTTACAAAACAAACAGAGGAGGCCTCTGAGCCTTGAACAGGTGAGAGACACTGGGCGGGAACCTGGTTTGTTCTGTTTCTTACCCCTGCACTGTGAACAGCAGGATAGGCAGAAAGAAGATGGACCGCCTCTTTGTTCTCTAAGCTGTGTCTTGGGTGGAGAGTCTGTCTGAACGAGGACTAGTGTCCTCTTGTGGCCAGGGTGACTTGCTGCAAGCCCCTGGCTTTCCTAAACAAAGGACCTTGATAGAGTGTTGAGATGGAGAAGCATGGCTGGCCACAGCGCTTCACTTTAAGGACTTTCTGGGTGCATCCACCCCAGAATTATTTGTTAACTATTAGCAACCACGGGGATTTTATGTGTGAAAAGGTGGTGGCAAAAGTCCAAGTTCAAAGTCCCGGGAGCAGCAACCTTCTCACCTCCTGCCTCATTCTCTAGCACTTAAACCACCACCACCAGCGTGCGCCTCCCCCCGCGCCCCCGCCACTCAGGATAGGATACTTAAATTGCTTCAATCCAGAGCTGCTAAAAAATTGAAGAGGGTCCAAAATGAAGCAGAATCCTGGTGCTGTTGAAAGACACTGATGGAAAACTGGGATAAGGGCCCAAGAGTTGCTTTTGACAAGAGCTTATGGCTCTAACGTACCCAGCCAGGCATCTGGGGCTGTGGTGCTGATGGCCTGCCCGTTCCCCACCCAGCCCATGCTTTTCTTATGTTTTCATGGTGCAAAAGTTGCAGGAGGTCTTGGTGAAGAGTTGAGTAACTCAGTCTGGTGATGAAAGTATTTTCTGTTCCAACGTACCTGAGGGTGTGGCACTTCCCATCATGAGTAGTGGCTCCCTGTAACCATGGCAGCTTGCTTGGGGCATATCAGAACATGGGGCAGGGGGGTGGGACATTGTGATTTGAAAACCCCAGTACACACTCAGAAGAGAATCGCTCACTTAGCCTCCTTCTTGCCTCTTCTCCACGAATGGTGTCTTGAACTCTTCCTCGTGTCTCAAGTCTGGTCTGTAGCCCCTCTCCCTCCAGCTTGGTCTGCCCTGGCAAATCGGTGGTTTTTTTCTAGGAGCAAGGGTGACCTGTTTCTGCATGGTGGCCTGGCCTGGATGCGAGTCCCCTTCAGCCTTCTTCCCTTCTTAGTATCTGGGCTCTTGTCCTCTTGGTTTGAAATTTGCCCTCCCTTTATCTCCATCTAGGCCAAAGTAGAGAAAAAAACAGAGGCAGCTGCTCCAGCTCGAAAGCCTGAACCTAACGCAGTCACTAAAGCAGCCGGCCCAATTGGCAGTGCACAGAAACCGCCTGCTGGGAAAGTGAGTTTTATTTAGACTTTTACCTCTTGAAGGTAAAAGCTGGTCAACTGTTTCTTCCAGCCTCAGTCACTTTCCCTTCTATTGCACTTTTTTCCTATCCTTAACTAGTTTCTGCTTCTCCCCATGTTCCTTCCTCTGTGTTTGATGACTCAGGCATCACAAAATATTCTCTATTAACCTGAGAGTTAACAGAGCTAGGAGCCCACTAGCCCTTTAGGGAATATTTATTTAGCTGGATAAAATGGATCCAAACACTTTCAGTCACTTCCTTCACTCTGACCTTGATCTGAAACACACCCATTATGTACACAAACACACACAGAGTACCCAGCTTCTTCCTCGGTAAGACATGGCACTGGTAACCTTCCAGCAATAGGAACCCTGGAGCCCCTGTGCTTCAAGTTCAACTGAAGGCCCCTCTCAACACCTCTGGGTGTGGAGATAGCTTCATTTGTCCTGGTTCTCCAAGGACCTCTGTACTGAAAGTTAGGATGCTGATTCCCAGCAAAAACCCACTCAGCATAGGGATTGCACCGTCACCTGGATGCAGCAGGGAAATACTAGGTTCTTTCCCCTTGTCTCCACACCCTGGAGCCAGGGCCCTCCTCTTGCCCTGGGAACCTTCTGCCCTTATCTGTGGCAGATAGGTGGCCAGGGCAAGGACTTTGTATGGTTGGCAGGTGGAGAAGGCTGCGCCATGGTTCCTGAGAGCTTCTAGAGGTCCTGTAGGTCTCTGGTTCATTAGGAAAGTGGTTTGCTCACCAGTTGTTCATCATTGACTTTGTAAAGAAGGCAAGAACAGTTGGAGTTTCTCAGGGTAGATTACTCTGGGGAGAACCCTTCAGTTTGGGGGCGACATCATTTGTGAAGTGCTCTAAGAAAAGGAAGGAAGGACGCTGGCAACTATTCCTTCTTGAGAAGGCTCAAAAAGAATTCTTTGTCCCAGATCTTGGATCCTGAGCCTTTGTGTTGCTCCGTTCCAGGGGGAGCTGTTTATATGCAACACAGTGTGCAGGTGCCCCCCCCAGATTGTGCCTCACTGCAGCCCTGCCCAAAGCCTAGTCTCTTCACATATGAAACAGGGCACAGGATTGGACATCTGGAGGATTGTGGAAGGGGTTTTACCCTGGAATCAAAAAGAAGACTAGACTTAAACCTCAATTGCACTGTGCTTTCTTGAGTCCTGAGACAAGTGGGCTCTGCGTGGAAGTGTGGCTTCGGCCTGTGCCCCCTGGTGCCCAGGGTTCTGCATAGCAGGTCCAGCGGCCTCTGGTCCCTTCCTTCCCATCAGCGTCAGATCTGGGCCGTGAGCCAGCGGCCCCGGGCTTCTCCACACAGCCTTTGCTTCCTAGAGCAGGTCTGGCTGCAGGGATTCCAGGCCCCAGATTTAAGGGAAGTGCCATCCTTGGGTGAGGACAGGTCCGGATGAGCAGGACCCTTGCAGAGAGGAGCGTCGGGGAGAGAGCAGGCGGGGGGTGGGCCGTGGCTGAGTGGGCATTGGGGCCACTGCTGTCTGCACCCTGCGAACTGCAGCCGGCCCCCAGGAGCAGTGAGGATGCCCATGTAGCGCTCTGGCGACATCTTCTGTCCTTGTGTTGTTTGTTCGTGTTTTCACTCTCTTTCCTGCTCCTTCCAGTTCCTTGGCCTGTGCTTTTCCACAGCTGTTCTGCTGAAGGTGGGGTTTTAACAGCACTCCCTGCCGCTCATCGTGGTCACGTGTGTACTCACTGCCCGCCCCGTGTCGGTTCTAACCAGCCCTCTCCCTTTGTGTTGTTTTTTCTGTTCTCTAACACTCCAGGTCCAGATAGTCTCCAAAAAAGTGAGCTACAGCCATATTCAGTCCAAGTGTGGTTCCAAGGACAATATTAAGCATGTCCCTGGAGGTGGTAATGTAAGTATGCGCTCGGGGCCGCTGGCGTCTGAGGCACCCTGGAAAGAGGGCCGCCCCGCGCTGGCGGGCGAGCGGAGTCGGGGGGACCCCGATGCTCAAATGTGTTCAGACTGAGTGTTTCTGGTGAGCCCTAAACGACAGCTGGGTGACACCCACTTGGCATCTTTTGCCCCTGTGGGTGGGAGGCCTTAGGGGTTCAGAGACCTGGTCTGAGGGACGTGGTCTGTCTCGAGTCCGCTGTTGGGGATGCAGTGGTCCTCACCTGGAGACAGGTGTCCGGACTTGTCCAGAGCCCATCCTTGAGTCCTTGCTGTTGTAGAGCAGGGAGTTTGTGTTCCACGTGCTCCCACCCCTCCTGTGCCCTCCCTTCATCTCTGTGACTCTGCTCTTTCTCCTCTCCTCTCCCTGCTTCCTTCCCCCTCTTTTCCTTCTGCTCTCCTTCCCCCACTCTTTCCCTTTTCCAACCCCTCCCTCCTATTTCCTTTTCTTTTTGGCTCTTTCCCTCTCCCCTCCAGACATCCTGTTTATCATGCTGCTACTCTGTGCCACCCCTAAGATCTGTGCTAGGGACACGGGTGACTGGAGCTCACAGGGAGGTCCTGGTCTAGGGAGAGATGGGGTAGGTCACCACTGTCATCCGGCATGTGGAGAACACACTTGCATTTGCCACGTCCCTGTGACAGAGCCCTGCCCTCACCGCCTCTCCCCTCGCTTCTCTCCCACCCCAAGAGGGAGAGAGCTGCCCTGTCCTGGTCTCCCTTGGGTTCATTCAGTTCCTTCTCCTCTCTTTCCTGACCTGGATTAAGTCCCGCTCTGCTTACCCTCTTCATTTTTAGGCTCTGTCCCCCCGCCCCCTCGGTGGTCATGTCGTCCTGCCCATGGCTTACAGAGGGCCTGACCCTGCAGTTCTGCTGTGAGGGTGCAAACATAGAACCCCTCTTTCTTCCCCCCACACAACTCCCCTACTGCACGTCCTCCCTGGTCATCTCCCCACCACTGGCTCTTCCTGGCGTGGGCAGAAACTGCATCCTTGGCACTCGGGTGGCCGGTTCTTGGCCAACTTGGAAGTTGGCCAGAGATCAGCCACCCCAGTGTGGAAAGGCAGAGGTGGGTGAAGCTTTTAAAGGCAGTGTCTGGTTAAGGTGAGAAAGATCCAACCCGTGAAGGGCGCAGGTAGGCACTGGCCCTACCTTTTCCTCTCAGGCTTTGGCCTAGATGCAAACAGAAGGTGAACAGGGATTCTGAGGGAATTGGGTTGCGTGTGTGTGTGTGTGTGTGTGTGTGTGTGTGTGTGTGTGTGTGTGTCTGTGTGACACAGAAATGCATTTCTATATGTTGTGTGGTGTATGGCAGAGCTCTGAAAATAGTCCTCGTTTATCTGTCACCTAGTATGGTCTTCCCACACTGCCTACACATGACTTCAAACAAGATTTTTTTGGTGAGGGAATATACTTTTTAAAAGAGTTTTCATTTTAGGAGGTTTCCTTAAACAGCAGAGCATTAGGAAAATGCCTGTGACAGTGTTTCCAGTGGGAAGATGAGGGTAAACAGCCTGGACTAAGGCACTGTCGTGCCTTCCATCAGCCCCTCCATAAAGCCACCATAAATATACCTGTGTATAGGAAGGGTGGCCGCCAGCCGTACGCGTCTAACCCCATTCCCCCACAGGGCCCCCCTTCCCCCCAGAGAGAAATTCTGGGGTTACCACAGGGATTCGTGGCTTGGAACAGGATACTGGTCAGTACTCCCCACATGTCCCCACGTACACATAAACATGCCTCTTGTTGAGAACTGAGAGGCCATCGGGTGAGAACATAGCAGCTACTTCTGTGGCTGGTCCCAGTTTAAATGTTGCAGCAGTTTTAGTTCCATTTCACCCTTGCAAGGAGGGGTGTGTATGTTAATGGATTCTGAGACCTGTTGGCAGTGTCACTTCAGCAGCAGTATTGACACCTGCAGTGGCCTGCAGGCCAGGGGCAGATCACGTGAGCACACGGCTGGAGCGAGGTGCGGGAATGCCTGGTTGGTGGTGAACAGGCTGGTGCTGGCTGCCAGGCGTCACTGCAGGCGACTTTGGGGCTAGCACGAGAAACACACGTCCTAGGCCAGAGCAGCAGCACGTGGCTCCCTAAAGCCGAAGCCATCAGTGGAGGCTGGTGGCTAGGGGAGCGGGTTGGGGATATCTTTTGGCTTTTGGAAGCGGATTGTGGCTCTTCTATGTACCAGCCTGGGAAGGCAGAGCTTGTCTCAGAGGCTTTGTTAACTTAGTGAGATGCAATTAAGCTTTTTAAAACTTTATATATATATATATATATATATATATATATATATATATATATATATATTTATCTATTTATCTATTTATTTACTTATGGCTGACTTGGGTCTTCGTTGCTGCACGCGGGCTTTCTCTAGTTGCGGCGAGCGGGGGCTACTCTTCGTTGTGGTGTGCGGGCTCTAGGCCACGCAGGCTTCAGTAGTTGTGGCTTACGGGCTCTAGAGCGCAGGCTCAGTAGTTGTGGTGCACGGGCTTAGTTGCTCCACGGCATGTGGGATCTTCCGGCCCAGGGCTCAAACCCGTGTCCCCTGCATTGACAGGCGGATTCTTAACCACTGCGCCACCAGGGAAGTCCCTAAAACTTTTAATTATAGAAATTTTCAAACATATACAAAAGTAGAAAAAATGGTAACATGAACTGGATGTACTTTTTTACCCAGCTTCATTTATTATCTTTGTGGCCAGTCTTATCTATAAATGCCCACCCCAGTTATTTTGAAGCCAGTTCTAGTTATATCTTTTATCTGCAAATATTCTAATATGTAACTTTAAGAACTCTAATATACATATGTATATAATATAAAATCCCATAGCATGTTAAACAGGTTTGCTTAATCAGGAAACAAGTAAGGTCCATAAGTTGTGATTGGTTGATTTGCATCTTATGATCTTAGGTTTCTCTTACTCTACAAGTTCCCTGTTCATTTTTTCTTTTTTCACAGTAATATTTTTCAAGAGTAAACCGAGTGGTTTGTCCTAGAATTTGGATTCTGCTGAGGATGTCCCCATGGTTTCACTTAACATATTCGTTAGTCCCACAGTTTTCTTTAGATTGATTCAGACTTGATTTTTTTCCCCACATTTTTGCAAGACGTTCATAGGCAGTGGTGTTTCTGTCAGGAAACATAATGTCTCACTCTTCTCGTCGTCTCGCTCCTCGTGATGCTGGCGGCTGTTGATGCCCAAAACCATGAGTTCAGTGAAGGTGCACTGTGGTGAGACTCTAATTCTGCTGTCCCTTCTTCATTTATTGGCTGGAATACATCTATAAGGCGGAACTTCCCCTCATCAACTATTCTATTTTTGAGGACTAGGTTCAGCTGGGGCACACTGTCAACAGGTGTGTGGGCTACACACCCTGGCAAGAGCCCAGCCGTGGCGAGTGACCTCTGTTGACTCCTCACAGGTCATCTCAGGGATGGTGCAAGATGAGCCTGTCACCGTTGCCGAGGACACGTGGTGGCTTGCTTTAGCAGCTGCCAGATCTGTGGCTGGGAAAAGTGCATTTCCCCAAGCTCCTGTTTAGGAAGAATTGCAGCCTTGTTGGAAAGATGAGCCAGAGTAGAGGCTGCTGTTTTGATGGTAGTAGGTACGCTATAGATGATGATTGAGCACATGAAGTGATTAGTGTACAGCTGATGGTGAGGTCCCTCCAAGAGGTGGTATGAAGAAGAGATGGAGTGAGGTTAGAGCCAGGGAAGGCTTTGGAGAAGGCTGCCTCTGACCTTGGGTTTGGAGACTATAAAGAGAGCATGGGTTTGGACCTGGCAGTACACCCTCTCTCTCTGAGGCAGTCATTTTTTTATGTGTTTTTCTCCTCAGGTTCAGATTCAGAACAAGAAGGTGGACATCTCTAAGGTCTCCTCCAAGTGTGGGTCCAAGGCTAACATTAAGCACAAGCCTGGTGAGTGGTGCCTCCCTTGTCCCAGGTTTCACCCCTATGTCTCTGTCCTTCCATGAAGATTCCTGGAGCCACACACCCAGGGCACAGCAGTAGAAACAACGTAGTCCTCAGTCCCTGTCAGGGAGGGGGTATTCTGGGCACTAACCTTTTAGTTGGAGGAGGAACAGTGTGTAAGGTTTGCCATTTGCACCAGCAGCATCTTGAGGACCTGCCGTGTGCATATGGCACTGTTGACCTAGGCCTAGGGGAAAGGTGCGCTATGGGCTAAGAACTCTTCTCGGCCTCCCAGGCAAGCGTTCAGGAGCTGGTGCTGAAGGAGCTCTGGAGAGTGGTGGCCGGGCCTTGCCTGTCAGACTCAGGAGCAAAGGGTATTCCCGAGCAGTGAAGCATCCACCACCAGCTCCAGCAGGAGATAGGGAGCCATTCAATAATGCCGCCTTGGCCTGCCCATGTGGATCTTGCCACTACAGCAATGAAGACTCTCCTGCCAGCAGCACAGGTGGCCTGGCACCCCCGCGGAGGCCTGTGAGCCGCTGGCAATGTTGTCTGAGCAGGGCCTGCGTTCTTGCCTCGGCTGTACCCTAAGAGCCTCGTGTGTCCTGGACCCTGGGTCAGCAGCAGATTTGGGGCAGGGCCGTATCTGTAGCGGCAGGCACACTGGCTGACAGGTCTGGTGTCTCAGAGATCAGTCTCCACGCCACGGGCCAGTTAAGGCGAAGGCAAAGGAAACTCCCTTCCCTCTCAGCAAAAAGTGTCATCCATTTTAGAAGGTGTTCTGTTTAAAAGGATCAAAACACTTTGGCCCTTAACTAACCTTCATTTTTCCTTCTATCTGGAAAATCCACTCTTGTGAGATACCTCCTTCCCTAGTGACACTGAGTGACTTGAGGTCCAGTTTTTGTAAGGGGCCAGAAATCCAGTGGGTAGGATACCTGGAGAATTTGGCAGGAAGCTAGGTGTTGAGGTCGGTGATATGAGCCAAGAGGAGATGGGAGAATGAAGAAGGGCTCAAGGGAAAGCCAAGCTGAGGGCCCAGTTGGCCAGTGACAGTGCTTTTGTCCTTGATCCCGTGGCTTCACTCTGGCTGAGCTCTGAATGTTGCCTGTGTACAGACTGCCTCCCCTCTGTTCCCGCCTCTTGCCTTCCCTTCTTTTCATGACAGTGAGATTCAGTTAAACTGCTCACCTAGACCATACTCCATCCTGTGAGTCACTGGCTCGCTGGTGACTTTGGGCAAGTCACTCCTCTCCTCCAGTATCAGTGCTGGCAGCTGGAAAACCAGGATTCCAGGATCCTGACCCTGACCAACAGGGTGTTTATGAGGCTGAAAGCATGTGTTCACTGTGCCTCTTCCTTTGTCCTCAGAGCAGGTCACTTTTTCCCTATTTCTATACTGGGCACATCCCAGTCCTTGGCCAGCCTCCTGGCTTTGCCTGTAGGGGTATTTCTCTGCCACCCACAGTGACCCATTTCTGTTTCATTCCAGGTGGAGGAGATGTCAAGATTGAAAGTCAGAAGCTGAACTTCAAGGAGAAGGCCCAGGCGAAGGTGGGATCCCTTGATAACGTGGGCCACCTGCCCGCAGGAGGTGCCGTGAAGGTAGTGAGTGGGTCCTGGTGGGGACACAGCTGGGGGGTGGGGTTGTGCGGCTGGAGTCTGGGTCCCAGCAGGTGGGCACCTGTCACCGCCCCTCAGTCTCTTCAGGGGTCATGTTTCAACCACACCATTGCTGTTTCCATCGTCTGTCATCAGTCCTGAGCAAGGCCGGAGAGGTGAAGAGGCCCCAGCCCGGTCACCTCTCACCTGTCCAGCTGGAGACAGAATGTTCTCCTGAGAGCCGTGGCCTGCCTTTTTGAGCCCATCTCAGCCATGTTCAGAGGGACAGGGCTGGAGTGCAGGTCCCCACAAGGCCGGGTTCTGTGTGGTACGGTTCTCGCAGCACCTCCTGAGACGGGAGTGTTCGGTACCTGCTCTGTGTCAGGCTCTGTTCCAGGCCTGGGAGCGGGATGGCGCATTTTTAGCTGCCTGTGAAGGCAGGCCCGGCATCCACCCCCTCTGGAGGCCTGTGCGCACTTGGGCGGCGGGCTTCCCATCCTGGTTGGGCCTCTCCTCCCTCCCCTCCCCCTCTTCCCTCCGAGCTCCTTCCACAGTACCGTGAGACCTTTTGTCTGCCAAGATGCTGTCTGTCCTTTGTTCAGTGTCATCGGGTAGTGGGGGTCGTGGGGGCAGCGCCTTGCCTGCTTCCAAGCCTGAGGGTGGCTGCAGCTGCTCAGGGAGGGGTGGGCGAGGGAGAGGGGACGTGAGCAGTGCTCCGGGCCTTCCCCCTGCATCTGACCGCAGCGAGGCTCCATCCCAGCCCGCACTTTGTCCCGCCCCCCTCAGTGCTCCATTCAAGCCCGGACTAGCTCCCTCTGTCGCAGCCTCTCAGGACATGCTCCACACCTTGTGAGGGGCCGTTCTCTGGTCAGCACCCCCGGGGCGTTAACTTGGGTGTAGTCACTTGTCCCCGGCCACACGCGCACGCAGACCAGGGCTCACGCCTGGGCCTTTCTGACCGCAAGTCTTTTCTTTACTCACATCACCTCCCTTTCTTATCACTTCTGGAACTATTTTTCTAACACAGAGGCCCATTTCTTTCACTGCTCTGATTTCTCCTGTTGTCGCCTTTGGGCGTTCCCGGCACGGGTGTGCCAGCTCGCCAGTGCCTCCCAGCAGCCCTCCCTCTTGTGCTCTGGACTCACACTGGGTGTCCACGGCCACCACAAGGTCTTCCTCGCCAGGCCCCCACAGTCTCCCTCACGCCTCCTTGGACACCTTCTTCCCTCCTGTGTCCCCAGGCCCCAGAAAGGTGCCCAGCACAGAGGAGGCCTGTGTCAGGGGCGCATGAATGATGGATACACGGGCAGCGCTGCCCCAGGAATGGCCGAGAAAGCCTCTCCGAACACTCGCATGTGCAGGGAGTGCCCTGGGATCCATTAGGTCTGAGGTGGCGGCCTGCACCCCTCAGGAACTGGTTCAAGCTCCCGGAGCTCCCTAGCCCTAGTGGCTCCAGACCCACAATTTGAGATCATTCCTTAGTTTTTTTGCTAACAATCTGCTGTCATAAGTGTTTTGATCTGGCATCAGCCTTGTTGAGAAGCCAGGCACCTTTCACCTCTCATGTCAGAGGCTTCACGAAGCCTTTCGTCTCCCAGAGGAGGCTCTCAGAGCGTGTCACTAGCCAGGCTGCACTGCTCTACTGCCCCAGAGCCTGAGTTCTTACCCAGCACCCTGCCACCCAGGCCAGGAGTTGGTCTGGCGGTGGCGGCGGGGGCACCTGGTCTAGACTCCCAGGTGACTGTACCTTGAGCCAATGGGGAGCCGCAGCAGCGGGGGTGGGGACTGTGTGTGAAACCCACCACCATCACCATCCCACGCCCTCCCCGACTGACCCTGCACTGTCTCCCCCACTGTTTCATTTGTAGACTGAGGGCGGTGGCAGCGAGGCCCCTCCGTGTCCGGGCCCCCCAGCTGGGGAGGAGCTGGCCGTCCCTGAGGCAGCGCCCGAAGCTGGCGCCCCCACTTCAGCCACTGGCCTCAGTGGCCACACCACCCTGGCAGGGGGTGGTGACCAAAGGGAGGCCCAGACCTTGGACAGCCAGATCCAGGAGACAAGTAAGTGGCTGGGCTCGGCCTAAGGGCCAGCCAGGGGCCCTGCCACTGGCTGCAGATTGAAGCTCCTTTGTTTTCTGACCGGAGTGTGGCCTGAATTTTAACGAAGCAACCTTTTATTTTCCAGGCATCTAATGATGACATTCTGGTCTCGTCTTCCGTCCCCCGTGTTCCCCCTCTTGTCTCCCCCGTCACCCTCTCCCTTCCCTCCTCCTGTGTCACTGCAGATTGAGACCTACAGGCTGACGTTCCGGGCAAACGCCAGGGCCCGCACCGACCACGGGGCCGACATTGTCTCCCGCCCCCCTCCACTTCCCTGGCGGCCCCAGCTCAGGCACCTGGGCCCCTAGCTCCCTCTCCGGGGCTGCCCTCTAGACCCCTCCCTCCCTCCCTCCTGCCTCACTTGCCCAGGGTGGCAGCAGCCCCATCCCCATGCTCCCTCCACTCCCAGCCCCAGACCCGGCTCCCTGCTTGGCTCCCTGTCCTCACCATTGCGCCGCTGCTCCGCGGAGAAGGTTGGGTGGAAAGTGGGGTGGGGGAGGCTAGTTCAGGACCTCCTGGGATCTGGGTGGGGGGGAGCCGGAGTCCAACCTCCTCTTCATTTGTTTGGGTTTTTTGGACCAAACCCAAGAGAAACTGACATACCCTCCCTCTTCGCTGGTCCATCTGGAGGGAAGAGTGGAAGTGGATGTCCACGTGATGGCTGGGTGCTGACTGCGTACCCTAGAGCCTGCTAAGCCACTGCCTCTTCCTTTGACCCCACAGTGGTGCCCACCTCGCAGGTGGCGCCAGGCACCTCTTGCTGCCCTCCCCCAAGTTAGTCAGGGGCAATGCTGCCTGTCCCCGCTGCTTCCCATACCTACCTAGCTGCTGTCACACTTTATCTTTTTTTTTTTTTTTTTTAATAACCTGAAAACCGGTGGAGTAGTTTTGCAGGTTGAAGCCATGTCTGAATGAAAGTCGTTGGTAGGTGTTAAAGGAAACAGGGAGGGGAGATCCTGAAGCCTCCAACCGGGAGGTGAGGCATTGGAGGCTGCCCTGGCTTGGGCAGCTCGGGGCCCCCGGCCCCGGAGGTGGTGTGGGCAGGGCAGGCGCAGTGGGGGGCTGTGGGCTAGAGGGCAGGCAGGGACCGCTAGGGGCTGGTCAGAGTGTGGACTGGTGGTTCTGGCATTTTGTGTGTATGCTGCTTTTCTTTTCTAACCAAGAGGCTGGTTTTGGCATCTATGTCTGTCTCATTCCCTGGGATCTGGTGGGAGACAAGGTTGGGCTGGAAAGGGCCATGGAGGTCAAATTCCTCCTAGCCTCCAACCTAGGACACTCGAGCCCTCAGTTGCCAGGGAGCCCGATGTGTTCAGAACTCATGTGGATAGTGGGGAATCAAGTCTGGAAATTTAAAAATAAGTACATGAGATGGGCCATCCAGGCTCCCTTACGGCCTGACTGGAGAGGGGAGAGAGGAGAGGCGAGGCCAGCCTAAGGGGTGTGTCCTGGTTAGGCCTGGTCTTGGGGTGGCTGCAATGATAAGTCCCGGGAATTGTATTGACACGAAGATTCTTATTGCACTTGTATTTTTTGTATTAAAGTTTGCATGGTTTCTAATAAAGGATTAAAACCTAACAGTTTGTAGTGAAATGGCCTGGGAGTCTCCAAGGCTTCTCCTCTGGAAGAGCATTTTCTGCAGTGCAGACTTGGCCCCTCACACTCCCCACCTCCTCCTCTGGCATCCCTTGGCACTGAGAAGGTGGGAGCTGTTGACCTAGGATCAGATTCGAAGTCCATGTAGAGGGAGGGTGTCTGGGCTGGGCAGGTGTTCTCCCTTTCTGAGGTAGCATTTTCTCCAGGGAGGTTCGACACCAGCTCCCCAAGCACATACCAAGAAATTGCAGGGGTCTTGTGGAAAAAGCGCTCCCAGGGCCAGAGACTGTCCACACAGTGCTTCAACGGCGCCAGGGACATCAAGGCATCCGTGTTTTGTCTGCAAGAAAGGGCGAGATGAAACTGGGAGGAGCAGTGGGAGGTGGGGTGCCAGATGCAGTGGGGTGACAGTGCTGGGCCTAAAGGTACCTGCACCTGTGTTGATGCTGGGGTGGACAAGCTCTCGGTCCTTTTACTCCGTTGGCCAAAAGGTAGGGGTGGGAGAGGTGACCCCGGCGGAGAGCACTCTAGGGGGCGCTGGAGTGGTCAGTGTTCTGAAAGGTGGTTTGGTCACAGCTCCCTTGAAGGGTCCCACAAGCCAGAGAAGCTGAGGCGGCCGCCCTGACAGGTGGGACCAGAGGCCGTGTGTGCTGTGCTCTATTCTGCAGCCGTTGGGGCTGGAACGTTTCTGTACTTCCCCATTTGCTTATGGCTCAGCCGTTAACCATGTTGATCTGTGATTGTTGTTACAATTTCCAGAACAAATAAAGCTTGTATGTCCCACCACGCAGGCCCTGTCTTCTGTATACATCCTGGTTGTCTACGTCTTCAGCATCCGAGGCCCCCACAGCCCCCAGCTTGTCCTCTCGCATCGAGGGACTGGGGTGCAGCGTGCAGTCTTGACCTCAGCCCCTCGTCTGTGAATCTGTGGCTGTGACCAAAGATTAAGGCTGCTTGTGGAACTTTCCCTCCCCCGTTTGCCTGGGTTAGCAGGTGGCAGCCAGCCAGAGAGGATCCACGCTGCGGGCCCTGCCGCACACGCAAGGACACTGCCTCCCACCGCGGCTGTGACAAAGACAACTAGACTGAGCCAAGCAGCACAAGCCAAGAACCCGCATGAGTGGTTCAAGCTCCTGAGGGCTGGGTTCTAAGCCCCTTGCTCTCCTAAGACTTTGGGGCCCTCCCTTCTGAGCCTTCACTCTTCCTCTTGGTTTGGGGAGCCCCAGCGGATAGCGATGCTCACAAGGGATAAATAGAACTTTATTTTAAATAAACATTTGCACTCTGTACATGGCCCCAGCGGAGACAGGGCTTAGTCGTCAGCTGTCTTGCGCACGTCAAAGCTGCCACAGGGCCCGCGCAGCAGCTCCGCCAGCAGCGCAAGCAGCTGCCCGTGCTCCTCCTGCACGCAGGGCGGCAGTGCAGCCAGCTCGCTGCGCAGGCTCCGCTCCACCATGCGGCCCAGGGCCCGGCGCAGCTCCCGCAGCAGCCGCACGGTGCGTGAGTCGCCCTCCAGCCGCAGCAGGTCGCTGTCACTAAGGGAGATGGTGGCCCGGCGCCCATCATCTGGAGGAAGGGAGAGACGCGGGGAGCCCGGGTGAGTGAGGCCGGACCCCTGAGGAGACAGAGCAGCAGGAGGAGCGGCGGGGCGGGAGGTGTGCAGGTACCCACCACGGATGTGGACGTCCCCGTCGGTCAGTAGCAGCACAGCTAGTGGGTGCACCTGGGAGGAGTCCCGGACAAAGACGCTGCCGTTGGACTTGACAGCCATGAAATACGTCAGCCATCGGCTCCGTAGCCGTGTGGCCTCCCTAGGGAACGAAGAGCTGGGTGAGGCCCCCTGCTGAACCACCCGAGCTGCCCCGCCCCAGCCTGACAGTTCCTCCACCTGTTAATGGTCGACTTGTGCAGCAAGATGTTGCCGGATTTGGTCCTATACGTGACACTGTTGGGCTTGAACTTGCCCTGCCGGGTCACCTTGCCCTGCCTCACCTGCAACGATGAAGGAGAAAGTGGGTGGGTTGAGCAAGGAGCTGGGATGGAAGGAGAGGTCGTGGCCTGGGGCCCCCTCCCCAGGGCAGCACCTGGATGAGGTTGGGGTAGAGACCCGCCATCAGCACACCCTTCACCAGCTCCTCCTCCTCACTGTACTCGTTGCACTGGGCAGAGGCCAGGGTGCAGTCCGAGGGCTTCCCCACCAGGAAAGCCTCATAAATGTTCTCTGAGAACTGCTTGATGAGTCCTGGGGAGGCAAAGTCAGGGTGAACCTAGGGCCCCTGGTTCACAGCTCACGGTGCACCGGCCCAGTGCGAGTGGGAAGGGTGGAGGGGCTCAGGGCAGCTCGGGACCCGCTGACCGTGGATGAAGCGCAGGCTGGGCGCATAGAGCAGGTTTTCCTCCAGGTAGT
Source organism: Hyperoodon ampullatus (assembly GCF_949752795.1). Lineage (NCBI taxonomy): Eukaryota > Metazoa > Chordata > Mammalia > Artiodactyla > Ziphiidae > Hyperoodon > Hyperoodon ampullatus. Next base: position 40,817,291 of record NC_136923.1, read on the forward strand.
TCTCTCGAGAGCTGCGGTCCTGCCAGCGCAGCACCTCCTCCCAGCCGGACACAGCCCGCACGAACGCCAGGTGGTCACTGCCACTGTCGTGGCTCAACAGTGCCTTCACCTGGGAGGGGAGGAGGGTGCCAGGGTCAGAGGGCAGGGACCAGAGGAAGCCACCTCGGGACCGGAGGGCCGGAAGGGAGAGCAGAGGACCACGCAAAGGCACTGGGTCTGACCTTGTCCACCTCCGCCCGGTTCTGCAGGCTGCTGCTGAAGGGGTCCCGGGTGAGGCAGGAAACGACCACTAGCAGTGGGTGCAGGCAACGGAAGATGGCAGCCAACACTATGGCCTTGGCCAGCCGTGGGTCAGTGGAGATGTGGGCCAGGCGCTGCCCCAGAGTGGTCAGGTACTCCCGCTGGTCCAGCACCCCTGCAAGCTCAGCTGTCAGTCCCGCCCCTGACAGCCATTCCGCAGCCCAGCCCAGCCCGGCCCCACTCACCGATCTCCTGGAGCAAGATCACGGCCTCGTCCACCGCCTTGATGTTTGGACTGTCCACGGCCTTGGAGAGGAACTCCACTGCCTACAGCACGAACGAGGCAGAGCCTGTTAGCCCGCACCCCACCTGCATGTTCCCAGGGCCCACCCCGCCCACCTCCGCCACACCGTTTTCTCTGGCATGTGGATCTTGGCTTGCAGCACCAGGTTCTCAAGGGGCGTGCGCAGGATCTCCGGCACCTGGAAAGGGGCCATCTTCTCCAGCCGGCTCCGTGGGAAAAGGTGATAGGCAAAGCCTGACTGGCAGCGGCCCGCCCGGCCCCGGCGCTGGATCACGTTGGCTCGTGACACCCACACGGTCTCCAGGCAGGACACCTGGGGGAGGGGGCAGGTGAGCAGCCACACAGACCACACGCCTTCCTTCATGCTCCCCTGCGCCTGGCCTTCACCTCACTCAGCTCCTCAACTGCCCCCCACAGCAGGGACACTGAGATCCCACAGGTGTGGCCTTCTCCAGACACACAGGCCCAGGGTAGATCTGGGCTGGGGCGGGGCCAGGAGATGGGTGCCACCTTGGTCTTCAGGTCGTAGCGTTCCTCCTTGTGCAGACCGCTGTCCACCACGTGCACAATGTCATTGATTGTGATGGAGGTCTCAGCAATGTTGGTAGCCAAGACAATCTTGCGCACCCCAACGGGAGGCTGCTGGAATATGGCCTTCTGGTCCATCATGGGGATGTTGGAGTGCACTGGCAGGCAGCAAGAACACACTGGTTACGGGCACTGCTCTGGCCAAAACCTCCCCATATGAGGGCAGGCAAGGATTTTGACCCTATTTTGATGAAACTGAAGTACAGATCAGTAATATGCCCAGTAGAGGTCACAGAGCCAGCAAAGAAGTAGTGCAGCCTGTTAAGAAACCCAAAGCCCTGAGCCCAGGTGAGTCACTCCCCAGGACAGAGGGCAAGCCTGGTGTCAGGGGCCACCATCCTTGCACACATGCTCTCACCTGGCAGGATGAGGTACTTGCTCTCATGCATGCCCAGGGCCTCCTGGAGGCGTTGCTGCACTCCTTTGATCTCCTGCCACCCAGGCAGGAAGCAGAGGATCCCACCTGTAAAAGGCCCTGCAGGTGTGAGCTAGTGGCTCCCGGCAGATGGAGAGCAGGGTGGGCACGGGGCAGAGGAGAAAGCACCCACCTGGTTCCCCGCGGGCATCAATGTGCAGAACCAGATCAGTCACGAGGTCCAAATCGAGAGCACATTCATCCTCAGACTGGGGTGGGGGAAGAGAGGCCAGTCACAGCCCCGGGGCCAGGGGTCGTGCACAGGACACGGCCACCGTGACTCGGTGAGGTCAAGGCACGTGACACATCACCTCCAACCCTCACCACACCCTTGTCAAGCAGGCCTGATCATTCCCATTTCTAGCAAGGAAACCAAGGCTTGGGAAGGAGGAGGGGAATCCATGGAGAAAAGCCCAGGAGCTGTGGGCAGGACGGGGCGGGCGTATCCCCTCACCTCGTGGTGCCGATGCCGGTGTGGGTACTGGTGCTTGCCCAGCTTGGCCAGGATATCCTCCAGGTAGTGCTCCTTGACAGGGTACATGAAGCCGGGCACCTTGATGACAGGGCAGCCACCAAAGTAGCGGGAGAAACGCTCATTATCGCCTGTGGCACTCATGAGCACCAGCCGCAGGGCCGGGTTGAGCCGCTGCAGGCCCTTGAGCAGAATCAGCAGGAAGTCCGTGTTCACGTCCCGCTCGTGCACCTCGTCCACGATGACGTGGCTCACACCCTCCAGGCTGGGGTTGCTCTGCAGCTTCCGTAGCAGGATGCCCACTGTACAGAAGAGCAGAGCCCCGCCTCGGGCTGGAGGCTTGCTTTCCAACCGCACCTGGAAGCCCACGTTCCGGCGCAGGGAGGGGCCCAGTTCGTGGCTGACCCGCTGTGCCACGGACACAGCCGAGATGCGGCGCGGCTGAGTGATGATCACGTTGCAGCGAGCACCTCGGCCCTCGGTCACGTAGCGCTCCAGCAGCAGCTGGGGGATGCGCGTGGTCTTCCCACAGCCCGTGTCCCCGGCGATGACCACCACCGGGTGCTGCTCGATGGCACTGAGGATGGTGTCCCGATGAGGGTCCACAGGGAGCTGGGGGGCCTCCTGCCAGACCGGCCCTCGCCGCCGCCACAGCTCCAGCAGGCTCTGGCTCAGACGCAGCTCCTCTGTTTCTGACAGGGGCACGTAGGGCTTGCCTGTGATAGGGTCACCCAGCGGCCCCGAGTCCTTGCCCAAGGGCAAGATGTCATCACTCTGCAGCCGGAGCTCTGGGGAGATCCATGAACTGTCCATGGGGTACTGGGGGACGGGAGAGGCAAACAAAATGGTGAAGAGAAATACCTTCTTCTCATTTACCCACAGCCAGCCAGCCCCTCCACATAATTCACCTTGGCCAGAAGCTATGGCCCACCCGCTGGGCAGGACTCAGTCCTCAACTGCCCTGGGACCCTTGTGGGCAAGACAGGACTGCTCAGGGCAAGGGTGCGCCCAGGCTCCATCCCCAGTGGGGAAAGCGGGGAGTCACTACCACCTGCTGCAGGTGAAAGCTTTTGGTCTGGGTAGATGAAGGCGGGCAGGTGAGGAGGAATGTGGGGATTCTCTTACGTGGTTCAGGAAGGTCTCTATCTTGCGGAGGATGGGTTCAGGCACCTGGATGGTACACGGCCGGCGCTGGGTCTCACCCAGCTCGCGCAAGGAGGCCAGGTTATACATGGCGTGGGTGAGCGGCTCGTTGTTCCGGTCCACCAGGCCCAGGCTCTGCAGAGGGGACACGGGCGGCTGGTCTATGCCTATCTCTCCAGAACTGACCCAGACCTGCTCAGGAGCTTGAGAGAAGTCGTGCAGAGCAACCTCTTTTCTAAGACATTTTTGGGTTTGGGCCGATATGGTGCAAGAGGGAGAAATTAGGAACCAGGAAAATGTTAGGTCTCCACCAAAAAAAAAAAAAAAAAAAAAAATTGTTAAAAATGATTCAAGCAAAACCAGAACTGGAGTGTCTGAGTGTTACAGCCCCCACCCATGCAGACGGGCGCCACAAAGAATCCTCTCCTGAGCAGCCGGAGTCCCCACAGCAGCCCAGGCTCACCTCCATGAATCCCCACCTGAGACAGGCAGGCCAGGCCCTGAGCCACCCCGGAACCCAGTCGCAGGCTCCTGTGCCTTCACTGCCCACCCACCCCAGCCATCCCTGACACATTTCACGTCCAGCTGCCACACCTCCACCTGTCTCTGCATGACACCCAGTCCACCGTACAAACGTACATGCAAGTTCCCAGAAATACCTACTTATGCAACTTGATAAAATAAACCACTGGAAGGGAAACTCTGTTTTATTTCCCTATATGCCCAAAGCCACCCCACCAGAAATAAGACAAAGCATTCCAACACATTGGGCAAATGTGGAAAACCAGTCATTTTCCCCTATAGTCTGTCATGTCCGGATTCCGCACACCCTCCAAAACCCAGAGCAAACACTCCCTCCTTTAAGAAGTCTACCTGCACAGGGACCAATCCGCCTCCCCCGCCTCCTCGTGCCAGAACAGAAGAGGTGCCAACCGGGCCACCTTGCTGCAGGGGAGGCCTCTGTCCTTTCCTGGGACTGTGAGAATTTACCTACAGCCTCTCTGACCGGGGGCAGTCAGCTGCTCTCAGAACACTGCTGCCACCTAGAAGCTTGCTCCTTCCTGAGACAGGCCTCTAACATGCTGAGGGTCTTCTTCTCATCACTTTTTTGTCTGTTTGTTTTTGTTTTTTGTCAATGCATTTATTTTTCAGTTTCAATCTGTAACGGTTGCTTCATAAAATCAGTCAACGAAAAGTGATTTTTTGGGGGCAAATGCAGACTTTAGCAGATTGAACAATGGTGACAGGTGCAATCTTATTCCAACGTTAGTTTTCACAAATTTGAATTAAATGCTCCCAGGACAGTGGAAATACCCTCCTAAAACAAGAGTTCTTGGGAACAAGTTCATCACTGTTTTTGTCTATCAAATTAAAATTCAGGCTTCCTCAAAGTTCTCCCAATTAGCCCTAGTTCTGTCCTCTTGAGCCACAGGTAATGACACATCCATTCCCTCTCACCACTTACCTGAGCCCATCCCTCTTCAGTTCTCCAGGATCTTGTTACCCCTCACTATCAGCTCTATCTAAAATTCAGTTCCCAGAGCCAAATGTACACCAAAGGTATATCCGACCATTCAGAGTAAACAGGGGCTCCTTCCTCTCTTATTCTGCAAACCAGACCCCCACGGGTTCAGGTAACTCCCACAACTGGGCTATCAGCTGACCTCCAAAGCCACTTCAAAATGACTGCTAGCTGTAAGCCCCACTGCCTTCACCTGGATGTTGATCCCTTCAATATTCATCCTAGATGAACGTCGCATGGTTTGTTTTGGCCACAAAGCCCAAGTTATCAAGATCTTTCTAGATACCAAGTCTGTCCCTCAACAGAGACATCATTTCTCCAGCTCCATACCATTGAGAATGATGAGCATGTCTCCTCCTGGCTTCACCCAGGTTCCAGCCAACAGTGCTGAAACGGCTGAGCTCATGGGCAAAGCACCTCCACAGGGACTGTCGAGAAGCCCTGGAAACAGCACCCCACAGCCTGACAAGCAAGGCTGGGACACCAGATACTTATGTGCCCAGGCCAAAAGCCTGGCAGTGGTAGATTTCATTTCCTGGAAAAGTGGACCATTTGCCAAGGGTAGCAGAGAGCTCCAAGACATCTCATGCATCACACTAAGGACCTTGCACTCACCTTCAGTTTCTTACAAGCCAGGGCTGCCGCCTTATTCTCTGCCTCTGCTTTGCGACGCCCTTTGGCGACAAAGGTCATGGGACAGGGCCAGAGTAGGGTGAGGGTGGATAGCTTGGTCTTGGTGCCCACAGTATGGAACTGCATGAGGTTCTACACAAAGGGCAAGAGAGATGGTTACAAAAAGGCAGGGAATGAAAACATCCAGGAGTTCTCAGAATGCCAAGGGATACAGAGATGGATTTAACCCCCATCTGAGCAGGTACCAAGCATCAGCCACAAAAGAAGTGCCACTGGACAGGCAGAAGCCAGCTCTGTGGGGCTGCAGCTCCCGGATCCTGGCCTTGCTTCTCCTGTGGTACCACGATTTCACAGCAGGAAACGGCATCTGGGCAATGCCACTACCTGCCCTCCTAGCCCACTGTCCTCTCAGCACTTTCAAAGCAAACAGGTGTGATGGCAGCTGCGGGGTGAAGCTGTCAACACAAGCTAAGAACCAAGCACATCCCGGGGGATCAAAAAGGCCTTGTACCTGGAGAGAAGCTGTGCTTAACCAAAGCCCCTCAGCCTGACAACAAAGATGAAAACCTCAGCAAGTCAGCCACCCCCTCCCCAAACCCTCCTTTCCTGCCCGCAACCCTTGAACAGATATAGGTCTTCCACTTCTACAGTCCCCAGCCCCCTCCCTGTGCTCCAGTGTTCTGACTTCCAATCTGTCCCTGCTGCTTCAACCCTCCAAGGACCCGGAGTTCCCCCAGCTGACCCAGGCTGGGCTTGGAAAATGGGCATCTTCGGCCCTCCCATACACCTGTAGTCTCCCTCCCACCTGGTCTGGAGGAAAACCAGACTTGACCAAGCCAGCTCCCCAGTCACACATACTTATAGGAGACCCAGCTCACCTTGGCTGTGGAGGACGATGTCGCTATCTGAATCACCTTGGCCAGAAGGTTCTTGGGAAGCGGAAACTGGGTCAGAGCCCTAATAGCACTGTCGTCATCTGTCATTTCAAAGGAACCCCCCCTGGGAGGACCGAAAGTTTAGGTGAAAAAGCACTCTCTCTTCCTGGGCCAATTTCACCTGCTCTGAGACCCAGGGGCTAGGATACTGCATAGTTGCAGGAAGCTGGGGCATTTCCACTTGGCCTGTGATCCTCTCACAGACACAAAGCACACCTGGCACTCCCTCAGTTCCCCCAAACAGATAGGAGGGTAGCGGCAGGGGGCAGGCAGAGTAGTTACTGGGCCTCTGAAGGACCCAAGTGTGAGCTGGAGAGAGGGTCCGTGCTGCTGCTTCACAAAAGCCCAGCCATACAGTACATGGCCACAAGTGGCTTTCCCCAAGAACAGGTAGATGTACCAATGAATAACAGAGACACGGACTGAGATGTGGGGCAGGGGCCCTCCCATCTCAGAGAAGACTCCCTGGGAACACGCCCCACCCCATGTCAAGGTGCAGCCAGCTTCCCCTGTATTCCCTGCCCCTGGCTGTACCTCGAATCCCTGAGTGGGGTGTGGGAGTCCTGCTGGGCCATAGACAGAAATTCAGTGACATCAATGGTCCCCTCTTCTAGCTCTTCCTCCTCATCCTCCTCTTCCTCCCGGCCCAAGGAGCGGGATAGGCCCCCAGGTCCCCCTGGTCGGATGCTCTCAGGATTCAGCTGCCGCCAGGAAGTAGGTGGCATGGTGGGTTCTGGGCGCCACCAGCTGTCAGCCGGAGAGCCAAAGCGATCAGCTAGCACGCGGTATTTGGCTGCATCAAACAGCTCATTCCGGGGACCCAGCAGACCCCAGCCCTGGGGAAAAAAGGGGCGTTGTGAGGGCCCAAACCACCCTCACACCTCAGGCTGCTCGGAACCTGCCCAGTTACACCATAAGTCCCTCATGTGTGGGAGCCATGCTTTTTCACCTGTCTACTCACCTCAGGCCCTAGTCCAGAACTGGGCACAGAGAGAGCACTTAACATGTCTAGCTTCAACAGATGAAAGTGACAAGGTAAATTCTTACAGCTATTAAGACAAAAGACCAAAGGAACAAAACAAAACAAAGAAAAACCCCACAGGGCAACAGGAAGCAGATGCATTCACAAAGTGATCTAGAAAGCTTCAGTGAGTGTAGCAATTAGGAAATATGTCGTCTACACCATAAAACAGATATACCTCTGACACAAGAATCCTATGCTGGGAACATACTCTAGAAATCACACCAAACGTTTTTAAAGCCAATTATACAAAAATATTATTTTAAAATATATTACAGTTTCATTCTTTTCTAGAGAAAATCAAATAAGACATTTGCCGAGTCTCTAGCATGTACAAAGCAACATGCTTGCCACCCTGGGCACCATCAGGAGGGATGAGACCTGGTCTCTGCCCTCAAGAAGCTCAGAATCTAAGAGGGAGGAGAAAAATGCAGAAAAACAGAGTCTAAAGAACAAAAAAATAGGCAAGAAGCTAGAACAGGAGTAGCACGTGAATAGAGCATAAGGTCAAGAAATTCAAGTTGGGAGTGGTAAAGACAACATGGGTAAGCCAGGCGCATCAAGAGGGTTTCAGACATTACAGCCATGTGACAGTGGACGGCAGGCGCCAGAATCCAGGCACCGCGCCACAGTGCGGCTTCAGCCACAACTGACTTGTAACAAGCTGAGGAGTGACCACTCGCTTCTTAAAACTCTCTCCTCAGGGACTTCCCTGGTGGCTCAGTGGTTAAGAATCCGCCTGCCAATGCAGGGGACACGCGTTCGATCCCTGGTCTGGGAAGATCCTACATGCCGCGGAGCAAATAAGCCCATGAGCCACAACTACTGAGCCGGCGCTCTAGAGCCCAAGACCCACAACTACTGAGCCCATGTGCTACAACTACTGAAGCCCGCACACCTAGAGCCCGTGCTCCGCAACAAGAGAAGCCACCACAAGAAGCCCATGCACTGCAACAAAGAGTAGCCCCTGCTCGTCACAACTAGAGAAAGCCCGCGTGCAGCAACGAAGACACAACACAGCCAAAAATAAATAAAATTAAATCTTTAAAAAACAACAACAACTCTCTCCTCAGATTTCTGAAAGAACCAACTGTAATTTTTTTTTTTTTGAACCAACTAAAATTTAAAATGTAATCAGGTAGCTAGTGGGAAGCAGCCACATAGCACAGGGAGATCAGCTCGGTGCTTTGTGTCCACCTAGAGTGGTGGGATAGGGAGGGTCGAAGGGAAACACAAGAGGGAGGAGATACGGGGATATATGTATACATATAGCTGATTCACTTTGTTATACAGCAGAAACTAACACAACATTGTAAAGCAATTATACTCCAATAAAGATGTTAAAAAAAAAAAAGTAATCAGGAAGGGACTTCCCTGGAGGTCCAGTGGTTAAGACTTCGCCTTCCAATGCAGGGGATGTGGGTTTGATCCCTGGTCGGGGAGCTAAGATCCCACATGCCTCGCAGCCAAAAAACCAAAACATAAAACAGAAGCAATATTGTAACAAATTCAATAAAGACATTAAAAATGGTCCACATCAAAAAAATCTAAAAAAAAAAAAAAATGTAATCAGGAAAATTCTATTCACAACAGCAACAATAACCATAGCCTACCTAAAATGAACTTAAAGGAATAGATTTACATATTTTTTAAAAGTATAAAACTTGGTAAAAGGACACAAAATATGGGAATTCCTGATGATGAAACTTTTTTGCGTAAAGAGACAAAAGCCTCCTAAATTAACCCATGTAACATAACTCCAATCAAAGTCTGGACAGACTTTTTGGGCACTTGACAAATTGTCAAATCTGTGTGGAAGCACAGATGCATGAGAACAGTAGGATTCTGTGACAGAGAATGTGAAAAGGGCACGCCACACACATCCACACGCATGAAAGCACAGTCACTCAGGGCAGGGCAGTACGGGTGCCTGGCCCAAGGCTCAGCCTCCACGCTTCTGCGTCACGTCACCGCCTGCTTACAAGGACGATCTGATTATACAGAAAACACATACAGCACCCTCCCCCTTGGCCTTCCCCAGGACGCCAGCATGCTTTACCTCCCTGCCTCCCACTCACACCCGCCCCCCAAGGCCATGAGGTGTTCCTGATGATGAACACCCACCCAACCCGCTTCCCTTCCAGGGCTCCCCATGCTGGCTCATGCTTCCCCACCAACCCGCTCTTCCTCCCTCCTCCATCTGACCAGTCACTGTCTTTTCCAGCTCTTTAATATCCCCAGAAGAAAGCTCCTGCACTGCTGCTACTGGCATTCTCACCTATCCTGTGCCCCCATCTCTGGTCTTGCCTGACCCCACTGCTTTTGGGGACTATTCCTAAAGGCAAACTCAGCTGTGTCATTCCACCAATTACCATCAGTCAGCAGACCTAGAATCCACAGGATCAATCAAGACTCCTACCTGAGACACCTAAGGGCTTGATGTTCTGGCTCCTGCCCACCTGTTCGCACCATCGCCAAGCACTCAGACCCATGTTCACAATCCTCTAGTTGCTCGCGTGCACCCTGGTTCCATGCCTCTGTGCCCTCTATCTGGAGTGCCCTCTCCATCCCTGTCCCTGGAAAACTTCTACTCACTCTTCAAGAATAGCCTGCTTTATTCAGGAGGCTGAGGTGCACCTCTCCCCTCATATGGGTGCTTCCTCTCTGGGCTGTGGCTGCCCCAAGAGCACCTTCAGTCACCTCTGTGCTGCCAGCACCTCACAACAAGCCTGAGGGCAATGCTTAAGAAACACATCTAGTTTGGGAGGAAAAAAGCTGAACAAATTTGAGTACAAATATTGAGGAATGAATGGGCTACACACTCCAGAATATATAAAGAACTCCCATAACTCAACAACAAAAAGATTTGACTAAAAAATGGGCAAAGGACTTAAAAAGACATTTCTACAAAGAAGATACATAAATGGCCAATAAGCACAAGAAAAGATGCTCAACATCACTAATCATTAGGGAAATGCAAATCAAAACCACAATGAGATACCACCTCATACCCATTAGGATGACTACTATAAAATAAATAAATAAAATGAAAGAAAATAACAAGTGTTAGTGAGGCTGTGGAGAAATTAGAACACTTGTGCACTGTTGGTGGGAATGTATAATAGTACACTATGGAAACAGTGTGGCAGTTCCTCAAAAAATTAAGAATAGAATTACCATATGATCTAGTAATTCCAATTCTGGGGATTAAAAGCAGGGTCTTGAAGAGATATTTTTTCACTGCAGCCTTATTTCACAATGGCCAAAAAGTGGACCCAAGAGTCCATCAATGGATGAATGGATAAACAAAATGTGATATATACATACAATTGAATATTATCGGCCTTTACAAAGAGAGAAACTCTGACACTTGCTACAACATGAATGAACCTTGAGGACGTTATGCTAAGTGACATAAACCAGTCACAAAAGGACACTGTGTGATTTCACTTATGTGACGAGTAGTCAAATTCGCAGAAATAGAAAGTAGAATGGTGGTTGCCAGGGGCTGGGGGGAAGGGAGGATGGGGAGTTGTTTACTGGGTATAGAGATTCAGTTTTCCAAGATGAAGAAGTTCTAGAGACTGGGTGCTCAACAACGTGGCTGCACTTAATGCTGAACTGTACACTTAAAAGTGGCTAAGATGCTAAATTTTATATTTTGTGTATTTTACCACAATTAAACAAACATACAAACAAAAAAGGCTATGAGCATAGATAGAGAACAGAGAACGGGCTGGGGAGGAATGTGATCACAACTTGCTGCACATGGTCTTGGTTTAAAGTGACTTCTACATCCAGGCAGAAAAGCATCCTCACCCTCGGCACTAGAGACATTTTGGACCAGATAATTCTTTGCTGTGAGGCGCTGGCCTGTGCATCGTGGGACGTTTAGCAGCATCCCTGGCATCATACCAGGTAGCACTCTTCTCCTTGTGGCCGCCAAAAATGTCTCTAGACATTACCAAATGTCCTCTGGGGGGCAAAATCCCCCTGAAATTGAGAACCCCTGAGGTAGAGGTGCTCTAAGGGAGACGGCGGTTTCCAAGACATTCAACACAGAAAGGATGGTTGAATTTCTGAGAGAGAAGGTTTCCCCAGGCAGAAGGAGTACAGAAAAAGGAGATGTTTATAGAGAGTGGGAGAGGAAGAGAAGCCTGGAGTGACCCAGAGACAAGGAAAGCAGGTATAACCCAGGGGCTGAGGAAAAGATGCCCCGCAGTGCCAAAGCCACAGACCATTCAAGCAGAGCAAGGACTGAGGAGAGGCTGGTGAGCCTGGCAAAGCTGCCCCAGTCAGTCAACAATCACCAGGCGCTATGAGGATGTGAAGGGAACCAGCAACCATGGCATGGGCTATGATGCTGGAGTGGAAAGAATGCAAACCACAAGCACGGAGAGCTGTGTGCAGGGAAGCAGGGCCTGCGGAAGGGGTTAGAACACTGAAGAATTTTTTTTGGCTGTGCCACACCGCTTGCGGGATCCTAGTTCCCCCAACCAAGGATCGAACCTGTGCCCTCGGCAGTGAAAGTGTGGCATCCTAACCACTGCACCGCCAGGGAATTCCCCAACACTGAAGAATTTTTGATGCTTACAGAAAAGAATCAGATGAGGAAAGATCTGAAAATTAAATAAAAGCGTGGGAGACAAGATGGAGGAGACAGAGAGGACAGAGAAAAGAGAAGGGTCGTGTGGGAGACCAGGACAGGAAGAGGAACCTTGCCTCCTCAGACCCAGGAGGGGCAGTGACAATGAAGGTCTGCAGACCATGAGTGGGAGAGAAGCTGAAGGAATACAGCTTTGTCCTTGTCAAGAGCAAAGACCTAGGAATGTGAGGAAGATTCAAGGTTGGCACAGCCATGAAGGGAGCCAATTAGGGATGGAAAGAAAGGCTGGGAACAACAATGAAGGTCTAAGAAATGCTGCGCAATCAAGAACTCAAAGCAACCCACGTCCAACCACTGGGAAGTGAGAGAAGTGACTATTATTCTTCCGTTGTAAGTAAGAGAGGACTATGTGGCTACAAGGAAAAACCTAAATACATGAAATAACAGGGAAAGAAAAACAGAAACCAAAATAGAAGTCTCACCATGGTGCTGTACAGAGGGAGTGTTCTCCATAAAGGGGTTCTTCTCTGTGGTTTTTGAAACCACAGAAAGTAGATAACTACAGTGGCAAGAAAATAATATTAATCTATTCCATCACTGGCTGAAGCAAAAAAGGAACCACAAGGTGGGAAGGGCTTAGGACAGGTGAGTGGTTGAACACCCTGCCAACCTAAACCTAGGTGCAGCTGACACCAGAAAGACCTCACTTCAGGAAGCTCTCAGGAGGGAGGTTTGCATGGTTTTCACTAGGGGAGGGTCACCTTGAACAGCTGGCAGGCCGCAGCCGCAGCCTGCCTCTCAGCGTCGATCTTCTTGCTGCCATAGCCTTCTACCTCCACGCTCTTGGGCCACTTTATGTGGAGGGTGACTTTCTGAGGAAGAGAAGAGAGAATCAGGACCGCTGCCTCTCTAGACTACAAAGGTATAACAAACCACATGGAGAATCAACAGCAAAGCTGGAGACCTCATGGCAGCAGGCCTGAGTGCAAGACAGAACCCCAATCCCATCATTAACTCCTTGGAAGGCTCAGACTCCCCCACCCTCAAGCCATTGTCCCACCTCAAGCTGTTTTGCTTCTTCAAAGTGCCATGTTCTAGCCAGAGGGCAAGGTGGGACCCATCTTTATCCTTAAAATTTTTCATTCAGAATGGTTTGCCTGCATGCTTCCTGTGGATCCCAGGACCTACACGGCTCTAGGAGCAGGAATTATCATCAACTCTAACCCTCTACAGTTCCAGTTAGTTGGAAGGGACCAAATCCAGGGCCCAGTATAGAGGCCTATCTTACACAAGATGAGAACATCTCACTTCACTTGCCCGTGTTCCCCTTCCCTAAACCAGGCTCTTCTCCAGACTTAGCTTTGCTCTGAGATTCTCTGCTGACCATTCTCAATTCAGAAAACCCACTCTATGGCCTCCCTGACAAGAAATCTGAGAAAGGAGCAGCCAGTCTCCTTCCAGAGAATCAGACCAACATGTCTCCTTGCCACCGGCAGAGTTACCTTTTTCTTTGGTCCATTTGTGTGCACGTAGACCAATTTGTCTTTTGCATGTGAGATGCCAAGGGCTCTTCCAATCACACTGTTGAGAAGATTTTTGGGCTGTGGAAACTCTTTTAATAGGTCCCTAGAAGCTAAGAGAATAAGAACAAAAGCATTATAGTTGTGCTTTTTCTTCTAAAAACTCCATGGGGTGTGTATCAGGACAACCCTGGACTGGATACTGAGGATGTTGGCTCATGATCCCAAACCACCCAGGAGCATCTTAAAAAGGAGGGAGAATGACTTCAGGGTTTACAGGGGACAGTGGGGCTAGAGCCAATGCACGATCATCTCCTGAAAGAGAAGGGCCAACGCCCCCACACCACAGAGGGGAACCAGCCAGGATCCTCTTCCCCACCCAAGCTCCCGACTTAACACATCAGCTACAGAAGCCTACATGGCAACAACCCCCCCACCAATCTGATGTCTGAAAGAACGCACTAAACAAAAAACAAAATCAACCACACACACACAGTGGAGATCAAGACAATGCAAGGCCCCTCCTAAAATAACAGACACACAACAGGGAGGATTGGCTTCGGAGTCTGAATACCAGGCCCCAGTCCTCAATTCTACCTCAACACCATGCAAAAGGCCACCCAAGAGCCAGATTATGTGTAGGGACACTGATTAGAGACCTCCTTAGCTTAGACACGGGCATGAGATATTCCTCCCAGGAGTTCACTGCAGTGAACCAAGTGGAGGCAGGATGCATCAAACACCGTGAGAAGTTGATTGCACTTTGGATCAATCCCAGAGCACAAATGGGTGAGGTGTCCACCTAGAAGCAGCTTGTGCCAAACACAGGACTTAGACCATGAAGAAGCCTGCTGAGAGTGGCTGAAAACTAAAGGAAGAGCCCCAAAGCACCAGAGTGGACCTTCAAGAGATGCAGAGTGGACCTTCAAGAGATGCAGAGTCAGAGACCAGCAGAAGGGATGGGAAGCCTTTTCATTCTCCACCCCCAGTCTCTAGCATTATAATTCAGCTCCAAAAAGTAATTTTGTAGGGGGTACATATATGCACCTGTGCACCTGCATGCATCAATCATAAGTCACCTGGGGAGCTTCTTCACAACACTGCCCACCCTGATCCCCACAGGGCACTTGAGAATGGCAATGATGTTAGGCAAGTCTGTTTTTTGAAAAAGCTCCTCCAGGAGTTCTGCTGTAGCTCTGCTGCCTGGGTTGAGGCTATTTCCTTGGAGCAGACTCCTGTGTCAACTGGCCAAGAGGGAGGAGTCTGCCTGGCCCTGTCTCCCTCTAAATGTTAACTCGTAAAGCAACTGAGAATCGAGTAGTCGAGAAACAGTATGTAAGTAGACTCCAAGGGGTTCCATCCCACAGGACGACCCAACTTTAAGTAGCCCACTAGACACACATATAACAGCAGACGTGCCCTGGTACCCCCTCCAGCTCTATAGGGCAGAGGCTGGCTCTCTCTGTCCATCCTTGATGGGCAGGGATGCTCTTACCAGTTTCATTTCCTGCACCATTCAGGAGGCACCGCGCTGGGGTCCACTAGAGCAATCATTCTGTCTCTATTCGAGATTCTGAAGTCTCAGGTGTATTTTGAGCTCTTTGCCTTTCTCACAACAGCGAGGATGTGCTTAACCTTGATGCTCTAACCCTTGACCACCGACCTGGCAGGAACTGGACGTTTACCTGTTTTCCCCAACTCCCTTGTGGTACGCACCTATCACCTATTGTTGCAAGGTGCAAGCGCTCCAGTCCCAGAACCTCCGCGCTTGGGGACCATTTGGGCCTGAGCCACACTGAGCTTTACAACTGCAGGGCTCCAGCCCGCCACTGAATGGCGGTCTCAGCCATACAAGAGAGGGCCCGACCCCAGCCCGCGCCCCTAGCTCTGTTATCCCCCGAAGTCAAGGGCGTCGCAGCCTGGCTGCCTCTGCCCTCACCGTTCACCATGCTTCCGTCGCCTTCCCCAGGCCCGTCGGGGGCCGCCCCCGCCTCAGCCTCAGCGGCCGCCTTCGTGCGGTCGGGGTGGATGCAGCCTGTCGAGAGGCCGCACGGGCGTCCCTGTGGCCCGGGGGTGTAGGGAGCCAGCGGCCGCAGGCGCGGAGAGACGCCGGCGGCCAGCGCCATGAGTCTCCTGGCGGCCGCCATCTCGCTCCCGCCCGCCCCCGCGACTCCGGAGCCCGGCAGGGACAGGATAGAAGGACAGGAGCGAGCGGCCCGGGCGCCGCGCTCCCCCTGCCGGATGGGCGGACCCGGGACCGAGCCGAGATGGCTCCCGCCCCACGCAGCCCAGGGCCTCCAGCGCTGCACGCTCCAGTCAACCGGTAGGCCGACCAGACCAGGGCTGGAACCCTGCCGAAATCACTCCCCCAGTAAATCCAACCCACAGACTCGTCATCTGAAGCTGAGGCAGGAAGAGAGAGTGGGGTTTCTTGGGAAATAGTACAGGCCTTAGCTTAATGTCCATCCAAGGAAATGAACTTGAAGTTCCCTCTAGGTCCTACCCATTGCGGGTAAATACCTCCCACATGCCCTTGCAAATTGGTCTGCACTCCCAGCCAGCAGAGCGTACGATCATTGCTAAGCTGGGGCACAGCCACCTCATTTAATGGCTTACAAAGTAAACCTGGTGAAGAATCTGGAGCCAGGACAGAGAAGACCTCTTGAACATAAGCAAACCAGGTTTACTCTCCAGAGCTGGAGTCAAAGATGTAAAGTACCCAACTTGGACACTGTGCCCAAGAATTGAGCTGTTCCTGCAGTGAAAGTCTGAAGCTGCTGTTCCATGCTTGTTTGAAAGCCAGATGGAATTCTGCTTCCAAACTACTACACCTGGGTTCTGGCCAGGCTCATTCCTCTTCCTCTTCTGGCACTGAGGAGCAGGGTTTTGGGTCAGGTGGGAATCAGACTGGATCTGCGTGTTGGGGCAGCGGCGGTGACAGCAAGGGCCTCAAGGTCTCAATCCCTTGGAAGGAGGTCTTGGTCAGAGGTTGGCAGTGCAGTTGGGGTGCAGCTGGCAGTGGGGGGCTGTTTGTTGTTTGTTTTATAATTCTAGATGTGATTCCGATGATCCCATGAAGAGCTTATTAAAACATTACTGGGAGCCACCCCCCCCCCAGAGTTTCTTAGTCATTAGGTCTGGAATAGGGCCCAAGATCTGCATTTTTAACAAGTTTCCAGATAATACTGAGGTTGCTGGTCTGGGATCACACACAGAACTGCTGGCCTATGGCAAGAACATGGGATTTGAGTCATAACACTTGGGCTTAGACCCAAGTCTACCACGTGCCAGCTGTGAACCTTGGGCCATTTTATCACTGGGGGAAATTAGGACAAACTTGCTCTACTCATTTGGTATGGCTGTGGTTAATATAAAATCGGAATGTTTGGAAGGGGGCTTTGCAGAGTGCTCTGATAGAGACGCCTCTGCCCTCTGAGATCTGAGACAACAGGGGACAGGTCCCTTAGAAGCAGACCCAGAGCAAAATGGGGCAGCTTCAACTCCTGCTCCTCCATTCCCTCCTCAGTGGGTTTTTAACCAGGAAAGGGCAAAAAAGGGAAGGTGGCCCTGGCAGCAATGGTCTGACGTCACAAAGGGACATCACCATCCATGTCAAACACCCCTACCCAGATCATCCATATAGGGATGGCAAAACCCTTGGGGCAGAACATGATTTACAAAGGCTTTGAATTTGGCCAAGTGGCACTTTAATTTGCCAAAACCTAAGGCATCCACCCAGCTTCAGGAGTACTTTTCAAGGATTGTTAGCAGCCCAAATTCCCTCAAAAGAATCCAGAAACAGCAAGCTTGGGAGTGGCAGCAGTAGCTGAGGCCAAATTTTGAAAATTATGGTGTCTGAAAGCTGAAGGAGGCAACAGCCTAAACCTCATCTGGAAAGCAGGGCCTGGGTCTATCTTGGTGTTTCAGGAAGCCCTCAGAATAGCACTCTGCTCTGACAGCCACTTAGGCTAAGGCTGAAATGCTATGGTTTCATGGATTTGCTTCCAAAGGGGCCAAAGTGGAAAGATACACACAAAGTAAGATTGTCCATGAGCTGTTCATTGTTCAAGCCAGGTGATAGGTACATAGGGATTTACTATACTATTTTCTCTATTTTAGAAAACATATTTCAAACAGATATTTGAGATTTTATGTATTAAAAAAAAGGTCAGGTGATGCCAACCGACTAATTGGTTCTCTGGGCGCTCTTTGTCCCCTTTTCCTATTTCATTTACTTCATCTGGGTTCTAACAGCTGGTGTCACCTTGAGCATATATTTCACCTCCGCAAACCTCATTGCCTTTTGTAAAATGAGGGCAACTCTTAGACCAGCTCTTGGAACCATTCTGGTTCTGTGATCTCCCCATTGGTCTACAGCAGGGGTGGCCAAAGTGTAGCCTGAAGACCAAACCCACCCACTGCCTGTTTTTAAAAATAAAGTTTTATTGGAACATAGCCCTGCTCACTTGTTTCTGTATTATCTATTACTGCTTTCATGCTATAATGGCAGAGTTAAGTAGCTGCAAGGGAAACCATATGGCCTGCAAAGCCTGGAATGTGTACTCTCCGATCCTTAAAGAAAGCTTGCTGACTCCTGCTTTAGAGGACCTTGAAGAAAGTTAAAGAGGCTCAGGCATGCCCCTGGTTCCTTTCCACCAACATTAAGCTTTCTCTTCCACTCTCCATTCTTTGGGGAGAGAAAGTTGACTCCTCTGCCTGTGAAAAAGAAGGGAAGTTCTGAAAAAAGGAAGGGTTTACTGGCTCAGAGATCTCGCCATCACTTCTGGATCAAGCACAATGTCTGGTACTCAAAGTGCTAAACAATGACATCTAGAAGCATGGAATTAGGTTAAAGGATCTTCTGAATACACAGGAGGATGTTGTAGTATTCTAAACTTTGGAGGCCCCAGGAAAAAGCAACAGGAGGAAGCCCAAGACAGTATGGACTTTGGGCAGACCAGAGAACTTCTGGAGGGAAAGTGAGAGGGACCACTGACAGCTGAAAAAACCAGACGTCTCAGCCAAAGTTCTGTCAACTTAATCATAGTTAGACATTTTATGGATGGTCAAAATGGCAAGAAATGGTCCACCTGGTTGGCAACGAGAAAGGTAAGGGGAACAAAAAAAAAGAAAGAAAAAAGAAAAAGAAAGGTAAGGGGACCTGCAGGGGCTGGGTGGCCACCCTGACCACCCGACACATTCTCAAGGCTCTCCCATCCATGTATGTATAGCCCCAAGGTCCCTTGAGGTAAACCACCACACCAAGAGGTGATACGTCTATATCAGGGAAAGGACAGGACCAGTCCTGTGGTCCCCAGAATCCTGCCAGAAGGCGTGTTATCCCATGTTGCTTTCTAGCTGCTCTACATCTCAGATCTGCATGGGTGGGGAAGATTCGCAGGGGACGGTTGGGGGCAAGTTTCTTAATTTATTCACCCTTTACTTTGGAATGTGGCCTTGGTAAGAGGTTGGCCGTAGAGGGAAGGGTAGACTGGGAAAGGAGGTGATATTTTTTTCCAATTCCAAATCTGACTCTGATGGGCACTGTAACCTATTTAAGTGGCCACTATTTTCTGAGCATTGTTTTCCTATTTGAACACCGGAGACATTGTTTCTGCCCTGCACTTCCTTCTTCTGGACAGAGGTACCAGCAAAGCCTGCAGGGAATCAGAAAGCATGGCAGAAAGGTCCAAGAGTCACGTGGACTAAGAGATTGTTGCTTCTGTGATAAAGGAACAGAGGCAAGAACGCTTTATAGCTTAAAAAAGAAAGAGAAGGCAAAGATGCATATACCCAGATACCTTCTGGAGGTGGAGCTGTAAGGAGACAATCAGGCTGGGGGGCAGGGGGTGAGGGGTGTCTGTCTTCCTCTGGGGAAGACAGTGCAGGCCTGTTGGGCTGCCCCACAGGGAGCAGCTGCCCCTTCCAAGAGCAGCGGCCTTCTCCTCTGCATGTGCTCAAGGAGGCACTGCCTAGCCATGCTGCCTGGTTAATCCCAACTAACCATCTTTAAGCTTAGCCAAAGCACATCTGACACTCTCAGAGCCACTCACCTGCCATGTTGGAAATGTTAACGTTCAGCCTTTTCGAGTTACAGGGCATTTTAAGAAAGAAAGAAAAAAGGGCAATCAACTCTTGTCTTGGCAACGGTAGGGGGTGGCATTTCTTTAATACCTAAGTCAAATGGTCACAGGGGCCAGAAGTACTTATTTCTATACTGCTGTCTACAGTCAGGGCCACTGCGGCAGGAGGACAGTGCATGTAGAAACCACATGGGAACACGGCAGCAGTGTGTGCTGCAGAAACTGAGGTGCTGTGTGTTCCCCGCACCCTTCCTGAGCTCTTGACCTTCAAAGCACTTTACAGACAGAGCCTAAAGTGGACATGCTGTCTCCAAATAAGGGAAAGACTATGAACTATAATAGTGTTCTTCCACTAAAAAACTGAGGGAGGCGTGTGAACAGGTGGCCAATGGAGTTGGGAAGAGCAGCTGTCAGGACAAGAGGCCGCCAGGAGCACTGGTCTTAGCAGACCTGGAAAAGATCTAAGTTTGAGGGAAGAGAAGAGACACTCACGGGCAGAGATGCTTCCCTGGGTCCTATTACTGGCCCCATCCCTGGGTACCAGTGGGATCTGAGGTCAGCTGTCACCTGTCGGGGAGCTTTGACATTCTCCCCAATCAAAAGGAGAGCCTACCTTGCCAAATGGATTGAGAGACAGATTCTAATGTCAGTAAAGTGCTTTGAGGTGCTGGGGGAGATAGGGAAGTGATTTGTCGGGCATCCCTAAAGCCTCCAAGATGGAGGGCACTAGGCCGAGTTGGGCTCTCTGTTCTGGCCCTGCTGCAAGCGCCCTGAACTTCCTGAGACACCTGAGCCAGAGACTGCCTAGAAGGTCCAAGCCCTCTGATTCTCCACACTGGTGCCAGACACCCAGACTGAGCCTAGGCTTTATTCCTGGTCACACCAGGAGGCCCGACGAGACTGAAGGGTCTAAGCCAAGCGGCCAAGCATCATGAAAAAACCCAGACCTTTCCAAATGATGTCTCCCTGAGGGCTCCGAGAGCTCTGCTAACCCCACTACTCCTCACCCACTTTCCAGAGGCCTATGGCCCTGGCACCCGGGGTCCTGCTGCCACCCGCCTCCCCAGAGTCCCTGGACCAACCTGGTGATTGAGGCATGGCTCCTCCCTTACCTCGAGAAATGGTCCCTCCAGGGGAAGGGTTGACACACATGGGTGGAAGACGTGGTGGGGGAAGTTTGCACTGACGCTGCCTGTGCTGGGCCCGATCTGGGGAAAGAGAAAGGGCATCAGGGTGACATGTTCTCACCCCTCACAGTTACAGACACCTGGATTGACTCACCCCAGAGCACCCGTGAGGAGCTCTGGGCAGCAGAGCTGCTGGACCATATCTGGAGCCAGTCACAGGTTCTGAGAAACAGTGCCACCAATGCCACACAGAAAGAAGGCATTGTCTTATACAGACATGATACGTGACAGCCTCGTACAGATCCCTTCTTGGCTCTCAAAAAAGCCCTCAAACTCTCCCTGTTCTTTTAGCCACCCTCCATGAGTGTAATGCCCATTCCATGTGCTTCTCTACAGTCTCATGGTACCATGCACATCACTGGGGTTCTTCCACTTATCTTTCCTCCACTTACGTAAGCTACCCCTGTATCTGCTATGGGTTCCCCAGATAAGCCATCAGATCTCAAATTATTCTCTCCCTCTAAGAACTGGTGAGAGAGGGACTAATTGACTGCTGGTGTCCTCCCCAAGAGCCAGTATCAGATCCACCCTTACCAGACTTCTCCTTCTTTCTAAAAGTTAATGATTTACTATTCCAAATATTTCCATTCATTTGGAGACTAAATACTACCCATCAGCGGGTACATAAAGTACATTTTTAAGGAGTTCCAAAATTTTGATATACATGAACTAAAATTAAGACACTCACTGAGTGTTC
Source organism: Hyperoodon ampullatus (assembly GCF_949752795.1). Classification (NCBI taxonomy): domain Eukaryota; kingdom Metazoa; phylum Chordata; class Mammalia; order Artiodactyla; family Ziphiidae; genus Hyperoodon; species Hyperoodon ampullatus. The sequence goes on from NC_136923.1 coordinate 40,838,657, forward strand.
CATGGGAAGGTGGAAATGTATGACTAAGAAAGGTTTAAGGTCTTTAAAAGCACTGAAATGGTGAAAACATCAGATAATCACTGGTCTGGGGGAAAAGGTGCAAGAGCTCTCTGCTCTCTCTGCCCCACGTTCTGGTATAATAAATGGGGCAGGAGAGGAGCAGGGAGAGACAGTCAGACACACTCTACACACTTGAGCAACAGCCTGTAGTGCTAAAATGATGCCCTTTTCTATAATGCAAATTAGCTCATGTACAATTGGTAAATGGGGGAACAATATCAGTAAACATAAGAACCCTTGGTTCAAATCTGATTTTTCTAAGGCAAGGGAACTAAAAAGCAGGAGTGGAATGAAAATTTTCAGCAGGAAAAGAAAAAGCCCCTTCAGCTGTATTTTTTAAAAATTAAAATCAAGTGCCTGTAGGGAATCGAGGTGGTAGATACATGGGTGGTCACTATACAACTTCTTCAACATTTCAGTATTTCTGAAATTTTTTCATAATAAAACGTTAGGGGAAAGCAGGTACTTGCACTCAGGTCCCCTTCCCCCACATTCCCAGCGGCACACACTCATTAATGGCTGCCCCACGGGCTCAGAGCTCCACCTCCACCTGCGCTGTCTCAGCAACTGCCAGCTCCATTCTCATTAGAAGGCTCAATGTACACTTGTAGCATCACACTGAGCTGCCTGCTTTGGTGGTCCAAAGCTCCTTCCCAGGTACCAATGACTGTTTTTGTCATCTTCTGGTCATAAAGTTGCAGGTGTACAGCCTCAACTCTATTTTTCTCATAAGCCCTCTTAAAACATTGCAGGTGTGTGATTCTGCAGAAAACGTATGTACTGTTACAGCAGAAATGTTGCTACTTCTGGAACAAAGTGCCTAAGATCAAGGTTATCTTGGAACTAATTCCAGCTTTGCCTTGAAGCTAAGGTTGTAAATGACCAGCTCAACCTCTCCTTTCCTGTTTGAGGAAGGTCTTCATTCATATCCAAGGATGCTGGCTTGAAAAATAAGAGAATAAATGATTTGATGATTATTTTATTTCATTAAGCATTTTCAGTAACTGGGGGAAGGTTGATACAATTCCACAACAACATCACTGAGCCCACTTCTGACCACTGGAGCTGGAGAAAAATTGCACATTCTTATGGTTGATACAGTATTTTTCAAAGTTTTGTGCCGACTGTAAAAGACTCAGCTCGCTCTTTGTGGCCTGATTCTGATGGCATTACAGCTGAGAGACAAGAAACCTGTGTTAAGATGCTGGCGAAGGCAATAACAGGTAACTTACCAGGCACACAAGTGTTCTAGTTGGGAGGCGTTGGCAGCTCTGTTTAACTACATAATAGGAAAGATGGTAGCCCCAAGACCCAGTGGGCCACCGTCCACAACGCTGCAGGGAATTGCTAGGGCCATTACCTTCAGAACCATCAAATGGCCCATTCCATTAAGATCGTAAAGCCCTGAGTGCCAGAAAGCATCTCTGAAACACAACTATCTCCACCCTAGTGGCTTGTACACAGCAGGTGCTCAATTTTGCAGCCACACAGCACACTGCATGTTGAGGCCAGGCTGTCACTCTCCAGAAAAACATGGACTACAGGGCTGTACCCCAAATAGATCAACCTACTATCATTTATTAAAGGCCTGCCAACCCATGGCTAAGGGCTGGGGACAGACTACAGCCAAGTGCTTTTCCTATATCATCTCTAAACTTCACTATACCCCTGAAGACAGGGGCTGGGAAACAGGTAAGTTAACACCTTGTTAGTGTTAGTGGGGACCAGATTCGAACCCTAGCCAGTCTGAATCAAGCTTTATACCATGTTAAATTTTCTCTCAAGATTCACAATGCCCTAGGGAGCTCATAATTTCACCATGAGGAACAAAGAAATACATAAAAACTCCATAAGAGATAAAGAAGTCCTATACAACAATAAAGTGTCACAAGGCCACCCATGACCAATTGCCAAGGTCATGATGCAAACCACAAATGAGACCAGCATTCATAAGACAGGAGAAGGCATTCAGCCTTACAGCCATGAAAAGACAGGTTTGCCTGAAGGAAAATATTCAAATCAGCAACTCTTTCTGATTAATGGTTTTCCCAGAGACCTTCAAGCATAAAACGGTTCTTGGTAGAAACACAAAACATTTACCTGTGTGGAAAGCGAGGTCCCAAATCAGACTCTGTCCGATTATTATGTCCTGAAGCTACTTAATACCATGGATTTGTGAATTTACCAGGTGTCAGGCCCTGTTCTAAGCTCTTTACACATAGTAACTCATCTGATCCTTGGAGCAACCCTATGCCCACTTAAATAGTAAGGAAGGACGCACAGCGAGGCTCAGGCACCACCCAAGCCTCCTTGGCCAGCGAGAGGCAGAAGTGAGATGTGAACCAGGCATCTGGGTCTGCATCTTTGGCTCAGGGAGGTCCTGCTGCCTCCCACTAAGCTGAGTGCTGACAGTGTCACCCCTGAAGGAAAACCTCTTGAAAAAATCAATTTCCAGCCTAGAAAGCAAAATCACAAATGCTAGAAAGGAATTTTGCCCTGAAAACTCTCTCATCTGATACCATTTCCCTATCACAGGGAGGAGGAGGACTGTGATTTTATTGGGCTCTCCATCTCTTTATGAAATCAGTACTGTTAATTCAGACTCTCCCACCAGGAGAGAATCTGTCTTCATCCTTTTACAACTGGGTGGACAACAAAGCCCACTGATGAGGAGATAAACACAGAGCAATTAAATGTACTTAATTTTCAGCTCAAAATGTGCTATCCACACTAAACTCAAGTTCAATGTTTCCCTTTTCAGACACAGTTAACCAATACAACGAGGATGACAGATTAATTTTTTCATGCAATATGTAAACAGATCGAGTGGCTGAAGACAAACAGGGAGACAGGAAGAGGCTGCTCTGAGACCTGGAACATCCAGCCTCCTTCTGGCCCCATTCAGTGGGTTACACAGGGCACCATCTGGCCAAGGTTTTCCAGGCCTCTACGAACATAAGTTGGAGAGGAGACACAACTGGAAGGATCTTTTTCATCAGCAGTTATGACCATAACTGTGGCCATATGACCATCCGTCAGAACCATAACAGGATGGCCTGTTATGGTCCTCATTTATTTGTAAAATGTGCCCAGCTTAGGAGGCTCACAGTCAGCTTCAATACAGGTGACACAGGCCTTTTACTCTTTATTCCCTTAAAGAAGAAAAGTCCTGCTCCTATCTAAGATATACAATGCTCTTGGGATCTGGCCCCTTCAAGTCTTCACCACCTATATCTCTTCCTGTAAGCAGCCCTTGAATGCTACCCTCTCACCCTGCCATGTCTCAATTCTGCTACTGCTTACGCAATCCTCTCACCTCAGCTGCTGGAGGGTACTGATTTCAAGACTTGCCACAATTTCTCTAACCACTAATATAAAACAATGACTCAATCCATTTCCACCAGCTTTTACTGAGTTCTATCGTGTGCAAAATGCTATGCCAGGTACCATGGATGATAGAAGAGCACAACAGGCCCCGGCTGTGGGGAGCTCCTAATATAGTGATGCAATGAGTAATTCAGATAGACTAAGCACGAGAAAGTACAGATGTGGTGCTGAGGACATCAGAGAGAAGAGAAATGGTCTTTGGTTGACAGAATCAAGAATGGCTCACGGAGGAAATGGTGTAAAACACTGGCCCAGAAAAATAGTAGGATTTCAATAAGCAGCGAATATGCAGGAGAGGGTATTCAGGGAGAGGGGTGGCTAATGTACACAAAGGCCTAGACAAGGGGTGGCAAGGGTTATAAACACCACGCAAGAGGAAGGCTAAGAAAGGACTTTGGAAAGTCATCCAAAGAGGGGCGTCCAAGGACTACACACTGGTGAGGGACCTTCACAGCCTTCATAGCTGCCTGTCACAGGGAGGAAGGGCCTGAGGCCACAAGCACAATTACATTCTTACCTTTTCTGAATGAGTCCAGGCTGAACATTTCTGGCCAGGAGGGAAAGCTGGAATCCTAAGAAGAAGGAGGGCCGAGAGACAATGGTTAATATTCATGGTCCAGGAACCCACAGAGAAGATTTCAATAACACAGACAGCACTGTCCAGAAGACAAGAAAAATGAAGCTCTTCACTAATGAGCCCCAACTGCTCCCAGTCTTAAGGATGGAAGGGCCATCTCCACTACAAAGTAATTACATGTCTCTGTTTCTAATTGAGAGCTTTCTTCTTTTCTCTGTCCTAAATCCCTGATCCCTGCTAAACAGAAAGGGATGCATTCCATCGTGAGAGACATATATTTCCACCTCATCACAATACTTGCAGTTATCCTGGGACGTGTAGGAAGAAATGAAATCCTACATGGACCCCTTTTTTCATGTGGCGTCAGGAAATGGGACTGATGATTGCCTTATGAACAAACTGGTGTACTGGGCTTTCATAAAACCTAGTCAAGCCCCTAGGAATGGGACTTGACTGAGAGTATCAAAGAGTAACTGTAGAGTGATTCAAAATAAAAAGCTTTTCATGGCGGAGTCTCTATGAAATAACAAATATTAAGTTAAGGTTCAACTGCTGGCCAAAAATTTTGCTGCATTTTGCTCATTAGTACATTTAACTGAGGAATATACCTTGAGACTTAAACACACACACACACACACACACACACACACACACACAAATAAGTAACACCTCTGGTTTAACAATTTTGTTTTAAAAAACACTCCAACTCACACTTACAGATTTTTTTGTTCGTTTGTATGTTTTGTTTTGTTTTGGCTGCCCCATGCGGCATGCAGGATCTTAGTTACCCGACCAAGGATTGAACCCATGCTCCCTGCAGTGGAAGCACGGAGTCTTAACCACTGGACCACCAGGGAAGTCCCTACAGATGTTTCTAATACTGTAGTACTCTTGGGTTGGTGCAGTAATCTTATGTGGCATTAGTTTAAAAACATCTACACAACATTTTAGCAAATCATGATGATGTCCAACATTACTACGAGTCTAATGGGGCCTACACTCCTGTTCCTGACTGCTATTCCCTCTCATTCTCAAATCATGGGGAGGTGGGGGTGGAGGGCTGACCTGGGGACGAATCTTTCAGGTCCATAGCAGGTCTGCCCTGATGGCCTCCTCTCCCCCAGGGATGCCGGAAATTTCAGCCGATAGGATATGGTAGCTCAGAGAGAAAACTTCAATACAATATCAACAATAATACAATTTACTTTAATAAGTTACATTCTATAGACTCCTTCTATCCAAATTAAAAGGAGTGTAATTTGAGATTCTAATTTTAAAGAAACTCTGAATATTATAAAATCTAAAACATCTAAGCGATTATTTTTTAAGAAACAATACTTTCTTGCTAAGAAGTTTTAAGTTCATTTGCTCGTAAACAGACTCTTGGTTTTGCTTTTTTAAAAAGCCCCTGATCCTCTCCATGCCAACCAAGGCTCAAACAGCACTATCTTTTCATGTATCAGTCTTAAAAAATATACTATGAGATTCAAGATAGGATCTTTTAGAGATAATTTACAGAGCTCTAGAAAATTTCATAGAGATCTAAAAGAAAACCGCCTTCCTGGTTATACAGTATTATGTTAGAAACCTTTATGGTTTAGAGTTTCTCTAAAATAATCTAGAGATAAGTTAAATAATATTATGTCAAGATTTCTTGCATAATGAAACCTAACTCCAGACAGAATCACTATGAGATGATTCAAGGACAGAGAGAGGGTATAATTTAAAATGCCCTTCTTCCAAGACAGTCACAAATGGATTCAATACATGCCTTTTGCTTTACAGTGTGGCTGGGCATGAGACCCACCACTGCTTTGTGTGCATGGCTAGATCAACTTACCTTACAAGAGCAGTGACAGTCTCAGATTTTGTGGGCTTTTGAACTGGAGCTGAATTCTCTCTTTGCTATTCCTCATCACGAGGCTGGGCCTCCTCCTGGGAAGTACAATGCTGGGTCACTAAAGTGATGGCCCCCGCAGGGAAAGAAAGTTGCTCCGGACCACTGAAATTCATCTACTAACTCTGACAACAAGGACAAGTTATGTTAGTGGCATGAAACACACACAGTACACTTTGGCCTCACTTCAGGACCTGCCATGATGCACTCTATACCCATCACATTGTGAGCTGCCCTACATCCACACCTGTAAGATACCAAGAAAGATATGTCATGGTAAAGAGGGATGTGTAGTCCCCAAAGCATTTTCTCCACGCCCAGAGCAAAACTTACTTTTGAGTTCTACTCCCATCTGACTATCATATGAATCGATCTAAGGTAGATAAAGAAGCTCTTCCAGATTGGGAAAATAACAAAATCAAATGCTAAGTACCATTTTTATAGTTTACAAAGTACTTCCACAGACTTTATCTCACTTAACCTATGCAACTACCCAGTGAGGTAGGAAATATCCTTCCCAGAGAAGGAAATTGAGGCAGATTTTCCCAGAGAAGTTTACACAACTTGCCCAAGATGCTATAACTGCCTCAGGGCAGAATGCAAACCTGCAGTTAAGGTACCGAGCTCCAGAGTTTTCCATGCTTATACCATACCACTTATTTCCATGATATCATGCTGTTTTCATGATATCACGCTGTTGCCTATTCATTCTTTGAAAGAATATTTCATACTGACATCTTCAAAGCCTGAAAGAGGAAAGAACTTTGATAAACTCTGGACCACGATTCCATAAATTAGAACACTCTGAGAGTAAGTATCTTTTGGGTAAAGGGACAACCTACATAGGAAGAAAATGCAGCAAAGGATGTACTTCCTGCACCTAAAACAGCTACATAAATAAAGACCACTATATAAATCCCAAATACTACATCAAGAAAAAAAATTCTCCCTCCTGGAAACTTCAAGAGTTAAGTGTAAATTATAAAATGTAGTCAAGACCCACAATGACGGCGGGATTACCGCCTTTAAAGAAACTGCGAGGGAAACCATCAAAGTCTCATTTCGCTCTGGCCAGTAAGTTGCAACCAAAAACAGGTTGAGAATCTGCAAGTAGCCATCTGCAGTCCACTTGCTACAGCGTATGACAAGCCCCTGTGGATGGGGGTTGCAAAGTGGACAACCTCTGCCTTGCAAAATCACAATTAAGGTGACCAGTGTTGCTACACGAGGACTAATTAGACAGCATGCTAACGCCATACTCCTGGCTCAGGGGCTCTGAGGACCCCTGGGACTCCAGTTCACTGCAAACAAAGGACCCAACATGCATTAGGTCTTCCCCTGCGAAATGGGGCAAGTCACCACCAGCAAACAAAGAACACCTCACCCCTTGGCCTCCCCCAGTGACAAGGTCGGTGCAAAAGGGGGCAAACCAGGGGGGCCAGAATGCACCAGGCCTCTTTGTGGAAGAACGGTCCAGGCGGCACGGGGGCAGACAAAGGTCCCAGGGCACTCCGGGGGCTTCCTCCAGGCCCTGCCTCGGGAAACAGAGCATCCCCTGAGACGGAGGCGTCGTTGCGCCAATGAAGCGGCCTCTCCCGCGGCCCCCGCGGTGCCCCTGGCTACGAGGCCCGCCCTGGCGGACCGGTCTGGCCCCCGCCCCCGCCCCCGCCCCGGCTCCATGGCAACGGCAGGCCGAGGCCTGGTTGCTCACGGCTCGGCCCGGCCGGCTTCCCGGGCAGGCCTCGGATGCCCGGCCTGCTCCTCCGGCCCGCCCGCTTCTCCGCCCCACTCTCCGCCAAGCCGGCGGTCGGACCCGGACCCCTCCTCGCGCTGACCACCCACGGCCGCGGTAAGCTCCTCAATGGGGCACGAAAAGGGAGAATCAAAAGCCCAATTCACCTGTTGTTACAGATGTGAAACAAGCCTCGGTGCACCGCGCATGAGCCAAGGGCCCCCCCAACCACGGCCGGACTACAACTCCCACCAGCGGCAGCGCGGCTCCTTCCGGGTCCCGTGGCGGAAGTCCCGCCGGCCGGCGGCGCTCCCCGCCCCGCGCCCCCAGCCCCGCCTCCCGCGCTGGACCTCGCGTCTCTGCGGCTCTCGTTGTGGTCCCTCGCCTGGGGCCTGCAGTGGCCGCCCAGGGCTCACGCCGCCGAGCAGCCAACCGGCGGCGAGACCCCGGCGCGTAGCCCAATGGGGGACGGCCGCGGCGGGCGAGGCGGGACTTCCGGCAGGGTCGCGAAGGGGGCGGGCGCGCGGGGGGCCCTGGGGGGTGCCGAGAGAGCGAGTCTGAGCGTCTGGGTTCTCGCAGAGAGTTAGCATCCGGAGTGTGAGAGCGGCAGGGCCTTCGGGTCCTCTGCGCGCCTGATCTGCTCCTCCCGCTGCGAGTGAGCAGGCCGGATCAGGGCTGAGCCAGGAACGAAATCCAGCTCGCGCTCCGGGCTTCCACCCGCCTTCCTCGCCGCGGCTCGTTGCCACGCCTCTTCTCTTCTCCATCTCTGACTTTGTTTCTTTAGGGAGATGAGAATTTCTGCCTCACGAGATTGTTACGAGGATGAAATCTACGTGATGGCGCGTTGTAAACGGTACAACGCTAGGGAAAGGACAAGGTGGCACTTGCAGCTCGGAGTGCTGCTGGGCGGGTCTGAAGGTCCCGCCCCCTGCCCCTCCGCCCTTACGTCTCAAGTGAGAAAGGGCCTTATCCCCGTTATATGCAGCAGTCCTCCAGGTGAGGCTCCTGTGTGCGTTCAGTGGAATCCAGTTTCAAAAGGAGAGATCTCGCTGGGGGATACCTCGGAAGCTGGGTCAGGATTTTACAGCTGGAAAGACCTAGAATATGCTTTTAAGATGTGGCCATATCCCTTCATTTTTGTCCAAACAATTAAATTCAACAAGTATTTGTTATTTACTTTCTCTCTGCGTTGGACAGAAGGGTGAGGGAGGTGAGCATGGACCATCATTCATTTAAATAATTATTCTCTATTTTGAGCAGGGCGTGGTGCTATGACGTGTGGGGATGATCCCTGCAAGAATATTGATATATAGCAGTTGATAGGCAGGTGTGGAGAACGCAAAGACCCTGCCCCCAAGGGGCTTAGGGCCTAGTAGAGAAGATGAAAACCTGCGTAAAGCAAAAAGAAAGTTATAAATGCTGGGGAGGAAGTATAAAGTATTCCAGGGGCAGAGAGAACCATGTGAGCAAAGGCATGCAGGTGGAACAAAGGGCAAATCCTAAAACTATTCAGTAGTTCAGTGTGAAGAGAGGCCTGGGTATGTGAATGTTCTTTAGAGGAGATAGAGCAGAAAAAGCAGAGTCAGGAATGCTACGCTAGGATTTTGACTTTATTTTTAATCAATTATTTTTTGTAAGACATTTTCATTGTTCTAAGTATGAGAGTAAAATACAGTATTTTAGGGACGTTATTCTGGAAGTGTGAGGGTAGAGTTGGCTGGGAAAATATTAGCTAGGATACTAATTAGATGAGTGTAATGAGGGCTTGAACTGTGCTCAGCAGAGAAAAAGACAAGAAAGATAAGGAGAGGGTGATTGTAGAGCTCCAGGCTGGCCCCTGGCCACAGGTGTGTGGAGACCTGACTTTGTACCCGAGTGACTGGAGGGATTATGCACTGTTAATATGATTAAGTTGGAGATAATAGATTCAGCTTTATTCAGATTGTGTTTGAAGTGCTGTTGTGAATGTTAAATGTTAAAGACGTGGTCTCTGCTCCAAAGGAAATTCTAATCTGCAAGAGAGGATGAGAAAAGCGTGCAAATAAGTCTTAAATCAAAAGCTAGAGGCGGCACTGCAAGAGGCACAAGTAGAACATTCTAAACTTTTTCCTTCTTGCACATTTTATGTTTTTAGTTTTGTCCCTGAAGGTCTTTTCTTATTCTTGAACCTTGGACTCTTAATGAATGGCTGTATCTGGTGAGGCTGATAGAATGATCCATTTTATATTCAAAGTGAGTGCCAGTTAGTGTCTATCTTTTCCCTTCCCTCCCATATATTTTATCTCTTATTTTCTAGTCATTACTTTAACACTGCCTTATTTTTCTCATCCCTGTCCAGTCCCTAGATTTCATTCTTTGCTAACATCTCTGTCTAGAAACCTCCACTTCTTCTGATGTTTCCTACTCATTCTTCAAGGCGCTACTTTGAGCTTCTATTAGCAGTTTATTCTTCCGTGTGTGGTAGCCCTATTGAGAATAGTGCTGCTGTGAACATTGGTGTACAAGTATTTGAATACCTGTTTGTTTTCAATTCGTTTGGTGTATAAGGAGGAATAGAATTGCAACTTTGCTTTTTTTTCTTTTTGGCCGCACCTCTCATGCTTGCAGGATCTCAGTTTCCCGACCGTGGACTGAACCTGAGCCATGGCAGTGAAAGCGCCAAATCCTAAGCACTAGCCCACCAGGGAACTCCCAACTTTGTGGTTGTTTTTTTTTTTTTTTTTTTTGTCCACTCTGCGTGGCGTGTGGGATCATAGTTCCCCGAACAGGGATAGAACACGCTCCTGCACTGGAAGCGTGGAGTCTTAACCACCGAACCACCAGGGAAGTCCCCCAACTTTGCTTATTTTTAAAAGACAATTAAAACCATGAAACACCCTTAGCATTCTTTCTTCAAGTATTGGTAAGATTTGTTTTCTGTCTCCATCTGGGTCTCTGCTCAGATGTTATCTCAGAGACAGCTTCCCAGACCGCCTATGGATTTATGTGTGTATTCTTACTTACCAACTGTTTCTCCCTAGAATACAGATCCTTGAGAGCAAGAACTTAATGCTTTGTTCACTACTGTGTCCTAAGCATATTGCACAGTGCCTGGTCCTATTCAGAAATAAGTACTGAATAAGTGTTGAATGAGTGAGCACTTTCACCTGGGAGGCTGGTTTCAGTTTACGGAAACAAGCACTCCTATTGGGGGGACAGAAATTGGTAGTACTTTTTTAAAGGGTGGTTTGGCAGTATCAGATTTAAGATGTGCATGCCCTTTGACCCATTTCAGTTCCAAGAGTATATCTAACCATCATCATGAATGTGTGAGAAAATCATTGGTGCCTTATACTTAATGTTTAAAAAAACCCTACACATCTCTTATTAGGAGACTAATTGAACGAAATAGAATATATCTGGGACTTCCCTGGTGGTCCAGTGGTTAAGACTCCACACTTCCAATGCAGGGGGCGCAGGTTCAATCCTTGGTTGGGGAACTAAGATCCCACATGCTGTGCAGCATGACCCCCCCCAAAAAAATACATCTGTATTAGTCTGCTTGGGCTTTCAGAGCAAAGTACCAAAGACTGGGTGACTTAAACAACAGAAGTTTATTTTCTCATAGTTCTGGAGGCTATGGGTCCAAGATCAATGTGCCATCAGAGTTGGTTTCTGGTGAGACCTCTACTCACAACCTGTAGACAGTGTCCTCACATGGCTTTTCTTCTGTGGTTGCTTGGAGAGAGAGAGGTCTCCGGTGTTGCTTCCTCATGTAAGGACACCAGTCCTATCATATTAGGGCCCCAATCAGAGGACCTCATTTAACCTCAGTTACCTCCCTAAAGGCCCCATCTCCAAACACAGTCACATTGAAGGTTAGGTATTCAACATATAAATTTCAACATATGGACACAATTCAGTCCATAATAAAATTAATTAAATGAAGGAGGAAGCAACAGTTTAAAAGGATGAGTTAGATCTAGTGTACAGACATGGAAAATATACAGGAAATGTCAAGTAAAAAAAGCAACTGCTATAACCAGTACGTTTATGATTCCAAGTACTTTTTTTTTTTTTTTTGGCTGCGTTGGGTCTTTGTTGCTGTGCTTGGGCTTTCTCTAGTTGCAGTGAGTGAGGACTACTCTTCGATGCAGTGCTTGGGCTTCTCATCGCAGTGGCTTCTCTTGTAGTGGAGCATGGGCTCTAGGCACGCGGGCTCTAGAGCGTAGGCTTAGTAGTTGTGGCGCATGGACTTAGTTACTCCGCGGCATGTGGGATCTTCCCAGACCAGGGCTCAAACCCGTGCCTCCTGCATTGGCAGGTGGATTCTTAACACTGTGCCACCAGGGAAGTCCTCAAGTGCATTTTTTATTTTTATCTTTTTATCAATTTTTATTGGAGTATAGTTGATTTACAATGCTGTGTCAGTTTCTGCTGTGCAGCACAGTGAATCAGCTATACACATACACATATCTACTCTTTTTTAGGTTATTTTCCCATTATAGGTCATTACAGAATGTTGAGTTCCCTGTGCTATACAGTAGGTTCTTATTAGTTATCTATTTTATATTATATAGTAGTTTGTATATGTCAATATCCCAATTCATCCCTCCCCGCCATTTTCCCCCTTGGCAACCGTAAGTCTGCTCTCTACATCTGTGACTCTGTTTCCGTTTTGCAAATAAGTTGATTTGTACCATTTCTTTAGATTCCACCAAGTGGCATTTTTTTAAAAAAAAACATGTTTATATGTATGCTTATGTAAGCACAGGACATTTCTGAAAGGATATATCAGAATTCTTAACTGTACAGCTAGGTCAGATTCTCTCAGTTTTCAGTTAATACTCTTCTGTGTGGTTTGCTTTTGGGGAGCCAAAAGTATGCATTCCTTTCATGATAATAAAAAGTAGAAATGAAGTATTTGGAATATGTAGGGCTTCTGAGAAAGAAATGTGGTTACAATGGTAGCTGTTAACACACCTATGCTGGCAGCTGTGCATACCTTTTCAAATATATTCAACTCAGATGTACATTTCTTTTTATTTCTTTTTATTTTTTATTTTTATTTATTTATTTTTTTTGCGGTACACAGGCCTCTCACTGTTGTGGCCTCTCCCGTTGCAGAGCACAGGCTCCGGACGCGCAGGCTCAGCGGCCATGGCTCACGGGCCCAGCCGCTCCGCGGCATGTGGGATCTTCCCGGACCGGGGCACGAACCCGTGTTCCCTGCATCGGCAGGCGGACTCTCAACCACTGCGCCACCAGGGAAGCCCTGTACATTTCTTTTTTTTTTTTTTTTCCCCATTTTTTAAAAAATTTATTTATTTATTTTGCTTTATAACAAATTTAATCAGTTATACATATACATATGTTCCCATATCCCCTCCCTTTTGCGTCTCCCTCCCACCCTCCCTATCCCACCCCTCCAGGCGGTCACAAAGCACCGAGCTGATCTCCCTGTGCTATGCGGCTGTACATTTCTTTTTAAAATTTACTTTCTATTATGAATAATTTCAAACATACACAAGTAAAGAGACAGTGTGTGTTAGGTGAGTCAATCTGCCATGGACCCTGAGCACCCCTGCAAGTTCTTGTTGGGTATATCAAGAGTGCAAGGCCCTGACTGCTCTTTACCTGGGCTATTTCTCAGGATTGTGTTTTCAGCAAGCAACCTTGAGGGAAGAAGTATTATCTCCCCCATGACAAAGGGCAGACTTAGCTTCCACTTGCTATAAAAACTGAATCTACCAATCAGTGTTCCTCTCTGGTAATGAAATCCATTATGTGAGCAGACAAAGGTGGTCAGCCCTTTGTGTCGCACCCAGGAAACTTGCGGCAGGAGAACTATTGCAAACCAATATGAATGTCTGGCAACTGCTTTCGCTGTGATTAACATCCTTTGTGTCTGACCCGGGGGCTTGTGTCTTCTGCCATCATCAGTGGAATAGTAATAGGGTAGCTACCAGTTTAGCTTGTGTAGGTTAAAATTCCAGACCTGCACCTGCATAGTTCCTGTCAGTACAATGAATACCCATAGTCCCCATCTTTCCCAACTAGTTTTAACAGTTATCAACTCAAGGCCAAAACTGCTTCATCTATAAATCCCCATCAGCCAATGTCCACCACCCCAGATTCTTTTAATCAGATTATACCATTTCATCTGTAAAAATTTTGGGGTGTATTTCTGTAAGATTTTTTTTATTCAGCACAGTCACAAAACAAATATCATACTTTTAAAAAGCTGGTAAATCCTTAATATAATTTTTATAATTCTTAACTATAGATAAATTCTTTTGGGTAAATTTGAATCTTATCCCTGTCCTTTGCACCAATATTTTAAGTTTGGTATCATTGCAACATCAAAACATGAATATAGTTTATTTGTTGACTTTCCATGGGTTAATTTTTTGGACCTCAAAGTGCAAAGATAGGGGAATTTGGGTAATGAAGTATCACGTGTTTAGGTATGCAGTAAACACAGTTATAAAATCAATTACTTCTGACAGAAGCTCTAGTTAATGTCATTGGCCAAATTGTACAAGTCAGTTATCCCCAACCTTATAAAATATTTATTGGTAAAACTGGAAAGAGAATGTGTAGCTCCCAGGCTGCTTTTTAGCCATCACTGTTAACCATGGTACTGCCAAAGGACCAACATATAGGCTTTTTTAGAAAAGTGAATGAAACTGACTTCTGGTCAAGATAGTACACACTTTGATGCCACTCCCTTTGCTCAAAACACATGGTAGAATTAACAAGAAAAGATTGAAATTACATATCCATATTCAAAAGCAAGATAAACTCTTTTGTTGACCAGGAACAGGAGCTGTAATCTTGCTGGGCTATGGATCCAGAAATAGAGGCAGTCTGGAGTTTGTAACTTAAAAGGTAACAGATTGAAGGGGTGGGTAAAACCATGGCATGTGGCTAACTGGGGCCTGGATTGCTGTTTGCAATTAGGAATTTAGTTAGGGCTCCCTAAACTCAATAGAGATTGAAAAAACTACATCCCATCTGTGCATGAAGACATAGTTTATATGAAGTTGAATACTTAGGAAGCAGACACAACATTGAATCCAGACCTAAGTCCAGCTACCCTCTCACTTAGTGCCTGGAACTCCTGTCTCCCAAATTTCATGGTGTGAACAGAGTCTCAAATTACTAATGTAAGACTTGTTTCTGGTTGGTGTTCCTGGAGAATTGGGTAGAGGTTACCACAAAACCATGAGGGAAGGAAAGATAACATGTACGGGGAAACTTTTTCCATTCATGAAATGCTTAGAAGTTAAGCTTCCAAAACATACAAGAAAACCTAGCCAAAAGAAAGATAACCAACAAAATCAGGATCAAGAGATGAATTCACTGTAATTGAAATGAAAATAATGGAGCGAACTGATAATAACTTTAAAATAAATATGTTTAAGGACTTCCCTGGCAGTCCAGTGGCTATGACTCTGCACTTCCAATGCAGGGGGTGCGGGTTCGATCACTGATCAGGGAACTAAGAACCCCTATGCCTCATGGTGTGGCCAAAAAATAAAGTTAAAAAAAAACCTAAAACAAATATATTTAGAACACTCAAAGACATAAAGGAAGGATACCTTTCTAGAAGAATAAGAAATTGTGAAATAAAAGTGGTCAGAAATGAAATGGTAATGGTAGATATTTAAAGAACCAGTTAGAAATCCTAGAAAATAAAAATGCAGTTATTGAATAAGCACATCATGAGCAAATGAACCAACGCTTAGGGCGATAATGCCCACCCCTGATTCAGAAGGAGGACTAAGGTCTTATTTAAGAGGAAGATAAGAAGGTGAATAATTTAGGATTTTGTTAGAAAATTTTATTTAGCGTATAAAAGGAATGTAAATATAACTACTAAAGAAATAGAAATGTAGTTCTCCAAGCCACTCAAAGGGAAATAAAACTAATAACAGAAGGCAGGATATAAGAGAAGCAAAGAAAAAGCATGGTAAACAGAAAAAATACATATCTATGAGATGATAACAGTACATCAAAACATAGCAATGATCACAATGAATGTAAAAGATTTAAACTTTGCTCCTTTTTGCCCTTACACCAGGGAAGTCAGTGACCAAGCTAGTCAGAGGTTTTTTGGTGCCAGGCCTCTGTCCTTTGGGTCTTTTGAGTGGGACATGTAATTCTTCTATTCAGCACTAGAGGTCAGCAGCGTTCACTACCGTATTTCTTTCCCCTAGGACTCTCTATAGTACTTCGGTCAGATTCTCACAAAGCAGGAATGCGTTTCTTTTAGACCTGACTTATCTTTCATCTAAGACTCATTCCCAAATTTAAAAAAAAAAAAAAAGTATGGTTCTTAGAGTTTCAGCTGCTCAAAATAGTTGCCAAGGATGTATTTAACTGCCTGGTAGATCTAGGGAGCCAGATTTTTTGATGGGCATTGGTTAGATGTTCTGTGAATATGGCTGCTATAGCTACAGAATGAGGCTTCGAGCCGTAGCTAGAGAGCCTTCATTGGATCTTAGGACAAATAGATTTATACAAGATATTGTCTTTACTGTTGTTGAAGACTGTTATGAATCTTTCTGGCTAACCGTTAACATTGAAAAATCTTATGGTTTGTTCACTCTCTTGGTGGTGTACTACCAGATAGGATTCTTTTTCTGACTTTTGCCTTTATATTTGCTCAAAAGTTTATGGGGCTTTGTCTTAGCCCTTCCTAGGAGAAGCAGAGAACCAGGAGGGATTCATATGTGGGAACACTCTTCTGCTGTGACCAGTTGTCCAATTTTGCCATTTTCATCTTTACTACGTTAATTAGTGGTAGTGGCTGTTAGTCAAGAGTCACTGACTGCAAATAATACTTGGTTACTTAGGCTGAGTTTGAAACCAGTAATTATGTTTAACTTGTGTTTAAGTAGGCAATGGCTCATTTTAACTTCATTTAGCTGATGTCACGTGGGAACAGAATAATTTCCTTATGCTACTAAGACCTTAGTCTATTACTATGGCCCATTGTAGATGTCTAATAACTTTATGGAATGAGTATGAATTGGCTAATGGAGTCTTTTCTTTCCAGACTGACTGCCAAGGGAAAGAACTTTTAAAGTTGAGCTGTGAAATTCATCCTTGTTAAATGGCTTTTCCAGAACTGAACAATGCCATTTGTTAAAGCTTTAAAAGATAGTGAATGTTCAGAATTTCTACCTTGGATGTGAAGGTACATATTTGTATGCAGAAAAACAAAAGAAAATTGAATTTTAAAAATAAAATTTAATGCTGAAACCCCTGAGCAGTTGAAAGTATTATTAGAACTGGTAAAACGAATCTCTGGTGCAGTAAGTCAGAGAATCCCTGGGAAACAGTAATAACTGGAGAAGGTGTGGAGAGGAGCTTCTGGCTGTCTCCAGTTCATAAGCTGGGTGGTGGTTACAAAGGGGGTCCACTTTGGCATAATCTGGCGAGCTCTACACTTATAATTTATATGCATCTCTGTAAGTAAATCACCCTCCACTAAATTTTTTTTAAACTGATATTTACTGAATTCTACTTTAATTCAAACTGCATCTTAAAGTTCCTCAGGTGAAGGAAACTTCTCCAGGTCCCTGGTCTTTAGCCTGTCTTGTCAAGGCTTTGGTTCCTTTGGGTTCCAGGAGGCCTACTGAGCAGTGAGTCTTCCCCAGTTTCTTCCAACTATTTGGTTGGCCAAAAAGTTCGTTTGGGGCTTCCCTGGTGGCGCAGTGGTTGGGAGTCCGCCTGCCGATGCAGGGGACGCGGGTTCGTGCCCCGGTCCAGGAGGATCCCGCATGCCGCGGAGCGGCTGGGCCCGCGAGCCGTGGCCGCTGGGCCTACGCATCCGGAGCCTGTGCTCTGCGGCGGGAGAGGCCACGGCAGTGGGAGGCCCGCGTACAGCAAAAAAAAAAAAAAAAAAAAAGTTCGTTTGGTGTTTTCCATAAGATGGCTCTAGTAGCGCTTAGTTGTCTTTAACTTTATTTGAAGCAATTTTGTTAGACTGTATTGTGACAACTGTCATATCAGCATGCATTTAGGAAAAAACTTATCAAAATTGGTGAATTTTTGTGTAGCCATTTTAATATTGAAGATGGAAGAAAAAAGCAACATTTTTGGCATATTATGCTTTATTATTTCAAGAAAGGTAAAAGTGCAACTGGAACACAAAAAGAGATTTATACAGTGTATGGAGAAGGTGCTATGACTGATCAAACGTGTCAAGACTAGTTTGTGAAGTTTTGTGCTGGAGATTTCTCCCTGCATGATGCTCCACGGTCAGGTAGACCAGTTGAAGTTGATAACAATCAAATAAGTACATTAATTGAGAACAATCAACGTTATACACACAGGAGATAGCCGACATATTCAAAATATCCAAATCAAGCATTGAAAATCATTTGCACCAGCTTGGTTATATGAATTGCTTTGATGTTTGGGTTCTGCATAAGTTAAGCAAAGAAAACCTTCTTGACCATATTTCTGCACGTGATTCTCTACTTAAATGTAACGAAAACATTCAATTTTTAAAACAAATTGTGAAGGGTGATAAAAAGTGGATACTGTACAGTAATGTGGAATGGAAGAGATTGTGGGGCAAGGGAAATGAACCACCCCCAACCACACGAAAAGCCGGTCTTCATCCAAAGAAGATGATGTTGTGTATATGGTGGGATTGGAAGGCAGTCCTCTATTATGAAATCCTTCTGGAAAATCAAATGATTAATTCCAACAAGTACTGCTCCCAATTAGACCAACTGAAAGCAGCACTTGACGAAAAGCGTCTGGAATTAGTCAACAGAAAACGCATAATCTTCCATCAGGATAATGCAAGACTGCATGTTTCTTTGATGACCAGGCAAAAAGCGTTACAGCTTGGCAGGAAAGTTCTGATTCATCCGCCGTATTCACCAGACCTTGTACCTTTGGATGTCCATTTATTTCGGTCTTTACGAAATTCTCTTAATGGAAAAAATTTCAATTCCCTGGAAGACTATAAAAGGCATCTGGAACGGTTCTTTGCTCAAAAAGGTAAAAAGTTTGGGGAAGATGGAATTATGAAATTGCATGAAAAATGGCAGAAGGTAGTGGACCAAAAATGTGAATACATTATTCAATAAAGTTCTTGGTGAAAATGAAAAATGTGCCTTTTCTTTTTACTTAGAAACCTAAGTCACGTTTTGGCCAACCCAATAAGACTCACAAGGGATCCAGAAGTAATGTCACCACTATCCTTCTGAATGTATTGTAGTGTATGTTTCAATTTCACTGTCCTCTGTACTTTTATTAGAGAATGAGTGGAAATGACCTTGGAGCCATAACTCTGGCCAGCACATATTAACAAATTAACAAATTATTAAACCTGGTTTGATCTTTATCCCTACTGTTATATAAAAAATTGTCGTAAGGCTTCGACTGTAGTGTGAACTATATCTAAGTATGTTTTTTAAATTGTTGAAATAATTTCACTAACAGAAAAGTATAAAGAAGAGTGCAGGGCTTCCCTGGCGGTGAAGTGGTTAAGAATCTGCCTGCCAATGCAGGGGACACGGGTTTGAGCCCTGGTCCGGGAAGATCCCACATGCTGCGGAACAACTATGCCCGTGTGTGACAACTACTGAGCCTGCACTCTAGAGCCCATGAGCCACAACTACTGAGCCTGCGTGCCTAGAGCCCATGCTCCACAACAAGAGAAGCCACCGCAATGAGAAGTCCATGCACCGCAATGAAGAGTAGCGCCTGCTTGCCGCAACTAGAGAAAGCCTGTGTCCAGCAACGAAGACCCAACGCAGCCAAAAATAAATAATAAATAAATAAATAATTTTTTTAAAAAAAGAGTGCAAAGAATTCCTGTATGTCATTTACCAATTTCCCCTCTTGTTGATACTTTATCACATTTACTTTATATTTTCTTTCTCTTCTAAAAGTTTGCAGATGTGATGCCCAATTACCCCTAAATACTTTAGTGCGTATTTCCTAAAAATAAGGAAGATCTCCTCCACATAACCATCAAAATGAAGAATTTTGATTTCACATTGATGTAATACTAACATCTAATCCACAAACGTTATTCAAATTCTGCCAGTTGTCCCAATAATATACAGGATCATGTGTTAAGTATGTTTGCTATGTCTCTTTGGTCTCCTTCAATCTGGAACAGTTCCTAAGTCTTTCCTTATCTGTCACAACCTGAATAGGTTTTAAAGGCGCCGGCCAGTGACTTTGTAGACTGCTTCTCAGCTTGGATTTGTCTGATGTTTCCACCTGATCAGATTTAAGTCAAGCATTTTGGCAGGAATGTCACAGAAGTGAACTATCCTCATCGTGTGGCACGCCATGCTGATTTATCCCATAACTGGCGTCGTTGCCCTTTAAAAAAATTTATTTATTTATTTATTTATTTATTTATGGCTGCATTGGGTCTTCGTTGTTGCGCACGGGCTTTCTCTAGTTGTAGTGGGGGGGGCTACTCTTCACTGCAGTGCACGGGCTTCTCATTGCAGTGGCTTCTCTTCTTGTGGAGCATGGGCTCTAGGCACGTGGGCTTCAGTAGTTGTGGCTCTCAGGCTCTAGAGCACAGGCTCAGTAAACTATGGTTTCACTATGATGTGTTTAGGTATGACTTTTTTTTTTTTTCTTGTTGAGATACTTGGTCTCCTTGATTCTGAGGATTATTGTTGGAAATAAAGCAAAAATTATCAGGCATTATTTCTTCATATATTACTTCTGCTACATTCTCTTTCTTCTCTCCTTCTGGAAATCTAATTAAATACATGTTGTACCTTTACAGCCTCTATGTGCCTTACACTGTACTCTTTATCTTTTCTTTTCTTCTTATTTCTCCATGCTTCTTTCTAGATATTTCTTTTGATTTTCTAGTTTACCCAGCTGTATCTAATTTTCTATTAAAACTACCCATCAACTTATCAATTTCAATTACCCGTAATGTGTTTTTCTTTTTTCTTTGTATTTTATTTATTTATTTTTAAAACATCTTTATTGGAGTATAATTGCTTTACAAGGGTGTGTTAGTTTCTGCTTTATAACAAAGTGAATCAGTTATACATATACATATATCCCCATATCTCTTCCCTCTTGCGTCTCCCTTGCACCCTCCCTATCCCACCCCTCTAGGTGGTCACAAAGCACCGAGCTGATTTCCCTGTGCTATGCAGCTGCTTCCCACTAGCTATCTATTTTACATTTGGTAGTGTATATATGTCCATGCCACTCTGTCACTTTGTCCCAGCTTACCCTTCCCCCTCCCCGTGTCCTCAAGTCCATTCTCTACATCTGCATCTTTATTCCTGTCCTGCCCCTAGGTTCTTCAGCACCATTTTTTCTTTTTTTTAGATTCTGTATATATGTGTTAGCATATGGTATTTGTTTTTCGCTTTCTGACTTACTTCACTCTGTATGACAATCTCTAGGTCCATCCACCTTACTACAAATAACCCAATTTCATTTCTTTTTATGGCTGAGTAATATTCCATTGTATATATGTGCCACATCTTCTTTATCCACTCATCTGTCGATGGACACTTAGGTTGCTTCCATGCCCTGGCTATTGTAAATAGAGCTGTGATGAACATTGTGGTACATGTGTTTTTAAATTTTAGAATTTCTATGTGCTATGTGCTATGTCTGGGAAGATCCCACATGCCGTGGAGCAACTAAGCCCGTGCGCCACAACTACTGAGCCTGTGGTCTAGAGCCCATGAGCCACAACTACCGAGCCCGTGTGCCACAACTACTGAAGGCAGCACGCCTAGAGCCCGTACTCCGCAACAAGAGAAGCCACCTCAATGAGAACCCTGCGCACCGCAATGAAGAGTAGCCCCTGCTCACTGCAACCAGAGAGAAGCCTGCACGAAGCAATGAAGACCCAACGCAGCCAAAAATTTTTAAATGAATGACATAAAATAAATAAATTTATTTAAAAAAATAAAAGAAAAAAACCCTCAGGCTCTGACACCTCATGCCAGGCTGCTCTCTCCGTGGAGAGGCTTTCCTCACCTGTCTCAGGCTCTGATCAAACATGCCAGGCAGCTCTCCCATGTGAAATCCCTTCTCACTCCACCTAGGCTCTGATATCTCATGCCATGTTGCTCCTCTGTGTCCTGAGCACTCTCCTTACCACATTTGGGACCTGATATCCTGTGCTGGGTTGCCCCCACATGGATGCCCTCCTAACTGTTCTTGGATTGTGACATCTCAGAAGGGACAGCCCCTCAATCACCGTGTGGATGCCCTTCTCACCAGGCTCAGACTGTGACACCCCAATCTGGGCTGCCATAGCCTCCTTCCCTGTGCAAACAGATGCTCACCGAATAGCTTTTGGAATAAATTGTTCAGGATAGGAAGGGAAGAGGAAGGAGAGAAAGAGAAATACTTAGTTTTTAAAAATCCAATCTGAAATTTTTGCATTTTAAGTGAAGCCTTTTTGTTCTAAGAATTTTAATGCAATTACTGATAAATTTTGGGCCGGAGCTACCATTCCGTTTTCTATTTTTCATTTGTCCCTATACTCAATTCCACTCGTTTACTGCCTATTATTTTCTAACTCTACTATTATGGATGACGTACACAAGTCTCTACTCTTCTACTGGTTCACTAGAAATTAAACGTGCATCATTAATTTTCAAACATTAATGTTAATCAGTATCTTTACCTTCCTTCTTAGAATACTACCATTTCTCCACTCACAACTTACGTACTATTTTTGTTAAGTATTTAAATTCTACATTTTAAAACCCCACAAGACACACTTTGTTTTATGCAGTAAATATTGAGTTACCCACTGTTTACCACTTTCTTTGCCCTTCATTCCTTTTTGCAAATCAGAAATCATTTTTCTTCTGATGTACATCTTTTAGAATTTCTGCAGTTTTACTGAAATGAATCTAATAGAGAATCTCTTTATTTATCATGCTTGGGATTTGTTAGGCTTCTTGAATCTATGAATATCTGTAGTCATTTTTAGGTAACTCTCAAATCATTATTTGGTTATTGCCTCTACTCTCTCTCTCATCCTCTGTGACTCCAGTTCCCTGTATATTAGAACTTCTCACTGTATCTTCTTTCTTACCCTGTCCCCCTTGTCCCCTGCCTCCCGTTTTTTGGTCTCTCTGAACTTCAAGACTTATTTCGTCTGACTTATCTCCCTAGTTCGCTGATTCTTTTGCTATGTCCAATCTATTGCTCAGTATGTCCAGTAAGCTTATAATTTCATTTATTACATTTTCTCATTGGCTCTTTTTCAAACCTATCACTTCTAACAATTTTCCAATTTTTGGATGAAAGTTTCAAACTTATATTTTATTTCTTAAAAATAAGAATAGTACACCTTAAACTAGTATATTTTATGTCAATTATATCTCAATAAAGCTGAGAGAAAAAAGAAAAAAACCATAGTGGTTTTATGGATTATATCTAATAAATTCAATATTTGAAGTCCCTGTTGGTCTCTTCTCTCTTTTTTTCCAAATTTTTAATTGTGGTAAAATACACATAAAATTTACCATGTTAACCATTTTAAAAATTTTTAATTGAGATATAATGGACATATAACATTAATTTCAGGTGTACAACTTGATTCAATATTTGTATACATTGAGTGGATCCAAGATGGCGTAGAAAGTAATGAGAGGAATTGGATGAAGTCATTGATGACTAAAGAACTACAGTGCTGGTGAGATGTGTAAGAAATTATAAAGAGCTCTGATGGGCTCTTTGTGTGATACCCAGTGCAGTGAACTGCAGGTTCGTCTTGTCGCCAGACATAAGGCGGTTCAACATAATACGCTGGCCCTAAACAGCTCCAGATGCCAAGAATTGGCAAATCACTACTTTGGTTTCAATGGGTGGTCAAAAAGGATCATCAAGCTTCAGGATCTTTCTAACCTTGAAGAAAGGGAAAATGAAGATATTGTGACACCACTTCAGAAGCAAAGCCTGAAGATCTTCTGTGCTTTAGAGGTGGTGTTGCCCTCCCATGAGTGCAGGAGTCCCGGAGTTGTCATGGCTGAGGAACCTTTGCATAAGTTGGAGGAAGGGTCATTATCATTCCTTATGGAAAGGAAGGTAACCCAGAAGCTTGCTATTCAGAAGGCTATGACAGATGCATTCCAGAAACTGCTGATTGTGGTTTTAGCTCCGGATGCATCTGAAGAGATACTTGCGGGCAGGTTTCAACCGTATTTTCCCCAAAGATAAGCAAGCCAGCTGTGTAGGCAGCCATCGCATGTGCATGCGCTGCTCCGTGGATCCCAAGAATATGTGCTCAAGAGTTTCTCCCCACTTCCAGCATCGCCCAAGCTTCCTGCACAGGCACCCAAACCAACTTGACCCCTGGATACCAGAAACAGATGATGAGATGGCTTCTAAGAGCTGCTGGATGTCGCCTCAGTGTGGACGGGCTTGGGCTTCCACGGAGGCTCTACAGGGACTGTGGAAGGAGGGGGTAGTGCGAGCTGGGGAGCACCCTCCGTTCACAGCCTTAAAGTCCCAAGCCACCTTTAACTCCAGGACCCCAGGCCTTACCGGAGACACAGGCCTCCCCAAGAACCCAGGCCTTGCTCAAGATCCAGGCCTCCACGAACTACGAGGCCTTACCAAAGACCCTTACCTCTGCAAGAATCCAAGCCTTTCCCAAGACTCTGACCTTCAGAAGAATCCAGTCATTACCCAAGATTCTTGGCCACATTAGAGTCCATGCCATGCCCAAGACTCTGCAGTCAACAAGAGCTCAGTCCTTTGCCAGGAGTCTGATCTCCATAAGAGCCCAGGTCTTGTGCAAACCGCTCGCCTCCATAAGGGCTCAAGCCTTACCCGAGACTCCGGAGACTACAAGAATCCAGGCCTGACCCAAGATTCTGGAGTCTGCAGGAGCCAAGGCCTTAATCAAGATTCTGACCTCCATAAGAATCCTGGCCTTACCCAAGATGCTGGAATTTACAGGAGCTCAGAACATACCCATGACCCTAACTTCCACAAAGACTCAGGAATTAATCGAGATCCTGGCCCCCATAAGAGTCCAGCCCTTACTCAAGACTCTGGCTTATCCAAGAGACGAGGCCTCCATAACAACTCAGGCCTTATCCCAAACCCTGGCCTCCACAAGAACCCTCTAGGAACTGACTCTGTCCAAGTTTGGGGCCCACGTCAGACCCAAATGTCATTTATATCTGAGACAGTTCCTCGAAAGGAGGATGCAGGGCAGCACATACCATGGACTTCTGTCCCAGCCAGTCACAACTCCTGCTCTGCCAAGGCTCAGGGGCCCTACAATGACCTGCTAACCTCCTCGCAGCGAACAGGCAGCCAAGCCTGGGTGTACCACCCGATACCGTTCCCCCAGCCTGCCAGAACTATGGCCAGATGTCTACACCTCCCAAAACCAGCAGGCACCCGGCTAGGGCATGTGGTCTTTGATGCCCGCCAGAGACAGCAGACAGGGACAAGTGCTAAGCTCTCTCTAGGGCGTGTGGTCTTTGACGCCCGCCAGAGACAGCAGACAGGGACAAGTGCGAAGCTCTCTCTAGGGCGTGTGGTCTTTGACGCCCGCCAGAGACAGCAGACAGGGACAAGTGCGAAGCTCTCTCTAGGGCGTGTGGTCTTTGACGCCCGCCAGAGACAGCAGACAGGGACAAGTGCGAAGCTCTCTCTAGGGCGTGTGGTCCTTGACGCCAGCCAGAGACAGCAGACAGGGACAAGTGCGAAGCTCTCTCTAGGGCGTGTGGTCTTTGACGCCCGCCAGAGACAGCAGACAGGGACAAGTGCGAAGCTCTCTCTAGGGCGTGTGGTCTTTGACGCCCGCCAGAGACAGCAGACAGGGACAAGTGCGAAGCTCTCTCTAGGGCGTGTGGTCTTTGACGCCCGCCAGAGACAGCAGACAGGGACAAGTGCGAAGCTCTCTCTAGGGCGTGTGGTCTTTGACGCCCCCCAGAGACAGCAGACAGGGACAAGTGCGAAGCTCTCTCTAGGTCGTGTGGTCTTTGACGCTCGCCAGAGACAGCAGACAGGGACAAGTGCGAAGCTCTCTCTAGGGCGTGTGGTCTTTGACGCCCGCCAGAGACAGCAGACAGGGACAAGTGCGAAGCTCTCTCTAGGGTGTGTGGTCTTTGACGCCCGCCAGAGACAGCAGACAGGGACAAGTGCGAAGCTCTGTCTCCCAGGCGCCTTCATAGGGCGACATCCAACTGCCGGAGTCCAGCTCCAGCGAGTCAAGGGATACCCGAGGGATAGATAGCGTCGGCGAAGGAAATAAATCTATTACACTTCTTAAAGTAAAAAAAAAAAAACAAACAAAAAAAAAATATTTGTATACATTGCAAAATGATCACCACAATAAGTCCAATTAATATTCATCAACTTACATAGTTACAAAAATTTTTTTCTTGTTATGAGAAATTTTAAGGTCTACTCTCTTAGCAACTTTCAAATATGCAATACAGTATTATTAACTATAGTCACCATGCTGTACAGTACATCCCCATGACTTATTTATTTTATAACTCAAAGTTTGTGCCTTTTGACCCTCTCCACCCATTTCTCCAACCCCTCACCCTCCACCTCTAGCAACCGCCAATCTCTGTCCTCTGTATTTGTGAGCTTGTATTTGTTTTTGTTTTTAGACTCTGCATGTAAGGGCGATCCTGCGGTATTTGTCTTTCTCTGACTTATTTCACTTCACTATCTTAATCATTTTTTTTAATTTTTAAAATATTTAATTAATTAATTTATTTATTTTTGGCTGTGTTGGGTCTTCGTTGCTGTGCATGGGCTTTCTCTAGTTGCAGTGAGCGGGGGCTACTCTTCGTTGCAGTGCACAGGCTTCTCACTGCAGCGGCTTCTCTTGTTGTGGAGCATAGGCTCCAGTCGCGCAGACTTCAGTTGTTGTGGTGCGTGGGCCCAGTAGTTGTGGCTCATGGGCTCTAGACTGCAGGTTCAGTAGTTGTGGCACACGGGCTTAGTTGCTCCGCGGCATGTGGGATCTTCCCAGACGAGGGCCCAAAACCGTGTCCCCTGCATTGGCAGGCAGATTCTTTTTTTTTTTTTTTTGCGGCACGCGGGCCTCTCACTGTTGTGGCCTCTCCCATTGCGGAGCACAGGCTCCGGACGTGCACGCTCAGCGGCCATGGCTCACGGGCCCAGCAGCTCAGCGGCATGTGGGATCTTCCCGGATCAGGGCACGAACCCGTGCCCCTGCATCGGCAGGCGGACTCTCAACCACTGCGCCACCAGGGAAGCCCCAGGCAGATTCTTAATCACTGCGCCACCAGGGAAGCCCCATCTTAATCACTTTTTTTTTTTTTTTTTTTTTTTTTTTTTTTTTTTTTTTTTTTGCGGTACGCGGGCCTCTCACTGCTGTGGCCTCTCCCGTTGCGGAGCACAGGCTCCGGACGCGCAGACTCAGCGGCCACGGCTCACAGGCCCAGCCACTCCGCGGCATGTGGGATCCTCCCGGACCAGGGCACGAACCCGTGTCCCCTGCATCGGCAGGCGGACTCTCAACCACTGCGCCACCAGGGAAGCCCTTAATCACTTTTAAGTGTACAGTTCAGTGATATTAAATACATTCATCATGTTGTACAACCATTACCCCATCCATCTCCATATCTCTTTTCATCTTGTAAAATTGAAACTCTATACTCATTAAGCAATAACTCCTCATTTTCTCCTCTCCCTAGTCACTGGCAATCACCATTCTACTGTCTGTGTTTAAGATTTGACTACTCTAAGTGCCCCATATAAGTGGAATCGTACACTATTTGTCTTTTTGTGACTGTCATTTTATTTAGTATAATATCCTCAAAGTTTATCCATGTTGTAGCATATGTCAGAATCACCTTCCTTTTTAAAGCTGAATAATATTCCATTGTATGTATCATATTTTGCTTACCCATCCCTCTGTGGATGGATACTTGGCTTTTGGCTACTGTGAATAATGCTATTATGAACGTGGTTGTACAAATATTTCTTCAAGACCCTGCTTTTATTTTATTCTATTTTATTTTTTAAGACTGTGCTTTTAATTTTTTGGGTATATATCGAGTAGTAGAATTGCTGGATCCCATGGTAATTCTATTAATTTTCTGAGGAATCATCCACAGTGAGTGTAATATTTTACATTCTCACCAACAGTGCACAAGCATTCCAATTTCTCCACATCCTTGTCCATACCTATGATTTTCTGGGGGGTTTTAATAGTGGCTATCTTAATGGATGTAAGGTGGTACATCATTATACTTTTTTTTTTTTTGGTATGCGGGCCTCTCACTGTTGTGGCCTCCCGTTGCGGAGCACAGGCTCCGGACGCACAGGCTCAGCGGCCATGGCTCACGGGCCCAGCCGCTCCGCGGCATGTGGGATCTTCCCGGACCGGGGCACGAACCCGTGTCCTCTGCATCGGCAGACGGACTCTTAACCACTGCGCCACTAGGGAAGCCCATCATCATTATACTTTTGATTTGCATTTCTCTGATGACTAAAGATGTTGAGTGCCTTTTCATGTGCTTATTGTCCATTTGCATATCTTCCTTGGAGAACTGTCTAATCAAATCCTTTGCCAGTTTTTGAATTTTTTTGTTCTTGCTGAGTTTTAGGAGTTCACAATGTATTCTGGATATAAATCCTTCATTATATGATTTGCAAATATTTCTCCCTCTCTCTGGGTTGCCTTTTTACTCTGTTGATATTCTTTTCTTTAAAAATATTTATTTATTTACTTATTTATTTATTTGGGTGCACTGTGTCTTTAGTTGCGGCACGTGGGATCTTTGGTTGGGGCATGAGGGATCTTTTAGTTGTAGCATGCGGGCTCTTAGGTGCAGTATGCGAGATCTAGTTCCCCGACCAGGGATTGAACCCAGGCCCCCTGCACTGGGAGCCCAGAGTCTTAACCTCTGGATCACCAGGGAAGTCCCTGTTGATATTCTTTTGATGCAAAATTTTTAAAATTTTCATTAAGTCCAATTTGTCTACTTTTTCTTTTATTGCCTGCACCTCTGATATCACATCCAATAAATCATTGTCTTTGGTGTCATATCCAAGAAATCATTGTCAAATCCAATGTCATGAAGCTTTTGCCCTATGTTCTCTCCTAATAATTTTATAGTTTTATCTCTTATATTGAGGTTTTTGATCCATTGTGAATTAATTTTTGTATACAGTGTGAGGTAAGGGTCCAACTTCATTCTTTTGCATGTAGTTATCTAGTTTAACCAGCACCAGTTGTTGAAAAGATTGTCCTTTCCCCATTGCACGGTCTTGGCACCCTTGTCAAGAAAATCGTTTGACCATACACACAAAAGTTTGTTCCTGGGCTCTCTATCCTTTCCATTGATCTATATGTCTGTCTTTATGCCATACCACACTGTTTTGATGAGTTTTGAAGTCAGGAAGTTGAGTTCTCCAAATTTATTTATTTTTTTAAAACTTTTTTTTGTTTTGTTTGTTTATTTTAGATTCTACATGAAGTTTAGGATGCGTTTTTCTATTTCTGCAAAAAACATCCCTGGGATTTTGATAGAGTTTGCATTGAATCTGTAGATTTCTTTTCATATTGTAGACATTTTAAAATTATTAGGTTTTCCATCCATGAACAGAGGTATGTTTCCATTCATTTATGTCTTGTTTAATTTCTTTTTTTTTTTTTTTTTTTTTTATGTTGGGGGTAGGAGTTTATTAATTTATTTATTTTTGCTGTGTTGGGTCTTCGTTTCTGTGCGAGGGCTTTCTCTAGTTGTGGCAAGCGGGGGCCACTCTTCATCGCGGTGCGCGGGCCTCTCACTATTGCAGCCTCTCTTTGCGGAGCACAGGCTCCAGACGTGCAGGCTCAGTAGCTGTGGCTCACGGGCCTAGTTGCTCTGCGGCACGTGGGATCCTCCCAGACCAGGGCTCGAACCCGTGTCCCCTGCATTAGCAGGCAGATTCGCAACCACTGCGCCACCAGGGAAGCCCATTGTTTAATTTCTTTCGTTGATGTTTTATAGTTTTCATTGTACAATTATTTTACCTCCTTGGTTACTTCCTAAGTGTTTTATTGTTTTTGAAGCTATTGTAAATGAAATTGTTGTAATTTCCTTTTCAGATTGCTCATTATTAATATATAGAAGAAATGCAACTGATTTTTGTGTGTTGGCTTTACATCCTGCTACTTTGCTGAAATCATGTATTAGTCATACAAGTTTTGTTGTAGAATCTTTAGGGCTTTCTATGTATAAGATCATATCATCTGCAAACAGATATCTTATTTCTTCCTTCAATTTGGATGCTTTTTATTTTTTTTCCTTGCCTAATTGTTCTGGCTAGAACTTCCAGTACTATGTTGAACAGAAGTGGTGAAAGCAGGCATCTCTGCCTTGCTCTTGATCTTAGAGGAAAACTTTGTCATTTACCATTGAGTATGATGTTCATTGTGGGTTTTTCTGTTATTATAGTGAGTTTCCTTCTATTCCTAGTTTGTTGAGTTTTTTTTTTTAGATCATGGAAATGTGTTCAATTATGTCAAATTATTCTTCTGCATCAATTGAGATGATCATGTGTTTTTTCCCTTTACTTTCTTAATGTAGTGTACTACACTGATTTCTGTATGCTGAACCACCTTGCATTCCAGGAATAAATCTCTTTTGGTGTAAAATCCTTGTAATATACTGCTGAATTTGGTTTGCTAGTATTTTGTTGAGGATTTTTTATCAGTATTCATAAGTGATATTTCTTGTAGTGACTTTGTCTGGTTTTGAGATCAGTGTAATGCTGGATTCATGGAAAGAGTCTAGAGGTGTTCCCTCCCTTCAGTTTTTTGGGAAAAGTTTGAGAAGGGTTGATATTAGTTCTTCTTTAAATGTTTGGTAGAATTCACCATTGAAGCCATCAAGTCTAGGCTTTTCTTTGTTGGGAAGTTTCTTTTTGTTTTTCTTTTTGTTTTATCATTATCCAGGTCATATTTATTCATTCATTAATTCCTTCAATAAGTAAGTATTAACTACCTACAATATGCCAAATACTATTCTCAGCAGAACACAGTAGTAGACAAAAAGGAAGGAGGGAACAAAAGCCCTTGCCTTCAAACACCTTACATGCTAGTGGAGCATACAATAAACAAAATAAGTAAAACACACAGAAAAGGAAGACTCATGAACAAAACCTCCTATTACTACGTGCCATGTACTCTGGTATTTTCTATTTTATAAAAAAAAAAGCGGGTCACACCCCATTCAGCTATTAAGTTGGCCTCTCAATTCGGTAACGTGTTGAGACCTGCACTTTGAAAAATACTGGTCTAGACACTTTATGGAGTAGGCAGAGTGTGTTCTGTGCCCGTTTTACAGATGAGACAGAGTGACACGTAAAACTCAAGGTTAAGTGGGTTAGCCACACACACGTGCGCGGTCCGAGGGAAGCAACGCTGGCACTTGTCCTCAGGGCTTCTGGCGGAGCCCACTGCTGCCCTCTCCATTATCCTCTGCAGTCCTCACAACTGTCGTAGTCCCTACTTCTCTTTGACTATGAAATCTTGACCTCTACCTAGAGCACCTCTTCCCTCCCCTGCCAGGTAAAATCCCATCGATACTCCTAGGCCTGGGTATACTGCCCGTGCTCCGGGATGTGGCTCCTGTGCCACTCACTGGACGCTGGCTCCCTCACTGCTGTACCAGAGTAGGATCCTCTCCACCGTGACCTCTTTAAGAGCAAGTCTTACTCTCCTTTCCCCCGCAAGGGCACAGCTTTACAGAGTAGGTATTAAAAAATACACATAGAACTGAACTGAATTTGTAAGTGACTCAAAGGAGAGGGGTGAAGGAAGTGCTTACTCTATTTGAAAGGCTGAGACCAGAAAAGATACCACTGGAAAAAAGATCTCTTTACCAAGGTTATAAAAGTCACACATTTGGCAGAGGCTTCAACAATAAAAAACTATACAATCCAAAAAATTTATCTCCTTAGCATCGGTAGATTTAGAATGATGCCAGTAGCTCCTGGATTGCACAGAACAGAAACTTAGTCAAATCAATTCAAGAAAATGAGGACCACGATAAGAAGGGCCAAGGCTAGCTGTGTGGACCTGAGGCAGGGCAGAGGCAAAGGCCCCAGGTGATCCTCAGCAGCAGAAGAAAGGGCACCTTTGCTGTAATGGTGACCATTATGATGGGGACAGCTGCCAACTCACCCAAATGAAGAAAACCAGTCGCAGTTCTCAACAGAAAGAATCTAAATGGCACAGCCATATCTAGAATTGTCCACTCCTTTTCATATAGTTTAGGTAAGATGGGGCTGTGTGGTTGGTACAAATATCTAAGGGAAGGAGAGAGAAGAAACTCTTCAAAAAGGGAGATGAACTTTTTCTAATTATTGACCCAAACTGGAATCTCAAGTTTAAATTTCAGGCTACCACCAGAGAGCATGGGAACTCAAGGCCAAGATGAGGTCAGTTATAAAAAATACTATATCTGTGATATAGTAGAAAACTTAATTTCAGTCCTATTAGAAGTAAAAAAATGTCGATGTTAGCTAAATGACCTCTAAGTTTCAGGGACCTACAACTGAATTCTCTAACCCATGGTTTTCAGACTTTGAATTAGAGACACTAATTCCGTGGGACTAGGGTCAGCTGTAGGGACTGCATATTTAAATAAGCACCCTGGATTCTGTTAAAGATGTATCATGTTGAGAAACTTGCTTAACCTAATTCTTTCCTTTTTACAGTAACTAAAAAGGGGCTCAACTTTAATTAATGTTTCTAATTAGAGCAAAAATGGGCGTAAAACTGTACAGGCACACCATTCATGCAGTAACACGAAATAAGAGCATATACAAAATTTAAAACTACATTTCTTATTAATTGTTTTTAATAGCATTTAGTCACCTAAGTTGTAGTGGCATAGGTTTATAAAAGATGTTTAAGACTGGTTGGTAACTTAGTCTTATCTGGGGTTTTCCTTTAAAATTGAGAATAGGGGAACGAGTCACAAGTTAAAGGATATTTCAGGATACGTTGATTATAAACTCAAAACGTACACTGAAATCAATTCTATAAACAGAAAATGTGAATGTAACTTATTTAAGCCTATTGGTTCACATTTTTAAAAAGCACCCTCATTTGTTTAAAGTTAAGTACTTTAAATGGTTCTTGAAAGTCCACTGTAGACATAATATACTCAGTCCAACTAGCTGATGGTGGGGTGGGTTTATGTGACCACATCCAATTCAGAGTCTGACTCAGAATTAAAAATCAAACTGCATTACACAAAAGTTACAGTCATGGGTAGCATAATCTGTTCCTCAGATAATACAGCTTCCAGAGCTTTCATCATCCTGGTCACCCTTCTTTTTTGCTTTCACTTACACATATCTTTCTTTTAAAGAAACAAAATATGTAAAAGTTCACCAAAATTCGGCAAGTCACAGTTTGTACAGCACTGACTGATAGTAGCTTTGGCATTTGATATTACAAAGTTACTTTTATTACAAATATTTTCTTCATTCTGGGTCAAGGCGAGGTAAAACAGGAAGAATAAGATTCCCAAATGCAGAATCTTGAGTTATGAAGTATCCAGATGAATGTGCATGTGCATGCTGCAAAGCCGCCTTCTGCTGGGCTGCAATATGCTGCTGCTCAGCGTGGTCCCGGAAGTCCTTGTTAAGAGCGGGTCTCGAGAGAGCAATGCTAGCTCCAGGATGATTTGTTGAAGATTGGTTCTGCATTAGTAATTTTCTTTTTTCTTTGCCCAGTTCTGCCAAGATTGCAACTCTATTTTTGTTTTGAAAACCTTGTCCTGAAGGGTTTGCTGCCATCTTCCTATTTTCTGTTTTTTTTAATTTAATTTAATTTAATTTAATTTAATTTTTTTATTAGTTTCTGCTTTATAACAAAGTGAATCAGTCATACATATATATCTGTTCCCACATCCCTTCCCTCATGCATCTCCCTCCCTCCCACCCTCCCCATCCCACCCCTCCAGGCGGTCACAAAGCACCGAGCTGATCTCCCTGTGCTTCTGTTTCAACTATGTTCCGTGGCAAGTGGTCTGCACTTTACAATCACCGCGAAGCTAGACAGCCCGGGACCGCCTCGCCGTCTGGTCGCGTTCTCCAAGGGGGCGCGACCACTTAAAGACCGGCAAACCGAGCTCAATGCGGCGTTATACCACCTTCCCGCCCCCCTTATACCACCTTCCCGCCCCCCTACCACCTTCCCGCCCCCCTGTTTTTTTTTGAATTTTATCTTATTTATTTTTTTATACAGTGGGTTCTTATTAGTTATCTATTTTATACATATTAGTGTATATATATCAATCCCAATCTCTGTTGGGAGGTTTTTGATAACTGATTTAATAAGTTTTTTAAGATTAAACTGATTTAATCTTGTTTTTTATCATTTATAAAAATGGATACATTGTTTTAGATCTAAATCATTTCAATCTTGACCAGACTGCTTTTAATAATCATCTAATAAAATGTTATGGAATCTATTCCTCAGCAGCTTTGATATTATTCCTTGACTTAAATATTAACACTTTTATTTGAATTGAAAAATGAAGTAAGACTTTTTCTGACAAAAACAAATTTTTTGCTGATTTGACAATAATGACTGGCTTTGTCAATTAGGTTATATGACAGACATTTTCCATAAATTGAATAAGCTCAATGTTTGGCTCTAAGGTCTAGATGAAAATATACCTAATCCTTGTGATAAAAGTATTTTACCAAAAATATTGTAAAAGTTCAATGAAATAAGCAATATTGTGATTTTCTCAAGCAGATCTGAGTAAATTGATTTAAACAAGATGCTTCTAAGTTAAAGGTAATAGGTATAATAGTCCTTGTCAGGAGTCAACAAACTATGGCACAGGCCCAATCTGGCCTGCCAGAAATGCTTTTTTTTGTGTGGTAAAAATATATATAACAATATTTACCATTTTAACCACTTCTCAGTGCACAATTCAGTGACATTAAGTACAGTCACAATCTTGTGCAATCATTACTACTATCCATCTCTTAAAACATTTTCATCATCCCAAACAGAAACTGTCTGCCTCCTGTTTTTTTTTTTGTTTTTTTTTTGGCTGTGTTGGATCTTCATTGCTGAGCGGGGGCTACTCTTCGTTGCAGTGTGCGGGATTCTCATTGCAGTGACTTCTCTTGTTGCGAAGCATGGGCTCTAGGTGTGCACGCTTCAGTAGTTGTGGCACACGGGCTTAGTTGCTCCACGGCATGTGGGATCATCCCCGACCAGGGCTCGAACCCCTGTCCCCTGCATTGGCAGGTGGATTCTTAACCACTGCGCTACCGGGAAGCCCCTGCTACCTGTTTTTGTAAATAAAATTTTACTGGGAACACAGCCATACTCACTCATTTATGTATTGTCTACAGCTGCTTTCGTGCTACAATGGTAGGGCTGAGTAGTTGTGAAATAGAACATATGGCCTGCAAGCCTAAAACATTTGCTATCTGACACTTTATAGAAAATATTTGCTAAACCCTAGTCTTTGATGCATTTTAGAGAAGCCTTTTGGTATCCTTCCCAGAAACTGAGAAAGCTAATGACTGTAACAACTGGCATCAATCATACAGTTTCCAATTCTTTTCCTCAAAATTGAAGAAACCTAATCAACTCTTCACCTGTTGAGCAATAAAATACTTCTTGATAGATTGCTATGTGAATTTAGCTTGCAGTTTGGAGAACTGTGTGAAAGGTAGAGTTCACCGCTAAACACTTTAGCATGCATATTTTGAATAAGAGTTCAGTATTTGTTTACTGTTTTTTTTTTTTTTTTTTTTTTTGCGGTACGCGGGCCTCTCACTGTTGTGGCCTCTCCCGTTGCAGAGCACAGGCTCCGGACGCGCAGGCTCAGCGGCCATGGCTCACGGGCCTAGCCGCTCCGCGGCATGTGGGATCTTCCCCGACCGGGGCACGAACCCGTGTCCCCTGCATCGGCAGGCGGACTCTCAACCACTGTGCCACCAGGGAAGCCCTGTTCTTTTCTTTTGAGGGGAAATTTATAGTAAAATGCATACATTTTCTTTACCATTCCATAATTGGTATACATCTGTGTAATGCAAATCTATTTCAAACTACAACTTATTATCACCCCAGGAAACACTCTCATGTCCCTCCTTCCCCTCCACTCCCCAGAGGGAACCATACTTCGGAGTTTAGCCTGTTCTATACCTTCATATATATTGAATTGTACTATATATATCCCTTTGGGTAAGATTTATTTCACTCAGTATAATATCTGTGAGATTCATCCATAATGTTGCTGTACCAAGTTTACTCCATTTGGTTATGTTAATTTGTCAAATGGGTTCTTGCTCTTTTCATTATTGAGTTATAAGAGTTCTTTCTATATTCTGGATATGTCTCTTATCAGGTATATAATTTGCAAATATTTTCTCTCATTCAGTGGGTTTTTTCATTTTCTTGTCGGTATACTTTGAAGCACAAAAGATTTTAATTTTGATGAAGTCCAATTTTTTTTTTTCTTTTGCTGTCAATGCATTTTCCTCCAGCCTTTCTTCCTCTACTCTATCATTCACACTGCTGCAGTAGCTACTCCCTAATCGATAATTCTGGTCATGTCATTCTCTCTGTTCAAGCTGGTTTTCTAATGCTTACAGGATATTCCAAATTCACTGCCACCCCAAATAACATCTCTGCTTCCACTCCATGGGCTTAAGGAGTTTCACCAAGTATCCTTTCACACTTTAAAGACTTTGTTCCAGTTTTTTCACGCGTTTGAAATCTCCTTTCCTCCCTGATCACAGTGTCTTCATTCTTAAAAGTTGGTCTTAAAAACTCACAAGCAATTAGTCACTTGCTGTTCAGGGGTTAGATAGCATTAAGTTCAAAACCCCATAATGGCCAATCATATTTCGTTAATAATTTAAAATTATTTGTCTTCTGCCTCCCTGTAGGTCATTCACTCATTCATCAAATATTTATTGAACATCTGTTAGATAACAGGTACTGTTCCCAGCACTGAGGGTACACCTGCGAACAAGTCAAAACTAGGCTCTCATGCAATTTATGTGGAAAGTATTCAATAAGAAAATAAGAAAAATACCAGGTCATGGTGAGTGTTACGCCGACAATGTCGAGTATGATTGTTCAAGATTGCATGGTCAGGGATCACTTTTCTGAAGTACCTTTAAGCTATGATTTGAAAGCGCCTGAGTGACAGAGGGGATCAGCTGTTGCAAGGGGTGGTGGTCCCAAACAGGTGTTTACAAAGGACGACAGGGTCACTAGGTCTGAGGGCAAGCGGGGCAGGCGCAGATTCCCACCCGGCGTGTGGGTTCCTCCGCCAGCACCTCCGCCACACCCTAAACGGGTTCTTCTCTCGGAACATCTCACGCCAGTCCTTTTCTCCCCGGCGGTGGCAGACGATAACACAGAACCTCCGTGCAGTAGCAGATTGCATAACGATTCGACGCAGGTATCCGGGAAACAGCCACACACGAACAAGCCGAAGCTCGGTGGCGGAGACTGTGAACTATCCTACAGCCTGGCGGAAGAGACGGAAGGAGGAGCTTGTCCTAGGCCCGCCCAGAGAGAGTGCTGCGCATGCGTATGCGCGTGCTCTCGTCACTTAGGCGCCGGTCCCGAGAAGGGGCGGGGTCGGCTCTCCGCGCCGGAAGGGGGCTGACTGGGCGGGGCCGGGAGGCGGAGGTGGCGGCTGCGCGCGCGCGTGCGAACGAGGAACGCCGCGAGGGCCGGGGCGGGGCGGACGGGCCAGGCGGTGGGGACGACGCACGGCGACGATGGCCGCGGCGGCGGGCGGCGGCGGGCTGGGGGCGACGGCGGGCGCTGCGGGTCTGGGAGGCGCGGCGGCGGCCGCGGGCCTGGCAGTTTATCGGCGGAAGGACGGGGGCCCGACCAGCAAGTTTTGGGAGAGCCCGGAGACGGTGTCCCAGCTGGATTCGGTGCGGGTCTGGCTGGGCAAGCACTACAAGAAGGTGGGTTCGCGCGCTCGTAGAGGCCGGGAGGCCACGCGACGGGGGCCGGGGGCGGCTACTGGCCTCGCGGGCTTCTGGCCGCCCCTCCCCCCGCGCGCCACGAGGGACAACAAAGGCAGGCGCAGGGCCCGCCACGCCCCCGCGGTGCTCTCTCGGCGTCCGCGCGCCCGGGACTCCCCTGGTCCTTCGAGGTCCGCTCTTGGGAGCCCACGCACCCCGGGCGAAAGCCCCTGCCTGCTCCTGCAGGAGTAGTTCGAGCTCAGCGACCCGGAGGGTGTGAATCTTCCTCTTTTGTTGGCTGCTTTAGGTGTGTGAGCAATGATTATTAAAACTGTCTGAGCCAGAGGTGTAAAAGCGGCAAGTTTTGTTTAGAGACTAGTCTTCAAAGTCAAGTGAGGTGACTAAGCTTTTACTACCTGCTGTTGATATGCTAAAGACGGACTATGGACGATTGATTGTACTCGGACGTTGGTTACAGCAGGTTAATATAATGAATTACAGTATTCATGAGAACTAATATTAAAAAATGACGGCTTTGGGCTTCCCTGGTGGCGCAGTGGTTGAGAGTCCGCCTGCCGATGCAGGGGACACGGGTTCGTGCCCCGGTCGGGGAAGATCCCACATGCCGCGGAGCGGCTAGGCCCGTGAGCCATGGCCGCTGAGCCTGCGCGTCCGGAGCCTGTGCTCCGCAGCGGGAGAGGCCACAACAGTGAGAGGCCCGCGTACCGCAAAAAAAAAAAAAAAAAAAATGACGGCTTTTACTTCACTATTTCTGGTTATGTATAGTGGGAGTGCAAGAGTTAATGTTCACTTGTGACTAATGTGAGGCCTTCCCTGAGAACCCCATTCATGTTAGATCACCCCGCTTCATATCACCTTTGTTTTCTTCATACCACTTTTTGAGATTATTTTCATTTACCTGTTTGCTCTACCTTTGGAATGTAAGTTCCGCTGAGTCAGTGGTATTAAAAGTTGTAAGTTAGCCTCTTGTTTATAACATGTTTTTTTAACTTCCTCTTTATGTAACTATTTAGGAATGACTCCCTTAGAAGGTGTAAGGACGCAGACTGCCAAAAATACTCTTTGCCCCCAAATTTCCGGAACACCCTTTTCAGTTCTCTACTTCCCCCGTTGTGGACCATAGCCTGGGGCAAGGACCTTGTTAGGCCTCTTCACTACAACGTGTCCTGGAACATGTTTGATCCTCATTGCCTCGCCCTTAGTAGTTGCTTAGTAAATATTTGTTGGAATGAATGAAAAGATAGTCTAGGAACCTACTCATTTGGGGTGTACAGCGCAGTGGAGCCTGTCAGCTTTTGGAAGTTGTTAGGCATGGGCAGGGATCTTGGGTGCTTTTGCGTTCCATTGTGGTACTCTCAGAAATGACCATTTCTTATCTGAGGTTTTAGGAAGTGAGAGGCGATATATATTTTGATTTACAATATATTTTTTGATTCTTTGACTTTTCCCCCCCTGAAATTTTGCAGTCACATTTGGGATTGTAGCTTTTTCTCATTTACATGTAGGTAGACAAGAATATTGTTTTCCCTTGCACAATGGTAAATTGGTCACTTTTTTGGTGTTGGCAGTAGAGCTTCTGGTAGTAGCTAAGGGAATTGAATATATTTATATTATTAAAGTATTGTTTATCATGTGCCCTTCAGCCAATACTTTGGGTCTTAAATTAATATACCTTAATGTATTTTTCCCCCCGGTCTGGATTTTTTACCCCAGTTTTATTGAGATGTAATTGACATAAATATTGTATGACTTTATCAATGTAGCTTTAACAAAGAGAAATAGGAATATTCCTTTGGATAGCAAGGAAGGGAAAAGAAAAAGGGAAATACAGTAATAGTAATTTCTACCTCTCCAAACTCTGTGCATCTATTTGCGCCCAGTTTTAAGAGGGCAGCTTTAGGCTTGGATAATCTTTAAATGATTGGGTGAGGAAGTGGCTGTGAGGCTGATTGCAGGATTTGTCCCAAAGTGTTGAAGACAGTAGGCTAATGTTGGCTCAGTGTGCCTGAGGCCTTAAAGACAAAGTTAGTTAGGTTTGACCTCTCAGGGTTTCATTAAAGCTAGAGTGTGTTTCTTGGGCCTACTCAGATTAAGAATTGTATATCCCTTGGGCCTGACAGTCAGAATCCTATCAGCCTTTGAGAGTGGTGTTGGTGTGGTGAAAATATTTACCAGAAGGTTCTTTGCTTCCTCTGTACAGGATATATCTCTACCTGGTATACACATTGATAGGTTTTAACTAAACTTTTCTGTTGCATTTAGTAGTGTGTTTTCAAATTCATAAATCTCAGCAAATAAATGAAATAAACATGACATTGATAGTAGCATTTTTATTGATCGGTTTATGTATGCACTCAGTGAACACCTGAGCATCCACCTTACCCAGGCATTTAAAACATAAGTCACTTAAATCCTCACAGCAGTCCTGAATGATAGATATTATTTACTTCATTTTCCACATGAGAGACACCTGAGGGTGGAGATTTAAGTAACTTCTCTAAGAATTACAGTTAGGAGTGGTAAATTTGGAATTCAAAGGTCTGCCTGGCTCCAACCCCCCCTCCGCCTTTTTTTGTTGGCTGCACATAATCCCTCTCTTTAAGGAACTCACAGTGTTGTGGAAAAGATAGACATAGGCACCTACTTATAAAAACCCAGGTGATTTCAAATTAAAAGAGAACTTCCTTGTATTCTTTTTGTCTTCTGAATGCCTATAGGAGGTGCTCAGTAAATATTTGTTCCATGAATGAACAGATTAACTAGTATAGAAACCTGTTTATTTAGGCTTTGTTGATCCATTTGGCTTAGCAGTACAGAAAGGAGAGTGAATACTTTTTGACTGGGATGAGTGAGCTTCAACTAGTGAAAGGAGTCCAGAGGAGGTGACCACTTTAGGTACGCGGAAGCTGAAGCACAGAGAGGTTAACTGTTTGCCTGAGGTTGCATTTTCAGCCCACTAGCAGTGCGGAAGCTTCTTTATCTACCTAAGCTGCCTGCTTTATATTACTGGGTGCATATCTTTCATCCTAACTTTGAAAGATATATTTCTATCCATAGTTCAGAGTGATTTTCAGATGATAAAGCCTTGTGAAGGTGAAGTATATCTATAAGCCATTGAGTTCCCAGGTAAGTTTCTTCCCGAAGTTTGGCTAACCCCTGAAATAAGATTTAAGATTTTAGGATGATTTAAATAAAGATGCTTTGGATTTAACGAAGATTACTAAAATAGAGTAGATTGCCCAAGGAAGGCATTTCAGTGCCCTTTACATGAAGTATTTAACAGTTTAAGACTTTTTTTTTCCTAGATGGGACATCTGCTAC
Source organism: Hyperoodon ampullatus (assembly GCF_949752795.1). Classification (NCBI taxonomy): domain Eukaryota; kingdom Metazoa; phylum Chordata; class Mammalia; order Artiodactyla; family Ziphiidae; genus Hyperoodon; species Hyperoodon ampullatus. Next base: position 40,879,586 of record NC_136923.1, read on the forward strand.
AATAGAATTGTTTACGGATAAGTTAAACTTTTGATACTATATTAATGTCACAGGGAATATAAAGCAGATTTATTGATAACAACTTTCTAAACATATACTCCTAACTTTCTTTTTCTTTTTTTTTTTTTTTGCGGTACGTGGGCCTCTCACTATTGTGGCCTCTCCTGTTGCGGAGCACAGGCTCTGGACACGCAGGCTCAGCGGCCATGGCTCATGAGCCCAGCCATTGCGCGGCATGTGGGATCTTCCCGGACCGGGGCAGGAACCCGTGTCCCTTATATCGGCAGGTGGACTCTCAACCACTGCGCCACCAGGGAAGCCCACTCCTAACTTTCTTTTTTGTTTTTTTTTGTTTTTTTGCCGTACGCGGACCTCTCACTGTTGTGGCCTCTCCTGTTGTGGAGCACAGGCTCTGGACGCGCAGGCTCAGTGGCCATGGCTCACGGGCCCAGCCGCTCCGCGGCATGTGGGATCTTCCCGGACCGGGGCACAAACCCGTGTCCCCTGCATCGGCAGGCGGACTCTCAACCACTGCGCCACCAGGGAAGCCCCTCCTAACTTTCTTAATCAAAATACTTTGAGACTAAAAAAATTTTTGTTGTCTTAAATAAAACATTCTGTTGAACTTTTTTTTGATCAAAATATAAAATTTTTATGACTGAAGTAGTCTATATAAATTATTAAAGTTTTTTCCCTTTAATCAGGATTCATTATTTTGAAAGCTATTAAGAACGTTTTATGTTTAGGTGAGATTTTTGGAAGCAGTAGAAATGAACTTATGTCTGTATGGGATAGTGGAATGAGCATTACGTTAGGTTGGAAGACGTGCGTTCAGTACTCTTGGCTGCTAATTGGTGTCATTGAGCAGGTGACTTGACTTCCATGTTTTAATTTTTCATTTGTAAGTTGGGAGTAAGACTGTGACTCCCATAGACAGTTGTTCGAATCAAATGAGATAGTCCTCGAAGGTAGGATTATATAAATTTGAGGCGGTAGTGATACTTTTGCCATGTATCATTTGGTCCCCCTGCTTCATTCTTATTGGTTAAAAAGAATGTTGCTCTTAGAAATTTTTAAAAGTCGATTTAAAATCTTATAGTCGTACATTGACTGCCTTTTGAGAGGGTATGAATCTGACATTAAGTTATTAATGTCAGATTCAATTTATTAGTTAAAAATGTCATCTCTTGGGCTTCCCTGGTGGCGCAGTGGTTGGGAGTCCACCTGCCGATGCAGGGGACACGAGTTCGTGCCCCGGTCCGGGAGGATCCCGCATGCCGCGGAGCGGCTGGGCCCGTGAGCCATGGCCGCTGGGCCTGCGTGTCCGGGGCCTGTGCTCCGCAACGGGAGAGGCCACAGCAGTGAGAGGCCCGCGTACCGCAAAAAAAAAAAGTCATCTCTTGCGTACATTTTAATGTTTGATCATTTTTGTGAGTGATTTGGAGAAAGTAAGTGGAGTTAAAAATGTTCTATCGTTTAAAAATTGGATCTTAAAATACCTAAGATAATCATTTTGATTGGGCTTTGAACCTGGCCATCTTTATTCTGAAACTGTAAGGTTGTCCACATGAAATCTTTCTCATTCTGAGTGACAATAAATGAAGCGTGTAGATAGTAGTGAAGTTTAGAATATATACAAAGCTATGTATATAAGTCATTAAAAATTACTTTTTGCCTGGAGGGTTGGTTTGTTTTTCGCCGAACAACCTTCCTCCAAATGGTGTCTTTCAGGTTTAGGATTTGGCGCTGTTCAGTTGTCTGCAGGTATATGAAAAATAAAAAGTTATGGTTATTAATTTTTCACGTTGCTTTACCATGTGTGGAAAAACTTGCAGTACATTATGTGATTCCTTTGAGAAGCTTGTACTTACTAAAGATTATAAAGTTATCTTGTGGGTATGTACAACATACTTTGCCAGTTCTGTGGGTTAGACTTGAAGAGTTTATTAAAGATTATACTATGTTGAGTATTACTGATTACTTTCAAAATTGAGTATTACTTATTAAAGATTTACTATATTGAGTAAATTGGAAAAAAAATCTGATGTTAAATTTTCACTTGAAAGTTTATAGTCCTCAGAGAAGTAAACTTGGTTTTTATGGGAATTGGCATTGTAGGAAAGGGGAATTGTAAGAAGTTTTTAACATTTAAAAATTGCTTCCCTGGGGGCTTCCCTGGTGGCGCAGTGGTTGAGAGTCCACCTGCCGATGCAGGGGACACGAGTTCGTGCCCCGGTCCGGGAGGATCCCACATGCCACGGAGCGACTGGGCCCGTGAGCCATGGCCGCTGAGCCTGCGTGTCTGGAGCCTGTGCTCCGCAATGGGAGAGGCCACAACAGTGAGAGGTCCGCGTACCGAAGGGGGAAAAAAATTGCTTACCTGGTTTTTAACTTCTTTATAATAAAATGTGTTTTTTAACTGAGATATATGATAATATTTGAAGTGGATTTTTTTTTAAAGTCCAGTGGTTCTTAAAGTGTAGTTCCCAGTCATGTAGTGTCACGTGGGAACTTGTTAGAAATGCAGATTCTTGGGCCTGACTTACTGAATTAATAAGTGGGGCTAGAACTTGAGAAGCATTATTTTAGACTAACAGAATTGGCATATTATGTGCTTAATTGTATGAAACTTGTTTCCAGTTTTTGGCTCATGTCTGACATACTTGTTTCACTTTGTGGCCTTAAGGAAATGTGTTTTTACTGGACACTTTTAAATTAAATAAAAGGAAGCTATCTGTAAGGATAAAAAGGAGTAGTGTACAACAGGGATAGGCAGACTTTTTCTATAAAGGTCAAGAGTAAATATTGAGGCTTTGCGGGCCATGCAGTCTCAGCTGCAACTGCTCAACTCTGCTGTTGCAGGAAAGCAGCCAGACAATGTGCAAATGAATGAGTGTGCTGTGTTTTGATAAAACTTCATTTATGGACACTGACATTTGAATTTTATGTTATATTCATGTGTCATGAAATATTATTTTACTTTTAATTTTTTCCCAGCCATTTAAAAAATGTAAAAACCATTCTTAGCTTGTGGGCCACACAGAAACAGGCAGTAGACTGGATTTTACCAACCTCTGGTCTCAGGGATTTCATGTAAAATAAAGCATTCCGGACTTCCCTGGTGGTGCAGTGGTTAAGAATCTGCCTGCCAGTGCAGGGGACACGGGTTCAAGCCCTGGTCCGGGAAGATCCCACATGCCGCAGAGCAGCTAAGCCTGTGTGCCACAACTACTGAGCCTGTGCTCTAGAGCCCGCGAGCCACAACTTCTGAGCCCGCGTGCTGCAGCTACTGAGCCCGCATGCTGCAACTACTGAAGCCCACGTGCCTAGAGCCTGTGCTCCGCAGCAAGAGAAACCATGACAATGAGAAGCCCCACTCACTGCAACTAGAGAAAGCCTGGACACAGCAACGAAGACCCAGTGCAGCCAAAAATAAATAAAATTTAAAAAAATAAAAATAAAGCATTCCAACAAAATACCAGTCTTCATCAAAGTTAACTGCATGCTGGCTGTTCTATTTAGAGTGGAAAGCTAATATACCTGAACAAATAAAAATTTGCGAGGATACTAAGCTTTAAGAAGAATTGCCCTTTTATATTACGCTCTTTGATTGACAGTAGCACATTTTGAGAGCCAGTCAACCTAAGGTGTAGTAATTAATGTTAGACTGTGTAGCTGATATTTTGCTGTATATGTATCACTTAGACATTATTTATTGCAAGAGAAACATTATCTTGAAATGTTGGGTGGTACTGGGAAAGAGGTTTTTTCCAGGAAGAAAACTTTAGTTTTTTAATGGAAGGAAGTATAGATGTTTTTTCCTGCTCAGAATTGGAGGTTAAAAAAAAAAAATTAATGATGGCTTTTCAAAGTGATAGTGAGTGCTTAATACTAAGTTAAATTTTTACATTTAATTGAACTCAGTAATTTATGCTTTCACTGTCATGTACCCTTTATCTTTCCTTGCTGTAATGCTCGCTTGCTGTCTACCACGAATTTGGCCTTCTTGACATTATTCACATTAGCATGGATAACTTTTCATGTACATTTGTTTTAAAAAAATTTTATTGTGGTAAAAAACTTATAAAATTTACCATCCTAACCATTTTTAAGTGCCCACACATGTATTTTTTTTAATGCATAAAAACAACCATTTTATTATGCTTAGAGTTCCTGTGTGTCTGGAATTTGGATGGGCCCAGTTGTCTCTGCTCAGTGGTGTCTGGGGCCTTGACTGGGGATATTTGATGATTGGGGGTGACCTGACAGCTGGGGGCCACAATCACCTGGAATCATCTTTACTCATGTGTCTGGTGGTTGTGCTGTCAGTCTTCTGAACAGCAGCTGGGGCCTCTCCATGTGGCCTCTCAGTGTAGCCTGGGCTTCCTCAGTATGGTGATGTCAGAGTGGTTGGACTTTATTGTTTTTCAGGGCTCCAAAGGTGGGTGTCCCAAAAGAACTGTATGGAAGCTGCATGATCTTTTTTGATTTATCTTCAGAAGTCACACAGCATCACTTCTGTTGCATTCTAATGATTTTAAACGAGTCACTGAGGATGGTCCTGATTCAATAGAGGAGGGCCATAGATCCCTACCTCTTGTTGAGAGGAGTATCAAAGAATTTGTGGACTTGTTTGAAAAACTGTAATACAGTTGGCTCTCTGGCCACATGCGAAATATAGGGGCCAGTATGTCTCATTCCATTATATTAGGTTGGCCAGAAAGTTCGTTCGGGTTTTTCTGTTACATCTTATGGAAAAACCTGAACAAACTTTTAGGCCAATTCAGTAGCATCAGGCTCAAGTTTGAGGTCCAGGATCTCACCATCTAATTTAGGTCCAGGTGCAGATGAGCTGACACTTGGGTTTGGTTTCTTGGGCATAGTATTTCTCATTCTTAAGATGTGTTAACTGAAAGGACATGTTATCTATCCCTCCCCACGGCTCCCAGTATTTATGTAAGTGTCTCAGACACTTAAAAATCTGCCACCAGGCCAGTACTTAGGTACTGGGAAGTAAGCTAACATTGTCTTCCTTTGTCTTCTGCACAGTTGCCCCAGTTTTTGAGTCTCTGTCTTTATCTTGCAGTATGTTCATGCGGATGCTCCTACCAATAAAACACTGGCTGGGCTGGTGGTACAGCTTCTCCAGTTCCAGGAAGATGCCTTTGGGAAACATGTCACCAACCCGGCCTTCACCAAACTCCCTGTAAGTACATCAGCTTATCACACTGGGACATCTTCAGTTTCTGTACTCTTGGGTGCAGCCTACAGCTCTTTATTTTGCTGCTGCTATCCTATAGAATAGGAAAAAGGAGGAATCGCTACAGAATTTTAGCTATAGAACACTATTGCTTTTGAACTGTAGGAAGCATCTCTTTCAGAAGTCATTTAAAATTTGCATTAAACATCACAACAATTATTACCTAGACTTAACTGTTAACATTTTACTATGTTGTAGTTTCCTTATTGTCTTTACTGTACTAAGTCTTTTCCATTTTTTCCTCCTGATTCAGTTCTTGTGGCTAGAATGTTGTTTCTTGGAATCTTTTTATATTTTGTAGGTGGGATTCTTCTGAGCTTATGTGGGAATATGATTCTGTTCTCCTTGCAGTTGGTATTTTGACTGAAAGTTTGGCTTGGTATAGAAATATTGGGTTATGCCTTATTTCCTTTTGTAATTTGAAGGTTTTGTTCTTCTCAACATTTTTTTTTTTTTTACTTTTTTCCCTTTTGTTTCCTGGTGCGCGAGGAGAGGGCATTAACTTTATTTTTATTTATTTATTTATTTATTTAAGATGTTGGGGGTAGGAGTTTATTAATTAATTAATTAATTTATTTTTGCTGTGTTGGGTCTTCGTTTCTGTGCGAGGGCTTCCTCCAGTTGTGGCAAGCGGGGGCCACTCTTCATCGCAGTGCGCGGGCCTCTCACTATCGCGGCCTCTCTTGTTGCGGAGCACAGGCTCCAGACGCGCAGGCTCAGTAGTTGTGGCTCACGGGCCTAGTTGCTCCGCGGCATGTGGGATCCTCCCAGCCCAGGGCTCGAACCTGTGTCCCCTGCATTAGCAGGCAGATTCTCAACCACTGCGCCACCAGGGAAGCCCCTCAACATTTGATTTTGTAGAGAAAAATCTGATACTACTTGTTGATTTCCCCCTTTTTTTAATTTTTGAAATTTATTTATTTATTTATTTATGGCTGCGTTGGGTCTTTGTTGCTATGCGTGGGCTTTCTCTAGTTGCGGCGAGTGGGGGCCACTCTTCGACGTGGTGTGCAGGCTTCTCACTGCAGTGGCTTCTCGCTGCGGAGCACAGGCTGTAGGTGTGCGGGCCTCAGTAGTCGTGGCATGCGGGCTCAGTAGTTATGGCTCGCCAGCTCTAGAGTGCAGGCTCAGTAGTTGTGGCGCTCGGACTTAGGTGCTCCGTGGCATGTGGAATCTTCCCGGACTGGGGCTCAAACCCATGTCTCCTGCACTGGCAGGCGGATTCTTAACCACTGCGCCACCAGGGAAGTCCCTGATTTCCCCTTTTAATACTGATCTTTAAAATTCATAAATATGGGGCCTCCCTGGTGGCGCAGTGGTTGAGAGTCCGCCTGCCGATGCAGGGGATACGGGTTCATGCCCCGGTCTGGGAGGATCCCATATGCCGCGGAGCGGCTGGGCCCGTGAGCCATGGCCGCTGGGCCTGCGCGTCCGGAGCCTGTGCTCCACAACGGGAGAGGCCACAACAGTGAGAGGCCCGCATACCGCAAAAAAAAAAAAAAAAAAAAAAAAAAATTCATAAATATGTCTAGTTATCGTATGTCATGATCCGAAGACTCAGTTATGTTTCTTTAGCTCAGGGAACATTCAGTCTGTTAGTCTTCTCTGCCATCCTGTATTTCTTTATATTTTTGAACTCTGATTGTACAAATACTAGATTTCCGGGAACTATCTGTCCTATATTTTCCCATAATTTTTGTCTTCCATTTCTCTGATTCGGGTTTTTGTAGTTTCCAGTCTGCTGTTTGTTGCCTCTACTGAATTTATTATTGGTAGACTTTTTTATAAATCTCCAAAGTTTCCAATTTGTGTGTTCTTATTTCATCACTAAACTTTTTGTTTTAATAACTCACTGATTTCTCAGATATAATTGAGAATAAAAAAGATTGTTTTATTGATATTGCAGTAAATCTGTTCATTTCACTTATGGTATTTTTGTTATCCAGAAATTTATTTTCATTAAATATATGGATGTATTTTTTTGAATCACGTTGGGAAGCTTTCTCCACTTGTAGGTGATAAAGGATTTCAGCCATGTGTTCTTCTAGTATTTGTAGAAGAACAAATTTCTACACTATTTGTAGGTGTCATTTTTTACATGTAACTCTGTTATCCATTTAGAATTTATCTTGGTATTCATTGTGAGCAGTGGATCCAGTGCTCACAAAAAAAAAAAAGCAGTTTTATCTTTTTTCCATATGATCATCTGGTTAACCCAACAACATTTATTAAAGGGTGCTGCTTTTCTGCATGATTTCTTTTTTTTAAGATTTTTTTTGATGTGGATCTTTTTTTGTTAAATTTATTTTATTTTTGGCTGTGTTGAGTCTTTGTTGCTGTGTGTGAGCTTTTGTCTAGTGGGGCGAGCAGGGGCTACTCTTCATTGTGGAGCACGGGCTCTAGGCGTGTGGGCTTCAGTAGTTGTGGCGTGTGGGCTTAGTTGCTCCGTGGCATGTGGGATCTTCCCAGACCAGGGCTCGAACCTGTGTCCCCTGCATTGGCAGGCAGATTCTTTTTTTTTTTTGCGGTATGCAGGCCTTTCACTGTTGTGGCCTCTCCCGCTGCGGAGCACAGGCTCCGGACGTGCAGGCTCAGCGGCCATGGCTTACGGGCCCAGCCGCTCCGCAGCATGTGGGATCTTCCCGGACCAGGGCACGAACCCGTGTCCCTTGCATCGGCAGGCAGACTGTCAACCACTGCGCCACCAGGGAAGCCCTGGCAGGCAGTTCTTACCCACTTTGCCACCAGGGAAGCCCTGATGTGGGCCATTTTTAAAGTCTTTATTGAATTTGTTACAATATTACTTCTATTTTATATTTTGTTTTTTTGGCCATGAGGCATGTGGGATCTTAGCTCTCTGACCAGGGATTGAACTCATACCCTCTGCATTGGAAGGTGAAGTTTTTTTTAAATAATGTTTGTTTTTATACTGCTTTTATTTTATTTTTTAAATTATTTATTTATTTATTTATTTTTGACTTAGTTGCGTCTTAGTTGCAGCGTACGGGCTCCTCCTTGCGGTGCGGGGGCTTCTCTCTAGTTGTGGCATGTGGGCTTAGTAGTTGCAGCACACGGGCTTAGTTGCCCCGTGGCATGTGGGATCTTAGTTCCCCAACCAGGGGTTGAACCCACGTCCCCTGCATTGGAAGGTGGATTGTTAACCACTGGACCGCCAGGGAAGTCCTTTCCTCACTGATTTGAGTTCAGCAAATATTTAGCATTTGATTATGTGCCAAGTTCTGAGAATTCAAGGAGTAATACAGTGTATTGTTTGTCTTCAGGGGGCTTACTTACCCTCTAGTGACCTATATGAATAGAACCTTTGACTTTCCTCATGGCAGGAAATGTTTTCCAAGGGAAAGGACATTTGAACTGAGTCCTGAAAGTAGAGTGTGAGTTCTTTAGGGGCATGCTGGAAGATCGGATTTTCAGGCAGTGATAGCAACATATAAAAGCCTAAAGGCTTTTAATGTAGTTGCAAATAGTTCAACAGGGTTAGAACTGAGGGACAGTAGGCAGAAATATGGGCCAGAATCAGTCATAAAATGACAGGTTTACTGTGTTAGAAGTGTGGCTTTTATCTTGAAAGTGATTAGGAAACACAGCAAGGGGGTAGAACTTTGTGATTTTTGTGTGTGTGTGTGGGGGGGGAGGGTGGGTTGTGGGGCTGAAATAAGAAAGAATTGACTGGGATGACTACACTGAGCAGATTGCTTTCTCCCTACGATGGAAGCCAGAGTATAAAAGCAGGTTTCTGGAGAAAGGTACTCAGTTTAGTCTGTGTTGAGGTTGGCTCTCCTCTAGGTACCTCAGGTTTAGAAATCCTATAGGTAGTTGGAAATGAGATCTGGAGTTCTAGAGAACAGGTTGAATTAGAGGAAGAGATTTGGGAATTACTGGGTACTGGTTGAATTCACATTTGCAGAGCAAGATCATTCCTTTTATTTTAATTATTTTTTAGCTAATGCTTTCAAAATACCTATTTCTTAATATGTGATTTAAGTTATATATATGTGTAGTATATTGGCATTATAGTAAGTACATGCATATAATTTATAAATACATGGTTAGATACTGGAGGTACTTGATCATTTTTTAACAAATGGGAACTACTCCACTGGATAATCAGCATATTTCATTTTCTGAACTATGTGACCAATTGAGGTTTTTGGGTAACTTAAAATTAATTGAAAGTAAAAATTTGCAAGAGTAGTATAAAGAACTTTCACTTTCATTTAGAATCCCCAATTTTTAGCATTTAACCACATTTGCTTTACCATCGTCTTTTTCTCTGCGTGTTTGGGCATATTATTCTGAATCATTTGAAAGCTCCATGTTCCTTTACCTCCAAATACTTGAGTGTTTATTTCCTGTTCTCTTATATTATCAACTGGATTAGAGTTATCAAATCAGGAACTGGTTGAAGTTTTCATCATTTAAAACACTGTAATATAATACAGATAACATTTTATCAAGTATAAAATCATTTAGAATAAAATTTACATGTAGCTTTATATGAAGTATTATATGTAAGGTGATTCACATTGTGTTTTTGGTATTTCTAATTAGGATTGTATGAGTGTCTTAAAAAACAGTATTTACAAGGGACTTTATTTGTGGAATATTTAACTCCAGGGAAGTAAACCATTATTGTTTTTCCAGATTTTAAAGATTAGAGAAGAATATTTTTAGGAATAAACCAGAATTAAAAATAATTCATGACTTAGTGCCATTGGGACCAGATGTACTTCTTTTTCTCTCAGAATAGTGTTTAGCTTTTTTCCAAATGAAAGGGATTGATATAATGTGTAATGGTGTAAAAAACAAAGATGGAGGAGAGAGACAATAAAGCAGAGAATGTTTTAGTGAAACATGTAAGCTATTTACCTTAAAAAGCTTTTTTTCCTGAATAAACTGGAGTGGTGTAGGAGTTCACTGTTTGGGCTGGGTTTTTTTTTTTTTTTTTTTTTTTTTTTGATTTTTTAAAAATCAGAATGGAACTTCATGTACTAACCTTCCTAAGTCATATTGGATATTAAACAGCTGGCTCAACATAGGGTAGGTTCTATCTAGTGCTAATTGAGAAGTTAGAAAGATTTAGGGGAAAAAAGTACTTTGTAAGGCTAAAAATATATTGCATAGGCAAACATAATATGAATTGAAATATTTTTTACCTCCACAAGTAAAAATTCTTGTTATTCCCTAATCCCTCAAGGCTTAGTACATTTGCATGCATAACACAAACATAATTGTAACTACAGGCTAGACAATTTTGTATTCTACTTTTAAATTTATATTTAATTTATTTATTAAAAATTTTTATTAGAGTATAGTTGATTTACAATGTTGTGTTAGTTTCAGCTGTACAGCATAGTGATTGTTTTATATATATATATATATATATATATATATATATATATATATATATATACACATATATTCATTCTTTTTCAGATTCTTTTCCCATGTAGGTTATTATAGAAAATTGAGTGGAGTTCCCTCTGCTATACAGTAGGTCCTTGTTGGTTATCTATTTTAAGTTCATTTATATCATTTTTAAATTTTATTTTATTTATTTATTTATTCATTTTGCTTGCCCCAGGTCTTAGCTGCGGCACGCAGGATCTTCATTGCGGCATGCGGGATCTTTAGTTGTGGCATGCGGACTTCTTAGTTGCAGCATGAGAACTCTTAGTTGTGGCGTGCATGTGGGATCTTGTTCCCCAGCCAGGGATTGAACCTGGGCCCCCTGCACTGGGAGCACAGGGTCTTAGCCACTGGACCACCAGGGAAGTCCCTATATCATTTTTTTAAATTAGATTGCACATATGAGTGATATCATATGATATTTGTCTTTCTCTGTCTGACTTACTTCACTTAGTATGAAAATCTCTAGGTCCATCCACATTGCTGCAAATGGCATGATTTCGTTCTTTTTTATAGGTAAGTAATATTCCATTGTATATATATACCACATCTTATTTATCCATCCACCTGTCAGTGGATATTAAGTTGCTTCCATGTCTTGGTTATTGTAAATAGTGTTGCAGTGATCATTGGGGTTCATATATCTTTTTTTTTTTTTTAATAAATTTATTTATTTATTTTTGGCTGTGTTGGGTCTTCGTTTCTGTGCGAGGGCTTTCTCCAGTTCTGGTGAGCGGGGGCCGCTCTTCACCGCGGTGCGCGGGCCTCTTACTGTCATGGCCTCTCCCGTTGCGGAGCACAGGCTCCAGACGCGCAGTCTCGGTAGTTGTGGCTCACAGACTTAGTTGCTCCACGGCATGTGGGATCTAACCAGACTAGGGCTCGAACCCGTGTCCCCTGCATTGGCAGGCAGATTCCCAACCCCTGCGCCGCCAGCGAAGCCCCATATATCTTTTTGAATTATGGTTTTCTTCAGATATATACACAGGAGTCGGATTGCTGGATCAGGTGGTAGTTCTAATTTTAGTTTTTTAAGGAACCTCCATGCTGTTCTCCATAGTGGCTGTACCAATTTACATTCCCACCAACAGTGTAGGAGATTTCTCTTTTCTCCACACCCTCTCCGGTATTTATTGTTGGTAGACTTTTTGATGATGGCCGTTCTGACTGGGGTTAGGTAATATGTCATTGCAGTTTTGATCTGCATATCTCTGATAATTAGTGTGTATCCTTGCCTCTTTCGTCATGTATTAATTGACCATAGGTGCATGGGTTGTATTCTACCTTTTAAAATAGATCATAAGGGGACTTCACTGGTGGCGCAGTGGTTAAGAATCCGCCTGTCAATGCAGGGGACACGGGTTTGAGCCCTGGTCCAGGAGGATCCCACATGCCGTGGAGCAACTAAGCCCGTGCGCCACAAGTACTGAGCCCGTGTGCTACAGCTACTGAAGCCTGTGTGCCTAGAGCCTGTGCTCCACAACAAGAGAAGCCACTGCAATGAGAAGCCCGCGCATCAAAACAAAGAGTAGCCCCCGCTCACTGCAACTAGAGAGAGCCTGTGCGCAGCAACGAAGACCCAACACAGCCAAAATAAATAAATAAATAAATAAAATACCAAAAAAATAAAATTTCATTTTACTTTATTTTTTTATTGAAGTATAGTTGATTTACAATTTGTTAATTACTGTTGTACAACAAAGTGATTCAGTTATACACGCATATAGTCTTTTTTTATATTCTTTTCTGTTATGACTTATCCTGGGATATTGAATATAGTTCTCTGTGCTACTGAATATAGTTCTCTGACCTTGTTGTTTATCTATTCTATATATAAAAGCTTACATCTGTTAACCCCCCCAAAATATGGAACACTTAACAAATTGAGAGTCATCCTTGTGCAGGGGCCATGCTAATCTTCTCTGTATTGTTCTGATTTTAGTATGTGCTGCCACAGCAAGCACTCCTGTAACTTTTTTTTAAAGTATTATTTTAAGTTTTGGAGATCAGCACTAAAATATGGTTGTCTTTAATCCAACTTCAGTCAGAAGTCTTGATAGACTTTAAAACCAGTTGATTTTGCCTAAAATAAAGCTCATTCATTTCTTTTTTTTTTTTATTTTTTATTTTTTATTTTTTTTATTTTTTTGCCATACGCGGGCCTCTCACTGTTGTGGCCTCTCCCGTTGCGGAGCACAGGCTCCGGACGCGCAGGCCCAGCGGCCATGGCTCACAGGCCCAGCCGCTCCGCGGCATGTGGGATCTTCCCGGACCGGGGCACGAACCCGCGTCCCCTGCATCGGCAGGCGGACTCTCAACCACTGCGCCACCAGGGAAGCCCCTTTTTTTTTTAAAATTAACTTTTTTGGGCTGTGCCGGGTCTTAGTTGCGGCACGTGGGATCTCTACTTGAGGCACGGGCTCAGTAGTTGTGGCGCACGGGCTTAGTTGCCCTGTGGCATGTGGGATCTTAGTTCCCCAAGCAGGGATTGAACCCGCGTCCCCTGCATTGGAAGGTGGCTTTTTAACTACTGGACCACTAGGGAGGTCCCTCATTTATTTTATTTTTTAATTTAATTTAATGTATTTATTTTTGGTTGCATTGGGTCTTTGTTGCTGCATGTGGGCTTTCTCTAGTTGTGGTGAGCGGGGGCTACTCTTCATTGCAGTGCATGGGCTTCTCATTGCGGTGGCTTCTCTTTGTTGCAGAGCATGGGCTCTAGGTGCGCGGGCTTCAGTAGTTGTGGCATGTGGGCTCAGTAGTTGTGGCTTGTGGCCTCTAGAGTGCATGCTCAGTAGTTGTGGCGCATGGGCTTAGTTGCTCTGCGGCATGTGGGATCTTCCCAGACCAGGGCTCGAACCCGTGTCCCCTGCATTGGCAGGTGGATTCTTAACCACTGTGCCACCAGGGAAGCCCCCTTATTCATTTCTTTTCTTTTTTTGTTTTTTATAAATGTACTTACTTTATTTGTTTATCTTTGGCTATGTTGGGTCTTCATTGCTGTGCATGGACTTTCTCTAGTTGCGGCAAGCAGGGGCTACTCTTCGTTGAGGTGCTCAAGCTTCTTGTTGCGGAGCACAGGCTCTAGGATTGTGGACTTCAGTTTTTGTGGCACATGGGCTCAGTAGTTGTGGCTTGAGAGCTCTAGAGTGCAGGCTCAGTAGTTGTGGCGCATGGGCTTAGTTGCTCCATGGCATGTGGGATCTTCCCAGACCAAGAATTGAACCTGTGTCCCCTGCCTTGGCAGGTGGATTCTTAACCACTGTACCACGAGGGAAGCCCTCATTCATTTCTTAAATTGAAATAATGTAAGATACTGAATCTCCACCAAATAGTTTCTTGAACCAGGTGTTATGGGAAGAGCCCTGAGCTTAGGAATTAAATAGCCATATACTACCACTCTTCAACCTTGTGTGAAGGCACTTCGACCTGCAATACCATTTCTGGGAACGTGTTCCTTGCCCTACTGATCCCATGGCATAGTTGTTAGAATCACATGATGTGTGAGAATAAAAGCTCTTTGAGAAATTAGAAGTAGTATGTAGTACTTTAAGACATAAAAAGTAGATTGCTGACTTGTGTAGCAAAAGTGTTTTTGAGGGGCTTCCCTGGTGGTGCAGTGGTTAAGAGTCCGCCTGCCGATGCAGGGGACACGGGTTTGTGCCCCGGTCTGGGAAGATCCCACATGCCGCGGAGCGGCTAGGCCCGTGAGCCATGGCCGCTGAGCCTGCGCGTCTGGAGCCTGTGCTCCGCAGCGGGAGAGGCCACAACAGTGAGAGGCCCACGTATCGCCAAAAAAAAAAAAAAAAAAAAGTGTTTTTGGTAAAAGGAAAAATGTACATGTAAGGCATACATATTATTTAAACATTTATTATACTAGTTTGCTATCAACTCCAGTTCTTTTTTTTGTGTGTGTGGTACGCGGGCCTCTCACCGCTGCAGCTTCTCCCATTGTGGAGCACTTCGGACATGCAGGCTCAGTGGCCATGGCTCACGGGCCCAGCTGCTCCACGGCATGTGGGATCCTCCCGGACCAGGGCACGAACCCGTGTCCCCTGCATCGGCAGGCGGACTCTCAACCACTGTGCCACCAGGGAAGCCCTCAACTCCAGTTCTTAAGGAAGGTCCCAAAAAGCCATGTCTTCTTGTTTCTCTTCAACTTATGTTCCAGAGATAGTGTATTTTGTGTAAATGAGCTGTGAACCTGAGAACTAACAGAATGCTGTAGTGCCCTTTGAATTAAAGCCAGATTTTTCAGTTGAACATCGATAAGTCTTGCTTTACCTTCTTACTCACTGCAAGTGTTTAGTATGTATTTATTGGTTGATGTACCTTTGCTGTGATGTTAGTAACTGTCTCAAAGACAGGGAGAGTGGAAGGCTCTTTAAAAAAATAAGCTAGAGAGCTGAACCATATTTACTTTCTGAAATTGAGCTTTTCTTAAAATATCTACAAAAATGTAAAGCACAATACTGACTGATTTTAAAGCAACTATCAGAACTCAGTGAAATGATTATTACTTTTCAAAAGGAAATACGTTGAGGAGATTGATACACAAAGTTTCAAGGGACTATCATTAAAATTTTTGGAATTGATTTTCAAATTGTCATAGGAACTTATATAGGGTTTTTATATCTATCTTTGGTGGAATGTAATGAATACTTTAAGGGTAAAATTTGTTGTCAAAGCCAGTTCTAACAAATAAGGTCATGTGATTCAGCTGGGTGGTACTATTTTGGGACATTTTAAACAAGTCACAGTCTGTAGGCTATCTCTCAGTGATACTTTGGAATTTCTACCCATTAAGTGTGACTGACTTCATGGCAGGAATTCTCATGAACTTGGTCAGTCTGGTGTAGAGGAAAGGATGGGAGTTTGAGGACTGTCACTTCAATGATCTGTTTCCTTTATTTGAGTCAATAAACCATGCTTTGTGCTAAATAAATTTTAGGGAAAAGAAAATTAATAAGAAAAGGCTTAGAGTCGTCAGAAAAAGGAGTTGGATCTGATTCTTGGTTTTATAATTGTTCCCTTCAGAGTACCTGAGTGGCAGGAATAAATGGGCAGGTCTAAGAGGAATCTGTTGTCTTCAGATTTTTCACTTAGAACAGTTTTTCCTGATAGACTTATTTTTGAGCTTTCTGCTCCTGAAAGTGTTCTGTGGCAAAGAAGCATTAGAAAACTAGGAATCAGCGAACATTATGGTCCCTACAGGTTTAAGTATTTTTTTATCTGTATCTGAGAATGGTATTGTTTTGCCAAGATCATGCTAAATTCTAGGACTTTCTGGAATGGGGGAGGAAAAGACCACGATTAGCATGTAAGTCTGAGAAGCAAGAACAAAAGTACTTGTGGAGACAAATCACTCATCTTAGTCACCACAGGAGTGATACTACACTCTTGGAGTGACTGGAGAAGTTCCTGATGTCCATGGGGTCCAATCTAGTAGGGAGGGCAAAACTGTAAAGACTTCAGACTGCAGCCTGGATCTCCTTAGAACAAGGACATTATCTTACAAATACAGTTATCAAATTTAGGAAATTTAACATTGACACAATACCGTTATCTACTATATAATCTGTCTTCACATTTCACTAATTATCTCAGAAATGTTTCTTATAAGATCTAAACCAAGATCCCACATTTTAGTTATATCTCTTTAGTCATGATTAATTTGAAATAGTTCAGCCTATGTCTTTGTCATTCATGACTTAAATTTTTAACCACTGGACCGCCTGTTCTTCATGACTTAAATTTTTGAAGCATACAGACAAATGTTAGATTTGTAAAATTCTTCCATGTTATTACTTGTAGTTGCAGTTTGTTCATTCTGGTTACTGTTTAAGGGTTTGGCAAATTTTTTCTTAAAGGGACAGATGGTAAATATTTTAGGCTTGCAGGTATATGGACTCTGTCACAACTACCCAACTCTGTTGTAGCATAAAAAGCAGCCAGAGACAATTACCTACATGAGTAGGTGTGACTGTGTTCAAATGAAAATTTTAAAAATGGGCAGCTTGGTAATAATTTGGTATCCCTTGTTGCATAGTATTTCACTGTGGGCATATTGCACAATTTATTTATCCATTCTACCATTGATGGGTTTTTGGGGTTATTTCCAGTTTAGGGCTATTGCAAATAGTGCTGCTGTGAATATTTTTGCATATGTCTTCTGGTAAACATAGGTATTTATGTCAGTTACACTCCCACATGTGGAATTGCTGGGTCACGGGGTGCATGTTCAGCTTTAGCAGATATGGCCAGTTTTCCAGAACCCTTGTGCCAATTTATACTCTCACATGCAGTGTACAGTGTACAAGCGTTCTAATGCTCTACTTTCTCACCAATGCTTGTAAGTTGTCTGTCTTTTTAATTTTAGTTTTTTGGCGGATTTGTGGTGATACACATTGTTTTGTAGTTGCTGATAACTAATGAAGTTGAGCACCCTTTTATATTTTGCACCATTGGGCTGTTCTCTTCTGTTTTTTACCAATTTTTTAAAAAACTTAATTATTTTTGGCTGCATTGGGTGTTCATTGCTGTGCGCGGGCTTTCTGTAGTTGCGGCAAGCAGGGGCTACTCTTCGTTGTAGTGCGCAGGCTTCTCATTGCAGTGGCTTCTCTTGTTGCGGAGCATGGGCTCTAGGTGCACGGGCTCCAGTAGTTGTGGCACGCAGGCTCGGTAGTTGTGGCTCGTGAGCTCTAGAGCGCAGGCTCAGTAGTTGTGGTGCATGGGCTTAGTTGCTCCGCGGCATGTGGGATCTTCCCAGATCAGGGCTTGAACCTGTGTCCCCTGCATTGACAAGGGGATTCTTATCCACTGTACCACCAGGGAAGCCCCTGATGTGTTTCTCGAAGCTGAGGATTTATATCCTTTAAAATTTCTCAGAAACTTTAGCTTTTATTCTTCTGTGTCTAGTTGTCTAATTTTCTGTCAGCTGTGCTTTTACTTTCATTGGATGGGTTACATATATATATTTCTCAAGCCTTTCTCTCTTTTTTAGTGTCCTTAATCACTTTATGTATTCTAATTTTACAAGCTCTGTCATGTTGTTTCTATTATCTGAAAATGTTAGGATTCTAATCTTGCTGTTAGCTTTGTCTGTTGACTTAAAAACACTTAATTATGTTTGAATTGTGGCCTGTCAGTTCTCTTTTGGTGGATGTTTATTTGGGAATCCTGTTGACCTGGGTTGAGAATTTGCTCATTAAGGCATTTCAGAGGACTCGCCAACTTTAGGACCGATTCTTTTTTGTTTGTTTGTTTTGGCTGCACTGTGCAGTGTGCTTGATCTTAGTTCAGGGGATCAGGGATGCAGCCTGTGCCCCCTGCATTGGGAGTGCGCAGTCTTAACCACTGGATGACCAGGGAAGTCCCTAGGACCAATTCTTATGTTAATTTGGCAAGGGGTTCCTACACTAAGTATTGATAGTGTATGTCTCCAACTCAAATTATCTTGAGGCGGAAGCTTGTTTTCCTCCTTAGTTTTTAGCTGGCATATATTTTTTCTAGCTTATCCTTTCCCTAATGGTGCAGCCTGTTGATACCCCTGGTGTTATGTGTGTATGTGTGTGGTAGGTGATTGTCTTAGTGCTAATGTCCTCACTTGCATAGGTCTGTAGTCTTACTTCCTGACCCTGTAGAGAAACTCAGACCCTAGCATTTAGGTTATCAAGGTTGATGTTACTTACCTATTTAATCCCATTATCCCCAGCCTCCTGTCACCCTAGAATTTTAGTTTTTAACTCAACAAAATTGCCACTTTGACTTTTAGTTTGATTTTTTTTTTTCTTATTTTTGTCCCTGGGGATTTGTTCTCCTTCTAATTCAGCTACACATTTAAAATAATGTCTGTATTTTTTATCCAACATGTATTTTTAGTGGTAGGGTTTTCTGGTTATTTAGCCTGCCATATTGCTAGAGCCAGCAACACCTTTTCATCTGTAAAATGGGGTGAAGACAGTGAACTTGTGAGGAGTAAATGAGGTAATATATATAAAGTGCCTCATGGTAAATTCTCAGTAATTGGTAGTAATTATAATACTTTTTGTTCTCCTCAAGGATAAGAATACTACACCAGTGATTACCTAGGATTAGAGGTGATAATTATAACACTATTATCATTTCTTTTATTAATAAACTTGGGAAATGTTTCTAGAAAGCATTGTTTTAACTCAAAGCAGTTAAAATACATAAAGAAACTTATGGAATGTTTAGTGTCTTTGTACTTTGTGAGGTAAAAGGATTCTGGACTCTAAGTGATAGGTTTTTTCAATTTATGAAGATGACTGTGATCTTCTGTTAACATTCTTGGTTTCTGGCTCATGTTCAGTTTCCGCTCCTTTATTCACTTCCTCACATCTGCTTTCTGGCACAGTCGTTCATTGATTAATAGACCCAAACATGGCATTATAAATGTGTATATTCTCCTCACACAAACGTATACCATTGTCGTCCTTTTTACTGCACGTTGGCACTACCTTGTCTTTAATGAATAAGTCAAAAAATAAAGAAATAAGGACACTACGGCACAAGGTTAAAGCACTTTTAAGTATTTCAGTTAGGTTTATCTTTTTTAAGGTTTACTCAGCTCAGCAGAATTTTAAGTGGGCTGTATAAATAGGTAGGATGAGACCACTTTATATACATCCAGAATAAGATTAGATTAAATTTCCAATTTAGTCAGAGATGTAGCAGCTTATCAAAAGCAGTGTGGTCACACAACTGGGAATAGAAGCAGCCTGTTAGAGCTGTCCCTGACCCCCAGAGTCTCTAATTGGGGTATGCAGCTGCTTAGATAACTCACCAAAGGCAGGCTGCCTTTGCTGGCTCTGGAAGGCTCAAGTTTCGGTACCCTATTAATTTTTAGGTTTTTCAGTACTAATCAAGAGGAATTTACTCTTAACAATCTGGCTTCTTCAGAGAATGTTTAAGAACTTGAGCTCTGATATTTGAACCACATCCAGCGGCAGCTTGAGCAGACCCTGTTCAGGGTGAGTGTAGTTGGGATGAGGATTGAATGAGGAAGTACAGTCAGGGGCCAGTGGGTGTCCCTGAGAAGTCTCTTGTCTCTGCCTCCAGCTTTCCATCCCCTGACTCTGGTCTACTACACTTTTATGTGGGTGATACTGATACTGAGCTTGTCAGGAGGACCAGAATCCCAAATCCATTTCCATGAAAGCTCTAAGAATCCTTGATGTATGACGAGGTCCCTATTTGTTCTTTTGTTTCTTCTGCCACATCTTTAAGAATGTTTTTCTTATTGCACTTTATTACTAGAACTAGTACCCTTGACAGGTTTGTGAGTCTCCCTCTTTCCGTTTATTCAGATCTTACCATTAGAAAATTGAAGGTCTCAGTTTTCTACCTCTTCATTCATCACTTGTCCCTATAGTTGTTGATAGAAGTTATTTTGTCTGTCTTAAGCATATATCTGATAATATTTTAATTTCTCAAATTAATCTGTCTAGAAATTGACTATAACCTTAAATTACATGTAGAGATGTTTTATTGTGATCTGCTCAACATATATTTCTCAGTAGCTTGGATCTGAATTTTTAAATGATTTTAGTACAGTAGAACTGTTGAGAAAATTTTTATGGATTACCTACATTGTCAGGTACTCCACTGAATATTGATGTTAAAGATTTGAATAAGACACTATTCCTGTCCTCAAGGAGTTTGAATAACAGATAAATCTATAAACCAGTCATTTCTGTATTACGCTGCGAGTGTTGTGCATGTGTGCAATAGTGATATGCCCATGTGGTTGGCGAGAACATTTTATCTCAATCTCTGGGCAGTTCAGAGACGGATTAGTAGGAGAACTAAGTCTCATTCTACTCTAGTAGGTACCTTAGCACATTATTCTAGTTTAAGTGCCAACACTACAAAATTGTAATGTCTTATACATTTTCTCAGATAAATAACAAGTTGTCAATGATAAGACTTGCACCCAGATGCTTTTGTTTAGAATATGTAATGCAGCTTTTGAAATGTACCAGGAATAGTGTTGGGCAAAAAATTAGGAACTCAGAAACCCATGTAATGTTTAAAAAGCAACGAGATAACCAGACTGATCTGTGAGGCTTACTTGTCTGTTTAATTTGGAAGAGCTCATCTTAGTGATTCTTAATATTTCTTATTTTAAAACATGCTATTTATTTATTTTTAATTGTAGTAAAATAAACATAACAAAATTTACCATTTTAGTCATTTTTAAGTGTATAGTTCAGTGGCATTAAGTACATTTACATTGTTGTGTAACTGTTACTACTATCCATCACCAGAACTTTGTCATTTTCGTAAATTGAAAACTCTGTACCTGTGAAACAATAACTTCCATTCCTGTCTCTCTCCAGACCCTACCAACCACCATTCTGTTTTTTGTCTCTCTTAATATTTGATATCATGTTTTTTTACATTATATTATTTTGTAATAATAGTTTTCAAAGGAATAAATGAATGGTATATATATATATTTTTGTGTGTGTGTGTGTGGCACGCGGGCCTCTCACTGTTGTGGCCTCTCCTGTTGCGGAGCACAGGCTCCGGACGCGCAGGCTTAGCGGCCATGGCTCACGGGCCTAGCCACTCCGCGGCATGTGGGATCTTCCTGGATTGGGGCACGAACCCATGTCCCCTGCATCGGCAGGCGGACTCTCAACCACTGTGCCACCAGGGAAGCCCTGAATGGTATATTTTTAACACTTCATCTTTTTTTTTTTTTTACTGTTTTATATTTATTTAATTTATTTATTTTCTTTATCCTTTTGGCTGTCGGGTCTTAGTTGCAGCATGCGGGGTCTTCGTTGCAGCATGCAGGATCTTTCGTTGCAGTGCGGGCTCTTTGTGGCGTGTGGGCTTCTCTCTAGTTGTGGCATGTGGTTTCTAGAGTGTGTGGGCTCTGTAGTTTGTGGCACGTGGGCTCTCTCGTTGAGGCACGTGCGCTCAGTAGTTGTGGCATGTGGGCTTAGTTGCCCCGCGGCACGTGGGATGTTACTTCCCCGACGAAGGATTGAACCCGCGTCCCCTGCATTGGAAGGTGGATTCTTAACCACTGGACCACCAGGGAAGTTCCTAACACTTTATCTTATTAGCCTATTTGATGATCACATTTATATTAAATTTTTACTTCCAAAATATGGAAGTCATTCAGCATTTGATTTATTTGAGCTCTGCTTTTATAATCCATAAAGTGCAAATCTTTTTTAAATTGTTGCACAGATTTTAGCTATAACTTAAATGCATAGTTAAATATAGTTATACCGTGTTTCAGTGGTCATTAAAATATTATAAGAGTTCAGTTATAATTTTTCTAAAATTTAATGTCAGGAACCTAAATTGGAAAAAAAACCCTAATATATACTAATATTTCTTATTCAACAGGAGAACCATATTGGAAATTGTGTTACTGGAATTTTCCACATTCTAAAAATCAAATTTTAAATTTACCAGTAGAGTTTTGTAGTATATCAGTATTTTGTCCATACTATTATAGTCCATATATAGTCTATACTATACTATAAAAGAAAAAAGTTTTTTCTTTTATTGAAGTATAGTTGATTACAGTGTTTCAGGTGTACAGCAAAGTGATTCAGTTATACATACATACATATTTTTTTTCAGATTCTTTTCCATTATAGGTTATTACAAGATATTGAATATGATTCCCTGTGCTATACAGTAGGTCCTTGTTGTTTACCTATTTTACACATCGTACTGTGTAGCTGTTAATCCCAAATTTTCAATTCATCCTTCCCCCCTTCCCCTTTGGAAACCATATGTTTGTTTTCTATGTCTGTGAGTCTGTTTCTGTTTTGTGAATAAGTTCATTTGTATCGTTTTTAAAAATGCTTTTTATTTTTATTTTTTAAATATTTTTCTTTAATTTTTTGGCTGCACCACGTGGCACAGAGGATCTTAATTCCCCAACCAGGGTTCGAACCCATGCCCCCTGCACTAACCACTGGACCACTAGGGAATTCCCCATTTTATCATTTTTTAAGATTCCACCTATGTGATACCATACAACATTTGTCTTTCTCAGTGTGACTTACTTCACTTAGTATGATAATCTCTAAGTCCATCCATGTAGCTCCAAAAGGCATTATTTCATTCTTCTTTCTGGCTGAGTATTATCCAGTTTTGTGTGTGTTTGTGTGTGTATACACCACATCTTCTTTATCCGTTCAACTGTTGATGGACATTTAGGTTGCTTCCATGTCTTGGCTATTGTAAATAGTGCTGCTGTGAACATTGGGATGCATGTATCTTTTCAAATTAGAGTTTTCTCTGGGTATATGCCCAGTAGTGGGATTGTTAGATCATATAGTAGTTCTATTTTTAATTTTTTAAGGAACCTCCTTACTATTCTCAATAGTGGCTGCCCCGATTTATATTCCCACGAACAGCATAGGAAGGTTCCCTTTTCTCCACACCCTCTCCAGCATTTATTGTTTGTAGACTTCTTTTTTCTTTTCTTTCTAAAATAAATTTATTTATTTATTATTTATTTTTGGCTGCATTAGGTATTTGTTGCTGCGCATTGGCTTTCTCTAGTTGTGGCGAGCCGGGGGCTACTCTTTGTTGTGGTGTGTGGGCTTCTCATTGCAGTGGCTTCTCTTCACAGGCTCTAGGTACACGGGCTTCAGTATTTGCAGCACGCGGGCTCAGTACTTGCAGCTCACGGGCTCTAGAGCACAGACAGGCTCAGTAATTGTGGCGCACGGGCTTAGTTGCTCCGCGGCATGTAGGATCTTCCCGGACCAGGGATTGAACCCAGGTCCCCTGCATTGGCAGGCTGATTCTTAACCACTGCACCACCAGGGAAGTCCCTCTTTGTAGACTTTTTGATGATGGCCATTCAGACTGGTGTGAGGTGATAGCTCATTTTAGTTTTGATTTGCATTTCTCTAATAATTTGTGATGTTGAGCATGTTTTCATATTCCTGTTGGCCATGTGTATGTCTTCTTCAGAGAAATGTCTATTGAGATTCTCTACCCATTTTTTGATTGGGTTGTTTGAGCTGCATGAGCTGTTTTGTATTCTGGAAATTAATCCCTTGCTTGAGTCACATTGTTTGCAAATATTTTCTCCCATTCCATAGGTTGTCTTTTCATTTTGTTTATGGTTTCCTTTGCTGTGCAAAAGCTTTTAAGTTTAATTAGGTCCCATTTGTTTATTTTTGCTTTTGTTTCCATTACTCTAGGAGATGGATCCAAAAAATATTGCTGTGATTTAAGTCAAAGAGTGTTCTATGTTTTCCTTTAGGCATTTTATAGCATCTGGTGTTACATTTAGGTCTTTAATCCATTTTGAGTTTATTTTTGTATGTGGTGTTATAGAATGTTCTAATTTCATTCTTTTACATGTAGCTATCCAGTTTTCCCAGCACCACTTATTGAAGAGACTGTCTTTTCTCCATTGTATATTCTTGCCTCCTTTGTCATAGATTAATTGACCATAAGTGCGTGAGTTTATTTCTGGGCTTTCCGTCCTGTTCCATTGATCTGTGTGTCTGTTTTTGTGTCAGTACCATACTGTTTTGATTATTGTAGCATTGTAGTATAATCTGAAGTCAGAAAGCGTGATTCTTCCAGTTCCATTCTTCTTTCTCAAGATTGTTTTAGCTATTTAGGGTCTTTTGTGTTTCCATGCAAATAAAAAAGTTTTTTGTTTCAGTTCTGTGAAAAATGTCATTGGTAATTTGATAGGGATTGCATTGAAACTGTAGATTGCCTTGTATGGTCGTTTTGACAATATTGATTTTTCCAATCCAGGAACATGGTATATCTTTCCATCTGCTTGTGTCATCCTCAGTTTCTTTCATTACCATCTTACAATTTTCAGAGTACGGGTCTTTTGCCTCTTTAGGTAGGTTTATTCTTAGGTATTTTACTCTTTTTGATGTGATGGTAAATAGGGTTGTTCCCTTAATTTCTCTTTCTGATCTTTTTTTGTTAATGTATAGAAATGCAACAGATTTCTGTATATTAATTTTGTATTCTGCAACTTTACCGAAGTCATTGATTAGCTCTAATAGTTTTCTGGTAATGTCTTTAGGATTTTTTATGTATAGTATTATGTCATCTGCAAACAGTGACAGTTTTACTTCTTCCTTTCCAATTTGGATTCCTTTTATTTCTTTTACTTTTCTGATTGCTATGTCTAGGGCTTCCAAAACTATGTTGCAGAAAAGTGGTGAGAGTGGGCATCCTTGTCTCGTTCCTGATCTTAGAGGGAATGCTTTCAGCTTTTCACCATTGAGTATGATGTTAGCTATGGGTCTGTCATATATGGCCTTTGTTATGTTGAGATATATTATCTCTATGCCCACTTTCTGGAGGGTTTTTTTTTTTTTAAACGGTAGGCGGGCCTCTCACTGTTGTGGCCTCTCCTGTTGCGGAGCAACAGGCTCCGGACGCGCAGGCTCAGTGGCCATGGCTCACGGGCCCAGCCGCTCCGCGGCATGTGGGATCTTCCCAGACCAGGGCATGAACCCATGTCCCCTGCATCGGCAGGTGGACTCTCAACCACTGCGCCACCAGGGAAATCCTCTGGAGGGTTTTTATGAGAAATGGATGTTGAATTTAATCAAAAGCTTTTTCTTCATCTGTTGTGATCATATGGTTTTTATCCTTCAGTTTGTTATGGTGTATCACGTTGATTGACTTGCAGATATTGAAAAATCCTTGTGTTTCTGGGATAAATCCCACTTGATCATGGCATATGATCCTTTTAATGTACTGTTGGATTTGGTTTGCTAGTATTTTGTTGAGGATTTTTACATCTATGTTCATCAGTTATGTTGGCCTAATTTTTTTTTTTTTTTTTTTTTGCGGTATGCGGGCCTCTCACTGTTGTGACCTCTTCTGTTGTGGAGCACAGGCTCTGGATGCGCAGGCTCAGCGGCCATGGCTCATGGGCCCAGCCGCTCCACAGCATGTGGGATCCTCCTGGACCGGGGCATGAACCCGTGTCCCCTGCATTGGCAGGCGGACTCTCAACCACTGCGCCACCAGGGAAGCCCTATGTTGGCCTAATTTTTTTTAAAATAAATTTATTTTATTTATTTTATTTTTGGCTGTGTTGGGTCTCTGTTACTGTGCGCAGGCTTTCTCTAGTTGCGGCAAGCGGGGGGCTCCTCTTCGTTGCAGTGCGCAGGCTTCTCATTGCAGTGGCTTCTTTTGTTGCAGAGCACGGGCTCTAGGCTCGTGGGCTTGGTAGTTGTGGCTCGCGGGCTTAGTTGCTCCGTGGCATGTGGGATCTTCCCAGACCAGGGCTCAAACCCATGTCCCCTTCATTGGCAGGCAGATTCTTAACCACTGCGCCACCAGGGAAGCCTGGCCTAATATTTCTTATTGTACCTTTTAAAAATCAGATCTTAAATTTACCAGTGGAGTTGGTGGTATATCAGTATTTTGTCCATTTAATGTTTTCTGCTGAAACAGTTTGATGTATATTTTGTAAATCCTGTTTTTCATAGACTGTTTACTTAAAGAAAATTTTCTAAAGAAAATTAGAAAAATTTCTTTGTACCTCAGTTTGTTCCAGAAGTATTTAAGGAGGTTATTAAATTAGAAGTTGTTTATAACTTTGAGTTTATTAAGCTTAGAATTCAGACATGAGTAATGTTGTCAGAACTTTGATTTTTCTCATGTGTAACCTGTATCATTTTTTAGGCAAAATGTTTCATGGATTTCAAAGCTGGAGGCACCTTGTGTCACATTCTTGGGGCTGCTTACAAATATAAAAATGAACAGGGATGGTAAGTTTTTGTATTTATTTGCATGTTTTGCTGTGATTGAAGTTTTTGTATTGAAGTTTTTCAATGTTAAACCTGTTCCTCCTTTGTGTGGTGTTAGAGAATTCTATAAGCACGTTATGATTAATATCCAAAGTATGTTGTCTTTTATCTAGAGCCCTAATTTACTTTTTGTCTACATCCAAGAAAAATATCAAACAAATGTTGCAGTTATTATGCAAGTTATTTTTCATATATGGTTGTATGTAGATAATAGATGGATGTGCATTATTAGCAAATTGGAAGGTAGGCTCACTGTGAAATAAATAAATGTGTATTATAATATGCTGAAAGACACATTATATATTGTTTTATTGATTAAACGAGCATGAGAGTTTGTTGTTATCAGAGGGTAGCCTTCTGTTTTTCAGTTCTGTTTTCAGCTCTGCTGTTGCAGCTCTTGCCAGAGTATTCCCTGATCTAGGATTGACAGCATGTCTGGGTACTCTCATATATGGTTTGTACCCTCACTCTGGTTTCCCAGTTGGAACTTTTTACTGGTTTTCTTGTTCAGCTTGTATCTCTTCCAAGTCCGACCTGGACTCTTGAGGACAGAGTGTCAAAGTGAAATGTCTTTTCCTAAGTCATTGTGTAACTCGCTTGTGTGCCAGTACAGTGAAATATTTTTATCTGAAAAGATTTAAGATGGTTTAGAAGGATATGTAAAATAAATCGTCTTTAAATTAAAAATGGGGCCAAAAAAGAAGTCAAGGATAGAGTTAGAGACTTTAAGAGGAATGAGGAGTAAAAGTTTTCTTCTCAGATTGTACCAGAATTATCCTCTTGCCAGTATAATTATACACCAATTGCAGTACACACCTTCCCCATCTCCTGTGACTTATACACTTGCAGTGAGTGGATCACTTATGTTCCAACGGTGCATGTTTTAGTAATTGCCCACCCATTTCGACATCTGAACAGTGGGCTATCATCTTAATACTGCTTCTGACTTGCCCCACGCCCAACATACTGTTCTGAACCTTTGTTTTCCAGTCGAACCTCACAGTGTAGCTCCAAAGTTTGTTGGTTTCCTCATTATGGCCATTCTCTTTTCCTGTTGTTTCTTTTTGTTTCTGCTTTCTTTCTTACTTCCTGCTTCCTCTTAGGTTCCAGTGATGTCAGGATGGAGTGTCATGTATATGAGGTTGAGTGGGAACACCTGGTAATTATTGGTATATTTGTGAATAGACAGTACAGATTAAGAGTCCAGAATTAGAGGGACTCCCCTGGTGGCACAGCGGTTAAGAATCCGCTTGCCAGTGCAGGGGACACAGGTTCAAGCCCTGGTCTGGGAAGGCCCCACATGCCGTGGAGCAACCAAACCCATGCGCTGCAACTACTGAGCCTGCGCTCTAGAGCCCGCGAGCCACAAGTACTGAGCCCACATGCCACAGCTACTGAAGCCTTCATGCCTAGAGCCCGTGCTCTGCAACAAGAGAAGCCACTGCAGTGAGAAGTCCGTGTACTGCAACGAAGAGTAGCCCCCTCTCGCCGTGATGAGAGAAAGCGCCGGTGCAGGAACAAAGACCCAATGCAGCCAAAAATAAATAAATAAAATAAATAAATGTATTTAAAAAAAGATTCCAGAATTAGTGTGTTTGACTTTGATCTTTCTGGATGTCTCTAAATAGTGTTAAAAAAAAAAAAGGTATGTCTTATTTGTAGTGTTTTTTTTTCTTTTCTTTTTTAATAAATTTATTTATTTTATTTATTTATTTTTGGCTGTGTCGGGTCTTCGTTGTTGCCTGCACGCTTTGCTCTAGTTGAGGTGAGTGGGGGCTACTCTTTGTTGCGTGTGTGTGGGCTTCTCATTTGGGTGGCTTCTCTTGTTGCAGAGCCTGGGCTCTAGGCGCGCGGGTTTCAGTAGTTGTGGCTCACGGGCTCTAGAGTGCAGGCTCAGTAGTCATGGCGCACAGGCTTAGTTGCTCCGTGGCATGTGGGATCTTCCCAAATCAGGGCTCAAGCCTGTGTCCACTGCATTGGCAGGTGGATTCTTAGCCGCTGCGCCACCAGGGAAGCCCTTATTTGTAGTTTTTCAAGTGTAGTTATATATAACTGAGGGACACCAAGAAGGATGGTTTTGACATACTGTGGAAATCCAAAAACATTTCCTGAAGGAGAGATTAAATGCAACCATGTTCAACCCAGTAACAGAAAAGTAAATGTCAGTGCCCTTTGTAGAGTGATTAGGACCTTGTTTATTTTCTTACAGTTCTAAACAGGTTGCTATATGTTGTAATCATAGTCAATGCCATTCAAAGAGATTATTGAATGAAAATATTTTGTATTTTATTAGTTTTGCTTGGCAGTGGTAAACTAGGTTCAATGCGCTGGGTCTTAGTTGTGGCACGCGGGATCTTTGTTGCGGTATGTGGGATCTTTAGTTGTGGCATGCGGACTTCTTAGTTGCAGCATGTGGACTTCATAGTTGCGGCATGCATGTGGGATCTAGTTACCTGACCAGGGATCGAACCCAGGCCCCCTGCGTTGGGAGCATGTAGTCTTACCCACTGGACCACCAGGGAAGTCCCTAGGATTTGTCTTAATATGAGAAGTAACCTTTTATTTTTCCGTATAACACTATTTGCTACTGACACTTATTTCTTACAGACAAGGTCAAACCTTTTTGTTTAAGTTAGAATGACACTTTTCTTTCTACCTTAAGACTTGATTGTTCAACTTTTATTTCCTTCTTCAAAGTCTCCTTCAGATTAAAATATTTTGTTTCAGTTTTTTTTTTCGTGGTATGCGGGCCTCTCACTGTTGTGGCCTCTCCTGTTGCGGAGCACAGGCTCCAGACGCGCAGACTCAGTGGCCATGGCTCACGGGCCTAGCTTCTCCGTGGCATGTGGGATCTTCCTGGACCAGGGCACGAACCCGTGTCCCCTGCATTGGCAGGTGAACTCTCAACCACTGCGCCACCAGGGAAGCCCTTTGTTTCAGTTTTTACCACAGAAAGTCTCTGGCAGTGGCTTTCAACTTTTAGGCATCACTTGGAGAGTCCTTGTTAAAAATATAAATTACTGGGCTTTATGAACATAGAGTGTCATCTGCTAAGCTTGGCATGAAAACAGAATCTGCATTTTCAAGAAGCACTCTAGATGATCCTAAGACCACACATTGAGAAATGCTGGTTAGTCAGGTTGTCATTTAAATGAAAACGTGGTTTAGATCTTTTAACCTGTGAAGAATTATCCATTTTGATAGCATAGTTTAAAACACTGTTTTCTGTTAGTCATCTAGCTTTTTAATAAAAAAAAAATATATATATATATTTACACACACACACATATATATATATAGAGAGAGAGCGCTCCGCGCAAGGGTTCAAACCAATTTCCTGATCCTCAAAGTCACATACCTAGTGGGATATAATTTTTTAGTCCACTTTTGTACAGTAGACCTCCCTCTTCTTCCCATATGGGACTACCTATTTCCAGTCTCTTATATCTAGGCTGTGTACCATTCTTTTGGGATACAGCATACTGGACCTTTTACTGGTGATGGTCTTCAGACTTTTATAGCTTAGCCTCATTAAACAAAGCCCCTTACACTCGAGGCCAACTTTGGTCACCTCCCATACAACTGTTTGCTGTACTGTTGCTATTTGCCTTGCCCCCAGCTCAGTGCATTTTTGTTTTGCCTTTTAGAAGTTTGCTTCTGAGGCCCTTTACACCGCTTTCCCAGGAGTTAAAACTCATTCGCTAGGATTCATTATTGATTAGTTTTATTCAGACTTTTTTATGCATGTCTGAGGATGAGGAGAGAACATCTCTAACTATATTAACAAGAGGTAGCGAATTTAGAGCAATACAGCTAATAAGGCCTTTTTGACAGACAGTAGGTATTGTCTTAGATTGAAAGGCTGCTGCAAGACATTGCCCAGCAGATTACCAGAGGAAAATAAAGCAGAAGACTTATTAATTAATTAATAAACCCTCAATGGAGAGCTTATATTTACAGCCTAAATGGCCCAAAGTTTTAAGTCAGAAAGAAAGAAAATGTGTTCATATGTAGTCTCTCTCTATAGGTCTTAGGGTAATAATATCTCTTTCAATTTTTTTTTCCCCTTTTCTAGAGCCCTCCTATGAGGCCTGCCCAGTGCTAGCTTCACTCTGAAATTGTCAGATGGAATCATAATTGTATTGTTTCTTGTTATTTCAACTCAAGTTGAAATAACAAGAAATATAATACAATTGCCAAATCATCTTCAAACAGAATTGTACTAATTTATTGTCCTACCAAAATGTATTGAGAGTGTACTTTTTCCCTGGCCAATAGTTGTATTTATTTGTATTACCTCACCTTTTGATCTTGGCAGTCTGTGATAGAGTCAAAAAAAAGGTTTTACAGTTTTAGTTTAATTTGCATTTCCCTTTTGGGCAGGTTTGAGCATCTGTCTATATTATAAAAAGTAAAGTTTAGGGCTTCCCTGGTGGCGCAGTGGTTGGGAGTCCGCCTGCCGATGCAGGGGACACGGGTTCGTGCCCCGGCCTGGGAAGATCCCACGTGCCGCGGAGCTGCTGGGCCCGTGAGCCATGGCCGCTGAGCCTGCGCATCCGGAGCCTGCGCTCCGCAGCGGGAGAGGCCACAGCGGTGAGAGGCCCGCGTACCGCAAAAAAAAAAAAAAAAAAAAGTAAAGTTTATTTGAATACCCTTGGTAATTTCAGAATAAGTCAAATAAAATCTTTCAACTGAAGGTTATACTGTATTTACCTGATTTCTTTATTTCAAGTTTTCTTAATATTCATATATGTACTTTTGCTCACCTAGCATACTGCAGATTGAGGAAAACTTTAATGTGTCATGTTATCAAATCATTGTTTGGGAAACCATTTTAGTTTATTATTATGGAAAATATAAACTATACATAAAAGAAGAGAGAATAATATAATGAGCTGCCATGTCTAATCATGCATCTTCAGCTTTATAGAATTTCATCTGTAAATACTTCTCTGTGTATTTATTTCTAAAATTAGATTTTAAAAAAGCATAATAACAGTACCATTATCATAACCAAGAAAATTATCAATAAGTTTTCAATGTTATTAAATATCTACTTAGTGTTCAAGTTTCCCTGATTATCTCATGAACATTTTTTATATTTTGTTTGAATCAGTATCCAAACAAGATTCTTACGTTGCAGTTGGTTCATATGACTCTTAAATCTGTTTAAAAATTTCTGATTTTCCTTCTCTTTCTTCTTTTCCTCGAAAATAATTATTATTATTTTTTACAAAAACAGCTTGTCTTGTAGAATTGTATTATGTCCTAGATTTTGCTGATACACCCCTAAGAAGATCATTTACCACAGTCTTCTTAATTTCTAGTAAAGTGATAATTAGATCTGGAGGTGTGGTCTGATTCAGTTTCATTTTTTTTTAGCAACAATACTTTATAGACAGTGTTGTGTTTCTCCATCTGGAGGCATATAATGTCTGGTTGTTTCTCTTTTTGTAATGGACAGTTGATGTTCAATGCCTAGAGTCATCTTACCTTTAAAGTTGTAAAACTTAGCAGGTGACAGTATTCTAATTTTGAAAAAGATTAGAATGTAGATATTCTAATGTGAAAGTATAGATCCTTACTGTTATTCAGATTATTCCTTGTTAGAGACTGTTTTTCTGTCATTCCTTCTTTATTTATTAGCTGGAATACTTTTCTAAAGAGGAACTTTACTCTTCAGCAATTGGAAAGGCAGAATGAATTCTTGATTCTTTCTGTGTTAACAGATTCATTTAGTTTTTAATCTCCATTTGCAGACAAATCCACGCAGCCCTATTTTAATTTGTTTAATGGTTGCTTTCAAACTATTTCTCAGATTTCTAATAGAGATAATTATCTTCAGCTCCAGTATCTGAATCATTTGTTAAGGAAGCAGTTTCTCTGTGCATAGTAAGTAAACTCTTTAAGTAAGCAGTTCTGTAAGTGATGCATTCCTGGATCTAGTCCTGTATTATCAGAAGCCCATGAAAGAGCAACCCCTTCTTTAGAAAGGGGAGACACTCAAATGTCTCTACTTTTATTGTGCTGAAAGAACCAATGGAAGGCTGTCAGCTGTAATAGTGTTCTCCTGGTTAGTTGGTTGCTAATCTGTTGTCTTGCCATTTAATGCAAATTGCTTGGAATTTCTGACCTACCCCTTCCTCAAAAGAGGTTAGGGAAGGAGGATACTCAAAAACTTAAAAAAATAAAGGGGGGTGGTGGTGGTGAGATTTAAGGAAAAGTTCTGTGTACCAAGGATAAATCAAGATACAGTTATCTGGGATGGAGGTCCCTCTTCTCTATAAATGTTATTTTAAAATCTAACTAGTCCTATTCTGAATTACCTATATCTGTGCTTTAGTGGACACTTTGCTTAGTTTCTTAATTGACATTACTTTAGGAAATGTTTCAGTCTTAGCACAGTAATGAAAAAGTCATAATAAATAAATATTAGACCTTGGTCAGAATAAAGCCACACATTCCATTATCCACAGGGCTGTATAGGTCAGAAAACCTGGTCCTTGTGCTCAAGGCATCTAATGCAATGTCTTACCAGCAAAATTACTGGGGCTGTAACAGCAGGTGCACATGATGTATTAGTAACATGAAGGAAGACAGCAATAGCTTCATAGAGGAAGAGACTTGAGGACTGATTCTGGAAGTGATAGTATCAAGCCCATTGAGTGGGTGGTGACATTTTAGAAAGGCTGCAGAGTTAGAAATGTTGGAGGTGTGGGGAGCATCTGCAGGATAAAACAGGATGACCTGAGGATTAAGAGCATGAGCTCTGGACTCAAACTGCTTAATCCTAGTTAGTGCGTGGTAGTAATGATTTTTAAAAAAAGTTATGACCATGATTAACATTTATTGATCACTTACTAACAGATTAAGCATAAGCACTCTGCTAAGCTCTTAACATATATACTTCATTTAACCTTCACAAAAACCCTTAGGGCCCATTGTACTCATGAAGAAATTGATCCTTGGATCAGTAAATCACTCAAGACTACATAAGGATGGGATCAGGATTAGAACCCATAGCAGTTTGACTTCACAGCCAACACTCTCAATCACTAAGCTATACTCCTCTCCCTGGAATTAAAATGGAACAAAAGTAAAGTAAATGTTGAATAAAAAATCATGAGGAAAGAAGCATTCAGATTTGTAAAGATTTAACCCTATGGAAATGACTAAGAATAGGCAAAGACAACACCCCCATGTTATGCTTGAGTACTTAGATAAAGAGACATTGAGGAAGGATTTCAAATAAAGGTAAATAGACGAATTTTACCACATTTGGGACAATAGTAGGCCCTAAGAATTACAGGCATTGTTGAATTTGAACAGATGACTTTTAAGCATATGTAGATAGACTTTCCATATACTTGAAGAATGGTATAGTAGTTCAGTGTCTTTGGATCTGTGGACTACTACTGTGTGATGTAAAATATCTTAGGTTTAAGGAAAACAGGGGATGCTTCTTGGAATTGGTAGATCATTTTGACTGGAGTAGATCTTAATGTCATAAAATTTAATGTTTTATGAAGGTGTTGACACTGATTTCTTATACTGCTGAGAGAATATCATACATTTTGTAGAGTGCTACTTTAATTTCCAAATCTTTCCAACTCATTTGCATTGGATATTAAAACTAAGTTTTCACTTTTGTTTAAGGTGGGAGACAAATTAACTGATGATTTTCTTCTCTTACAGGCGGAGGTTTGATCTACAGAATCCATCCCGAATGGATCGTAATGTTGAAATGTTTATGAACATTGAAAAAACATTGGTGCAGGTAACTCAAAGTTAGATTATTAAATTTTTTTTCCTTTAGTGTACTTTCAGTTCTAAGATTGGCTTTATTAGATTGCCAAAAGATCAAAGGAAGGAAAGTTTTCTGAAATCTATTGTTATATTATTTTTGTGGGTTTTGGGGGATTAGAGCTACAAAGAATGACTAAAATTTGTCATTTATAGAATATTTTTTCTTAAACTTTTGGTAAAATAATCTATGATATTTTTCTTTATTAATTTCACCTAATCCATTATTTGAATCTTTCATATTTAATATAAGTATTCTCTCATCCTGCTAGTCCCTTGTGTATACAGTCATTTTCTTTGTTTTGTTTTGGATTTGTTTCATGGTTGTACCATAAATATAAATCTTATTTCCCCAACTAGATTATAACCTGGAGAAGAGAACACTTAATTTTCTTCTTTTCTTTCTTAGTGTTTTTATCGATAGGTAATTTTTATTGATCACTGAATAACCTTCCTGGCGAGAGGCAGCTGGCAATTCTGCTAGGTATTATCATTAACTTAATGCCTGAAACTTGTCTCACAGACTATTAACTTGGAGAAATAACTGAGTGGTTTTTGTTTTTTGGTTGATTTTTGATGATAGTTTGGGGAGTTAATATGCATGTTTTAATCATTGCTATTTATAAGATTAGAAATGGGGGAAAAGAGCTATAATCCACAGTTTTGATATTTTAAGTAACTTAGATGATGAGCCAAAATGGGCATCCCTCCCCATGTATTCTCCCCCAACCTCCACCTCCCAGGTTAGGTGAAAATGCTACATTAGACTTAGACTGTTAAGGTAAGTTCAGGTAAATTGACTACGGGGATTAATTTATCAGTATGGTACCTTAATGAAAAAGATAATGAATTTCTCCAGGTCACGAGTCTCAGCAGTGTTTTTTGCAGGTGTACCTAGCTGCAGAGAAGGGATCTGGGAATGGCATTAAGTGGCCTGCTGAACACCTAGGTTTTATATTGAAATAAGACTTTTACATTCTCTACCAAAGTACGTCTTCCTATTTTAAGCAGTATGGCTTTGAGTGCCAACTTTTGCCATTAGGGTAAATGCATAAATAATGTGACATTATTTCAAAACCAAAAGAATTTCAAAATCTGTTCTTTTATCCTCAGAGCAATTGTCTGACCAGACCCAACATCTACCTCATTCCAGACATTGATCTGAAGTTGGCTAACAAATTGAAAGATATAATCAAACGACATCAGGTAATATACATGATCACTTCAGAAGTGTTGTGTAGTATAAAATTCTTGTGAATCTCAGCTATAATACCTTTTGATATCTGTATATATATGCATTAAGTGAAAGTTTTCTCTCTTTTGGTTCTTACAGTACCAAGTTTTCTTTTCTCTCCACTCACCTCCAGTTCTTAGCCTAGAATAGCATTTTCCCCCTAGCATTATTGAGATATAATTGACACATAACACTGTGTAAATTTAAGGTGTAGAGTGTGATGATTTGATACATGTGTGTATCCTAGAGTAGCATTTAATAAAGTCGTTGGTATGGATTCATCATAGTCTTACTATGAAATATGTTTATGTGGAGTTAAAGAGACCAGCATACTGTGCATCACCGTAATTATAAAGTCAAACAGAGTGAGAGCTGGTGACACAGTTCTTGGTAGGAGGAGATCAAATATTACCTCAAGTAAACCTGCCTCCCCCCATTATATGTATTGTATTTATATTTGTAGCTTTGAAAAACTGACTGGAAAATTCTGTTTTCCCCATAAGCTTACCTTGTCTTGGTTTACATGTACCAGTGCTATATTCTGTCATCTTCACCTCCTTTCTCTAACTTCATTTTAGGCAAAGACCTTGCATATTTATGCATGTGTAGGTCTGTGACTACATATGTGGCTAAACTGTAAGCAAACTTTTGTCATGGTAAAGTAGCTGAGGATACTCAGAAGATAGTTTTTTGAAATATCATTTGAATGACAGTTTTACCAATTCTTAGAATTAGTTGAGAAGCCTCATGAAATATCTTTTTTCTGTTGCAAGAGAAATTGCTGGTTGAATTATGTTTTAGCATTTAGTAAAATATCTTCCAAGTTCTCAAAGCAAATATTTCTAATATTGGGTTGGCCAATAAGTTCATTCGGGTTTTTGGTAAGATGGTACGGAAAAACCCGAACTAACTTTTTGGCCAACCCAGTACTTTTTAAAATTGGAGATTTAGTACAGTCTTTTTTCTATGTATAACATCTGTACCAAAGAGAAGGGTAATAGGATTGTGCCTTCAGTTCAAGCAGTCTGAAGTCCATTTCCTTTTTTTTTTTTTTTTACTAGCATATGACTTTGAACAAATCACTTAACCTTTTCTCTTTTAGACTATCTCTTTATTGGAGTGACTGTCAAGTATAGCTTAATTACAGGTGGAATGTTAGAGGGCATAAGTGGAACAAGTTAACAGGCTGGTTGTTGATTTCAAGCTGAAATTATATACTGTTATTGCTACCAAATCATCCTGAGAAAAGTTTATGTATTTTCCTACAATTTATACTGAACGTTTATCGCTGTCATATTTCTTATTTTCTAGGGATAACCTCCAGTGAGGTATAAAGATCTTCCCGGTTTCATAGAATGTTAGGGAAGAGATCCTAAAAGCTAATAATAATACCATTATTGAATACTGATGATCAGGCGTTTGCTCAAGCATTTAAAATGCATTAATAACTCCATTGATTGAGCACTTACAGTCTGCCTGTCACTGTTGTTAGCTCATTGTGTCTATTAACTTAGTCCTAACAAAATTCTTGTGAAATAGGTTTTATTGTTACCACTCTATTTCACAGAAGACACTGA
The DNA here is from genome assembly GCF_949752795.1 of Hyperoodon ampullatus. NCBI lineage: Eukaryota > Metazoa > Chordata > Mammalia > Artiodactyla > Ziphiidae > Hyperoodon > Hyperoodon ampullatus. The sequence continues at coordinate 40,916,696 of NC_136923.1, forward strand.
AGCACAAAAAAATTAGATACTTGCCCATGTCATGTTAAGTAGTATATGGTGGAGCTAAGGTGCAAACCCAGGCCTGTCTGATGGACTCCAGAGGCCAAAGTCCTCAACAGTGTGCTCTTCTGACTGTTGCCTCGCACATTAGATGTTGACATCCCCTTTTCAGCCACTCCTCTGGCTGTTAAAATTGTGCTCAAACACTTCTAGTGATTAAGAATTCCTTGCCTTATTTGGTAGCTACTTCATTTTTATTTATTTATTTATTTTCTTAATCTTTAGATAGCCCTAAATATAAGAAGCTCAGAGTTTTCTTGCAGCTGAAAATAGCCTGATTATGTTTTTCTAATTGTAGTATTTAGTAAATATTCATTGTCAAAGACAGAAATTAGGTAATATGTTAATGTGCTACTTAACACCTGATTTTAAGACTTCTCATCATTCTTATGGTCTCTAGAATGAGCACTTTTGTGTCTGAATGACTTCCAAGTCATGTTCTAGACTGTATGTAGTATTATAGCTGTGGCCTAGCTAGAACTTGACTTTAGCATTCTAACATTGACTTAAAACAACAGACACATACATGCTAGAGTGAAGTCAGATGTCCATCCTGTATGTATGTAGCCCTAGGTTATGTCTCATGGCCATAAACTTGCATTGATTTACTTCAAGTAATATTGATAATTTGTGATGACTTTGGAGTAACTTTCAGAATTAGTTGGAGGTATTCAAATTACTGATAAGGTTAGCCAGAGAGAGAGAGAGAGAGAGAGAGATACAAAGAGAATTAGCTGGGGACTTCCCTGGCGGTCCAGTGGTTGAGACTTTGCCTTCTGTGCAGGGGGTATGGGTTCGATGCCTGGTTCTGGGAGCTAAGATCCCACATGCCTCGCGGCCAAAAAACCAAAACATAAAAAGCAGAAGCAATATTGTAAAAAATTCAATAAAGATTAAAAAAAATGGTCCACATCAAAAGAAGTCTTTAAAAAAAACAACAAAGAAAATTAGCAAAGAGTTATTTGTATTATTTTCCTATTCAATGATGTAAACTGTGTCTATGGATAATTTATTTTTGTTTTTTCTTGTTAATCACCATCCCTTTCCTTGACTAAAAATAATGAAAATATTATAGTTTTAAAATACTCTCAAAAAAATATAAAAAGTAGAATAATGCCTTTATAATTCATAGGCAGTTTGCATCTGGTGAGACGTCTCATAGTTTGTTTGCCATATGTTTTATTTTTACATCTTCATTTGCTTTCCAGGGGACATTTACTGATGAGAAGTCAAAAGCTTCCCACCACATATATCCATACCCTTCCTCACAAGAGGATGGTAAGTTAGTTTTTGGTTATGAACTGATAAACTGATACTTCACTAGATTTTAAATTGTATTAGCAGAGGTTTAAATAATATAACCAGCTTTAAAAAAATAAGAGACTTTCAAATATTAAATAAATATCATAGATGATTTAAATTTATAGTTTTGTTTTTGCTGCATTAGGCTTAGCAAACTAATTCTGTGATGTCCAGTTTTCTGATCATTAGACTTATTTCTTTGTTGGTAATCATTATCTGGGTGTTAAGTCTAGGCAAGCCTTATACATTATATGTTAACTATGTTTATGTTCGCTATATCTCTTGTGTTCTGAAAATTAAGAGAAATTGCAAGACAGAAGAACATCTCTTGGGAAGATTGGCTTACTGACTGTCTAAACAGGGCACCTCAGCAATATTTTTTAAATTAATTAATTAATATTATTTATTTTTTATTGGTCTCAGGCAACCAGCTCTTGGTTTCATTGAATTTCTCTAATGCTTTGCTCTTTTCTATTTGATTGCCACTCTGATCTTTTATTTCCTTTCTGCTGCCTACTTTGGATTGAATTGTTGTTCTTTTTTTTTTTAATTAATTAATTTATTTTTGGCTGTGTTGGGTCTTCGTTGCTGTGCGTGGGCTTTCTCTAGTTGCGGGGAGGGGGAGCTACTCTTCGTTGAGGTGTGTGGGCTTCTCATTGCGGTGGCTACTCTTGTTGCGGAGCACAGGCTCTAGGTGCGTGGGCTTCAGTAGTTGTGGCTTGTGGACTCTAGAGCACAGGCTCAGCAGTTGTGGTGCATGGGCTTAGTTGCTCTGTGGCATGTGGGATCTTCCCAGACCAGGGCTCAAGCCCATGTCTGCTGCATTGGCAGGCGGATTTTTTTTTTTTTTTTTTTGCGGTACGCGGGCCTCTCGCTGTTGTCGCCTCTCCCGTTGCGGGGCACAGGCTCAGCGGCCATGGCTCATGGGCCCCAGCCACTCCGTGGCATGTGGGATCTTCCCGGACTGGGGCACGAACCCACATCCCCTGCATCGGCAGGCGGACTCTCAACCACTGCACCACCAGGGAAGCCCGGCAGGCGGATTCTTAACCACTGCGCCACTAGGAAAGCCTTCAGCAATATTTTAGTTTGGTGAATTTATAATGGTTCAGATTCTGATCTTCAGCTGTGCTATCATAAAAGTTGATTTTGTCATTGGCCAGAGTTCATTAGATCTATGGAAACTGATTTGTGCTAACCATTCTTTCAAGGGTTGGAAAGTTGGGAAACAAACTGTGAATTAACTAACAAGGTTAATTAATTTAGATTGAGAAATAGATCTCTTATAGGGATCAAGTCTTCTTGTAAACACAACATATCCATGTAGGACACCTATATAAGAACCCAAATTATATCAGATTTGAATGGCTAATTACCCGATGCTGAGTGTTTTTTCCTGACTAGTGCAGTTTTGCTAGAAGTCAGTAACAAAAAGATTACGAGATAATCCCTGATGCTTGAAAATTAAGAAATATATTGCCATATAATCCTTGGGTCAAAGAAGAAATTACAATGGAAATAGAATATCTTTGGAGCTGAATAATTATGAAGTGAATAATAAAGTGTGGGAACATTAAATTTTGTAGGATGCAGCTGAAGCTGTGCCCAGAGGGAAATTTGTATCTTTAAATGCATATATTAGGAAAAAAGAAAGACTGAAAAATCAATGGTCCATAAGAAATTTATCTCAATAAATTAGAAAACAGCAGCAAGTTAAACCTAAAGGAAGAAGGAAATAAATAGTAAAGGTAAGTGCAAAACTTTATGAAGTAGAAAATATACAATAACAAGGTGACCAGCAATCTCAGAAATGGTTCTTAGAAAATACTAATAAGGCTGTTAAAGTCGTGCTGCAAATAAACGAGAAAAAGAGAAAGAATAATGTCAAGAATGGAAGGGGGACATCACTACAGATCCAACAGATATTACAAACAGTTGTAAGAGGTTAGGTTGGTTGGTTGGTTGCTTGCTTGCTTGTTTGTGTGTTTGGTGTCAAATCTAAGGAACTATTGCATAATCCAGTGTCATGAAGTTTTATAACTGTCTTTTCTTCTAAGAGTTTTATAGTATTATCTGTGACATTTAAGTCTTTTCATCATCAGTTTTGATGCTGAAAGCTTGATTTTATTTGTAACAGTCATACTTTTAGCTCTATGATTATGATGCTTTTATAAAATGTGAAACTTCACTCTGCCTTCAGTGTTTAATTGGTGGTTTCTCAGATTTTATCCTGTTAGGTAATAGCAATTGGTATCCACTAGATGGAGGTGGTGAATAGCTGTCTATGATAGCCTTCTGTTTCTGGCTGACTCTTTTTCACTAATAAGGCTGGTATAAAACATGTAGGTTGTGAACTTTTTGAAAAAAAATTGCCTTTTAAAAAAAGATGTGAACTGTAATTGTTACATCTAGATACTTAATGATTCCTTATTCATGCTGGTTTTGTTTTTCTCCTTTGTTTAGTACAGCCTTGATTACTATATACTAATGCTTGCTTGGTATTGCTATCAGTAGTAGAGTAATTATTAGGAGATAGCATTTAAATTTTAATTTTAATATATTGGAAGTTATTTTTTAATGTAAAATGTGATTTTTCACACTATAGGATTTACCTTAGAATAACTGGCTGTCAAGTAAATGTTGACTCTCAGCGAAGCTCTGTGTTGGGCTCTGTACAGGTACTGTTTTAGATAAGTGTGCAGATGATAACAATACCAGCCACAACACATTAGAAACCATGTTGTAAAACCCTCGCAAATGCGGTATACCTTTTATGAAGATTAGTTAAGTTTAAAATAAAAGATGACATTTAAGATATTAGTAATATTTTGAGTATGGCATGCTAGAAGGGGGTACAAGTTAAGCAAAAGCATAGAGGCAATAAATTGTGAAATTTGAGGAAAAGCAAATGGCAAAGTTTGGCTGTGTGTCTTAGATAGTGGGAAATAAGTGGGTAGGTGAGAGGACCTGTGTCTGGTTTAAAGAGGCTTGTTTTTATTTTGTGGATGAGGGAGAGGGTAGACAAATTTTGATGATTTTGGTCAAGAGAAGCGTGCAACTGTGGCTGTAGTAGGAAAATTTTCCTGGGAGCTGATTTCTGGGATATCAGATACAAGGAGACTGGTTAGAAAACAGGACCCATTGGGAAGCTCTGAATTAAATTGCTGAGTGAGTGGGTATGTTAATCATTGGATGGGATAAATTCATATATCAGGAGAGCAAAGGAGATAGGTGGCAAACCAGGATGGTCCGTATCTTAACAGTCAAGGGAAAATAAGGAAAGGAAAGCATTTCCAAACAAATGAGGTGGGCAATGGAATTTTTCTACAAAGAAATCAAAGTGAAGCCTAAGACAGGGCATTTGGTCAGTCAGGAAATAATTTGGGAATGAAATTTCAGTAACTTGGAAATGAGAGCAATTTGTAGAGTTGGTGGAATATCGCTGGTTTCCCAGGATTTATGGCAGGGAAAAGAAAGTGGAGGATGGCACCCACCAGACGGTTTGGGTTTTGTCTTTCAGTGGTGGCTTTACAGTGTATTTCTGGGCAGAGCAAAAGTAAATTGAAGCACATAGTGGAGTTGAGACCTGGTAGGGATAAAGGGCTTGGTTTAAGAACATAGGTTGAATTACTGGTTTTAGCAGAAGGAATATGTAGTTCCTCAGAGAAGAAAATAAATGAAGAGAATTCTTAAAAATTGACATACTGTTTAGAAGAGGAAAACAGACTAAATCTTGTTCAAAATAAATTATTTAGATGGACAGATAAGTCCCTTCTGTTTTCTTATCTGTTCTTAATTCTTTTTTCTTTTTGTTCATCTGACTTGATAATTTTAAGTGGCCAGGTTTTTAAAATTTTTTATTTTATATTGGAGTATAGGTGATTAACAATGTTGTGCTAGTTTCAGGTATACAGAAAAGTGATTAAATTATACATATACATGTATCTGCAAATGACCAGTGTTTGAGTTTGCTGTTTATTTCTTCTGATTGGCCAGGTCTGATGTTGAACCCCTCTAGAGAATTTTTCAGTTTTGTTATTATATTCTTCAACTCCAGAATTTGTTTGGTTCTTTTGTTTGTTTGTTTGTTTTTGTTTTTTTGTACGCGGGCCTCTCACTGTTGTGGCCTCTCCCATTGCGGAGCACAGGCTCCGGACGCGCAGGCTCAGCAGCCATGGCTCACGGGCCCAGCCGCTCCGCGGCAAGCGGGATCTTCCCGGACCAGGGCACGAACCCGTGTCCCCTGCATCGGCAGGCGGACTCTCAACCACTGCGCCACCAGGGAAGCCCCCGTTTGGTTCTTTTTTATAGTTTCAGTCTCTTTGTTGATGTTCTTAATATTGTTCATATATTGTTTTCCTAATTTTGTTTAGGTGTTTAACTGTGTTCTCTTGTAGTACCTTGAGCCTCTTTAAAACGGTTATTTTGAATTTGTCAGGTAATCCATAGATCTTTGTTTTTTTAGGGTTGGCTTTTGAGATTCATTTTATTCCTTTGATTGGGCCATTTTCCCTTTCTCTTTCTGTGTCTTGTTATTTTCTGCTGTGTTTATTTATTTATTTGTTTGTTGGCTGCATTGGGTCTTCGTTGCGGTGCATGGGCTTCTCGTTGTGGTGGCTCCTCTTGTTGCGGAGCACGGCTCTAGGTGCACGAGCTTCAGTGTTTGTGGCACGCGGGCTCAGTAGTTGTGGCTCGTGGGCTCTAGAGTGCAGCCTCAATAGTTGTAGCACACGGGCTTAGCTGCTCCATGGCATGTGGGATCTTCCCAGACCAGGGCTTGAACCCGTGTTCCCTGCATTGGCAGGCGGATTCTTAAGCACTGCACCACCACGGAAGTCCCTTCTGCTCTGTTTGTTTTATGCGTTTGAAAAAACAGCCACACCTCCCAGTCTTTATGGTCTGGCTTTGTACAGGGGAAGACCTTCACCAGTCAGCTCAGCTTGAGATCCTGGCATCCCTCACAGTTTCTGGGCTTGAGTATGTAATTTCTCAGTTGAAGAGGTTTGCTGGTTCCTCTTTCAGGAATTTATAATCTCTTTCTCTCTCTAGTGTCTGTCTGCTGTCCCACAAGTTTGCTGTTGCTGCAACAAGCCACTGAGTGAACCCTCTTTGATCTCTGGGGTGCCCAGGCTTCCAGAGTATGCTGGTTCCCCATCAGCACTCTGAGTTAGTTAAGACAGAAACCTGTCCCTTGGGCAGCCCACCTAAAAGCCAGAACATTGGATGTTTATTCCCTCCAATTTTTCCCTGCCAAGGAAGAAGTTGGGTTCCGTGTGCTTTCTCCTCATCACAGCAAGCTGAGCCAGCCATCTGTGGCACTGTGTTTCTCTGGTGCTACAGTAAACCTCTGAGCTCTTTTTTCTTCTCTGTGACCACCACACATCCAAAATATGCCAATTCCATTAGTGTTCCAAGTCAGGTGAGACAAACTAGTCCCTTGGCAGCCCCCTGAAAAGTAGGAACGTTGAACACACATCCGCTCTTCTTTTCAGCCCAAGGGAGAAGCTGAGAGCTGAGCTTTTCCTCCTGATCCTGCTGAGCTCTGCTGGCTTGGGGGAATTGTAATTGTGGTTGATATGAAATGACTTTTCTTACTGTTTCAATGCAGCTGTTCTCGACTTTGAGCTTCCCTGGGGTAGTGCGACTTCTTAATTGGTTTCCGGGCTTTTTGGATGGTATATTGTTAAGTCGTCTCTGGTGGAACAAAGTCTGAGCCTTCCTGTCTGTCACTTTGCTGACATCACTTCCTGTGTGTTATTGCCTTTTATGGTCAAATAACATTCCATTGTATGAATATACTACCTTTTGTTTAGCCAATGGAAAGTTGATGGACATTTATTTATAATAATAATGACATTATGTTTATTTATGTCCAAGTTATTGTGTGGACTTATGTTTCCAATTCTCTTGTTTATACCTAGACAATGAATTGCTGAGTCATACTGGCAACTCTATGTTAAACATTTTGAGATACTGCCAACCTGTTTCCCAAAGTGGTTGTACCATTTTACAGTCCCATCAGCATTGTATGAAGATACCAATTTTGCTACATCCTCATCAACACTTTCTATTTCCTGGTTTTTAATATTAGCCTTTCTAGTGAGTGTCAGACAGTATCTCTTTGTGATTTTGATTTGCATTTCTCTAATTGTTAATGAATTCCAAGTATCTTTGCATGTGCTTTTTGGGCATTTGTATATCTTCTTCGGAGAAATGTCTATTCAGGTACTTTGCCTATTTTTTGTTGGATTATTTGTCTTTTTATTGTTAGTTGCAAGAGCTGTTTATATATTCTGAGTTTGGACTAAATTTTACTTGTAAAATTAAGGTTTTTTAAACTGATTCTGTGTAACTTATTGTCATCTCCGGGAATAGTGTGAATTCACATCTCTAACTTTTAGTTATTTCTGCTACTGGGAAAATTTTCAAACAGTCAGTGTCACAATCTTTATGAAAGTCAGCTGTAGAAAGGATAGATATCCTTCTTTCTTTACCTCCTAAAGCTGCACAACCTTTGAGATAGATTTCGTATTCTATGTAAAAGACAGCTCTTACTAGAGAGTCTCAGTATATTTTATTTATACAGAGCAAGTTCTGAAAGGCCCACTGGCCTTTTCACTTTTTCCTTGGCCATCTTGGGATATCAGGTTAAGGAACGGGGCCTGATTTCTTTCAAGATAGTAAGTCGAGCAGTTGGATACTTAAAAAAGTGCATAAGCATGTGGGCTTCATGCTTTAGTCAGTGAAGGTGGGGCTATTTCATGTTGAAATTGGCAATAAGAAGCCAATTTTACTTGGCTGATTTCACTTAGTTTTTCTATTTTGCTATTATGTGAGCTTCAAGGGGCTTACCTCATCATTTCCCTTTTAGTACTAGAAACAAGTTTTCTAAGCTAAATTTAGACTACCAAAGGAGTCATAAGTACTGAAATGGAGATGTGATTCAACTGTGATTAAATGAACAAGAATCATGTGATTATATAAATTTGCACCTATCTTTGGTAAGGAAGCTTGAAATCAAAATATCTACATTATGTGATCATATTGTTTACACTCTTGTTGGGAGGACTATATCAACAGATAGGAAGTCATTAAAGAATAATAAAAATAGTATTACTGTTAAAACCTTTGATGTAGCACTGTAAAGTGCTATAGGACATCAGAGAAAGTGGATCTGGAGGAAAAAGAATAGTTGGTAAAACTTTCATCAAGGAGATGAAGCATGACTTACACCTTGAACGATGTGTAGTAATTGCAGAACTTCACAGAAAAAGGGAGGAGAGGTTCTATATGGGAAATGAGGCAGTAAAGAATATAGTGATATTGATTTGGATGGATCTGGAGACAAATAGGCAGGTGGATGGGAGGGGAGAGTTTTTTTTTTTTTTTTTTTTTTTTTTTGTGGTACGCGGGCCTCTCACTGTTGTGGCCTCTCCCGTTGCGGAGCACAGGCTCCGGATGCGCAGGCTCAGCAGCCATGGCTCACGGGCCCAGCCGCTCCGCGGCATATGGGATCCTCCCAGACCGGGGCACGAACCCGTATCCCCTGCATCGGCAGGCGGACTCTCAACCACTGCGCCACCAGGGAGGCCCGGGGAGAGTATTTTAAATACTAAAGTAGACAGTTGGTTTTGTCAAGAGCGATGGATAATAGGCCTAGAATCTAGTAAGTCTGAATACACAGCTGAAAAACTTCCCCTTAGTATGGCACTTAACATTCAATTAGGAGGAAGGATTTTGGGGAGGAGCTTACTAGCAAACCAAAAACTCTAGGTAAAAGTTAAGTCTAAGTAATAGCTTATTCATTTGTTTTGTCAGATTGACTGAAGCTTTTTCTTTTTCCCTTTCAGAAGAGTGGTTGAGACCTGTGATGAGAAAAGACAAGCAGGTGTTAGTGCATTGGGGGTTTTACCCAGACAGGTAATGTTGATATGTCCTTACATCTGGTATAAAGAGTTTTGTCAGTGCAAGCCAGAGTTATTTATATATAGTTTCGCTTTCTGAATAGTGACAATTTTGTTGATTTGTTTCAGTCATTGAACTCACTTCTTTTGAGTATTCTCTTACTGACTTTCTTATTTATTAAGTTACGGAGTTCAGTGAAGTCACAGGCTCTGTTTATCTTAAACTGATGTGTTTGCTGTGTTTGCCAAAAGAGTCCTTCAGTGTGGTATTAGACTGCTAATTTAGATTTGTTTCCTTTAAGAAATGAATTTTTCTTCTGGGTATTTTATGACTGGTTAGTTTTATTTTATTTATTTTAAAATACTTATGCCATTCTATTATGGATGAAATTATGTCTAAAAAAGTATATATCATAACTCATACCGTGTTTCAGTATCTAAATGTGCATAAAGAATATTATAAACAAGAACAAATGTCAGTGAAAATGGTGGTTCTTGTTTAGTTAAAATTATGCCTGCATAGGGGGCATTTAGGAATAAGGATAACCTTTCATGTACTTCATCTTCTTAAACCTACAGTAGAGCTGTTTAAGTGTTCGTTTCACTATTTTTAAGTGGAGAGAGTCTCCGTTGTGGGTTTTTCATGTCAAACCAGTCTTCTTTCATCTGTATCCCCATCCACTTCAAGCCTTACCATATTATTGGAAGCAAATCCCAAACATATCATTTCAATATTTCAGTAATAAATATTTCAGTATGTATTTCTGAAAGATAAGGACTCATTAAAAAAATAATAAGCACAATACCACTGTCAAACCTAAAAAGTTTAACAGAATTCCTTAATGTCAAATATCAAGTCATTGTTGTCATATGATATATTTGATTCATTGATATTTGTTGGAATTAGAATTTAAACACATCTTGTGATTAGTTGATATGTTTCTTAAGTATTTTTCAGTTTATAGGTTCTCCCTGTGGGGAAGCCCACCCCGCCTTACAGTGTATTACTTAAGAAACCAGGTTGTTTGTCCTGCAGAGTTTACCACAGTGTGGAATTTTTTATGGCATCACTGTGGTGTATTTGAACATGTTTCTCCATTCTCTGGAGTTGCTCAGAACCTGTTTCAGTTTAGGGAAGGAACAAGACTTGCATAGGTGTGTGTTCTTCATCAGGAGACATATAATGTCTGTTTCTGTGTTGTTTTGAAGTTAATCTATTTGAGTGACTTTATTTTACTTATAAATATATTTTTTGAGGAAGAAATAACGTCTTTAGATATCTTCAAACTTTTAAGAATATATTCACAGTTTTCATACAAGTTTACTTAATTAGAACCAAATCAAGTCAGCTTGCTTATCAACCTTTTTTGAACCATAATTGACCACTTTACATGAGCTAACATTTTTTTAAAATTAGTAATATTTAAGTAAATACTTTCTAGAGAACATTTCTTATTTTGAGGCTTTAGGTATTCATGGCACTATTAAAACAAACTTTTCAGTATCATAGGAACTATTACAGGAACTCAGTTTGCCTTTGAAACACTTCAGTGGAAACTCAAATTTATGACAAACTACATAAAGTATAGGATTGAAATGAATTTTATAGTAACACATTATAAGACATGTTAGCTTGTTTGCTAACCTTTTGTTTATGTATCAAATAAACTATAATGGCTGGCTCATGTCCTGTCTTCTCAAGGGGCCTTGTTAGTTCACTTTCTTAACTATAGTTTGTGCCCTCACTTCTTATTGTAACATTTTCTTGTCAAGACTTAAAGAATATAAGGTTTTTAATTTTTTTTACTCACCATTGCAGTCTTTACCTGGAATAGTTAATTAATTGGCAGAGGAACTTTTTTTCACCAGCTCATGTTTAAATGTTCCTAGAAAACTTACCAGAGTGCTGTTAATAGGTCTGTTGGGCTGTACTTGTTCCAAATGCTTTTCAGCTGACTTCTGAGAAGTGGCTAAAGAAAGCCAGTGCTTGTTAGTATACTTACATTTCATTTAGATATCACTTAGCTTTATAATAATTTATTGGCCAGTATAGGAGCATTGATAAAGTTTTAATTTGGTAGGTAATTTTATGCTTATTTCAAAATTGTGGAGTAGGGGGAGTGATTTATATCAGTGACCTGGATTTCACTGATAAGAGAACCATTGAGCAAAGACATGTAAAGATAGGAGGGAGTGAGCTAGATGGATATCTGGGTAATGAGGAGCATATGTAAAGGGCATGATGTGGCCACCGTCTGATATTCAAAGCATACCACTAAAGCACATGAGTGAGGGGAGAGTACTAGGAGATGAGATCATAGGACCAGATCATGAAGGGCCTTGGCAAACCACTGTACGGATTTTGACTTTTAACTCTGAGTTCGGTGGGAGCTGGAAGGTTTTGAACAGTGAGTGATGTGGACTGACTTAGTTTTTTAAAGGATTGCTCTGGTTGCTATGTGAAAAATGGACTTCCAGGGCCTTTGGGTCAACATGGAAGGGTGAGAAGTTATATAGATCCTAAACATATTTTGAAGGTGGAAGTGGTAGAAGTTGTTGATAGTTTGATTATAGGATGTAATTGAGAGTGAAGTCAAGGATATCTTGCAAGTATTTTGGCCAGAACAACTGGAAAAGTGGAATTGGCATTTCCTGAGAGGAGGATGATTGGCTAGATCACATTGTTGGAGTTAGGATGGCATTATATATTGAATTTTGAGTGTATCAGTATTGGGTTTGAAAGCTTTATTAGACATGTAATGAGAGATGTGGAATTGGTAGTTGAATTTATAAGTGCAGAATTCAGAGAACAGGGCAGGTATGAGATTTCAAGTCATCAGTATATGTTTGAAGGCATAGAACGGCATGAGATGATCATCAAGAGAATGAATAGGTAAGAGGATTGTTCCAAAAACTGAAACTTGGGGCCTTCCAGTGTTGAAGAGGTTTGGGAGAAGAGGAGAAACTGGCAGTGGAGACTGAAGAGAGAGGCTTGTGACTAGAAGGAATGCCAAATGATAGTATTGTCTTAGAGGACCAATAAGCGAAATGCTCTGAGGAGTGATCAACATGTTGAAATTCTGTGGACTGAGGCTTTTAAACTTTGGGTTTTACGACGTGAAGGTTACTGTAGACCTCTGCAGAAGAGATTTCTTGTCAGAGTGTTAGAGATAAAAGTATGTGATAATTTGCTATTACTGGATCCTAATAGCATTTCTAAAATGTATTTTTACCTCTTGATCAGAGTCTTTTTATGAATGAATTTGGGTTCTAATTTGTTTTTCCTTTTTTCATTTTCTTTACAGCTATGATACTTGGGTCCATAGTAATGATGTTGATGTGGAAATTGAAGATCCACCAATTCCAGAAAAGCCATGGAAGGTGAAAGATCCTTTTTAAAACAAAATTTATTCTTACATAACTTAATAGCCCTTCTTAGCTGTTCTCAACAGGAGTGTTTTAAAGAGATACAGAATGATGATTCTTCCTTTCTTGTCATCCTATTAAGAGATACCTATGGTCATGAAGACCTCCCAGGTCTTAGATATCTGCAGTGATGTTTGAGGAGACCCCAAAGGAAAGTTAGATTGTGGTTTGAGATAGTTGATAGTGTTAGGAGTGGAGTTGAACATCGTTGATGATGTCATTTAGGAAGGCTGGAAGCATTGCCTTCGTGGCTTTTATTATGATACAGACTTCTCTTACTAATCATTTCTATTATAATGGTTTCAACTTTTAACGTGGAAATAATTTTGAAAGTGCAGGAATAATACAAAACAAAGTACTGTTTTATACTCTTATTCCAGATTCCTGTTGTTAGTTATTATTTAAAAAAATATTTATATATTCATTTTTATTTGGTTGCGCCAGGTCTTAGTTGTGGCTCGTGGGCTCCTTAGTTGCAGCACTCGGGGTCCTTAGTTGCAGCAGGTGGGCTCCTCGGTTGTGGCCTGTGGGCTCCTTAGTTGCGGCATGTGAGCTTCTTAGTTGTGGAATGCAAACTCTTAGTTAGCGGCAGGCGTGTGGGATCTAGTTCCCTGACCAGGCATTGAAACCGGGCCCCCTGCATTGGGAGCGCAGTCTTAACCACTACACCACTACAGAAGCCTCCCCTGTTGTTAATTATTGAAATAATTTATTACCTGATACAGGGCCCATATTCCATTTTCACCAGTTGTCCCACTGATATAATAAGCTTTATACTTAGTTTTTCCCCTGATCCAGGATCCAGTTCAGGATCACACACTGTATTTAGTTGTCACATCTCTTTAGTCTACTTTAATCTGGAACTTTCAGCCCTTCTTTTTTCTTCTGTGACATTGGCATTTTTGAAATATATAGGTCAGTTGTTGTTGTTTTAGAATGTCCCTGAATTTTAGTTCGTGTTATTTCCTTCTTATTATATTCAGGCTATGTATTTTTGGCTGCAGTACTCCATAACTAATATTGTGTCCTTCTCAGTGCATCATATTGGCAGCCTCATATTGTCCATTTTTCCCATTATGGCTCATAGTTTGATCATTTGTGAAGGTACTGTCTGCCTGGTTTTCCCACTGTAACATTACAGTGTTTTTTTTCTCATTGACATTTAAAATATTTTATAGGGAAATACTTTGAGACTACATAAATATATTTTTCTTCATTGAATTTGTGTCTGAAGGTTTGCTCATCCATTAATAATTTCTGTGACTGAATTAAGTTATTACTGGTGCTTTTCTAATTCTATCCATTCCATCTGTGCTTGCAGTTGGCATTTTGCAACAGGGACAAGCTTTCCCTTCTCCCTTTATGTGTGTCTGTGGTCTATGCATTCACAAAGCAGTGACATTACTACCATTCTTCATTTTGATGAATTATCTAAATTTGGCCAGTGGGAACGCCTTTAAGCCTCCTCCTGTGACCTTTTGGCATTATTTGATGCATTTTTGCATATCTCCTACTTTCTGGGACAAAAAGATGTTCCAAACTCCTTTTTTTTTTAAATTTATTTATTTAATTTTTGTTTATTTTTGGCTGCATTGGGTCTTTGTTGCTGCACGCGGGCTTTCTCTAGTTGCGGTGAGCGGGGGCTACTTTTTGTTGCAGTGTGTGGGCTTCTCCTCGGGCACCAGGTGCACGGGCTTCAGCAGTTGTGGCTCACGGGCTCTAGAGCGCAGGCTCAGTAGTTGTGTTGCACAGGCTTAGTTGCTCCATGGCATGTGGGATCTTCCTGGACCACGGCTTGAACCCGTGTCCCCTGCATTGGCAGGCAGATTCTTAACCACTGCGCCACCAGGGAAGCCCCCCAAACTCCTTTGTAATTTTCCCATCCCAGTCCCAGAATCAGTATTTTTATAGGGAGCTCTGCTCCTTTCCATGGGTGATTTTACATGATTTTTATTGACTTTTATATTGTGTAAGGAGCACTTAAACTGGATCAAAATGTTAGATTTTAGACCTGGTTCAACCTATTTCTAATTGTGTGACTTTCAGAAAGACAGCCTTTGAGCTTTAGATTCCATATGAGGAAAATGGGATTAACCAAAATTAGTCTTTTTTTTTTTTTTTTAAACACCGTTTATTTGGAAATAACTTCAAACTTACAGAAAAGTTGCAAAAAAAAGAATAGTACGTGGCATACCCTTTATCCAGATTTGCCTGTTAACATTTTACTCCCATTTTGATTTATCATTTATAGTCTATATCTGTTTATAAATACGTTTTTTCTGAATCATTTGAGATAAAGATGCATATATAATGGGCCTTTACTCCAGTAAGTGTGTGTTTACTAGGAATAAGAAATTCTCATACATAAGCACAGTAATCAAGTTCATTAAATTTAACATTGACACAATATTTTAGTCTACTATCCATATTCCAGTGTTGCCACTTGACCCAGTAATTTTTTTAAAATTAATTTTTATTGGAGTATTGTTGATTTACAGTATTGTGTTAGTTTCTGCTGTACAGCCAAGTGAATCAGTTATACATAGACATATATCTACTCTTTTTAGACTCTGTTCCCATATAGGTCATTACAGAGTATTGAGTAAAGTGCCCTGTGCTATACAGTAGGTTCTTATTAGTTGTCTCTTTTATATATAGTAGTGTGTATATGTCAATACCAATCTCCCAATTAATCCCCCCCGCTTTCCCCTTGGTAACCATAAGTTTGTTTTCTAAATCTGTGACTCTATTTCTGTTTTCTGAATAGGTTCATTTGTACCATTTTTTAGATTCCACAGATAAGTGATACCATATGATATGTTTGTCTTTCTCTCTCTGACTTACTTCACTCAGTATGACAATCTCTAGATCCATCCATGTTGCTGCGAATGGCATTATTTCATTCTTTTTTATGGCTGAGTAGTATTCCATTGTATGTATGTACCACATCTTCTTTATCCATTTCTCCGTCAATGGACATTTCATTGCTTCCATGTCCTGGCTGTTGTGAATAGTGCTGCAATGAACATTGGGGTACATATATCTTTTCGAATTATGGTTTTCTCTGGATATATGCCCAGGAGTGGGATTGCTAGATCATATGGTAGTTCTATTTTTAGTTTTTTAAGGAACCTCCATACTGTTCTCCATAGTGGCTGTATCAATTTACATTCCTACCCACTGTGTAGGAGGGTTCCCTTTTCTCCACATCCTCTCCAGCATTTATTGTTTGTAGATTTTTTGATGATGGCCTTTCTGACTTGTGTGAGGTGATACCTCATTATGGTTTTGATTTGCATTTCTCTGATCATTAGTGATGTTGAACATCTTTTCATGTGCTTTTTGTCCATCTGAATGTCTTCTTTGGAGAAATGTCTATTTAGATCTTCTGCCCATTTTTGGGGCTTTTTTTTTTTTTTTGACATAGAGCTACATGAAGTGTTTGTATATTTTGGAGATTAATCCCTTGTCAGTCACTTCGCTTGCAGATTTTTTTCTCCCATTCTGTGGGTTGTCTTTTCGTTTTGCTTATGGTTTCCTTTACTATGCAAAAGCTTTTAAGTTTAATTATGTCCCATTTGTTTAATTTTGTTTTTGTTTTCATTACTCAAGGAGGTGGATCCAAAAAGATCTTGCTGCAATTTATATTGGAGAGTTTTTCTGCCTGTGTTTTCCTCTAAGAGTTTTATAGTACCCAGTCTTACATTTAAGTCTTTAATCCATTTTGATTAAAATGTTTTTTATAACATTTTTTGGGGAATTCCTTGGCAGTCCAGTGGTTAGGACTTGGCGCTTTCAGTGCTGGGGCCAGGTTCAGTCCCTGATTGGGGAACTAAGATCCCACGTGCTGTGCAACCAGAACAAAACAAAAAAGCCCATTTTTTTCCTGTTACATAATTCTGTCTAATACCAGCTATTGAATTCCTCTGTCATGTCACTTTAGTTTCCTTTAATCAGTAACATTACCACAGTGTTTCTTTGCCTTTTAACGATGTTTTTGAATTTCAAAAGAATACTTCTCATTTGGAATTTCTGATCTTTCCTTGTGGTTGATTCAGTCTCTGCAGTCTACTTAGAATGCTGCATGAGTGATGTGTCCTTCTCAGGGCATCATATTGGCAGGCATGCTGTGTCCATCTGCTCCTCACTGGTGATCTTCTTTTTAAAAAAAAAAAATTTATTTATTTATTTGGCTGTGCCAGGCCTTACTTGCAGCACGTGGGATCTTCGTTGTGTCATGTGGGATCTTTAGTTGTGGCATGTGAACTCTTAGTTGCGGCATGTGGGATTTAATTCCCTGACCAGGGATCGAACCCAGGCCCTGTACATTGGGAGCATGGAGTCTTAACCACTGGACCACCAGGGAAGTCCCTCCTCACTGGTGATCTTAATCACCCAGTTAAGGTGTTCTGTGATGGCTCCACTGTATGGTTACTTTTCCCCTCCATTTGCAACTTATAAACAATTTGTGAAAGATTCTTTAGATCATGGAGATATCCTCCTTCTCATCAAAATCCTCCCTCTGTCACCCAGGTTTAGCATGCACTTAGAATTCTTGCCTGAACCAGTCTTTTCTTTGATGATTACACAGCAATACTTTTCCACTCCAGCCCTTCCCTCCACGTTTACCAGTTGGCTTTCAGAGTTCTCCTGTAAGCAAGAGCCCTTCTTTTTCCCTCTTTTACTTATTTATTTATCTGTCTGTTGTCAGTGTGAATTCATGGAATTGTAATTTTTCAGTGGTCAATAATTCATTAATTCAGTATTTTGTGCTGAGGTTGTTTCATATTTGGCCACTGGGAGCCCCTTCAGGCTGGCTTGTCATCCTTGTTTTTTTTTTTTTTTTTTAAGATTTTTTTGATGTGGACCATTTTTAAAGTGTTTATTGAATTTGTTACAGTATTGCTTCTGTTTTATGTTTTGGTTTTTTTGGCCATGAGGCATGTGGGATCTTAGCTTCCGACCAGGGATCGAACCCGCACCCCCTGCATTGGAAGGCAAAGTTTTAACCGCTTGACCACCAGGGAAGTCCTTGGCTTGTCATTCTTGTGACAAGCACTTGTCATTTTTGAGCACCTCCTTTAGGGCATAGTAGGATGTTCCAGGTTCATTTAGTACCTTCCATTCCTCATGCCTAGAATCAGCTGTTTCTCTGAGGCGCTCTCATTTCTTTCAGTAGGAAAAGGTATTAGAGACCAAAATCTGGGTACAGGTATGCTCAGTGCTACTGAAGTATCTTTGCTTCTAGGTCTTTTCTGTTCAGAGCTATTATGTATCTGTAAACTCAAATGCAAACAGTAGTTGAGTACACATATATGTGCATATACACATAATATATATATATATATATTAGAAATAATGAGGCCATAATGATACCTTCAGTTCTAATCTGTCCCCACAGTGTTCCTTTTTGCCCTCCCCTACTCCATATTTATATGACTCTTCTTCCGAGAGTAAGAATCTTGGCTCCCAGCATCAACACATTTACCTGGTTCATGAATACGTTCAAATTAGTTTCAGAATTGCTTTGCCCCTGCCACTATCATAAACAAAAATACTAAAAGAGTTCAAGATATGTTTGTGGTTGTCCTGCTCCCCTAGCCCTGCCCAAGACTGAGGGTGTATTATATATTGGCAAAGAGTGTGTTCATGAGTTACCTGGATGAACCTTTTTTCCCCTCCCTTCAGTGTGTTACTTATTTGAAGTATTGTTAGGTTTATTTCTTTCAGTTTGTTTTCAGTTTTGGTGTTTGGTAGTTTCTACTTTAAGGTACTATGAAAAATGCTACTATGAACTTTCCTGAACATACATCTTTTGTGTTTGTTCATAATGGAATTACTGGATCTCAGGGAATGCAAACATTCAGTTTTTCTAAACAATGCCATATTGTTTCCAAATGGTTGTAAAAATTTATTTTGCTAAGGGTGTATAAGTTTTCTGGATGCTCTGTATCATGGCCAGTGCTTGGTATATTCTTTTTTTAAAAAATTTATTTAATTTATTTATTTTTGGCTGTGTTGGGTCTTCGTTTCTGCGTGCGGGCTTTCTCTAGTTGCAGCAAGCGGGGGCTACTCTTCATTGAAGTGTGTGGGCTTCTCATTGCGGTGGCTTCTCTCGTTGTGAAGCATGGGCTCTAGGCTTGGGGGCTTCAGTAGTTGCAGCATGCAGGCTCAGTAGTTGTGGCTCACGAGCTCTAGAACACAGGCTCAGTAGTTGTGGTGCATGGGCTTAGTTGCTTCACAGCATGTGGGATCTTCCCGGACCAGGGATCGAACCTGTGTCCCCTGCACTGGCAGGTAGATTCTCAACCACTGCGCCACCAGGGAAGGCCTGCTTGGTGTATTCTGACTTAGTAATATTTACCTATCTAATGGATGTGAAGTGGTGTTTTGTTAGGGTTTTAACTTGTATTTCTCTTATTACCAAATAGCTTTGTCATCTTTTCATGAATTCTTTGACCTTTGGTGTTTCTTCCTCTATGAAGTGCTTGTTTCCACCTTTTGCTTTTTTTTTTCCATTGCGCTGTCTTTTTCTTTGTGGGTGTTCTTTAGGTATTCTGCATACTAACGTGTGGTTACATCACCAGTTACCTGTGTTAAAAATACGTTTTCTGGGCTTCCCTGGTGGTGCAGTGCTTAAGAATCTGCCTGCCAGTGGAGGGGACACGAGTTCGAGCCGTGGTCTGGGAAGATCCCACATACTGTGGAGCAGCTAACCCCGTGTGCCACAACTACTAAGCCTGCTCTCTAGAGCCTGCGAGCCACAACTGCTGAGCCCACACGTTGCAACTACTGAAGCTCGCGTGCCTAGAGCCCGTGCTCCGCAACAGGAGAAGCCACCGTAATGAGAAACCTGCGCACCACAACGAAGAGTAGTCCCTGCTTTTCGCAACTAGAGAAAGCCCCCACGTGCAGTAACGAAGACCCAACGCAGCCAAAAATAAAATCAAATAAATAAATTTATTACAAAAACCTTTTTGTTTTCTATCCCAAGGTCATCACGCTATTTTCTTAAATCATCTTTAAAAATTCTTTAGTTTTGCCTTTCATATATAAAGATCTTTAATCTACCTGGAATTAATTTTTAAACGTGTTATGATGTAGGGAAAAAAAATTTCCCCATATGGTGTTAGATCAGCTATAGTTTCAGGGTGGAAAAATATTGAAGCTGGATTTCTCTCCCCACTGATCCAGGCCATTTCTGTTAAAAGTAAATTTTTATGTATGTCATGATTTGTTTCTTGACTCTGTTATAAAGTTTTATTAGTTATTTGTTCTGACTTGAGTACTCCCACTTTTTTCTTCTTTAGGAGTCTTTTGGGTCTTTGCTGTTTTGTTGAAAGTTTAGAATCAGCTTGTTAAGGTCCATATTAAACAAACTCATTGGGATTTTGATTGGAATTAAATTTAATCTGTAGAACAACTTGGAGAAAACTGATATCTTTACAATACTGAGCCTCTCAATTTGTGGAGGCAATTTATTTAGGTCTTTTATATCTTTCAGTTAAGTTGTATAATTTTCTTCACATTTCATTGATCATCTCAGAATGATCATATAGTAATTAATGTATATTTTTGGAAAATTTTTTCTCTATTAAACCTCATATATGGAGTGTCAGTTGGATAAAACTACTTTTCATTTTACAAGGGTTGGCAAATTATAGCCACCTGTTTTTGTATATAAAATTGTATTAGATCACCACCAAACCCATTCACTTATGTATTTTCTGCAGCTGATTGCGCACTATAGCAGCAGAGTTGAGTAGAGACAGAGAACATATGGCTTGCAAGCCTAAATATTTAGTATCTGACCCCTTCCCCCCCACCCAAAAAAAAAGCATACCAATTCCTGCTATATTTGTGTTGTCCCATTATCTTCAGGGAAGATGATTTTAAACAACAATAACTACCTTTAAATGTAATCTGAGAGGTTATAACCAAACTATTCTCATTGAAAACTTGAAAAAAATGTGAACTGTGCTCTCTGGTGTTAGAACTACTCAGCCTCCAGCATTGTCTAGCAGTTTCAAACATATATCTTTGTGTGTAGTCAAATCTAGAC
The DNA here is from genome assembly GCF_949752795.1 of Hyperoodon ampullatus. Lineage (NCBI taxonomy): Eukaryota > Metazoa > Chordata > Mammalia > Artiodactyla > Ziphiidae > Hyperoodon > Hyperoodon ampullatus. The sequence continues at coordinate 40,937,441 of NC_136923.1, forward strand.
ATCTGTCTAGTCAAACAGAGTTAAGTTGTAACTTGGAAAAAAATGTTGATTAAAGGGATAAACTGTATGACTTGTGAGCCATATAACATTGTAAAGTATTACGAAAGGATTTTTAGAAACATACTATGTTGAAGATCATAGTTGTCAGAAGTTTAGGACTGGGCTTGATAGCAGAGTTTACCATCGTATCATTTCATAGGTAAGGAAACTGGGTTACAGAAGTTAGATAATTTTGCTGAAGGTTGCACAACCTATTATATTATTCTGACCCTAAGGTGTTTTTATGAGACAGGTAATAGAGCATAGTGGCATAAGAGCTTGGGCAGAACTCCGTGCAAAGCTTTGCCTCTTGGTAGCTAAGTAACTGGGCAGCTTGCTGACACTCTGTGCCCCAGTTTGCTGATTTGGAAAACTGGAGAGACTAACCTGCCTTGCTTAGATCATATTATATGTAAGGTGTTCAGCAGAGTGCCTGGCACAAATGATTATTAGTTGTCCTTACTGTCCTAACATACTTCCTCAAGAGAATTCTCTCAGGGTCTTCTGGATAGTAAAGAATGTACAATGTGAATATTCAGCTCTACTTTTAAAATATATACATACTTATGAATAATTTGGAAAAGACTGTTATGTTTTCAAATGCTGTGACATAAATTTTTCTGAATTAATTACTGAATTAAATTTTTCTGCAATTAATTACATCACTGAATTAATTTACCCTTTTCTTGAACATAGTTATGCCTTTAAATAGATGTTTTCTCTAATTAGCTTAAGGTTTCTCGTGCTCTATTTATATATCCCATTCTCATAATTTATATATATAAGAGTCTTTTCGAGTTACATTATTTAAGGTCTTGTATTCTCCTTGATGGGTATTAATTTTGTGTTTGTGTGTGTTACTGTGTAGCTCTAGTTTTGGGAGGAAAAGAGGCATGTAGTCAGGTCGATGTCCTTCTTAAAGCATTATATGATTCAGGCAATATCCTTAACAACCAATGTAGTAATGTTTCCTTTTTTTAAAATACAAGGGGGGAGCAGTGGGGAGCTTAGATTGACAAAATATTTTTATTGGCAAGTCCATATAGTCTCTTAGTGATAGCCATGTAGGTTTTTACTTCTTGAAGGCTTCATAGCTGTAGTTGCTGCTCTCTTTTGCTCTCTTTTGCTCTCTTTGCTCTCATGTTAGTATTTTAATGATTCTTGACTGGGCATGTTAATTGCAACACACGCGCACACACACACACACACACACACACACACACCACCCATGACCGAACAGCAGTCCCACACAGGAAAGAAGTTAGTCCCCAATTCCAATTGTGCTCACTTTGAGAAATACTGTTGAATAAATAGAAGTATTATAGAGGCTAGGCCTGTGGTTTAAATATCTGTATATATCTGTACCTACATGTGTATCTATATAACATCCAGAAAACCCTTCCTTTTATTCTTAGAAACGTTAACAAAAACAAAAACAAAAATGAAAGAAGTGGCCATGTAAAGGACTGGGAAGAACCCCAAATCTGACTCTCACTTCTCCACCCTGTCCCAACTTTGGCTGTCCCTGAAAGGCCTCTTTAGAGCACCATGTGTACTTGACAGGGCTGGGCAACATGTCAGTAGATGTCCTCTTTCATCATTTCTTAGAATGTTATCGAATGTATAAACCTAGAGACATTTTTTATGCCTAAAGCAATGATTTACTTTGGCCTTTTGCCTTTGAATGTTTCTGTCACTGATTTTTGTGAAGATGAAGATGCCACAATTAGTGAAATAAGCCAAATAGAGAAATACAAGTACTGCATGATGTGTAATCTTTAAGAAAAAAAAAAAAAGTCAAACTCCTAGAAACTGTAGCAAAGTGGTTGCCAGGGATTGGGGGGTAGGAGAAATAGGGAACGGTTGGTAAAAGGGTACCAGTTTTCAGTTATAAGATAAATTAGGTCTGAGGAGCTAATGTCAAATGTGACAAAAGTTGATAACACTGTACTGTAAAGTTGAAATTTGCTAAGAGAGTAGACTTAAGTGTTTTCATGTGCACGTGCGTGCACACGCAAGATGAATATGTGAGGAGATGGATATATTAACTTGCTGGGGGGGTGAATCCTTTCACCATGTGTATGTATATCAAATCACAACGTACACCTTAAATATCTTACAGTTTTATTTTTCATTTACACCTAAATTAAACTGAAATAAAGAAAAAAGATGACATGATTATCCAATTCCAGGGTCTTGGTTATCAAAGCCTCAGTCTACACAAAACCAGTCTTGCTTTTTTTTACTGTTTACTCAGTAAAAGACATGGAATAAAAATTGAAATGGTTAAGTTGCCACTCATATGTCACTAATAGTCTTTTTTTTTTTTTTTTTTTTGCTGTACGCGGGCCCTTACTGTTGTGGCCTCTCCTATTGCGGAGCGCGGGCTTCGGACTTGCAGGCTCAGCGGCCATGGCTCACGGGCCCAGCCGCTCCACGGCATGTGGGAGCCTCCCGGACCGGGGCACGAACCTGTGTCCCCTGCATCGGCAGGCGGACTCCCAACCAGTGCGCCACCAGGGAAGCCCTAATAGTCGTATTTTTAAACTGTTCTATGCAGTTGAGGCTTTGAGTGTAATAAATCAGCTACTTTCATTTTGAATACTTTAAAAACTGTAGTGATTTTTATTTATGTAGATATTCACGCTTTGATGTGATTTTAGGTTCATGCAAAATGGATTTTGGACACTGATGTTTTCAATGAATGGATGAATGAGGAGGATTATGAGGTGGATGAGAACAGGAAGCCCGTGAGTTTTCGTCAGCGAATTTCAACAAAGAATGAAGAGGTATTTGGTTTGGCACCATTTTTCTCACTTGGTGTTTTCTTCTTTCTTGGCCTGAATATTATCAAATCTTCATTAATAAACTCTCAGCCATCAAGTGTATATAAAAGTTACTAAATGGCCATAACAACCATCTCAGGAGCTGGCATCCCCCAAAAAGGGGCTTGAGAATCTCAGAGGGTCATTAAGATTTAAAGTAGCCCATGCAGTGTGCAAGGTAGTACAACTGATTTTGTTCTCTAGATCTGAGTATTAATTTTGTGAACCAAATGTCATCACAGTGTAATTTAACTTAGCTGTTCATTTTCCAAGGGAAAACTGATTTAGTTTTAATATTTTTTAATAGCTTTGTTAAGGAACATATCACTAGTTAGTATAAAGTATAGGCCTTAAAGGTCTCATAGTTACAGTTCAGTCCTTTTTTCAGGTAGGGGGACTTGACATTTAATACTCTTTAATCCTTTAAGAAGCCCAACCATTTAAATATTTATCTGTGTTTCTTTATAAGTCACAAGTTGGGAGGTGGGTGTGTCACTAGAGGAAGACTTGAGACTGAGAAGAAGGCTTAGATGTGTTAGTGTTGGGTTATGACAGCTTCAGATAGACACCTGTGATTCCGGAAGTCTTTTTTCATTGGGGACACTTAAGATTTTTGCTTTTGGTTTTGTATTTTAGTTTTTTGAAAAAAACCTTTGAGACATATACTTTTAACCAATAATTTAGAAAGTGTAGTTCTTTCATACCTACTTTCAGCCCCAAGACTTTCTTACTAAAAGTCTGTCACACACTATATATTCTTTATCTTTAAGAAAAATATTTAAAAACTGAGTCTTTTTCATATCTTTTTATTTTTAGTTTATCCCTATTTGCTTTGGATTTTTTTTTTTTTTTTTTTTTTTGCCTGCATTGGGTCTTCGTTGCTGCGTGTGGGCTTTCTCTCATTGCGGCGAGTGGGAGTTATGCTTCATTGCGGCACACAGGCTTCTCATTGTGGTGGCTTCTCTTGTTGTGGAGCACAGGCTCTAGGTGCGCCAGCTTCAGTAGTTGCAGCACACGGGCTCAGTAATTGTGGCTCGCGGGCTCTAGAGTGCAGGCTCAGTAGTTGTGGCACACGGGCTTAATTGCTCTGCGGCATGTGGGGTCTTCCTGGGCCAGGGCTTGAACCCGTGTCCCCTGCATTGGCAGGCGGATTCTTAACCACGGCACCACCAGGGAAGTCCCAATCATTAATGTTTAATTGATGTTTTAATCTCTGATTCGTTTTTCAACCTCAGATGCAATACTTTGGATCATTTTAGGTGTATTTTCTTAATTGTCTGTTTTACTGAATTGGTATTAAATTTATCATCTACAGGCTGACTTTTGTATATTGATGTATGGCCTGCAACTATGCTGAACTCTTTTATTAGCTCTAATAGTTTTTTTGTGGATTCCTTGGGGTTATCCATATATAAGATCGTGTCATCTGCAGATAGGGATAGTTTTACGCCTGTGGGTTGACTTTTAAATCATAAATTGCAATCTTGTAAAATTTTACCTCTTTTGAGTCATTTTCTCTTAAATTCCTTTTAATGATGAACTAGGAGTAGTTTCTGGTACATTTTCACAAGATCATTCAGCCAGTCTTTGTATTTCATTAATTTAATAGCATGTGTTTCATATTTTTCCAGTGGTTATTGAAAATGCTTTTCCCACCTGGGAACACAGAATTTGAACAGGAACAGTTTTTAGTTGTGAGGGGTTTGGGCATGTCTGTTTTGTAGCATAGTTTGAATACCTGTGGGATGGTTCTAATATATCCATTGATGATGCATCACCTGGAAGGTCAGGGAAAGTCTCCTGGCTGCTTATGGTCCGGGATGCTTAATGTTGTGCCTTTCATTTCCTCTGCACCATTGTGTTTGGTATTATCTTTGTGAAAACTCACCTTTGGACAAGGGTTTGTAGAAACTGAGGAGTCAGCAAAGCTACCTGATATTTACTTCCATTTACTTCTTCCTAGCCAGTCAGAAGTCCAGAGAGAAGAGATAGAAAAGCATCAGCTAATGCTCGAAAGAGGAAACATTCACCTTCCCCTCCACCTCCCACACCCACAGAATCCAGGAAGAAGAGCGGGAAGAAAGGGTAAGAACTGCAACATGATTCAGAGGCACTGAAACAGACTAAAGAACTTTGCAGATTTTTACATTTACATTGGACGTTTGTCTTACTTTGACTTGGTTGGAAGTCTTTGCTTTGATAGCTCGTCTTGTTATGGGATGTTATCTGATGGGCATCTTATGTCATTTTTATACATTTCTATCTCCGAATAGAACGTTTTTTCTGTATCAATGTATGTATTGAGAAGTGTGGCTGGTAAGGAATTTAAGAAATTATATTCACCAGAGTTACTGTCTTTCTCCAGTTTTACCATCTGTCCCATACATGATCCAAATGACTTATAGAGGAGTTGAACCTCTGTCTGCTCCATATTCTGCAAATTGCAGCAGTGTAGTGCCTTATTCAGTAAGTCACGTTTGTACTTAGTGAATCTTGCTTGAGTAGAGATTGTGGTTTCTATGGAATAGAGGTTTCTATTGTGAGGATTAAGTGAGACTTTAAAGACCTTGCACAGTGCCTGGCCTGAAGTAGATACCTATAAATGATAGACAGTACATAATAATTTTATGATTATGCACTAATTAGATACTTAATAATTTCAGGGTTGTCTAGCTCAAAACATATTTAGACTTTTTTTTTTTTGATGTGGACCATTTTTAAAGTCTTTATTGAATTTGTTACAATATTGCTTCTGTTTTAGGTCTTTGGTTTTTTTGGCAGGGAGGCATGTGGGATTCTAGCTCCCCTACTAGGGATCGAACCCACACCCCCTGCATTGGAAGGCGAAATCTTAACCACTGGACCACCAGGGAAGTCCCTCAAAATATATTTTAAGCAATTTTTCAGAGGTTATAGTTTAGTTTTAGAAAATGACAGTTTGCAAAATTTATTCTTTTCATGTGGTAGTAAATTTGTCAACTTTGTGGCTGTTGTCAAGTCGATCTTTACAGTGCAGTCTTCTTCTCTCCATCAGCTTCCTTTTATGACTTTCTTCTCTAGCCAAATTTCCTTTTGTTGCCCAGAACATGCCTTGAATCATGTTATTTCTTGAAGGGTAAGTTTACTTGAAGCATTCTTAACCATGCGTAGAAGCTTTTAGGGAAGTTAAGAGACTCTTATTCAGTTTTATAAATAATAATAATGAATCAGTTACAGTTATAAAAAGAGTTTTGTTATTTTATCAAGTCACATGTACTGTGACATAAAAATTAAAACAACAAAATAGGTTTTTCTTGGGGATTATTGAGGGTAAACTTATCTCTTAAACTTGCATTCTGAAACTTACTGTTGATGTTTAGAGATTTCAGAGCTACCTGAGATCCTTGTAAAGAATATCATAACAACTTTTCCAAATGTTTCCGGGCCTGAAATCGATGTGCTACTCTCCCCTTTATGGGCTAAGATGGGCTGCCAGGACATGAGTGGTCACAGAACCAAAATGTGATGTCTGGGATGCTCACAGTGGTGGCATTTAGCCTCTACTCTGAGTATAAAACCCACCAAATTTAGTTTCCCAAAATAAATGTATGCGCGTCCTTTATTTGAATGCATCTGCCTTCTAATGAGCAGGACTTTGCTCGTTTAAGTCTCCCCTTAGAATAGTCTATTTAACTAAAACATCTTGAAACCTGTTTTCCTAACATTTGTTATATTCATCTTCCCTGCATCTTTTCTTCATTTTGAAGTATTTTACGTCCTTGCCACCTTTAGTTTCATAGGCTTAAAAAAAATTGTCATGTAATTTTTATTAAACAAATTTTTTTTACTCTGTATACCTTATTCTAACCTATGCCAACGTGTTGTCCCTCTAAAAAGAGAACTTGGAGCGTTCTCTCAGCAGTGTGAGGACTCAGCAAGCTCTTTCTCCATTCTGCCTCCCTTGTCGGTGTATTCTAGATGACTACCCCAAAACGGGAAATTTTTTTTCTTAAGCTTTTATGCTTTTACTCATCATCCTGAAACATTGCCAACTTTTTAGCAAATTGTTACAGTTCTCTTTCTCTGAGTTGTATTTTTGTGGTCCTTGTATTCATTTCTTTGTATTGGTACACATCACATTATATGAGGTAGTTAATGATTTCTGTCCTGAATTCCCTGTAATTCCTCAAGGTAAGGAATCATTCCATTCTTGTTTGAACTTTAATATGCTTTCTGGCATGTGTTAGTTTTTGTTTTTGTTTTTGTTTTTTGCGGTACGCGGGCCTCTCACTGTTGTGGCCTCTCCCGTTGCAGGGCACAGGCTCTGGACGTGCAGGCTCAACGGCCATGGCTCACGGGCCTAGCCGCTCCGCGGCACATGGGATCTTCCCAGACCGGGGCACGAACCCGTGTCCCCTGCGTTGGCAGGCGGACTCTCAACCACTGCGCCACCAGGGAAGCCCTGGCATGTGTTAGTTTTAAAAATAAATGTTGATTTGATTGAATTCAGGTGGTGAAAGAACAATGGCAAATTTTTTTGTTTGTTTTTTGCGGTACGTGGGCCTCTCACTGTTGTGGCCTCTCCCGTTGCGGAGCACAGGCTCCGGACGCGCAGGCTCAGCGGCCATGGCTCACAGGCCCAGCCGCTCCGCGGCATGTGGGATCTTCCCGGCCCGGGGCACGAACCCGCGTCCCCTGCATCAGCAGGCGGACTTTCAACCACTGTGCCACCAGGGAAGCCCAGAACAATGGCAATTTTTACAGAATACAAGTTAGTACCGTCCTAAGTGATTTTACTTTGCAGTTCCTGATGTTTGGATGATACAAAGAGCTAGGAAAATACGAAAAACCAAAAAAAACAAAAAGCAGTTTTTTGTATATATCTTTGAGAAAATTTCTTATGTAAGTGCTTCTTTATGATCTGAGATAAAATATGTGCTGTATTTCCATAGCAGATATTTTTTTATTACACTAAGCACCTTTTAGGATACTGTCTGCAAATTTGTATTGCAGAATTTCTGTGGTCATTTCTTGTGCCTTATAAGTTTTCTTTTCCTTTTGACTGGTTAGAAGTAATTTGGGAAATGTATCTAATTTTTTTTATTTCTGTTTGTCTTTTGAAGTGATTCTGAACGTAGATTCTCTAACAGTGTAGTTAAAGCCTCTGAAATTGTTTGCTGTAAGTAGCTATCGTCAGTCTTGTTTGTGATTATGTATCTTTTATGTTTTAGCCAAGCTAGTCTTTATGGGAAGCGGAGAAGTCAGAAAGAGGAAGATGAGCAAGAAGATCTTACCAAGGACATGGAAGACCCAACACCTGTACCCAACATAGAGGAGGTTGTTCTTCCAAAAAATGGTTTGTATCCTTTTGTCTAGACTATGAGAGTGTTAGACGTGATTTAATTATTCTCAGCGGTGCCATGGGATGATTCACTTCTTGCTCTGTGTCTCCAGTTCTTAACTTTCAAATATTAATAGATTCCCCCTTTAAGGTTAACATATGTGAAATTCCCTCTTTTCCTATCTTTTGGTATACTTTTGCTATTTATCGGGAAAACACACTGTGATCAAAAATTCTCGAAATTTAGTAATGCTTTAAAGTTAATGGTTTTAAAATCCCAACAGAATCAATATACGTATGAAAAAATGGAGTACGTATCTATGCACAATTCAACCTATTTAAATCAGTTATTGGGAGGCAGATGTTAGACCTTTTTAACTGTGATTGTGGATTTGTCTGTTTGTCCCTTTATTCCTGTTAAATTTTTTTCTTCCTGTATTTTCTGTACTTTGAAGCTCTGCTGTTTAAGGACATATACATCTAGATCATCATTGTTCTTCTGATGAATTGAGGCTTGTATCATGTCTCTAGGTGCCATAATAGTGCTTGTCTTGAAATCTAAGTTCTCTGATAATAATAAAGCCTCATCTCACCACATCCTTTTCATTAAATTTCTATGTTTTATTAGTCCCCACTGTACTTAAGACTTCAGCAGTCCTATAAATTTTTTCTTACATTTTATGTTTTCAATTTGTACCTCTCCCGCATTCTTTTACTTTCACTCTAATTATGTAAAGCATTGCTTTTAAACATCAATTTGTGGAGACTTAGTTCTTTCCCCCAATATACACATTTTCTGTTTTTAATTGGAGTATGTAGTCCACTTAAATGTAACATAATTATCTATACGGTTGGGTTTAAGTTTACAATCATGCTTTTTTTTTCCCATTTGTCCCTCTCATTTCCTCTTTAGCTTTTAATGTTCTATTCTAGGCCCTTGCTATTTTCTTTTCTTTTCGAACTTATTTGGTTTCTTTTATATATAGCATAGTTTTGTTTTTTTGTGTTTTTTTTGGCCATGCAGCACGGCATGTGGGATCCCAGTTCCCCAACCAGGGATCGAACCCATGCCCTCTGCATTGGAAGAGCAGTATTAACCACTAGACCGCCAAGGAAGTCCCTAAATATAGCATAGTTTTAAACTTAACAGAGCATAAAAGTCACCATTTTAAAGTGTATTTTAATCACTCCAGTGGTTTTTAGTAAACTCACTGTGTTGTGCAGTCATCACCACTGTCTTAATTCCGGATGTTTTCATCCCTGTGAAAAGAAACTCTGTACATATTAGGAGTTAGTCCAAATTATTCCCTTTCCCCATGTGTTGGCAACCACTATACTACTTCCTGTCTGTATGGATTTTCTTATTCTCTATTTGCTTTTTAGCTATATTTTTCTTAGTGGTTGCTCTAGGGCTTACAGTATATAATATATCCTTAATTTATCAAATCGATTTAGAATCGTTGTCTAGTTGAGATAAAAATGTATGAAATTTACCGTAATATAGTTTAACCTATGCCCTCTCGTGTCTTGTAATGTTTTCATGTATTTTACTTTGATGTGTGTTGTAATCCCTACAGCATTTTCCTTTTTTGTTCTTTTTTAAGTAGTCATTTGTATTTTTAAGAAATGAAAAATATAGTCATCTATAATGTTATATGAGTTTCTAAAATTCACCGTGTTATACAAAATTGGGCAATAAAAACCACACAAATATATTTTAAAGGTCATATAGAAGAGAAAATTCACAAAGGCAATCAAAAGAATAATTTTAAATAAAAACTATGAAGGTGGTGATAGTCCTAAGAGATAACCATATAAAACTGGGAAGCTATAATAATTAATGTAGTATGGTTTAGACACAAGAATGGCTGCATTCATCAGTGGAATAGAATGGCCAGTTCAGGGACTTCTCTGGTGGTCCAGTGGTAAAGAATCTGCCTTCCAGTGCGGGGACACGGGTTCTATCAATGGTTGGGGAACTAAGATCCCACGTGCTGTGGGGCAGCTGAGCCCGAGCACCTCAACTAGAGAGCCCCAGTGCTGCAAACTACAGAGCCCATGCGTCCTGGAGCTCAAGCACAACTACAGAGCCCATGCACCCTGGAGCCAGCACGCCACAACTACAGAGAAGCTCTCGTGCTGCAACGAAGAGCCTTTGTGCCCGCAATGAGAGATCCTGCATGCTGCAACAAAGACCCAACGCAGCCAAAAAAAGAAAAAATAGAATGGGAAATTCAAATGTAGATCTATATTTGTGAATAAATTTAAATTATTATGAATTTAGCAACACAAATATATGGGAAAAGATCAGACTGTTCCACAAGTCCTGTAAATTTTAGTATTCTTCTTTGTATCTTATATAAGAATTTAAACTTCAGGTGGATTAAAGTGCTCAATTTAAAAACAAAACTGTAGGGACTTCCCTGGTTGAGCAGTGGTTAAGAATCCGCCTGCCAATGCAGGGGACACGGGTTCGAGCCCTGGTCCGGGAAGATCCCACATGCCGCGGAGCAGCTAAGCCCATGCGCCACAACTACTGAGCCTGCACTCTAGAGCCTGCGAGACACAACTACTGAGCCTGCATGCCACAATGGCTGAAGCCTGTGCGCCTAGAGCCTGTGCTCCGCAACAAGAGAAGCCACTGCAATGAGAAGCCCGCACTCTGCAACGGAGAGTAGTCCCCACTCGCCGCAACTAGAGAAAGCCCACGCGCAGCAACGAAGACCCAGCGTGGCCCCCAACACAGCCAAAAAATAAATTAATTAGTTTAAAAAAAATAAAAACAAAACTATAAAAGTAAATTTCCAAATACTAATGTACTTTAAACAAGTGTTAGTCTTAGAGAAAATATTCATTACCCATTTAACAAAGAATTAAAACCCTAAATATGTATAAAGATTCTTAAACCTTATGGAATAAAGTACAAAGTATTATGTACTGGTAATTTTATTAAAAAACCTGGGATCAATAAATGTATGAAAAGATGCTTAATCTCACATAACCAAGGATATGTAAATCATTAAAGTAACTTTTCATCCATGTGATTTCCAAAACTTAGAAAGTAGATGATTCCCAAAGTACAACTGTTTTGAGGAAGTGAGTACTCTCAAATGCTATTGATGGAAGTATAAATTGATGAAGGCACTTAACACAATTTGGCTGTATCTATTAAATTTAAAAAACTGTACAATAACAGTTTTAATTTCATAATCCATATTAAGTAATTACATGCATGCATAAAGATAACTATAAAAGAATGTTGATTACACAGTAATGAAAAATTGAAAATAAATAAAGTTTCCATTGATATAGGGCTAGTTACCTCATGATCCACTCATGGAGACAGAGTGTCTATTAAAAATGAAAGAGACGTAACTAAAAATACATGGAAAGATCACACAGGCACACTGTTACAAAAGTAGAAACCTAAGTACAAAAGTAGAAAAGTAAAGTACTAAGGAAATAAGCACAGTATGATAACTTTATATCTGTAAGATTTAAAAACCCTCAGAATGTTTTGAAGTCTACATAGATGTATAAAAGGTATTGGTTCTCCCTCAATTTGTCTGTCTTAATGAATGGCACAGAAATGGGAATCCACAGGTGCACAAAAAAACCACAAAAAATACTTTTGGTAAAGGGGTTGAAAGGTTCTTTTCAGGGTTTGCTCTCTGCATTTCTGTATTGTTTGCTTTTATGATGAAAAAATTGCTGCTTATTTAATTACAGAATATTGTCTGTTACGTTAAGTGTTAATGTTTCTCAGCTGGGCTTGCGGTTTTTACATGAAGGGGGAGTAGGTTTTACACAAAGGTAAGTACTGAATGATGGTGGAGATGCAGTGAGAGTCGTGTATTTTTTAATCTTCTATTCTGTTTTCTTAAAAACAAGTTGAACTTTCCCCCTAAAACATAATTCTTTTTTTTCTTTCTTTCTAGTAAACCCAAAGAAAGATAGTGAAAATACACCTGTTAAAGGAGGAACTGTAGCAGATCTAGGTAAAAATCAGAAAATCTGTACAGTTTTGTCTCTTGAATATGTCAGCTCCCTTGATAATCCTTTCTTTACTGAGAGATTTCAGATGCTATGCTTTCTAGCACAGATATTATCTATGGCTATGTTAGTACCGTTGTTGTTTAGTTTGCTACCATATTAGGAAATTTAATTTCTTATGATCCACTCTCTCCATTCTTACTGATCTGCCTCTCTCAGAGCGTAATGTTTTCCTACAAACTAGCAAAGGTGGTAATATTATATCTAAATCAGAATATCTCAGTTTTAAAGAAACAGTTATAATTAGAGCACTTTTTATAATCTGCCTGAAGTATTTGTTTCACAACGTGTGCAAATTGATTTTGTGTCTTCAGACCTAAAATCTGTCGACTGTTAATACTTTGTAAGCCAACAGAAACTTTCCTTGTGACTTCCTTGATGGTCCAGTGGTTAAGACTCCACTGTGCTCCCAATGCAGGGGGCCAGGGTTTGATCCCTGGTCAGGGAACTAGTTCCCACATGCATGCTGCAACTAAGAGTTCGCATGCTGCAGCTAAGAGCCCGCATGCCGCAACTAAGACCCAGTGCAGCCAAATAAGTAAATATTTTAAAAAAGAGAAAATTTCCTTAACGGGATAAAATGAGAGTCACATCATCCTTTTACTGTATTTTCCAGTTATAGAGTACACTTTCACAAGTAAGGTCTAATTCTTGGATGTGCTTTGAGGGTAGTCACTTGTTCCAGTTTTTAAAAGTAAGGATAGTTTTAAACATCTTTGTTCCTGAAAGTTATATATATAATGATCTCATTTACTTTCTCCATTTGTAAAAATCAAAGGGGATCCTCGTGTTTTCAGTATATATTAAATTTATGAATTGATGGGATTTTAGACCTAATAGGGATTTTCAGGATCTCCTTATGTGGAAAATGAGACTTGTATTTCACTGTGTCCTAGTCAAGTGAATTCTGTATTTCAGATAAACTGCTGTGATTCTTGATGGCAGACATGAGTGCGTGTTTGGGAGAGTTTTTCTACTTCATTTTACTAAATACATCCTGCTTTTTCTGGCATAAAGCCTGTCATTGTACATCAGTGGATGATTCTATTTTTGGTTAAGTTGAAAGTAAAGCAGAAAATTGTCTTGATGACAGTTTATATAAAGGTGTTATTAGGTCAACAAAATAAACAAAAAAAAAGATACTGTCAAAATCCTTCTATCGTAATTGTTTTTAACATTATTAATAGAATATGGATCTTTAGTAACTAGTAGTAATTTTCATTTTCCATAAGTTTATATCACCTGTGATACAGCCGTCACTTTTCCACTGAATCAAAGACCAAGAAAGCAAAAACTAACTATAAACAGTCTTTTGTTTTATATTCTTAATAATGTGAAAGGGTAAAATATTGTTAAGACTTGAATACTCTTCACTGGGACAATTTGTTAAATAGAATGATAGTTTATATTTTTAAACTTATATCCCAAAAAAGAATAATTCTGTAGTTTTAAGGGAGTGGACAATTGTCTTTTTAAAAGTGATGTGACAGAGTATTTTTGTCATAGATTTTATCAGGGGAGTCAAATTGAAGCCAATTTTAGGAAAAGGATGGGGTTCCAACTGGATAAAAAGTTTTAGTGTATAGGGTATAGGATATGTTCCCATTGTATTTGTGAACAAGTTGAGGTCTCAATCAGGAGTGCTGTGGCTGTGGATGCTGCTGACCATAGCTGGAGAGTTTGGCTCTTTGGAATTTGAAATTGTTGTCCTGGCCTTTCATCCAGGGACCAACAGGCTTCCCATGTATCATTTAAGCATCTGACTTTCTGTATTGGCTATAACCTGAACCATGCCAAGGGTGACTGATCCATCAGCTGAGAATTATTGTTCAGAGTTGTTTGTTTTTTAACTGATCCATATTTTGCCTTATATGTCACTGAGCCAAGTATACCCAGTCATTTCTTTCTTTTGTGAGATCTCTGGAAGGTCAAGATTCAGGGGCTGAGGTGAGAGTGTATTTGTCCACATCTATAAGGAGGAAAAGAACATTTATTGAGTATTACCATCTAGGAGTCAGAATGAAGGGTGCCCCTCCTACTTTTGTATTATCAGAAGTCTATTTCCGTTGGGTACCAAACTCCTTCAGGGATGAAAATCTGTTAAACTAAAATGAAATAGTATAAGTTGACCAGAGAGAGTGCAATCATTATATTGTACTACCACCATTTAGTGAGAAGTTGATTATCCTTTGGTTTACTAAGATCCAAAGGACAGAAAGTTCATTTTTGACGGCCTTACCCAGAATTCTTTCTGTTAGTCACTTTCTAAGAAAAAAATAGTCCCTCTGCAGAGTTGGATGACTCAGTGTTGGTAGTGCTGTAACTTACCCCACGTCTGCTTTTAGCGGATGTTTGTCTCTAACTTACAAATCAAGGAACAGGGTCCATCTTTATGTTACGTGAGTACCTGTCAGGCGTCATGCTACATATGTTTGCGTTTCTCCATAAAACCATGTTAGCCCTGATTCATTGATTAGGAAATAGAGACTGGAGGGATTCAGTAACGTTCCTAAGTGTACAGCTATTAAGTGAGAGAGCACAGATTCAGATCCAGGACTGTCTATCTTTAGTGCTAAGCTTTGTATCATTGCACTCTGCTCTTGTGTCCCGCTCATTTCTCTCAGCTTCTGTTCATGCTCACAGTTTTGTGAAGTCATGGGGTACATCCGTACCTGAGGTTCTTTGATTTAGCTTCTTCCTCTCTGTGGAATGCTTGCTTTGTCCTTCTCTCAAGTTGCAGCTTAAATGTCACCTTTTCAGAGAGGATTTCCTCTATATTTGCTCTGAAGGATCCACCCACCCAGTTCCTCTCTAAAAGGTATTTTGTTTTTAGTCTCTGTATAGCTAGCAGTTTTCTTTCTTTTTTTTTTAACATCTTTATTGGAGTATAATTGCTTTACAATGGTGTGTTAGCTTCTGCCTTGTGACAAAGTGAATCAGCTATACATACACACACATCCCCATATCTCTTCACTCTTGCATCTCCCACCCTCCCCATCCCACCACTCAAGGCGGTCACAAAGCACCGAGCTGATCTCCCTGTGCCATGCGGCCGCCCCCCACCAGCTATCTGTTTTACATTTGGTAGTGTATGTATGTCCACGCCACTCTCCCACCTCGTCCAAGCTGACCCCTCCCCCTCCCCATATCCCCAAGTCCACTCTCTAGTACATCTGCATCTCCATTCCCGTCTTGCCCCCAGGCTCTTCATGACCACCGTTTTTCCCTTTCTTAGATTCCATACATATGTGTTAGCACACGCCATTTGTTTTTCTCTTTCTGACTTACTTCACTCTGTATGACAGACTCCAGGCCCATCCATCTCACCACAAACAACTCAATTTTGTTTCTTTTTATGGCCGAGCAATACTCTATATATGTGCCACATCCCCTCCATCCATTCATCTATCGATGGACACCCAGGTTGCCTCCATGTCCTGGCTACCGTAAATAGAGCTGCAGTGAACACTGTGGTACACGACTCCCTTCGAACAATGGTTTTCTCAGGGTATATGCCCAGTAGTGGGACCGCTGGGTCGTATGGTAGCTCTATTTTTAGTTTTTAGGGAACCTCCATACTCTTCTCCATAGTGGCTGCATCAGTTTACATTCCCACCAACAGTGCAAGAGGGTTCCCTTTTCTCCACACCCTCTCCAGCATTCATTGTTGTAGATTTTTTGATGATGGCCACTCTGACAGGTGTGAGATGGTATCTCATTGTAGTTTTGATTTGCATTTCTCTAATGATTAATGATGTTGAGCATTCTTTCATGTGTTTGTTGGCAATCTGCTTATCTTCTTTGGAGAAATGTCTACCCAGGTCTTCTGCCCATTTTTGGATTGGGTTGTTTGCCTTTTTGATATTGAGCTGCATGAGCTGCTTGTAAATTTCAGAGATTAATCCTTTGTCAGTTGCTTCATTTGCAAATATTTTCTCCCATTCTGAGGGTTGCCTTTTTGTCCTGTCTATGGTTTCCTTTGCTGTGCAAAAGCTTCTAAGCTTCATTAGGTCCCATTTGTTTATTTTTGTTTTTATTTCCGTCTCTCTAGGAGGTGGGTCAAAAAGGATCCTGCTGTGATCCATGTCATGGAGTGTTCCGCCTATGCCTTCCTCCAAGTGTTTAACAGTGTCTGGCCTTACATTTAGGTCTTCAATCCATTCTGAGTTTATTTTTGTGTATGGTGTTAGGGAGTGTTCCAATTTCATTCCTCCACGTGTAGCTGTCCGGTTTTCCCAGCACCACTCACTGAAGAGGCTGTCTTTTCTCCACTGTACACTCCCGCCGCCTCCTTTATCAAAGATAAGGTGACCATATGTGCACAGCTTTACCTCTGGGCCCTCCATTCTGCTCCACCGATCTACACCTCTGTTTTTGTGACACCACCACACTGCCTCGACCACCATAGCTCTGCAGCACAGTCTGAAGTCAGGGAACCCGACTCCCCCAGCTCTGCCTTTCTTTCTCAAGATTGCTTTGGCTATTTGGGGTCTCCCGTGCCTCCATACAAACCATGAGATCCTTTGCTCCAGTTCTGTGAAAAATGCCAGTGGTAGTTTGATAGGGACTGCACCAAATCTGTAGATTGCCCTGGGCAGTATATTCACCCTCACAATGTTGATTCTTCCAATCCAAGAACATGGCATAGCTCTCCATCTACCTGCATCACCTCCAGTTTCTCTCATCAGTGTCCCATAATTTTCTGCATACAGGTCCTTCATCTCCCAAGGTAGGATTACTCCCAGATATTTCATTCTTTTTGTTGCAATAGTAAATGGGAGTGTTTTCTCAATATCACCTTCAGATTCCCCATCATTAGTGTATAGGAATGCAAGAGACTTTTGTGCATCAATTCTGCATCCTGCTACTTGACCAAATTCACCAATCAGCTCCAGTAGTCTTCTGGTAGCATCTCCAGGATTCTCTATGTATAGTACCATGTCATCTGCAAACAGTGACAGCTTCACTTCTTCTTTCCAATTTGGATTCCTTTTATTTCTTTTTCTTCTCTGATTGCTGTGGCTAAAATCTCCAAAACTATGTTGAAAAATAGTGGTGAGAGTGGGCAGCCTTGTCTTGTTACTGATCTTAGTGGAAATGGTTTCAGTTTTTCACCATTGAGGACGTTGTTGGCTGTGGGTTTGTCACACATGGCCTTTATTAAGTTGAGGTAAGTTCCCTCTGTGCCTACTTTCTGGAGGGTTTTTATCATAAATGGGTGTTGAATTTTGTCGAAAGCTTTCTCTGCATCTATTGAGATGATCATGTGGTTTTTCTCCTTCAATTTGTTAATATGGTGTATCACGTTGATTGATTTGTGTATATTGAAGAATCCTTGCATTCCTGGGATAAACCCCACCTGATCATGGTGTGTGATCCTTTTAATGTGCTGTTGGATTCTGTTTGCCAGTATTTTGTTGAGGATTCTTGCATCTATGTTCATCAGTGATATTGGCCTGTAGTTTTCTTTCTTTGTGACGTCCTTGTCTGGTTTTGGTATCAGGGTGATGGTGGCCTCATAGAATGAGCTCGGGAGTGTTCCTCCCTCTGTGTATAGCAGTTTGCAACATTTGATATCTTATTGTTTGTTTATTTTCTCTTCCATCTCCTGCCACTTTTTTTTTTTTTTTTTTTTTTTTTTTTTTTTTTTTTTTTTTTTTTTTTTTTGTGGTACGCGGGCCTCTCACTGTTGTGGCCTCTCCCGTTGCGGAGCACAGGCTCCGGACGCGCAGGCTCAGCAGCCATGGCTCACGGGCCCAGCCGCTCCGCGGCATATGGGATCCTCCCAGACCGGGGCACGAACCCGTATCCCCTGCATCGGCAGGCGGACTCTCAACCACTGCGCCACCAGGGAGGCCCTCCTGCCACTTTTAACTGGAATATAAACTCCATAAAGACAGGGACTTTTTCTTGTTCATCATTGTGTCTTTAGCATTTAAAAAAAATAAATTTATTTGTTTATTTTATTTTATTTATTTTTGGCTGCACTGGGTCTTCGTTGCTGCACGCGGGCTTTTCTCTAGTTGCAGCAAGCAGGGGCTACGCTTTGTGGTGTGCGGGCTTATTGCTGTGGCTTCTCTTGTTGCACAGCATGGGCTATAGGTGCATGGGCTTCAGTAGTTGTGGCTCACAGGCTATAGAGTGTAGGCTCAGTAGTTGTGACACACGGGCTTAGTTGCTGCGCGACATGTGGGATCTTCCCGGACCAGGGCTCAAACCCATGTCTCCTGCATTGGCAGGCAGATGCTTAACCACTGGGCCACCAGGGAAGCCTGTGCCCTTAGCACTTGGACGGTGGCTGGTGCATAAAATTTAGTTAAATGTTTGAAGGCTTGTTCCTTATAACCTGTTAAAATACTATTCATCTTCTTATATCCTCTAAAGTAGGGGTTGGCAAACTTTTCTAAAAAGGGCCAGATAGTAAATATTTTAGGCATTTTGGGCTATAAGGTCTAAGTTACAACTAGTCAGCTTTGCCATTGTAATGCAAATACAGCCATTCATAATATATAAATAAATAATCATGGCTTATTCCAATAAAACTTTTATTTATAGACACTGAAATTTGAATTTCAGTTAATTTTTGATATGTCATGGTATATTTATTTTTCTATTGATTTTCTCTTTAATTATTTAAAAATAAAAAAATCATTCTTCACTTGCAGGTGTGATAGGAATCCCCAAGACCATCCCCAGGTTTGGAGATTCTCTAGAAGGACTGATGGAGCTCAGCATATAGTTGTACTCACGGCTGACATATATCACAGCAACATAGGAAGCATAAACAGATCATAAGGGGAAATAACACAGGCAGAGTCTGGGTTCAGGCTTCCTTACACTCTCTCCTTTACGTGAGGAATCGCACAGAGTGTGCTCTTCCCACAGCAACACACATGCAGTGTTTTCACCTAGGGAAGCTTGTTTGAGAGTCTAAGATCAGTGTTTTTACTGGCAATGTAGGGTACCCTCTGCCTCACACATACCAGAATTTCAGGCTGCAGAAGTTTATCATAAGCTGCGTTGTGCACAGTCTAGGCATAGCGAACCACCCTTCTTATCAGTTAACTATTGACTAGGAACACACTGAGAGTCAATTTCCCAGATTCCATACAAAAACAGGCAGTGGGCCTGATTTAGCTTGTATAGATATAGGTAGCTTGTATAGGCTGTAGATCCTGACCCCTGTCTAAGCTGTTTATTTAGTGCTTTTCAAATAGCAGATTCTTGGAAATATTTGTTTGAAGGGATAATGAAAGCAATGGCTTCCTTATGTTCTCTTTAAACTTTACAGTGCCTTAGTCACTGCCAAGGGTCATAATAATTATATAAAAAGTAAATGTTATAGGAACTTAATCATGTAATTATTTGTGCTGTAACCTCTTACCTTTTCCACCATGGCACTTTTACTTTTCACTATGGAAGTCAGCTGCTTAGTTTAAATTATACATGGATTTGCCTTTGTTCTTTTGCAAGACTAACATTTAGGTCCTGTAGTCCCCTATCCTCAGAAGGTATTAACACTCTTGCCAGGACTTTGTAGGATTAATTATCACCTCCTTCTTTACTCCTCATTCTTTACTCATTTCTTCTGGGATCCGAAATATCATTACTTTGTTTCACTAAACCTCTGGAGGCAAGAGCCCAAACCAAGTTCCTTACCTATTATTAAGTAAGATCATGACTAAGATTGTAGCCCAAATAGTATTTAATTATAAGTTCCATATTGTTGGAGAATTTTAATGATTTGTGCTTTGAATTTTTACTCATCTCTATGCTTCTGTGTACAATTCTAATTTACTGAATTATTCAAGGTGAATTAGCTTTAATAATGCTCTGTTTCTTTCCTTTTCTCTGGCCAGTATCAATTCCTTAAACCTTAAGGTTTCCAGGTAATCGAGAGAGCATTTACCTGTTAAATGAATTACGTGTTTTGATTTTGCAGATGAGCAGGATGAAGAAACAGTCACAACAGGAGGAAAGGTAATGATTTAGTTAGGCCTGGTGCAACAGTAACTCTAAGGGTCCTGTGTATCGAGCAGTAGAAACGCTGATTCGGAAGTTTCCTTAGAAATATTCTATTTTGAGGTCCTTCTGATTTTTTAATTTCTTCCTAACACACGCCCAAAATAGTCTGTCTTTCTTCACCCACCCCCCAAATTTTATCAAGAAGAATTTGCCATTTTCCCAGGTAGTATTCCTCATACACTATAGTTTCTGGTTCCATTACTCTCCTGGTTGCAAGTTAATAATCAGAGCTTCACAATATTCCAGGTGAGCAGGGACTGTGCCTTACTTTGATTTTCTCACTCCCATTTCTATTAGTGCAGCCCCAGTCCACAACTGATGTAGCCTTTGATCATACTCTTCACCTTTTTTGAGCCTTAAAGTCAGCTACTTGCTGTTTCATCAATTTTGCTGCAGAGACCTGTCAATAATTAGGCTGTAGGATGGTGTTGGATTTTAGGCAAGGTTTTATTTCTCTTTTTAAATAAATGGCACCTTGTTTATTCAGGTTGTCATCTCTAACTGTGTTAAGATGTGTAACTAATCCTTAATCTCCTTGAAATAACTTGCTTAATGCTGAAAATGGTTAGTTCTTTTTTTTCTCTTTCAGTGAGTTAGAGAACTTCCCCCATAGTGACACTTATTGTTGTTTTGTACACAGTCATGAAATGAAAATATTCATGACAGGATTTCAAGGAAAAGTATTTCAAGAAACTCTACTACAGATGGCTCTTTAGCTGAACTGTTCTTATGATTTTTTTCTTTAAAATCAAACTTCTTTATTCAAAGAGCTACTCATACACATTTATGAACATTACATTCGTACAAAGATGTCATCTTTTAGAGTAGACAGTATTGGGTGGCAATAAAGGAGACCAAAATAG
Organism: Hyperoodon ampullatus; assembly: GCF_949752795.1. NCBI lineage: Eukaryota > Metazoa > Chordata > Mammalia > Artiodactyla > Ziphiidae > Hyperoodon > Hyperoodon ampullatus. Next base: position 40,958,566 of record NC_136923.1, read on the forward strand.
ACAACCAAAGAATTACGCCCCCTCCCCCTGTGTTTATGCCAAGGGTGGGAGTACTTTTGAAACTATGGACAAGTCTGTTACGTAACTTAAACCTAAGATGGTTAGAGGTGGTTACTCTAACACCAGTCCCATGATGTCATCCTGCTGCTTTCCTCACTGAGATGATTAAACTGTAGACTGTCAGCCTTTATTCATTTCAATACCAGCCTCTCCCTAGTCTTCCTGAATAAAGAAAATTTTCTGAATTGAATCACATTGAATTTGTAGAACCTATGCCACAGAAACAAATTAACCATGAGCATAGATTTTGCTAGCTTCCCTGGTTTGGGAAATAAAATTCCTTACCTTTGTCATCAATATTAACACATTTGTTTCAACATCATTTAAGTAACAACCAGAGTTTCCTTGATGATTTCATACATTAAAGTTTTTTTTGATATTCATTGATCTTAAGGAAACTACTGTCTTAAGTTTCTAGCAGTAACTAGATCCTCACCTAAAGTAATATAACGCAGGAAATTTAGGTTGATTTAAGTTAAAGGTAGAAACTAAACTATGGAACCTTTGTAAAAGAATATGATGCAAAATTTGACTGGTTTCTTAACAGAAAAGAATTTTATAAGATTAAAAACAGTAAAAACACCGCAGATTAAAGGTTGATAGATCGAACTCTACACAACTTGAAAATATCTGAATGTTAATAAACTTATTTCCTGTAGTATTCTTTGTGAAAATGTTTAATCTGAAGTTAATTATGAAGAATAATTGTGATAAATAGAGATTGGTAGATGCTCTACAAGCTACCTGGTCTGGATTCTTCAAGAATTTTAATGTCATAAAATCTCTCCCAAAAAGGAGGCAGGGGTTAAAGGAGACTAAGAAGACATGAATACCATATATAATATGGACTCCTTGATCAGGTTCTGTATTGAGGAGCAAAATCTGTAAAGGACATTTATGGGACACTTGGATCTCCTTGAATATAAAGCGTATGTTAGATAATATTATTTGAAAGTAATTATTACTGGGGGAATTCCCTGGTGGTCCAGTGGTTCGGACTCCGTGCTTTCACTGCTGTGGGCCTCAGTCGGGGAACTAAGATCCCACATGCAGCCAAAAAAAAGAAAGTAATTATTACTGTTTACTGGTAGCATAAAAAATGTTCTTGTGTTTTGACCTAAAGTAGTACTTTTTGAAATGATTGTATTAGCAAAACCAGGTTTTTAGGTGGAATCATTTGCAAAACCTACCATAAATGTGATAAAAGTCAGAACTAATTTTCAGCAGTAAGAGTGGTTAAGAGTGTAGGCCCTCTAGCTGCGCTTTCTGGAGTTTTATCCTGTTTATGTCTTGTTAGCTCTGTGCATCATTTTCTCATCCACAAAAGAGATGATAAACAGTACCTGCTGTTATTGTGAGGAATAAGTGAGATATTGCACATACCGCTGTTGGCAGATACTTAGTACTCAATCTTTGGGATTGGGGAAACTTTATCATTATGTCTCAGTGTCCTTGTGTTACCTCCTTATAAATTGAGAACTAGTAATTTAGATTTGTGATTCTAAGATTCGGTAAAACTAGACAAATAAGTAGCAGGCTATTGTGGAAAAAGTTTTGGGCTTTCTATGAGTTGATTCCCTCATCTGTAAAAAGGAGGAATAAAATATGCTATCTCATCTGGACATCTTGTGAAGGTACCTTAAAAACTGTGAAAGGCTATTTTTACTTGAAATTTGTTTTCCTGGTCCTTGAAATTGGATCAGCTAGCTGCATTTTGTGTAACCGGCTATTAGAAGTTTGAAAGCTATTCCATATCTCTCTGTAGTTCTCTTTCTCTGAACTTTGGCTTCTTTTCTATAGGAAGATGAAGATCCTGGCAAAGGTGATCAGAGTCGGTCAGTTGACCCTGGTGAAGATAATGTGACAGAGCAGACCAATCACATTATTATTCCTAGCTATGCATCGTGGTTTGATTATAACTGGTGAGTAGGTCGCTTACATCTGTGAACATGGTAATTAGGAGTGGGAAAACTTTCCTTGAAATTATATTGTGCTCAGGACTTCCCTGGTGGCACAGTGGTTAAGAATCTGCCCACCAATGCAGGGGACAGGGGTTCAATCCCTGGTCTAGGACGATCCCACATGCCATGGAGCAGCTAAGCCCATGTACCACAACTACTGAGCCTGCACTCTAGAGCCCACGAGCCACAACTACTGAGCCCACGCATTGCAACTACTGAAGCCCGTGTGCCTAGAGCCTGTGCTCCACAACAAGAGAAGCCACCTCAATGAGAAGCCTGCACACCGCAATGAAGAGTAGCCCCCGCTCACCACAACTAGAGAAAGCCTGCATGCAGCAACGAAGACCCAACGCAGCCATAAATAAATAAATAAATTTATTTTTTTAAAAAAATTGTGCTCTTCTGCCCAGGTCCCCTCATCAGTAATCATTGTCACACTGGATGAAGGGGAATGGAAAGTTATTTTAACTTTGGAATGTGTTCTTTTGGTTGTTTTACTTGGGGATAGAAACTATTATGTTGTAACTTAGGGTTATAAAATTTTGTAAACTTGAACCTGACTCATTTGGAGTCAGTTTTAGTTCAGACAGGCAAATGCTTGAGTATTTAATAATTATAAAATATTGATGTTCATTATATGATTTTTAAACATTATGGAAATATTTAAAGAAAAATTCATCTTAGTACCCAATAAAGGCTTCATGTTAATCGGAAACAGGAGCCCTTTCTTGTATAAACCCTGGCATGTAAAAGAGTTCAGGAAAACAGCCTCTTCAGCACCCTCCCTGTCATTTACCACAGCCACTGTGGCACCCTTGGAACATGGCTGGAAATAAATGGAGATGTACATATCTTACTTATTGATTACTTATGAAATGTAACTTTCACGTCAGGCTGATTTTTGTTGGACAGTTTTTTATTTTTAAATGTATGTACCAGAACTCCAAATAGATGTTAGTTTCTTTAAGGTACTTTCATTGGAAGGCTGTATATTTAGTCTAGTGATGCTGCCCTTAAAATCTCGTGGTCCTGTGCTTATATATATATATATATCTTTTATATATATATCTTTTAAAACCAACTTGAAAGAATAGGGTGGATGGTCCATTTGAGTCATACCTTATTTTTGTCCAAAACCACAATGTACGGCCTCTACTATTGAGACTTTTCAGCATACTTTTTTTTTTTTTTTTTTTTTGCGGTACGTGGGCCTCTCACTGTTGTGGCCTCTCCCGTTGCGGAGCGCAGGCTCAGCGGCCATGGCTCCTGGGCCTAGCCGCTCAGCGGCATGTGGGATCCTCCTGGACCGGGGCACGAACCCGCGTCCCCTGCATCGGCAGGCCGACTCTCAACCACTGCGCCACCAGAGAAGCCCCCAGCATACTTTTAAAAACAAACTCTGAATGCTGTTCCTCATTGTTTTGAATAAGTAGAAGCTGAAACAGAATAAGTATATTGCTTTTCTTTGAAGGTCAGTCTTCATTACATTGATTATTATATTAAATTACTTTCAAATTTGGAAGTTTCATTATTGTTATTTGTAATTACAGATTAAGATTCAGAATGGCTTGAGAAACTAGCATTCTCCCCTCAAAAAAGGGGAATGTCGTAACAGTACATAGTGTTCTAGGTTTTTATAGGTTACAGAAACACTTCCATTTGCATGGTGATCTTTGCATGTCACAAAGTGTGCTGTTAGATGGCCAGTAGAGGTGTTAGTTATATCCCTATTTTATAGATAACTACAGCCTCAGTTGAAGTGGTGCAAAGTTGCAGAGTTGCTAATTGGAAGAACTCAGGTTTTCTGATTCCGAATATCCCACTCCTTCTACTACTTGACTCATTCTCAGAACCTAAGGAATCAGCTGCTGGTACTTCAAACATAGATTTTTGAAAAAGAAAGTGCTTACGATTAAACATTCTTGTCTGTTTTGTTCTTGGTGAAATTGTCTTTGTGGCCTCTTCCTAACCTGTAACATAACAATGAGAGTTATATTAGGACCAGTTTATAATTAATTGCTTACAGTTATTCTCCTTATAATAAACTTGGAAATTGTACATGTATCTATGGAACATAAATTCATCTTAGAAATTATCTTCCTGTAAGTTTCCAGGTGATTCATTTTATGTATAGTATTTGGTAGTATCCAATTCAAACAATTTAAATGTTACCAAATAATGAAAGAGTGAATGCTTTTATTTGTATTCACAGGCTATTGATTTGCTCTTTCCCACCTAATCTCTGTACATGTTGCATATCTGGAAAGGCACTGAGAAACTAAAATGTGTCATCAGGAAAAATATTGATTAGCATTAATGTCAAAACCTTTGTGCTAAATGTACAGTTGGTTTCAGTTGTAGAGTGTTTTAGGCCTGATCATTTCACATGGTCTCTATAGTGCTTATCACCTGTAGCATTTTATAAAATTATCAGTGCTTTTTATCTGAATGTTAAAAATTAGTTCTGTGATCTTTTTTAAAAGCAGTAAATCACTGAACTATTTTTAAAAATTCAGTTCACCACAAAGTTTCTGAGGGCTGGATGAAAAGGTGCATTAACGTTGAGCCTGAGAAACCGATTACAGTCAATTTCGTTGTCTTTTGGTCGATCATTCATTTCACCAATTTGTTGCCATGCCAACTACTGTGATTTTTGTCAGCCAATTTCCAAAGAACTTTTCCTAATTTGTGGCTCATCATCTAGTTACAGTGTGTTATGACAAGAACATAAAATCTGAAGCCTTCAGTGTGTTTATAGAACTTTCTGAGTTTGGTTATGGGAATAGAAAAACTACAGTAAGTATTGGGGGTGAGAAAGGGGAAGCTTTCTTTAGCTCTATATATTATATATAACTTTTTTTTTTTTTTTTTTTTTTTTTTTTTTTTTGCGGTATGCGGGCCTCTCACTGTTGTGGCCTCTCCCGTTGTGGAGCACAGGCTCCGGACGCGCAGGCTCAGCGGCCATGGCTCACGGGCCCAGCCGCTCCGCGGCACGTGGGATCCTCCCGGATCGGGGCACGAACCCGTGTCCCCTGCATTGGCAGGCGGACTCTCAACCACTGCGCCACCAGGGAAGCCCTATATATAACTTTATAAATATATATTATATATATTTTTAAATTTTATTATTACATACTGTTATTACATAGGAACTTGTGTAATCAGTTAAATTTTGCAAGTAGTGCTCAGTTTTTGGTTTTGTCAGTTTCACTTTGAAAATTAAACAAGCTTAGCTCAAATTTCAGGATTTTATTTTTCAAAGAGGATTCCTAATTGTCTTTTTCCCCTTCAGTATTCATGTGATTGAACGGCGTGCTCTTCCTGAGTTTTTCAATGGAAAAAACAAATCCAAGACTCCAGAGATGTGAGTGAAATGTAAAGATGTAAATCCTGATACTGTTACATATTTTAGTGGGACCAGTATTAAGAAAAATTAATATTTGGATGTGTTTGGCAGGGGGTTCTTAAAGCACCCTTCTGAGTTAATCTTTGCTATTGTCTGAAAGTTTACAAATATCTTACTCTGTTCAGAGCAGTGTTCATATCTCAGCTACACAGTACTCCTTGCTTCAAAGGAAATTGTTTCAAATTTTTTCTTCCTCAATCTTGAACTGTTGATACATACACATCAGCTTTTGCAGCTAAAGATTGAATTCAGTAACAGATACTCACTAAACTGGGTTCAGTTTTCTCCCTAACTCACCTTGTAAGTACCTATTTGTTACTGATTATATGTATTATATATAAGCTAGGAGAAAATGAACCTTTATCTTATTTTCCTTATGAATGACTTTTAATTAAAAGAATGCCAAGGGCTTCCATGGCAGTCCAGTGGTTAAGACTCCGTGCTTCTGTATAGGGCACAAGTTTGATCCCTACTTGGGGAACTAAGATCCCACATGCCATGGGCTGCGGCCAAAAATTTTTTTTAATAAATAAATAAGAGAATGCCAAGTATGATGATAATAGCTGCATATAAATTGATCTTAATTACATAAAGAATTGTTGTGCTTTTGCATTGGAAGCAGAAAAACTTTTATTAGAAGGAAGAAGTTCATTAGGAAGTATTTTTATCTTTGCCTGGTGACCCTTAATTACAGACTTACAGAAATCCTTGCCCCTAAAATAAATCCGTATCTATCACACTATAATTACCTTTCTGTGTCTTATCTTCATAGTGTTAATCTGTTGTCTGTTATACACATGTGACTGTGCAAATAGATGTCTCTTGTTTAAATTGTTTAGGGAAGGATGCTTTTATACACAAAGCACATGGGTGTAATACAGAAAATCAAATAATATTTTTTCGTGGTAAATTATCCATGATAGTTTGAGATTCTAAGTTTAGGTGTCACAGCTAATTTCAGCTTTTCATAACAAAGTGTAAGGAGTCATTTAAAACCAGAATCAAAGATTTGGCATAAGAAGCCCAGTCAGGTTTTTTCACCTATTTAGACATGGTGTATTCTTCTGGCTAATTTGCCTATTGCCACCGAATTGCAAATTGCCAGTATTTATAAATACTTACAGTTCTTGGCAGTCTGCTATTTAAAAGCACAACTTAGCCCATTTAAACGTAAATTCACCTTTCAATCTTTGTTTATCCAGCTGTGCTTATACAGGACTCTTTGAATAGTACACCTTTTTTACTCTGATGTAGCTAACTTCAAGCTGCTAGTCTTTTGCTTTACTTTTGTGGTAAGAAGTTTTGCTTGGTCTCTACCTTCTTTACACACTTGTTTTAAGTATTTTATGGCAGAAATGCTTGGGTACACTGTGGATGTGGAATCTGCTATGACTCAGAATCTCAGTTTTTCTCTCCTTTTTTATATGGCTTGTCTTACCTCTGAGTTTGGCTTCATAGGTTCTACTTGTCGCATAGCTGGGATCTCTAAAAAACTGATAGTCAGGAAGTATATAACCATTGTCAGAGCCAGAGCCACCACACTTTGCTGAATTCTAGCTCCACCACTTAACCAGCCTTGTGGTCTGGGACAAATTCTAGTTGTGTGTGTGTGTGTGTCTGTGTGTGTTTTGTTTGTAATTTTCTTGGCCACTGTGCCTCACGTCATGTGAGATCTTAGCTCCTTGTTCTAGGTGTGTGTGTGTGTGTGCGTGTGTGTGTGCGCGCGTGTGCGCGCGCATTTTGTTTGTAATTTTCTTGGCCACTGTGCCTCATGGCATGTGGGATCTTAGCTCCCTGACCAGGGATCAAACCTGTGCCGCTTGCGTTGGAAGTACAGAGTCTTAACCACTCGACCACCCGGGAAGTCCCATAGGACAAATTCTTTAACCCTCATCTATAAATAGAATAATAATAGATCCTACCTTATAGAGAGATTGTGAGGATTAAATGCATTACCACACAGAAAGTGCTTAGACCTATGGCTGGCACACAGTAAATGCTAGGTACGTAGTAGTGTAGTTAGGGAGACAGCCTGTGTAACCAAGTGTTACTTGCAAATTCTGCAGGCAACTAAGGATTATTGATTGACCTCTGTGACCAAGGTTGTACTTATTTTACTTCACACTGTCTTCATCAGATTACTCTATTGTGCTTACTATATGTTAGTAGACAGTTGTTTTGCATTTTAGGGATTCTTACTCTGAGTTACACTTACGACTGTAAATACTCAGTACATTATCACTATTGTTTGTTGGACTGTTGTCTTAACTTTTTGTTGTATTTGGTTGAGGAATATGGAACTATTTGGCTCTGTGAGTTACTGTTTCTGAAAGGATGTGTGTTCACCTTATGAATTTTGCCATTACTTTTTAGATACTTGGCATATCGAAATTTTATGATCGACACATACCGCCTAAATCCCCAGGAATATTTAACCAGCACTGCTTGTCGGAGGAACTTGACTGGAGATGTATGTGCTGTGATGAGGTAAAAATGTCTTGACTTTTTCTCAGATATTTCACTGCAGGTGGTTACTGATGCATTGCTAATGTTAGGTTGACTAAACTGGATGTTTTCTTGTTTAATAAAATACCTAAAGCATCTTTTTTTTTTTAATTTTTATATTTTACATCTTTTATTATATGGTCTAATCATAAACTGACCGTAGATGGAGAGTGGGTTAGGGTGGGGAATGGATAAGCTCTGTGCCCTAAATCTGTCTAAAGAAAAAAACAAAATGTAGGTCTCCTCCTGTGAGTTTGGTTTATGTGTGAGCTCTTTGACCATGGACTTACATGAGCATTTGTTCCCTCATTTCTGTGATTGAAATGATTAGACTTTATACTAGATTTGGGGGTACTATGTTCAACATTATTTTGAGTTTGTAGAAATTGTCCCTCAAACCAAAATTGTCAGTTACTTTGTGATGGTTGATAGCCTACAAGAGAACACGTTTACTTAGGGTTTTTTTTCATTTGTTTTTTAATGAAATGTAATAATGCTTATTGAAGATGATGAGGTACATTCTCTAGATTTTAACTTTAAGAGCTTTATCCTTCAGGGTTCATGCCTTTTTAGAGCAGTGGGGGCTTGTTAATTACCAAGTGGATCCAGAAAGTCGACCCATGGCAATGGGACCTCCTCCGACTCCTCATTTCAATGTATTAGCTGATACCCCCTCTGGGCTTGTACCTCTACATCTTCGATCACCTCAGGTAAATTAGTGCAGCCTTTTTTTCAGGTCTGGGTGGTAATAGACAACTACTTCTAGCATTTATATTCAGGAATTGCTATTATAGTCATATAATAATGCTGTTCCTAAGCTGATAGGTTATGTTTGTTTGTTTTTGTATGTTGTAAATGTTTGAGTCCATAAGAATATTTAGTTGTTTAAGATAATGCTCTCCCATTAATGCCAAGAGTCTATGCTGTATCCTGTTATAGATTTGCTTTCATAACTCATGGCTCCTTTATCACTTCTGCCATCAAAGACACTAATAAAGAAGCAGACTGTATAAATGTGTTAAATTGTTTAGAACTTCTTCCCCTTCCTAACATTTGGAAAATGGACATCTATGCACACGTGCTTTTTTTTTCTTTTAATCTCTTCTATAGAATTTTTTTTTAATTTACTTAATTTATTTATTTTTGGCTGTGTTGGGTCTTCTTTGCTGTGCTCTGGCTTTCTCTAGTTGCGGTGAGCGGGGGCTACTCTTTGTTGCGGTGCGTTGGCTTCTCTTGTTGCGCAGCACGGGCTCTAGGCATGCGGGCTTCAGTAGTTGTGGCTAATGGGCTCTAGAGCACAGGCTCAGTAGTTGTGGTGCATGGGCTTAGTTGCTCCGCGGCATGTGAGATCTTCCCAGACCAGGGCTCTAACCCGTGTCCTCTGCATTGGCAGGTGGATTCTTAACCAGTACGCCACCAGGGAAGTCCCTTGAAAAGATTATTATGTTAATCGGATTATGTATACCATTCAGTTGGAATAACACGAATCTAACCTATATATTGCCCTCCACTGTGAAATATTAAAGAAGACTTGTCTATTTTCTCTGTGACTTGAGAGGCAAAAAATATATATGTATATTTCTTACATGTTGAATTTTTGTTAGAAATGTAGTGTAAGGTGTAGGTATTTATTTTTTTGTAGAATCTCTAGTGGTTTAAGTGCCAATATTAACCATCCTTAAAAGCCTCTGTCCCTTTTACTTTGTAGAGGTTAATACAGCCATTTATCATTTATTTCACTCATAGGTTCCTGCTGCTCAGCAGATGTTAAATTTTCCTGAGAAGAACAAGGAAAAACCAATTGATTTGCAGAACTTTGGTCTTCGTACTGACGTTTACTCCAAGAAAACCTTAGCAAAGGTAAGGATTTTTCTATAGGGACATAAGGACGGACTACAAGCTAGCGTGTGCTCTTTGTCCTTCTTCCTTCTAAGAAGCATCATTTTCCGTAAGAAACTTTTACTTCCTGTAGGGTAAGGAGGTGCTTTCTACTTAAATCTGATGACATTTTATAAAAGTCACTTATCTTACCTTTTCTTAGTATGGTTAGAAGATAGGTGTTTAAAAATAACTATGATTAATGTGTTAAAATGAAGGGGGAAATGGAGAATTTCAACAGAGAATGGGAATATATAAAAAGAATCAAATACCTATTGAACAATTGAAAATATACTGAAATTAACCCATTGGATAGGTTTAACAGCAGGCTGGACATAGCAGAAGACAGGATTAGTGAACTCAGGTTAATAGATACATTGAAACTGAAGCAGCAAGAGAAAAAGAAATTGGTTGAAGTTGAGGGGACAGGACAAAGAGAAAAGGGTACAGAGACACATGAGATACAGTCAAAAGAATTAATATTTATCATTAGAGACCTATGAGAAGAGAAAGAACGGTACAGAAGCAATACTTGAAGATGTAAGGCGTAAAAATTTTCCATAACTATTGAAAAGATATCAACTCACAGAATAAGAGAGACTGAACATATCCATATTTGGATATAGAGAAAACCATACTCAGGCAAATGGTGCTTTACTTACTTACTTACTTACTTAAATTTTTTTTTTTTTTTTTTTTTGGCTGCGTTGGGTCTTCATTGCTGCGGGCAGGCTTTCTCTAGTTGAGGTGAGCGGGGGCTACTTTTTGTTGTGGTGCATGGGCTTCTCATTGTGGTGGCTTCTCTTGTTGCGGAGCATGGGCTGTAGGCACGTGGGCTTCAGTAGTTGTGGCACATGGGCTCAGTAGTTGTGGCACACGGAGTTAGTTGCTCCGCGACATGTCGGATCTTTCCAGACCAGGGCTCAAACCCGTGTCCCCTGCAGTGGCAGGCGGATTCTTAACCACTGCACCACCAGGGAAGTCCCGGTGCTTAAACTCTTAAAGCTAACATCTTAAATCAGCCAAGGAGCAGGAGTGTTGGGGAAGGACACATTAAATTCAGAGGCACAATGATAAAACTGATGTCTGACTTTTCAACAGAAATGATAGAAACCAGAGGACAGTGTAATAATATTTTTAAATGCTGAAAGGAAAATTGTCACTCTGAAATTCTGTATCTGGTATCAAAAACTGACAGAACAGAAAGGAGTAATAGGCAGACACTCAAGTATAGTTGGAGATTTCAACGATCCTTTCTCGGTAATTGGTAGAACAAATAGAAAGTCAGCAAAAGTATTAAAGACCTACAACACCACTATCAACCAATAAGATCTATTGGTATTTATAGAAGATTCTGCAAAATAGCAGAAACACATTGTTTTAAAGTTCTCGGGGGGACTTCCCTGGTGATCCAGTGGTTAAGACTCCACGCTTCCACTGGAGGGGGCGTGGGTTCGATCCCTGGTCAGGGAACTAAGATCCCACGTGCTGTGCAGTGCAGCCAAAAAGTAAAAAAATAAAAATAATAAAATTCATGGGGAATACTCAACAAAATGTACACAATTCTGAGCAATAAAATTAGTATCATAAGTTTTAAAAGATTGAAATTATACAGTGTTGTTGTATGATTTTATACATATGGAATGAATGTGGTTGACTCACCACAGCAAAATTAAACTAGAAACCAAAAATAGGAAAACAATAGAGAAGATTAATAAAATAAGAAGATGGTTATTTGAAGAGATCAATAAATTTGATAAACCTCTAGCCAAGAGTGATCAAGAAGAAAAGAGAAAACACAAATCCCTGATCAGGAAAGAAAGAGTACATCATTGTTGATTCTACTTCTATATAAAGGCAATAAAGAATATGCTTAACAACTTCGTGGTAATATATTTGACACTTTGATGAAATGGGCAAATCCCTTGAAAGCAACAAAATATAAAAGTCGGGACTTCCCTGGTGGTGTAGTGGTTAAGACTCCGTGTTCCCAATGCAGGGGGCCCACGTTCAATCCCTGGTCAGGGAACTAGATCACACATGCATGCTGCAGCCAAGAGTTCGCATGCCACAACTAAGGAGCCTGTGTGCTGCAACTTAGGAGCCTGCAAGCCACTCCTAAGGAGCCCACCTGCCACAACTAAGACCCAGCGCAACCAAATAAATAAATATATTTTTTTGAAAAACCAAGATATAAAAGTCTTCCCAGGATAGAGATAACTTGACATATTAGGTTAAAAATAATGTCCTCCAAAGAAATCAGGTCCTCATGTCTGTAACTTGTAAATATTACCTTATATGGAAAAAGATTCTTTGCAGATGTGATTAAGTTAAAGATTTTTAAGATGAGATAATCCCGTATTATTCTGGTGGGCTCTGAGTACCATCACATTTGTCCTTATAAGAGAAAAGTATAGAGGTTTTACAGACAGGAGGAGGCTGTAAAATCCATGTGACCTTGGATGCAGTTACTGGAATGAGGTGGCTACAAACCAAAGAATTCTGGGGCAGCCACCAGAAGAAGGAAGAGACAAAGAATTTAGTCTCCCTTAGAGCTTCCAGAGGGAGCATTGCCCTGCTAACACCTTGATTTTGGTCCAGTCATAATGATTTTGAACTTCTAGCCTCCTGAGCTGTGAGAGGATAAATTTTTGTTATTTTAAGCCACCAAGTTTGTGATAATGTTTTAGAGCAGCCACTAGAAATTATACACTTGAACCACCTTATTCAAGTGTATAATTTATACATTGTTATACAATATCTATATGTAGTTAAACATCTTCCTAAAAACAAAACTCTATGCCCAGATGATTCTGCTGATGAATTTGTACCAGGCACTTAAGGAAGAAATAATACCAATCTACACAAGCTCTTCCAGAAAGTAAAAGTGTAGAGAACATGATTATAGCTAAACATATATGTACCCAATTATCCAACTTCTGGCTATATAGACCAGATAAATGGGTTTATAAAAGAATGTGTGAGAACATCCATAGCAGCCTTATCCAGGATAGCCAAAAACTGTAAATAATATAATGGGTAAATTGTGGTTTATTCAAACAATGTAATGCTACACAGAGATGAAATGTTTCACTTCTTCATATAACAATGAGGTTGAATCTGCTTACCATAATATAGAACAAGAAGCCAGACCCATAAACTACATACTGAATGATTTTGTTATTATAAAATTCAGATCTGCAGAAACTAGCCTACGATTGTAGAATTCAGAATAGTGTGTATCCATACTTTTGTGGTTTGTTAACAACTGGAGGTTAAAGGGCTTTTGAGTATTGATTTGAGTGTTGTTACATGGGTGTATAAGTAGAATTGTAGTCACACTGTACACATAAGATTTGTGTATTTTGTTGTACATATATTTTACCTCAATAAATACAAAAGAAAGAAATTCTAAAATCATGTAGAAACCCTGGCCCTGATGAAGTTACTCAAGTTGTAACCAAGAGGAGAAACATTAACTAACTGACTTAAGCCAGTAGGAATGGGGAAAATCCTTTCTATGCTTTGTGGCTGAGAAGTGGGGAAATGGTTGCTGTGGACCTACCCAGTAAATGCCATTCATGTCTAGGTTATGCAGATCTGCCCTATATTTGGGTCTTCTTTTTCAGAATTTAGATGAAATATTGATGAATTTTGTTCCACTCAGGGCTCCATATCTGATTGGTGGTCACTTCTGATGTTTGTTCATTAAGAGTAGCCTTTGGGGGGATTCCCTGGCGGTCCAGTGGTTAGCTCTCACTGCCAAGGGCCTGGGTTCCTGGTCGGGGAACTAAGATCCCACATGCTGCCAAAAACAAAATAAAAAAGAGTAGCCTTTGGTTATCTTAAAGTAATCCTCAAGGAGTCTGAGCAGTGTATTGGGAGTTAAAGCTACATACATCTTTTCTTCCTCACAAAGGCATACTTTAGGCTTTTAATCCTGCAATTCTTAGATTCCTCTTCTTATTCTGTATTTAAAGACTAGTTATTTTTATTTATTTATTTATTTATTTATTTTGGCGGTACGCGGGCCTCTCACTGCCGTGGCCTCGCCCGTTGTGGAGCACAGCCTCCGGACGCGCAGGCTCAGCGGCCATGGCTCACGGGCCCACCCACTCTGCAGCATGTGGGATCTTCCCGGACCGGGGCACAAACCCGCGTCCCCTGCATTGGCAGGCGGACTCTCAACCACTGTGCCACCAGGGAAGCCCAAGACTAGTTATTTTTAGTACATTTTTTGCAAATGAACAAATATTTCATAATGATATGGATTGAATATTATGGAGACCTAATAAATTATAATTTTTACCTGCAGTGTATACAGCACAATCGTGCAGAAAGGCTGAGTCAAATGAATTGAGAAACTTTATTGACACAAAGAAATCATGGACTATAGAAGTTTTCTCTTCATTTCTTAAATTGTAATCTCCCAAAATAGAATTTTCAGAGAAGGGATAATATGTTAGAATGTGTATTTTGAATTAGTAACATATGCGGCTAAAGAATAATGTCAAGTATACTACACAGCCAGTCCTCTCCATGAATGGAGTAGAATCTGCAAATTAAGAAGTATGAATCAATTGATTTAGTTTTACACGACACAGACTTGGTTTTCTTATAAATAGAAATAAGTGGTCTAAGTAATCCATGTCTAATGTCTAAGTAGTCCGCGAGTCCTTGGTAGATAGCAAGAAATCTTTGAAATAAGCCAGCCTTTCTGTTGGGAGTTTTGGTTCTTTATGTGTTTTATTCTTGTTACTCAGGGACTTACTTTGGTGGTTTGCAGAAAACACTCTGCAGAACTTAGAAGGGAATCCTGATGAGCTCCATATTCAACCTTTAGGAATGAGTAAATAATTTCTGAATTTTTTTCTTCAGAGTAAAGGTGCTAGTGCTGGAAGAGAATGGACTGAACAGGAGACACTTCTACTGCTGGAGGTAAGCAGATTAGTGATGGAGCCCCTTTATTCATATGAGATGGGTGCTAGCTTTCTGTGACTAGCATTTTAAATATACCTTTGGAATTTATCCTGAAAATTTTCATTCCATGTAATGAGTTTTAATAGAATTTTCTTGGGCCGTTGCAGTTTAAATATCACACTGGAGGTGATGTGCTAGCTGTCAGTAGGGGAGATCAAGCCTGGATATGTGTTATTTTGGCTCAGGTTGTGTTCTTTTTGTTTTAAATCTGTTGCCACCAATTAAATATTGCAGATTTTCCAAAGCAATCTAGATATCTAACTCTTCCTCCAAAATTAGAAGATCTGGCAACTCTGGGCCCTTATTCTCAGATAGCAATAATTAGCTGGCTGGCCTTGGGTAGCAGATGTTCCTTTAAAATGGGGCATTTCTTCATAGTCCAAATTTTCTTAACTTAGCCCTCCTCAGTCATTGTAGATTAGTTCCCTAGTGCTTGTATGCATTTGAGTGTACAACCTCCATATTTCCCAAAAGGATTTCTGAGAAGTGGATGAAGATACCTGCCACTGAAAAAAATTATCTTGATTATGAAAGCAGAAGACTGTGATAAGCCCGTGATTATGCATCGTGTCTCTGTCAGTCAGCATATTGAATGCTTTTTTAATTTCGTTATGTCTTTAGAGATTCTTGCAAATTCTTACAGAACTAGATCTCAGAACTATTTCTACTCTGAAGGGTAGGAAAAAGAGAGTATTTGGTTTCATATTTATCAGCCATTTCCAAGGAAGGACCATTTGTCTTTAGTTATAGAACGACAATTGTTGGGGTAAAATGGAGATTTCATGACACTACTTAGTATTTGTGGATAGTATGTGTGGGAGCTGAATTAGGACCAAATGAGGAAGTTTATTGTTAAATATGTTAGGAATGCTTTTGCCTACATGGAACAGAAAATCTGACGAGCAATACATTAAACCAAAAGAACTTTGGTTTTTTGTTCAACTAGATTTCTTCAGATTGGCAATTCCAAGATTCTTTCCACTGTTCAATTATATCATCAGGTCCCTAGTTTTTCTGTTGTTTTGTTCTGCCTTCCTTAGCTGTCCACATTCTGTCTCTTTGTGTTCTGGTCACAGGAAGGCGGTAGTTAGTTCCAGATTTCTCATCCCTATTTAAAACAGGAAGAGAATTGGAAAAGGCACCTGGGGACTTCTCTTCCTGGGCTCTTCTTGCGAGGAAAAGCTTTCCCAGAAGCCCCTCATCAGTGTTTCCTTTCTATCTCACTGATGAAATGGGTCTCATAGACACCTAGTAAGTACTGCGTGTGATCCTGGGAAAACAAATACATGGCTTTCTAGTTTCTATAGTGGGGTCATCCTGGAAGAAGTTGATGATTGCTCCTGGTAATTACTGGCAGCATCTACACCAATTATAACTGTAACATTAGAGCAGTGAATTTATGGAGGAAGAGAGCTCCCTTTCACTGGAGTACTGCATCTGATCAAAACTTGTATATCGTATAAAATATGCAATTCAGAAATCAAGTATCAAATAAAAGATTAGACTAGGTCAGCAGTTCTCAAACATTCTGGGCTCAAGAAGCACTTGTACTCTCAAAATTTTTATTGAGGACTCCAAATAGTTTTAATTTATGTGACTTTATCAGTTTTTTTTTTTTTTGCTGTACGCGGGCCTCTCACCGCTGCGGCCTCTCCTGTTGCGGAGCACAGGCTCCGGACGCGCAGGCCCAGCGGCCACGGCTCGCGGGCCCAGCCGCTCCGCGGCACAGGGGATCCTCCCGGACTGGGACACGAACCCGCGCCCCCTGCATCGGCAGGCAGACCCTCAACCACTGCGCCACCAGGGAAGCCCCTATCAGTATTTTTTTAATTAAAAATTAAAACTGAGAAAAATATTTAATTCACCTAAAATAACAGTGAACCCCTTTTGAGTTAACATAATTAACATTTTTATGAAAAATAGCTCTTTTTTTTTTTTTTTTTGGTTTTGTTTTGTTTTGTGTTTTTTTTGCGGTACGCGGGCCTCTCACTGTTGTGGCCTCTCCCGTTGCGGAGCACAGGCTCCGGATGCGCAGGCTCAACGGCTATGGCTCACGGGCCCAGCTGCTCCGCGGCATGTGGGATCTTCCCGGACTGGGGCATGAACGTGTGTCCCCTGCATCGGCAGGCGGACTCCCAACCACTGCGCCACCAGGGGAGCCCTGAAAAATAGCTTTTGAAAAAAGGTATTAGTGAGAAGTATAGCATTTATATATTTTAGCAAGTCTATAATGTTTGGCTTACTAGAATACAGCTGGATTTTCATATTTGCTTTTCTACCAGGTATGTTGTTTTTAGTTTAAGTATATTAGAAAAGTCTGGTATCACCTGGATATGTAGTTGGAAGCACGAGAAGTATCTTAATGGCCTTTTCAGGTAATTATGAATATTCTTCTTTGATACAGACATCTCCCTCCTTTTTTTTTTTTTTTTTAAACAAATTGAAGGTTTGTGGAAACCCTGCATTAAGCAAGTCGGTTGGTGCCATTTTTCCAACAGTATTTGCTCACCTTGTGTCTCTGTGTCACATTTTGGTAATCCTCACAATATTTCAAACTTTCTTATTGTTATTTTATTTGTTACAGTGATCTGTGATCAGTGGTCTTGAATGTTACTCTTGCAAAAAGATTACACACTGAAGGGTCAGGTGATGGTTAGCATTTTTTAGCGACAAAGTATTTTAAAATTAAGGTACAGTGTTCTTTTTAAGACATATAATACTATTGCACACTTAGTAGACAACAGTATAGTGTAAACATAACTTTTATATGTGCTGGAAAACCAAAATATCCATGTGACTTGCTTTATTGCAGTATTCGCTTTATCTCAGTGGTGCAGAACTGAACCCGCAGTATCTCTGAGGTATGCTTGTGTTACATTAAAACTTGACCACTGATAGTTTCTTAAAGCTTAGATGCAGCATGGAATCCATTGGTCTCTCTTGCCCTTGTAATGGATCTTTTATCCATGTATGATTGCATAATGTCTTTCATTGATAAATTGGAAAATATTGGTTTACTGAATTATGCGGATCTTCCAAATGTTGATGCAGTTCATGATACAATATGAAAAAGTCTAATTTGATAATACTGTGACCAGTCTCAGTAGAAAAGTCTTTTTAAAAGTAGAACAAGTGGGACTTCCCTAGTGGTGCAGTGGTTAAGAATCTGCCTGCCAATGCAGGGGACATGGGTTCGAGCCCTGGTCTGGGAAGATCCCACAATGCCGCGGAGCAACTATGTCCATGCGCCACAGCTACTGAGCCTGTGCTCTAGAGCCCGCGAGGCACAACTACTGAAGCCTGCGTGCCTAGAGCCCGTGCTCCACAACAAGAGAAGCCACCGCAATGAGAAGCCTGCGCACCACAACGAAGAGTAGCCCCCGCTTGCCACAACCAGAGAAAAGCCCATGTGCAGCAGTGAAGACCCAACACAGCCATAAATTTAAAAAAATAATAAAATAAAATTTTAAAAAATGAGCTTTCATGGTGGATAAGTATTTTTCACAATTGTAATTTTCACTTAATCATTGGCAACAAACACCATCAGTTGTTTTCCTTGGAGTGACTTTTTTTTTTTTTAAGTCTTTATTGAATTTGTTACAACACTGCTTTTGTTTTATGTTTTGGTTTTTTGGCCACGAGGCATGTGGGATCTTAGCTCCCCGGCGAGGGATCAAACCCATACCCCCTGCATTGGAAGGCAAAGTCTTAACCACTGGACTGCCAGGGAAGCCCCTGGAGTGACATTTTTGAGAATCATTGTTTATTTTTGGATAAATGTCTGCCAGATATCTGTGTCTGTAAAACCATGGTGTGTTAGCAATTCGTTCTAGTGATGATATTCAGTGAAAAAAGTGGCTACTTGAACTTGAAACTCAATCACAAGTGCTTTTCCTTTAGACAGCCATCATGCTTTGAAAGTTGATATTTAGTCCTCTTGTGTACCTCCCATTTCATAACGCTGAAGATTAAAAACACATGGGCTAAGATATTTAGATTCAATAAAATTAATAATCTTTACTGTTTCATCAAGGAAATGTTTAAGTAAAGTTGGCTTATTTTGCTTCTGCAGGTGTGTGGCACTGAAGAATAAAATGACAAGACAGTATGGTGCCACTGCCTTGATTCATACTAAGGGGTCATACTAATTGCTTTTGCACCATTGAGCAAATGTCAGCATAATGAACAGACAGTAATGTCCTAGTATTATTCTGAAAATGATTTTGATCATTCAGTTCCTGTGAAAGGGTCTGGTGCTCCATGAGTATCCAGACTACACTTTAGGATACTTTGGGCCTGGTGATGGCTCATGTTTCTGCATTGCTTTAATTTGATTTTGAGTTGTTCCAACAGTTGTGGTTCATTAAGAAGTTTTAGTGGTGTATTAACTCTTCCCTTTTCTTTTTTACACCCCTCTTCTACTTTTCCTTATTCTCTCTTTGTCTCTCTCTCTCTGTGTCTCTCTGGATCAAAATTCAAAAATATTTGTTCTTTTTGAGTTTTTACCACTATTTTAATTTATTCTTATCCGCCCATTGAGTATCAGTGATATGCAAAGAGCTTCTTTTCTGAGCTCCTTTTTATTTGTTTCAACGCTATCTTCTCTAGCCATATGTGCTATGGATGTTAATTTTAAAGTTCTCAGTATTTGGGGGGGAATGTATGGGATATGCTTTTGTATTGCTTGTTTAGAATCTGTGGGCTCTAGGGAGAAATTCAGTTGTGCAACACTACCTGAAACAACAGGCTACTGTCAGTCAGCTCTTTTCCTTGCTGCACATTGATACTCAAAATTTTCTCCTCTGCTACATTAAGATTTGTGGATAGTAAATACAGAGTGAGGTCAGAATGGCTGAGCTACTGTTTAACCTGAGCATATTCAAGAAAACCACAGTATCCCCACACAATAGTGCATTTTCTCTCCTGCAAGTGGAACCTGTACAGTGGTTGATTTTTCTTTTAAACATGCTGTTGAATCAACAGGTGTTGTCTGCACTTACACAAAGAGAAACAAAACACTTCCTAACAGCATTGTTTACCATTAACACCTGTTTTTATAGTTTATTGGTAATTAATAGCTTAAGAATATGAAGTCAGAAGAAAAATTTTTAATCGATTTATAACCAAAAACATGGTCAATTTCTCCCTGATAAATCTGGAAGATTCATTAGGGTTTATTGTTGTCTGCCTACCCCTGCCCTCAACAGAATCATACCATTTTATCGGACAAGTATATCACACAGGCAGCTTCCCAAATATTTAGGATTATTCTTTTTTTTTTTTTTTTTTTTTTTTGCGGTACACGGGCCTCTCACTGTTGTGGCCTCTCCCGTTGCGGAGCACAGGCCCTGGGCGCGCAGGCTCAGTGGCCATGGCTCACGGGCCCAGCCGCTCCTTGGCATGTGGGATCTTCCCAGACTGGGGCATGAACCCGTGTCCCCTGCATTGGCAGGCGGACTCGCAACCACTGCGCCACCAGGGAAGCCTTAGGATTATTCTTGAGACCACCACTTTTTTTTTTTTAACCTATCCCATGCTTCTCTTTTTTTTTTAACTTCTTTTTTGGAGTATAATTGCTTTACGATGGTGTGTTAGTTTCTGCTTTATAACAAAGTGAATCAGTTATACATATGTCCCCATATCTCTTCCCTCTTGCATCTCCCTCCCTCCCACCCTCCCTATCCCACCCCTCTAGGTGGACACAAAACACTGAGCTGATCTCCCTGTGCTATGCGGCTGCTTCCCACTAGCTATCTGTTTTACGTTTGGTAGTGTATATATGTCCATGCCACTCTCTCACTTTGTCCCAGCTTACCCTTCCCCTCCCCATATCCTCAAGTCCATTCTCTAGTAGGTCTGCATCTTTATTCCCATCTTGCCCCTAGGTTCTTCATGACCTATTTTTTTTTTTTTTTAGATTCCATATATATTTGTTAGCATACGGTATTTGTTTTTCTCTTTCTGACTTACTTCACTCTGTATGACAGACTCTAGGTCCATCCACCTCACTACAGATAACTCAATTTCGTTTCTTTTTATGGCTGAGTAATATTCCATTGTATATATGTGCCACATCTTTCTTTTTATGGCTGAGTAATATTCCATTGTATATATGTGCTGCATCTTTCTTTTTATGGCTGAGTAATATTCCATTGTATATATGTGCCACATCTTCTTTATCCTTTCATCTGTTGATGGACATTTAGGTTGCTTCCATGTCCTGGCTATTGTAAATAGAGCTACAGTGAACATTTTAGTATATGACTTTTTTTTTTTTTTTGCAGTACGCGGGCCTCTCACTGTTGTGGCCTCTCCCGTTGCGGAGCACAGGCTCCGGATGCGCAGGCTCAGCGGCCATGGCTCACGGTCCCAGCCGCTCCACGGCATGTGGGATCCTCCCAGACCGGGGCACGAACCCATGTCCCCTGCATTGGCAGGCAGACTCTCAACCACTGCGCCACCAGGGAAGCCCTCCATGACTCTTTTTGAATTATGGTTTTCTCAGGGTATATGCCCAGTAGTGGGATTGCTGGGTCGTATGGTAGTTCTATTTTTCATTTTTTAAGGAACCTCCATACTGTTCTCCATAGTGGCTGTATCAATTTACATTCCCACCAACAGTACAAGACGGAGACCATCACTTTTTTTTTTTTTTTTTTTTTTTTTTGCGGTACGCGGGCCTCTCACTGTTGTGGCCTCTCCCATTGCGGAGCACAAGCTCTGGACGTGCAGGCTCAGCGGCCATGGCTCACGGGCCCAGCCGCTCCGCGGCATGCGGGATCCTCCCGGACCGGGACACGAACCCGTGTCCCCTGCATCGGCAGGCGGACTCTCAACCACTGCGCCACCAGGGAAGCCCAACCATCACTTTTATTTAAAAATACTTTATTTGATATGGTTTCTTATCAAAGCACAGTTATTATACGGAATGCTGCAGGTTATTGTTTTTGGTTGTGTTCAGTTTATTTTGTTACTACAAATATTGGGGGCATAATTTCAATTTTGCAAATAACCAAAGTGGAATCTATTCATTGGACAAATGAATGCAGTTTGAAAAAGATCTTTAATTGGTAGACATGCATAAGATCAAGAAGATGGAGTCATGTTTGAGTAAGATTTCATTTGTAAAATGTGTGAGGAATTTCAGGTGTTTCACCTGAAAATGCATCATCAGTATAAGAAGCCACAAAACGCATCATCAGTATAAGAAGTCCTTACAGCAGTTTGAAATGGCATTGATAGAATCAGGGTGCCAGAAAGAAAGAAGAAATAGCACCATTCAATTCCATAGTGACTAAGGGGATTTTTAAAAAGAGGCTTTCACGATTTCTCTTTTTTTTTTTTTTTTTGCTGTACGCGGGCCTCTCACTGTTGTGGCCTCTCCCGTCTCAGAGCACAGGCTCCGGACGCGCAGGCCCAGCGGCCATGGCTCACGGGACCAGCCGCTCTGCAGCACGTGGGATCCTCCCGGACTGGGGCACGAACCCACGTCCCCTGCATCGGCAGGCGGACTCCCAACCACTGCGCCACCAGGGAAGCCCTCACGATTTTTTTTAAGTCCACAACTGATTACAGTATTCTTCCTGGTCATTTATCATTGTCCCTGGCTTTGAAATTGAGAAAACTTGAATCTGTGAGCTTGTTGGTTCTACCTGGTTAACTTTTCTTTCTCATGCCTGCTTTGCTTTCTCATGCTTTGTATTTATTATCCCTTAAGTAATTAATGGCCATAAAATCTTGCACCTACAAAGAAAATCCATGATAGGTATTAATATTTGTTTATCCGTAGATGGGTTTCTCATTTTATACTGGCCAGTTTATAGAAACAATAGCATTAGAAGGTATTCAGTAAGCAGCCTCAAAGATTTTTCTTACAGTGTGCATCCACTTGACCTACTTTGCCTTGATATGCAACCCAAGAAATATTTTTTCCTGTGTAATTTTATTTATTTTTTCTTGATATACAGCTGATTTACAATATTGTGTTAGTTTCAGGTATACAGCAAAGTGATTCAGTTATATATATAATTTTTCAGATTATTTTTATTACAAGACATTAAATATAGTTCCCTGTGCTATACAGTAAATCTTTGTTGCTTATCTTCCTGTGTAATTTTGAATTACACTTTAGATGAGTATATCTTCCAGTAAAAAAAAATTGTCCTGAGGAAAGCCTTTTTTTTTTAAATACAGGGGTTTTTTGTTTGTTTGTTTGTTTGGTTGGTTGGTTTTTGCCACGCTGCTTGGCTTGCAGGATCTTAGTTCCTTGACCAGGGATTGAACCTGGGTCCCTGGCAGTGGAAGTGAAGAGTCCTAACCACTGGACTGCCAGGAAATTCCCCAGGTTGTTTTTTTGATGCTTGGAGCCATGCAAGCCATTCCTTTTCCTGCTTTAGTCCCGTTTCCTGTGGTTAAATTGAGCACATTTTATTGGGTACTGTGTTTCAGGCACTGTGGTAGATGCTGTAGATTGAGATGGCTAGGCCATAGTCTCTACAGTTAAGGAATTCATAGTCTAGTCTGTGACAGAAGCCGATTAAAACACAATTAGAGGTATGACTGGAGCATGAGAGGTACAGAGGAGTGGCTGTGCAACTGGGCTGGGTGGATGAGATATAATGGACAGCTTCCTGGAGTGCGGTGCTGGTGTTGGTTCTAGTACATGATATTTCCAGTGCAGAACAAACTGTACATAGGCACAGTACTTAGGAACAGTGTTGTGAGATCTGGGTATTTCTGGAACATTAAAGAGTACGGAGGTGAGGTGGAAGAAGTAGCAGAGCCCTGGTCATGTTTGGCCTTAATTCTGTAAGATAATGATGAACACTGAAATAGTTTCAGGCAGGAGAGAGATGGTGTCCTGTGTCAAACATACTTCACTCTAGCAACAGGAAGAAGGATGAATTTAAGGGTAGAGAGACAGGCAATTCTAAGAATCCAAGTAAGCAGTGGTGAAGACCCCAGTGATGACAGGAGGAATGAAAGTGTTTTGTAGTGTAAAATGTCTCCTAATAACTTTTCTGTATATGTCACCCTTCTCCTTCCCGGCCAGTTGGTCACCATGTTGTTTTGAAAACATCTCTTCATTCTGCCCCTCTTATGTAATGCGAGTGCCCAGGCTCAGAACTTCACTGTTTCTCAGCCTTGTGCTCTGGCTTGAATTTTGCATGACAGTTCCTTAGCTTTATTCTGGAAAAAAACCTTCCTGAACTTTCTTATTTTTCTCTGGCTGAAGGAAAATGAATAAAGAAAGAAACTTTTAGAAATAAGTTTGTTTGAAAAGGCTACGCTAGAACATGTCAAGAAAATCTCTACCCATAATCAGAAATTTACGACAGTCTCAGTTATATGTTTCTGGCCCCAGGGACCCTAATGAGATAGATTGATTTTTGTTTTTTGTTACAATCTGGGTCTTTTTTCTAAAGTAATTCCTTTTAGAACTACCCAAAGCCACAGGATACCCAGAATTAGCCTTGTTTTTCAAGGGATTTAGTGAGTAAGGTGATTTGCTGGCTTGGGTTTTTGAGGAGTCCTGTACCACTCCAGTGAGAAAGAAAGCCTGGAGCAGCAGTTGGAGTCCAGATTTAAGAATTCACTGAGGTGGGACTTCCCTGGCAGTCCAGCTGTTAAGACCCCATACTTCCAGTGCAGGGGGTGTGGGTTCGATCCCTGTTCAAGGAACTAAGATCCCGCATGCCTCATGGCATGGCCAAAAAATAAAATTAAAGTAAAAAATTTAAAAAGAATTCACTGAGGCAATAAACATGGAGAGAACCTTCATCATGGTGAACTCATCTTAACACAGTATTAGCAAATCAGGCTCTACAGTAGGGTTTTTAGCCACGCCACTGTTAACATTTTGGACCAGATAGCTTTTTTGTTGTTGGGTCTCTTATGTGCGCTGTAGAATTTTTAACAGCATCCACGGCCTCTACCCACTAGATGCCAGTAGCACCTCTCCAATTGTGTCAACCCAGAATGTCTCCAGCCACTGCCAAATGTCCCTAAGGAGACACAATTGCCCCTGGTGGCAAGTCATGGCTGTAGATAGAACCATGTGAGAGTAGTAACTTTGGTAGCTACAGTAGCTCCCCAAGAGATTCTTTTACCCAATTCATTCCTTGACTTTCTCAGCACAACCTATTTGTGGCTTCCTTCATATTCTTCTATCTCCCTCCCCCTTGGAGACTGCTTTTACTGTTTTTGTTGGAGTTTTTCAGTATTTTCTCTGAAAAGTTAAAAAATTTTAAACTAGAAATGTGTGTACTCTATGAATTTTAGCATCAGTTTCGGAATTTTTAACAAAAAAATGTTTGAATGGGATTGCATTGAATCTGTAGTTCAGTTTGGAGAGATTTGACATCTTAACAATATTGAGACTTCTAATGAATGAACACAGCATATCTCTTCATTTATTTAGGTCTTTGATTTCTCAGCATGTTTTATTTTTTACAGCATATTGGTCTTACACATTTTTCATTATATTTTTTCCTAAGTATTTCATTTTTGTGGTATTTTAAATACTTTTTTCCAGTTAAAAAATTTTCATTGCTAGTATATATAGAAATATAATTGAGTTTTTCTATTATCGTTTTAACTGGTGACCTTGCTGAACTTTTTAGTTTAATACCTTTTTTTGTAGATTCTGTAGTATTTCCTATATAAACAATCGTGTGTATTAATAAAAACCAATTGTTCTTCCTTTGTAATATGCATACCTTTTATTTATTTTTCTTGACTAATTGAGAATTTAATATAATAATGAAAGCAATCATAGCTACCTATTTTCTTATGAACAGTATAACCATTTTCGTTATTGTTTTTAAAGTCTATCTAAAGAACAGTCACAGGCTTCTGATGTCATTAAATACTTCCTTGTTACCTGATATTAAAGCTCCTGTTTTTTTCCATTATAGGCTTTGGAGATGTATAAGGATGATTGGAACAAAGTGTCAGAACACGTTGGAAGTCGCACGCAGGATGAATGCATCCTCCACTTTTTGAGGCTTCCCATTGAGGACCCATACCTTGAGAATTCTGATGCTTCCCTGGGGCCCCTGGCCTACCAGCCTGTCCCCTTCAGTCAGTCAGGAAACCCAGTCATGAGCACTGTCGCTTTTTTGGCATCTGTCGTGGATCCTCGTGTGGCATCTGCTGCAGCCAGAGCGGCTTTGGGTATGAACTTTCTTAAGCCATCTCACCAGAGTAACAATATCAGATAATGGTTTAATACTTCCTTTCATGCTAATTTTATCTCAGATTTAAGTGTTATTGGCTGTTATATTCATTTCAGTTATGTAAATAACAAAAAAAATCAGATATTACCCCTTGAAGATACCATGTTGTATTTGAAGTATTATAATATTTTAAACTAAAACACTTAAAATGTAATAATTTTCAAACTAAGAGCATTTATTAAGAATTTAGGGCTTCCCTGGTGGTGCAGTGGTTGAGAATCTGCCTGCTAATGCAGGGTACACGGGTTCGAGCCCTGGTCTGGGAGGATCCCACATGCTGCAAAGCAGCTAGGCCCGTGAGCCACAACTACTGAGCCTGCGCGTCTGGAGCCTGTGCTCTGCAACAAGAGAGGCCTCGATAGTGAGAGGCCCGTGCACTGCGATGAAGAGTGGCCCCTGCTTGCCACAACTAGAGAAAGCCCTCGCACAGAAACGAAGACCCAACACAGCAAAAATAAATAAATAAACTAATAAAGTCCTACCCCCAACATCTTCTTAAAAAAAAAAAAAATTAGAGGGACAAAACAGGTTTTTAATGGTATGTTTTGTGATTCATTCAGAATTTTCTATAATTGGCAAAAAGGAGTCATTTAACATTCTTGGATTACAATAATTCTAATTAGAATTTTCTCATACCATAGAACTCTTCCTTGACTTTCTGGTTGTTTTATCCTTATTGTTGTCTTGATTAAAATCTGGTCAGCAGAGTTAGATGAAATTTGGGCAGCAATTTTTTATTCTTTTTTATTATTTTTAAAATATTTATTTAGTTTTGGCCGCACCTTGTGGCATGCGGGATCTTAGTTCCCCGACCAGGGATTGAACCAAGGCCCCCTGCAGTGGAAGCTTGGAGTCTTAACCACTGGACCACCAGGGAAGTCCCTGGATAGCAGTTTTGATTGTTACTAATAGAAATTTAAAGATCTCCTGTTTATATAGTAAGACACTGTGACATGTAAGGTAAAACTTAGAGTCATAGAATTTCATTACTGTACATGTTTATCTCCTTTGGCCCTCTTGATTTGCTGGGGTAGATCAGATCAAGTCTCCAGAAAGGTCACTAGGTTACACATGATACACTAATGTTGTGTCAGATTACCTAGTTTACATTGAAGCAAATATTTATGCAAAACCAGATCACTGTTCCATTTTTATTCTTAAACAGAAGAGTTTTCTCGAGTCCGGGAGGAGGTACCACTGGAATTGGTGGAAGCTCACGTCAAAAAAGTACAAGAAGCAGCACGAGCCTCTGGGAAAGTGGATCCCACCTATGGTTTGGAGAGCAGCTGCATTGCAGGCACAGGGCCAGATGAGCCAGAGAAGCTTGGTGAGTCACTGCTGCCCCCAAGGACAGGGATAATAGGTGTTGTATTTTCCTGTCAGCTTGCTAGAATAATTGGGTCTGCTTGCACTTAAGAGTGGGTACAATGATCAATAGAAACTTGCATCATAAAAAATTAATGTATAATTTTTTTATCTCTTCCTTTTATGATAGAATTTTTTGAATTGTCTGATAACCGTTTTTGTTTTATTTTTGGCTGTGTTGGGTCTTTGTTACTGCGTGCAGGCTTTCCTCTTGTTGCGGCGAGTGGAGGCTACTCTTCATTGTGGTGTGCAGGCTTCTCATTGCTGTGGCTTCTCTTGTTGCGGAGCATGGGCTCTAGGTGCACGGGCTTCAGTAGTTGCAGCACGCGGGCCCTAGAGCATGCAGGCCTCAGTAGTTGTGGTGCGTGGGCTCAGTAGTTGTGCCTTGCAGGCTCTAGAATGCAGGCTCAGTAGTTGTGGTGCACGGGCTTAGTTGCTCCACGGCATGTGACCTTTTCCCCGACCAGGGATCGAACCCATGTCCCCTGCATTGGCAGACGGATTCTTAACCACTGTGCCACCAGGGAAGTCCCCTCATAACTGTTAATAATATCACAGTTGTGAGGTGTCTGATGCCTGTTTTTAGATCTAGGTTTTGAGCATATAGACATAAGAATTCAGAAAGGACTTTTGTGGTTATTTTAATTTATATGTTGCTGAGTAGGTTTAAGTTTATTGTTGTTTTGGGTGATTTTTAAATTGAAATAAAATTCATGTAAAATTCTTCACTTTAATCACTTAAATGTGTGTAATCCAGTGGCTTCTAGTAAATTCACAGTATTGTTCATTCATCACCACTATCTAATTCCAGAATATTTTTGTCACCCCAAAAGAAAAACCCCATTCCAATTAAGCAGTCACTTCCCATTTTTTCTCTCCTTAGCTCTGTTGACCATTACTCTGCTTTCTGTCTCTATGGATTTGCCTATTCTGGATATTTCCTATAAATGAAATCATACTATTGTGGCCTTTTGTGTCTGACTTCTTTCAGGTAGCATAGTGTTTTCAAAGTTCATCCATGGTATAGTGTAATTCAGTACTATGCTGAATAATATACTTGGGTGGATATACCACATTTTACTAATCTATTAATCAGTTCATGGATATTTGTATTGTTTCCGCTTTTTCATTCTTTTGAATAATGCTGTTATGAACATTCATGTACAGGTTACTTGGTGATTTTCTGCTTCTTGGGTATGTAGGAGTGGAACTACTGGATCATGTGGTAATTCTTTATTTAACTTTTTGAGGAACTATCCAGCTGTTTTCACAGTGGTTTTACCATTTTGTTTCCACTAGGAATATATGAAGGTTCCTATTTCTCCACATCCTTGCCAACACTTGTTTTCCCCTTCCCTTTTTAAAAAAAATACCCAGCCTAGGTGTGTGTGAAGTGGTATCTTATTGTGATTCTTATTTGCATTCAGTCTGGGGAGTATTGCCATCTCAACAATGTTAAGTCTTTCAAGCAATGAATATCAGATGTCTTTCCATTTATTTTAGGTCTTTAATTTCTTTAAGCAGTGTTTTGAAGTTTTTAGTCTTGTATTTCCTTTGTATTTTATTCTTTTGAATGTTGTAAATGAAATTGTTTTTCTGATCTTAGGGGGAAAGCTTTTAGCATTTTATCATTAGTATGATGTTATATGTTCGATTTTCATAGATGCCTTTTATCAACTTTAGAAAGTTCCCTTCTGTTTCTGTTTTGTTGAGTGTTTTTATCATGAAAGGATGTTGGATTTCATCAGCTGCTGGGGTTTTTTTGTTTGTTTTGTTTTGTTTTTGCTGCACGCACGGTATGCAGGATCTTAGTTCCCTGACCAGGGATGGAACCCGTGCCCCTTGCAGTGGAAGCGCAGAGTCTTAACCAGTGGACCACCAGGGAGGTTCTCATCAGCTGCTTTTAATGTATCAATTGAGATGATTGTGTGGTATTTTTACTTTATTCCATAAGTAAATATTTATGTGTTACATATTAATTGAGTCTCACCTGTTGAACCACCTTTGCATTTCTGAGATAAATCCCACTTGATCAATGTGACTAATCCATTTAATATTCTATTAGATTAGGTTTGCTAGTATTATGTTAAAGATTTTTGCATCTATAGTCATAAGGGATATTGGTTAGTACTTTTTATTTCTTGTGATATCTTTGTCTGGTTTTGGTATCAGGGTAATACTAACTTCTAAGAATGCTTTAGAAATTGTTCTAACTTTTGGAAGAGTTAAAGAAGTATTGGTGTTTGTTCTTCTTTAAATGTTTGGTAGAACTTGTATGTGAATCCTTCAAGTCCTATGCTCTTTTTTAATGTTTTTTTAAATTGAAGTATAGTTGATTTACAATGTTGTGTTATTTTCTGCTGTACAGCAAAGTGATTCCATTATACATATATTAATTTTTTAATATTCTTTTCCATTATAGTGTATCACAGGATATTGAATGTAGTTCTCTGTGCTATACACTAGGACCCTGTTGTTTATCCATTCTGTATATAATAGCTTACACCTGCTAACCCCAACCTCCCACTCCATCCCTCCCCTAAGTCCCTCCCCCTTGGCAACCACAGGTGTGTTCCCTGTGTCCATGAATCTGTTGGTTTTATAGATAAAGTTCATTTGTTCATATTTTAGATTCTACATGTAAGTGATATCATATGGTATTTGTCATTTTCTGACTTACTTCACTTAGTGTGATAATCTCTAGGTCCATCCATGTTGCTGCAAACGGCATTACTTCATTCTTTTTTTACAGCTGAGTAGTATTTCATTGTATATATGTATCACATCTTCTTTATCCATTCATCTGTCAGTGGACATTTAAGTTGTTTTCATGTCTTGGCTGTTGTAAATAGTGATGCAGTGAACGTTGGGGTGCATGTGTCTTTTCAAATTACGGTTTTCTCTGGATATATGCCCAGGAGTGGGATTGCTGGATCATATGGTAATTCTATTTTTAGTTTTCTGAGGAACCACCATACTGTTTTCTTTAGTGGCTGTATTTAAAATGTTTTTTGACTACTGATAGAAAATCTGTTTACTTGCTATAGAAAGTGTATTCTTTTTCTTCTTGAAACAGTTTTGGTAGTTTGTGTTTTTCTAGGAATTTGTAGATTATCAAATTTGTTCACCACACACACAAAAAATCATAAAACCCTAAGTAGAAACAACTCAGATATCCATCAACTGTATGGATAAGCAAAATGTGGTATACAATGGAATATTATTTGACCATAAAATGGAACAAGTGTTAACATATGCCACATCATGGAGGAACCTTGTAAACATTTTGGTAGGTGAAAGAAGCCAGTAAAAAGAGACAATATAGTATGTAATTCCAATTATATCAAATGTCCTGAATAGGTAAATCTATAGAAACAGAAAGTATATTAATGATTGCTTAGGGTTGGGAGGAACAGGGGTAAAGGGGGATGATAGCTAAAGGGTATGGGGTTTCTCTTTGAGGTGATGAAAATGTTCTGAAATTTACTGTGGTGATTGTTGTACATATCTGGGAAGATACTAAAATTCATTGAATTGTACTCATTTTAATGGGTTGATCATATGGTGTATGAATTATATCTTGGTAAAGCTGGGTTTTTTTAAAGTTCATAATGTTTTTATATTCCTTTAAATTTTTTTAAATTATTTATTTATTTTTGGCTGTGTTGGGTTTTCGTTGCTGCACGTGGGCTTTCTCTAGTTGTAGTGAGCGGGGGCTACTTTTCGTTGCAGTGCGTGGGCTTCTCATTGCGGTGGCTTCTCTTGTTACAGAGCACGGGCTCTAGGCATGCAGGCTTCAGTAGTTGTGGTGTGCGGGCTCAGTATTTGTGGCTCTAGAGCGCAGGCTCAGTAGTTGTGGCGCACAGGCTTAGTTGCTCTGCCGCATGTGGGATCTTCCTGAACCAGGGCTTGAACCAGTGTCCCCTGCATTGGCAGTTGGATTCTTAATCACTGCGCCACCAGGGAAGGCCCTGTATTCCTTTTTATTTCTGTGAGGTTGGTAGTGTTTCCATTTTCATTCCTGATAATAGTAATTTGGTCCAGTTTTTTTTCCTTCATCAGTCTAGAAAAAGGCTTGTCAATTTAATCTTTTCAAAGAACCAACTTTTGATTTCAGTGGTTCTCTGTATTGTTTTTCTATTCTCTTAATTTATCATCACTCTGATCTTTATTATTTCCTTCCTTCTCTTGCTTTTGGTTAAGTTTACTCTTTTAATAGTGCCTTAAGTTGGAAGATGGGATATTGATTTGAGATCTTTCTTCTTTATTAATGTAGATAACGTAGACTTTCATAGCTATATAAATATCTCTCTTTTTGCTGCATTCCATAAGTTTTCATATGTTTTGTTTTTGTTTTCGTTCTTCTCAAAATATTTTGCAGTTTCCCTGGTGATTTCTTCTTTGACCCATTGGTTGTTTAAGAGTATGTTTTTTAAACCACTCAGTGGTCTTAAGCTATTCTTCCACAAACTCTTAAAATGGAAAGAGGTTGATAGAAAATAGTTTCTTAAAAAAATAAAACAGCATGTTGTTTACTTGTACCAATTTGTGAATTTTTTAGATTTCCTTCTGTTATTAATTTCTAGTTTCATTCCATTTTATTCACAGAAGATAATTTGTGTGATTTCTATTTTTTAAATTTTATTGAGACTTGTTTTGTTGCTTAACATATTGTCTGTCCTGGTGAAAATATTCATTTTGTATTTTGCTATCATTGAATGGTATCTTCTATGTATGTTTGGTGTGGCTGGTTTATAGTGTTGTTCAAGTTGTCTGCTTCTTCATCTTTTTTCCTAGTTGTTCCATCCTTTTTGAAATGCCTTGAAATCTCCAACTATTGTGGGTGGACTGTATTCCTTTCTTCAATTCTGTCTGGTTTTGCTTCATATATTTTGAGACTCTGTTGTTAGTTGCATGTATGTTGATAATTGTTATATCTTTTTGATGGGTTGACCCTTTTATCATTATATAATATCTTTCTTTTTCTCTTGTAACATTTTTTGTTTAAAAGTCTGTTTTATCTGATGTCAACATACCACTCCAGCTGTCTTTTAGTTGCTGTGTTTTCATGGAAAAGCTCTGAGTTCATTACCTCTGAGTTCTCTCATCTGTAATAAGAAAGAGATGGTTAGATACTCTCTATAAAGTGTCGTTTAGCTATGCCAGTCTGTGATATTGGACAAATGATATTTTTGCTAGTAAGGACTTCTATCTGTTTTTGTTTAATTGATCTTGAAGAGGAGTAGAATTTTAATAAAGTAGCTTCATAAGCAGTACTTGACTTCTCAAACGAGAAGTGTTCCTATATAAGACGGTAATTTTCACACTAAAATACAGTAAAAATACTGTTTTATATACAATTATCAGTAGTGTATTTCCAACGTTTCTTATGTTGTTCATTAATTTTTTTCATTCATCATGAAACAATTTCTGAAGAATAATTCAAGCTAAAGATTTATTGCTGTCATCTTGCCTAATAGTTCTGACTTTGTATCAGTTGTATGAAATTTATACAACCTATGCTTCAGCTGCAGTGATTTTGTCTTTTTCATTTATTCTTATAGGATAAAGATAATATGAAATAAAAATTTAAATTGTCAGCCAATATGCCACAGATGATACCATCTGAACCCCTGGTGCTCTCTTCTAGGTGGTTTGAGTAGGTACCAGTAGGGTCTCTTCTGGCCTAAAATCTTAGGGTTTCCATGAGTTTGCATAGGGCCTACCCCTGTTGTTTTCTCTACTTTCTTGAAAGTGTCAGTCTAGCAGTTTCATTTTGCAGATAATGGAAACAGATTGTCAGATTAATCAAAGCTCTCACTCTAGTCTTCAGAACAAATTATTGACCTAACTGTTCTTGATATTGGTTACTAATCCAGAGTACCAAGACTTTGAGTTAAAAAGTAATTTACAGTATCCACAGTATTTCTTAGTTTGAAAACTCACTTATTTTCCTTTCTCTTAGATGGAGACAGAAATTAGCAAACCAAGCCACATCTCTGTTGCTCTTTGTTGATTCTGCACCATGAGGCAGTGCCCAGCTCACGCCAGGAAAACCTGGGTCTATTGAATGCCTGGGAAAGGTCTTACTTTCCTCAACTTTTTTTGTGTGTGTTTTTGGTTCATTTGTAGGGTCTTTTGGTTCCCTGTGGTCATGGAATTGAAAAGGGTTGGCAAAGCCTTCTTATTTGATTCAAAGAAGTTTCTGTACTCTGCAAAATCCGGGACATGGTTTTACTGTAAATCTGTTTTTAAAATTTTGGTAGATGATACCATAAAGGATTAGTGGTTAAGAAACAGGTTGCGAAGTTGGCCATTTCTAGTTTAGTGGGATTTAAAAGAGGACCAAAAAAAAAAAAAAGAAAAAAGAAAATCTAGCAACCTTAGCCCTGTGGGGCTAGATTTTCCTGATTCATTAGTGAATGTATGATTTGTAAAGCTTGGATCAGACTGCTGCAGGAAGCACTGGAGACTACAAAGGGTGATTCTTTGAATGGCATGAACACTAAACTTCATTCGTAGGACCTGGAGGTGGCCTATCAGGTAACCTTTCTGAAGTGCAGTGTATACTCACTAGTTGCAGCAATAGAATTTGGGTCCTTTTACCATTTAATAAGGGTTAAGGAAAGTACCAGGCTAATATGAATATTTCTAAATGAGTTGTAGACAGAATTCTATAACTAATGCTGGCCTATTACAGTTAAAGTGATTTATATTGGCCTGAGACTAATAGAATAAATTAGGAAACAACAAATGGTGCTCCCTGTAGAACTGGCTCAGCAAAGTTGTAGTGGGGAGTCAATAGTATATCTCCTGTCTTTCTGAACCACATTACAAGTTCAGAGTTCAAAGAAAGGAAGTATCAAATTTACATTTAAACTTATACTTTATATAACAAAATAGTGCCTTATTACATAGCACACAGATTTGAGATAGAATGATGTAGGTTTCCTTATCAAGGTAATATTGTGCCTGGGTGATAGATTAATCATACTTTTTATTGTGATACTTAATTTACAGTTACACTAGTAACTTTAATGTATTAATGATGGTAAAATGATAATATGGGAAAAAATAAGTAAGTTTCCTTACGAAATACAAGACTGGATTTCTCTCATTAGCCTATCTAACTTTTTATTGTGGATTTGGGGGGAAGTATTTGGTGAAATAAAAGTTAAGATAGGTGAACACTAGGTCTGAAACACCTTATTTTTCATTTATTAGGAGGCTTCTCATGGCAATTATTTAGGGAAGTAAGTGTTGTCAAAAGGAGTTTCTTTTTTTTTTTTAAGATGTTGGGGGTAGGAGTTTATTAATTAATTTATTTTTGCTGTGTTGGGTCTTCGTTTCTGTGCGAGGGCTTTCTCTAGTTGTGGCAAGCGGGGGCCACTCTTCATCGCAGTGCGCGGGCCTCTCACTATCGTGGCCTCTCTTGTTGCAGAGCACAGGCTCCAGACGCGCAGGCTCAGTAGTTGTGGCTCACGGGCCTAGTTGCTCCGCGGCATGTGGGATCCTCCCAGCCCAGGGCTCGAACCCGTGTCCCCTGCATTAGCAGGCAGTTTCTCAACCACTGCGCCACCAGGGAAGCCCCAGGAGTTTCTTTTCTTTTTTTAATAAATTGTTTTATAATGCTGGTGCTGCTTTTTTTTTTTTTTTTTTTTAATTTTTGGCTGCATTGGGTCTTCATTGCTATGCATGGGCTTTCTCTAGTTGCGGCAAGCGGGTGCTATACTCTTCGTTGTGGTGCGTGGGCTTCTCATTGCAGTGGCTTCTCTTGTTGTGGAGCATGGGCTCTAGGTGCGTGGGCTTCAGTAGTTGCAACATGTGGGCTCAGTAGTTGTGGCTTGCAGGCTCTAGAGTGCAGGCTCCGTAGTTAATGGTGCTCAGCTTAGTTGCTCCACAGCATGTGGGATCTTCCCGGACCAGGGCTCGAACCCATGTCCCCTGCATTGGCAGGCGGATTCTTAACCACTGCACCACCAGGGAAGTCCCAGGAGTTTCTTTAGCGTCTTTTAACACGGTAATCATTGATTAGTATCTACTGATTTCTCTAAGTTTGTATGGTTTTTGTTTGACCAGAGACCATTCGAGGAATAGAAAAAACAATACTGATATTTGAGACCTTTTTTATTTAACCTAAAAATATTATGAGATTTTATTTGCTTTCAGTTATAGGGGAAGGTGAGAGAAGTTAAGACCAAAGAAATGAAGAGAAGCTTTAAACATTGCTTAGAAGTCATCGGAAACCAACATTTCTTTCTCAGTACCCATGTTTGTCATACATTATATAGGGGTTTTCTGTTTCGTCATTTAAGGTTCTTTTCAGGACAACCCTTTGGAGAAAGTGGCATTGTTATTAAGTAGAAGCAAGGAAACTAAGGTGTTGGCAGGTTACATTGGCATGCTTGTTAAGAATGGGGTAAAATTTGAACCTAAATGTCTCTGACCCCAAAGCTCAACCTCTCTTCCCTGTAGCATGCTGCCAGAAGTAAAATATGTAGGAATGTTTGTGTATTTTTCATTCATTGAACAAGGATCATTAAAGGTCTAATAACTCCATTGTATGTATTACGTTATATACTATGGCAAATGCAATAGGAAAAGACCCAGCCCTCCCGAAAACCTAGGCTCTGCATAAAGAGACAGGCAAGAGTGACTGTGGATGTTTCATCTATACAAGATTAAGTGCTGAGAAACTCACAGCAAAATTCAGTGTATGAGCCCATACCACATAACCATTCTTAGATGGGATATCAGTTGTTGTTTTGTTTTTTTTTTGCGGTACGCGGGCCTCTCACTGTTGTGGCCTCTCCCGTTGCGGAGCACAGGCTCCGGACGCGCAGGCTTAGCGGCCATGGCTCACGGGCCCAGCCGCTCCGCGGCATGTGGGATCTTCCCGGACCGGGGCACGAACCCGTGGGATATCAGTTTTAAGCTAAACTTTTTTTCCCCTTTTAACTCCGAGATAAATAAGACTGTAAATATGTTGTGTTATCATGGCGTCTCATTGTGTTCTGGGTGCTAGGGTACTGGTAAAGCCAACCAAAATTCCTGCCCTTGTGGACTTTATATTTTATAGGTGGAAGATAGACAGGCATCTAATATGTAAAACTTAGAATGTATAAATTAAATGTAAATATGTAGAAAGAGTGTGTTGGCTGGTAAATGGCATGGTGAAAATAGAGCAGGGACCTGTCAATAAGAGTGAAGTGTGGGGAATTGCAGTTTTAAATGGTCAGGGAATGAATGTCTCACCAAGAAAGTGGCATTTGAGCAAAGATGTAAGTGGAAGGCAAGGAAGGGGGAACTGTGTAGACATCTAAGGTCAGAGGGTTCCAAGCATTGGGAGCAGCCAGTATACAGGCCGCTGGACAGGAGCCGCCTGGCGTAGCTGAGGAATAGCAAGGAGAATCATGGGCAGGTAGCTGAATTGCAGGGTAGAGGAGGTCAAGGGAGATTATGAGGGGCCTTGTGGGCCATTGTAACATTTTAATGTTTACTCCGAGGTGGAGCCAAATGAGGGGTTTGAGGAGAAGAGTGTCAGGGTCTGACCTATGTTTTTAAGTTTTATTCTACTAGGTTGAGAATAGACCCCATCTAGGAATTGTTAAATTTGATTTATTTTTCAAATAACGTACGTAATATGTTTGAATATTAAAGATTTTTATTTTATCACTAAGCCTTTTATTAAAGAGCTTCATTAATTTTTTTTTTAAATTTGACCTGGAGACTAAACAAAATAGCCTTTCTGATAACCTGTTTACTTGTAGCCAAACATACTGAAATGTTGATAGGATAGCACAGTGAAATCTCGTATCCCTACCAGTTAGGTTCAATTTTGCCATTTTTATCTATCTAGGAATCTAATAAATAATTTTTATTTTATTATTATTTTGGTGAATTATTTCAAAGTAAGTTGTAGACATCATGATTCTTTGTATCCCCTAAATAATTCAGCATGTGTCTCCTAAGAATAAGAACATTTTCCTAAATAAATATCATAACAGAATGACTCTCAGCCCCTTTTAGGTCATCAGCCCTTTCCCCTAGAGAGTTGGAATGTATATGTATATTTAAGAACCTGTCAAGAGTCTGTCAGATACTTATTATTGTACCCTCCATTTGTATTTCCTAGCCTCAAGTATTGGTTTTATTTTATTTATTTATTTTTGCTACTGAGTAGATTACTGTCTGTATCTTAATTCTGGTTTAGAGGATTTTGAAAGACTAAGTTCATTGATACTTTTTCCTTATAATTGACTATGCTTTTAAGGAAATTGAATCACAAATAGAACGTTCAGAGAAGATTCTTCTATATCAGTGAGTGGATTAACACCTTATGGAATACAGGACTCCAAGGAGTGTATCTTGAATAATTTGTCACAGCTCTGTGTAGAAGAACCCAACTCATTACTCCTGGTTTTGAGAAGGTTAAGAACTAGTCTGGAGTCCATCAGGAGATTAAGAAGAGCATCCTGATAATAATAATGTTGAAAAGGTCACTTTCTAGGAACATAAAGCCCAGAAGTGATTGTTACAATTCTTGCCTCAGATACTATTCACAGCATATAAATAGCCTCATTCTTCTCACCCTGAGGATTCCCATAACATCTTTAAAATCAGGCAGTTCTAAAACACCAATATGTGAAAACATGCTAGGCTAGTGAACCTCAGGAAAAAGTGGATCAGTATTTGATCTTTGACTACGTCATGTGGAGTGGGCTTCTCTCTTCTCTTTGTCACTGTTTTATATGAAGGGCTCTTTCAGATCTATTTCAAGAAGCATTGAAATAGAAATTCAGACTTCTGAGCAGCTCACAATAGGACATTTAACCTCTAAGGACTAGTTAGGATTTAAGTGACTTGCCTAATGAATCATATTTATTAGATGGTAGGATAAGAATTTTTAGGAAGAAATTGGCTTCCCTTATGTAATACAATTGTCTGCCTTTGGTGACCTTTGTTTTTTTTTTTTTTTTTTGGTCAAATCAGGTATAACTATATCAGTTACTTGATATAGCGCTCTTGGTGTGGGGCAGTTATGTAAGACACACGAAATACCCTCTAATAATTGGGGCTA
The DNA here is from genome assembly GCF_949752795.1 of Hyperoodon ampullatus. Lineage (NCBI taxonomy): Eukaryota > Metazoa > Chordata > Mammalia > Artiodactyla > Ziphiidae > Hyperoodon > Hyperoodon ampullatus. Next base: position 40,997,038 of record NC_136923.1, read on the forward strand.
TTTTTTGTGATGAGTTACATATACATGGAAAAATAATTCAGTGTTGGAGGATTGGAGATAGAATGAAGTATACAGTATTAATTGTTCAAGGAGGACTGTAGATAGGAAGTGCTGTAAGAATGAACACAGTGGGACGTGTAATTTTAGGCTAAAGAAGACTTCACAAAGAAAGTAGGATTTGAGCTGAATGTTGAAAAAAGAGGTTTAGAATGTCACTGAGCCTGATTGGAACAAGTACAGTATTCAGTTCCGTAGAACGATGTGAACAAAGGCACAGAGATGGAGGTGGAAGGTTGTTCAAATGGCAGGAAGTAAACCAGGTTGGCCACAATACAAAGTTCAAATAAGGATGTAGAAAGAGAGCAGCTTACAGAGGTAGGTTGGAGCTAGGTTATAGAGAGTTTGATACAAGGCTCGCGAGCCTGGTTAGACTGTATATTGCCAGCTTTATGGAACGTTTGAATTTTAATACAGGGAATGACATGATTAGTCTCCCAGAAGTGTCGAATGAGTTCCTACCATTCTCTCCTTCCCTGGGAAGACAAAAATTATTGGACGCACATTTCTAAAATGTTTTGGTCTCAGGACTTCTTTGACTTTTAAAAAATATCAAGGAACCCAGAATGCTTCTTCAGTTTATTTGGATTATATCTGTTGACATTTACTATATTAAAAATTGATAGTGGGAGGGCTTCCCAGGTGACACAGTGGTTAAGAATCTGCCTGCCAGTGCAGGGCACATGGGTTCCATCCCTGGCCCAGGAGGATCCCACATGACGCGGAGGAGCCAAGCCCGTGCGCCACAACTACTGAGGCTGCGCTCTAGAGCCTTTGAGCCACAGCTACTGAAGCCCGCGTGCCTAGAACCCGTGCTCCGCAACAGGAGAAGCCACCACAGTGAGAAGCATGCGCACTGCAACAAAGAGTAGCCCCCGCTCACTGCAACTAGGGAAAGCCCGCGTGCACAGCAACGAAGACCTAACACAGCCAAAAATTTAAAAAAAAAACAAATAAATAAATAAATAATTTTTTTTAAGTTTAAAAATTGGTATTAGGAAACTTTTAAAAAATAATACATAGGTGCACATTTCTATAGCTGACTTCATCATGCAGCCCCTGGAAAGCCATACGCCACATTTGTGCAAGATGAGAGTGAAAAGGCAAGTAACATCTTTGTGTTGCTATGAAAATAGTTTTGACCTTGGGAACCCCCAGGGTACCTAGACCACACTTCGTGAATCACTGAATTAATCACCCTGTCCTTGAAGAATATTTATGGTGGGGGAGGGGATATCATTATAAAAAAGAAATACAGCTATAGGTAGAGGCACATGTGGAGGAAACATGATTATTTATGCTTGGGTCAGTTAGGGAAAGCTGCACCAAGGACGTGACCTTTTAAACAATAATGAAAAAGGTAGAAGGAATGAACATAGGTGGCATATTCTGAAAATAGTACAAAGAAGTCTGTGGGGAGCAGGTACTGTGGCCAAGGGCAGCTTTGTAGGTTTGGGGCTGATTTTGAAGGGCTTTTACCTTGTAGACTTTGAGGAAGATGCCAGAGAGTAGAAGTAACGTGGTTCTGTCTGTTTTAGGAAGTAACTGCTGGCAGTTTACAGATGATGTGTAGGAAATGGAGAGTATTCTCACCAAATCGTAATTCTTTCTAAAAAGCATCATTACTTATTCATAACATACTTTATTAAAGGCAGATATTTTGCAAGCATTTAATTCTCTCCTCAAAGTTAACTTTTCCAGTTCCCTCAACTTTTTTTTTTTTTTGCGGTATGCTGGCCTCTCACTGTTGTGGCCTCTCTCGTTGCGGTGCACAGGCTCTGGACTCACAGGCTCAGCGGCCATGGCTCACAGGCCCAGCCGCTCCGCGGCATGTGGGATCTTCCCAGACCGGGGCACGAACCTGTTTCCGCTGCATCGGCAGGTGGACTCTCAACCACTGCGCCACCAGGGAAGCCCTCCCTCGACTCTTTGGGGAATGGTTTCTCTCTCTCTCTCCTCATTTTGGTTTTGCGAACCATATTATTACTGGACTGAAAAGCACACTGCATTGCAGAAGCTAGGAGAAAGGGTTGGTGACTGGAAACCAAATAGTCTGGTGGATGAGACCATTTTCTATTTGTAGTCTCTGAAGACATTGTTATCATGGATGCTAGATAATTTGCTTCTCACCCTTGGTTGAGGTTCCTTCAAAAGTTTAGGAGGTATAGTAGTTATCTATTGCTGCATAACAAACTACCACAAAATTAGTGGCTTAAAACAAGATATATTTATTATCTCATAGTTTCTGTGAGTCAGAAGTCTATGCACAGCCTAACTTGTCCTCTGCTTAGGATCTCAAAAGGCTACAATCAAGGTGGCTGGACTTCATTCTCATCTGTTGAAGAATCCACCTCCAAGGTCACTCCTGTTCTCAGAATTCATTTACTTCCAGTTGTAGAACGGAAAGCCTCAATTTCTTGCTGGCTGTCAGTTGGAAGCTTCCCTCAGGTCCTAGGGCCACCCAGGGTTCTTTGCCATTTAGGCTTCCCCAGCATGGCAGCTTACTTCATCAAGCCAGCAAGGAGAGTCTCCAGAGCAAGTAACAGCACAGGGTCTTATATAAACTAACATCCTGTCACCTTTGCTGTATTCTGTTGTGGCTAGAAACAAATCACAGATGCTACTCACACTCAAGAGAAGGGGTTCATACAAGGACATGAAAACCTTGAGGCAGGGATCATATGAGGCCACCCTCGCGTCTCACCACCAGTGTCCCTCAATTTCCAACATTAAAGTTGAGACCTTGAGAGTCCGACAGTGTCTTCAGAGTATCTTCGTTCATAAGCAGGACTATCATATTAGCATGAATTTTCTATCACAGAGGTTAGCAGACTTTTTCTATAAAGGGCCAAATGGTAAAAACTTTAGGCTTTTGCAGACCACACAGCCTCTGTCGCAACTACTAAATTCTGCCTTTGTGGTGCAAAAGCATCCATAGACAATACTTAAATAAATGAGCTTGGCTGTGTTGTGATAAAATTTTATTTCCAAAGGCAGCCGTTGTTTGCTGACCCCTTGTCGATCAGATTGGTCAGCTATTGCTGACCCATTAGTAACATTTTAAGAGAATGGAACATGGGCAGGTCATTTTATAAAACTAACTGGTCCTTTACAGAAAAGATCACATGGGGAGGGTAAGTCAGATAACAAACCAGATTGGGAAGGATCTTTGGCAGTCCAGGGAAGAATGAGAGCCCTTTGTTTTCCCTGAAGCAGTGCCAAAGGCCACGGAAAGGGCTCATGTTAATAGAGAGATAGGGCCTGGGTCCAGCCAACTGAACTTTCTGATAATATTAATAATTGTCATTGAGCACTCACTATGAGCCGGACAGTTATTGCATTTTACATGAAATAATTAATTTAATCCTTAGCACTACCCTTGTGAAGGAAATAATAATAATTCTCCTTTTGTACATAAGCAAACTGAAGCCGCTGTCAGCTAAGGAGCTTGCCCAGGGTCACTTGAGCTGGTTAATTGTGGGGACAGGATTCGTACTTAGTCTGTATCCAGAACTCATCCTATTTTTCTAGAGCAGGAGTTAGCAAATTTTGGTTCTTGGGCCAAATCCAAGTTGCCAGCTATTTTTATTTAGCCCACAATATATGAGAATGGATTTTACATTTTTTAATGTTTGGATAAAACCAAAAGAATAGTATTTTGTGATATGCAAAAATTATATGACATTTAGATTTCAGTGTCCATGAAGTTTTATTGGAACACAGCCACACCCATTCACTTCCAAGCGGCTTTTGTGGCTGATTTTGTGCTACTATGGCAGAGTTGAGTAGATACAACTAGGACTGCGGGGCCTGCAAAGCTGAAAAGAGTTACTATCTCACCCTTTACAGAAAATGTTTACCAACCCGTTCTACAGCATAAAGAGCTAATTGTAAACTGTGATGTTGGTATTTTCCCCTGGCTGACTAAGGCATTAATTACCTGGTAAGAGCATTTTTTTTTTTACTTTCTCTTTCTTTTTGTCTTTGGCATGTGGCTCACTAGTTTATGTTATATGTTTCTTATTTAAGTTGGGAATTTCATTTTATTCATTCTAGTATCTTCTTTCATTAACTCTGCAGACATGGGTCAGGCCATATATTTGTAGGGAAAGATTCTCAACCTTCTAATTTATTGACACCAACAAGGTGACATTAAGGGAGGGGACTTCTCTGGTGGCACAGTGGTTAAGACTCCACGCTCCCATTGCAGGGGTCCTGGGTTCAATCCGTGGTCAGGGAACTAGATCCCATATGCCACAATTAAGGAGCCCACCTGCTGCAACTAAGACCCGGTGCAGCCATATAAATAATAAATAAAATAGATATTTAAAAAATATGACATTAAGGGATATGTGAGCGGCTGCAACCTCTTCAGGGTTTACAGTTCTAGTCAGAATTCAGACCAAAGACAAGCGCGCGTGCGCGTGCCCTCTCTCCTTCCCTCCCTCTCTTTCTCTCTCTCTCTCTCTCTCCCCAAGAATATGTCTAATAGCAGCTTTAAAAAAATGTTGATAGAAGACACTTTACATACTCTTCCACGTAGCATCTTGAGAAATACACAACTCATAATTAAACTCTTAATAGACTTCTCCTTAAAAGTCTGAGATTTTCCCCCTTACAGAGGGTCTGTCTCTAACTGCACCATCATTATATGAATAGATATTAATATTATGTAACTCTTCATCTTGGAATCATAGCTAATTAAAGAGCTGATATCAAATTTGGCTTGCCTTAAAATAGAGAGAGAGTGTTATCTTTTTAGAATGCAGAGCTATAGGTTGTGATTAGTTATTTCAAATGTAGATTATTTTTATTAAAAAAATTATATTTTTCATTGAGATGACAAAAAGAACAAGTAATAAAATAAAACACAGCACAGTAACTAGAAGATTAGTACATCAGATTTATAAAGAAAAACATAAATACTATAGAAAAGTAAGTAAAAGACAACAGTTATTTTACAGAATTTTACAGAATGACATATGACCAGTAAATTTAAGATACTCAAATTAGTTGTATGAGAAATGTAATTTAAAACCATAAAAGAACATCATTTTACACCTGCTACATCAGCAGAGTCTAACACTAGGAAGGTGTTGGATCAAGTGTTACTGGTCAACTTTGGGAAAAAACTTGGAGTTTCCTAAAACAGTGCCGCTCATGTTCAAGGTTCAGTGTTCCAAAATGTTCAATGCTCTTTTCTCCTTTCCTTTATTAAGAAACCTACTTTATGAAAAAATGACAACTGAATTAAAGAGAGCTTAGTGATGCATACTTCTTAACTCGGTGTGGCAACTGGTCCACACTTCAAGTAGCACTGCATCTAAGCAAAACCCTATGTGTGTACACTGTGCATTTCTCCCACATAATACTTATTCAGTGTGTAATTGTTGACTCAGCAAAGGTGGCCTAATGCACATTCAATTAAGAGTAACTTGTGAGGTGAGATCAGCTCAGTGCTTTGTGACCACTTAGAGGGGTGGGATAGGGAGGGTAGGAGGGAGACACCAGATGGAGGAGATATGGGGATATATGTATATGTATAGCTGATTCACTTTGTTATAAAGCAGAAACTAACACACCATTGTAAAGCAATAATACTCCAATAAAGATGTTAAAAATAAATAAATAAAACACCTGTATGATTCTCAAAAAAAAAAGAGTAACTTGTGAGGTTTGGGAGCTTAAAAAAACTCCCATCTGCATTTGGGTTTTTTGTTCAAGTCATTTTATTGTTATATTTTAATGTGTCTTAATGCATGTTACATATTTCATCTGAACTAATTAGAATATTACCAGTAATTTCTCTCTGTTTCCCTCTTACCTAATCTTTCCCCCTTCCCACTCCCAGCCCTAAGAATCCTGAATTTTTTAATATTGTTCAACTACATTTTAAGCAATTTTATTTTTAATATTTATTTATTTTATTTATTTTATTTATTTATTTTTTGACTGTGTTGGGTCTTCATTGCTACGTGCGGGCTTTCTCTAGTTGCGGCGAGCAGGGGCTACTCTTCGTTGCGGTGCGCAGGCTTCTCATTGCGGTGGCTTCTCTTGTTGCGGAGCACGGGCTCTAGGCACACGAGCTCAGTAGTTGTGGCACGCGGGCTCAGTAGTTGTGGCTCACGGGCTCAGTAGTTGTGGTTCGTGGGCTCAGTAGTTGTGGCTCGCAGACTTTAGAACGCAGGCTAAGTAGCTGTGGTGCACAGGCTTAGTTGCTCCACGGCATGTGGGATCTTCCCAGACCAGGGCTTGAACCCGTGTCCCCTGCACTGGCAGGTGGGTTCTTAACCACTGTGCCACCAGGGAAGCCCGTAAGCAATTTTTAATCACAAAGATGTACTTAATATATGTTGGTTATAATTTTGTTTGTTTTTAAGCTTTAGAAAACATGGTAGATTTATACTTCTAAGACTTTTATTTTTAACTCAGTATTATATTTTCAGTATTTATTCATGAAGTTGCATTATCCATGTAAACATAGTTAATTTATTTCCACTGCTGTAAGATATTCTGGTATGTGATTATAACTCATTTTACTTATCCCTTCTCTTATTGTTGAACAGACAGTTTGGGTTGTTTCCTGTTTTTCTATTTCAAACATGCATGTACATACAATCTTCTACACGCCTCACAGTGTACACATATAGGGTTTTGCTTAGATGCAGTGCTACTTGAAGTGTGGACCAGTTGCCACACCGAGTTAAGAAGTATGCATCACTAAGCTCTCTTTAATTCAGTTGTCATTTTTTCATAAAGTAGGTTTCTTAATAAAGGAAAGGAGAAAAGAGCATTGAACATTTTGGAACACTGAACCTTGAACATGAGCGGCACTGTTTTAGGAAACTCCAAGTTTTTTCCCAAAGTTGACCAGTAACACTTGATCCAACACCTTCCTAGTGTTAGACTCTGCTGATGTAGCAGGTGTAAAATGATGTTCTTTTATGGTTTTAAATTACATTTCTCATACAACTAATTTGAGTATCTTAAATTTACTGGTCATATGTCATTCTGTAAAATAACTGTTCTTGTCTTTTACTTACTTTTCTATAGTATTTATGTTTTTCTTTATAAATCTGATGTACTAATCTTCTAGTTGCTGTGCTGCATGTGTTTTCTCTCATTTTATTACTTGTTCTTTTTGTCATCTCAATGAAAAGAAGTCCTTGATTTTAATAGAGTTTTGTCTTCTGTTTTATGGTTGGCACTTTTTGTGTTGTGATTAGGAGATGATTCAAGTTTTTTTTTTAATGTGTCTTTATCTAGAATTGATTTTTGTTAGCATATCGAAACGCAGTTGATTTTGCATGTTAATTTTATAGCTAACTGCCTTGTAACGCTGTCATTTCTAATAACTTTTCTGCAGATTCTTCTAGGTATATAGTTTTATTCTCTGCAAATCACAAGTATTTTCTTCTTTCCTTTCCAGCCCTCTTTAATTTCTTTTTCTTTATCGACTACCTAGACCAAGAATTCTATGGCAGTATCAAAGGAAAGTAGTAATACTGGTTTCCATGTCTTGCTCTTGATTTTAAAGGGGATACTATAGGCACCTCTCCATGAAGAATGACATTTATTGTAGGATTATCAGTAACAATCTTTGGGGGGCACAGGAACTTTCCTTTTAGCCCTTGTCATGAAAGCTAGCTTGTCATGAAAGATACTGAGTTTTATTACTTTATGTGTGTGAGCAAATAAGTTGATAGACATATTAATGTTATATCACTCTTCTGTTACTGTCATAATGTATTGCCTTTTTTTATATAATACTGTTTTCTGTCTTTAGATATTTTGTTTAGCAGTGTTTCATTTGTGATTATGAATGAGATTTAGTCTAGTGTCCTCTCATATTCCTTATCTGTTGTCCGTATCTGATTTTGTGAATCAAGGTTATACTGGCCTCACAGAATGAGTTAGAAAGTATTCCCTTTTCTCTGTTCTCTGGAAAAGTTTATGAAGATTATAATCATCTTTTGCCTAAAAGTTTGGTAGAGGGCTTCCCTGGTGGCACAGTGGTTAAGAACCTCCCTGCCAATGCAGGGAACATGGGTTTGAGCCCTGGTCCGGGAAGATCCCACATACCGCGGAGTAATTAAGCTCATGAGCCACAACTACTGAGCCTGTGCTCTAGAGCCTGTGAGCCACAACTGCTGAAGCCCACACGCCTAGAGCCCGTGCTCCGCAACAAGAGAAGCCACCGCAATGAGAAGCCCGTGCACTGCAACGAAGAGTAGCCCCTGCTCACTGCAACTAGAGAAAGCCTGCGTGCAGCAATGAAGACCCAATGCAGCCAAAAATAAATATATATATTTTTTTTAAAAAGTAGAATTCCCCAGTAAAAACATCTGAACCTGTGGTGTTTTTGTTTTTTTTTAAACTATTTCAGTTTTTCTGTTAGTATACTTCTTTTTCTTCCCAAATCTGTTTAGTAAATAAATTTTCTAATAATTTGTTCATTTAATCTAATTTTTCTATTTTATTTGGCCTAAAGTTTTTCACTTACACTGTTTTATTAAAGTATAGTTTATTTACAATATTATATTAGTTTCAGATGTACAACATAGTGATTCAATATTTTTATAGCTTATACTACATTTATAGTTATTATAAAATATTGGCTATATTCCCTGTACTATAAAATATGTCATTGTTGCTTATTTATTTTATACCTAATAGTTTGTACCTCTTAATCCCCTACCCCTGTCTTACCGCTCTCCCCTTCCCTCTCCTCACTGGTAACCACTAATTTATTCTCTATATCTGTGAGTCTTTCTGTTTTGTTATGTTAGTTTGTTTTATTTTTTATATTCCTCATATAAGTGATAATATAGAGTAGTTGTCTTTCTGTCTGATTTATTTCACTAAGCATGGTACCCTCCAGGTCCATCCATGTTGTTGCACATGGCAAAATTTCATTGTTTTTTATGGCTGAGTAATATTCGTGTGTGTGTGTGTGTGTGTGTGTGTGTGTGTGTGTGTGTGTGTGTGTATTCCACATCTTCTTTATCCATTCATCCTTTGGTGTATACTTAGGTTGTATCCATATCTTGGCCACTGTTAAGTAACTGCTGCTACAAACATTGGGTTGCTTGTATCTTTTTGAATTAGTGTCTTCATTTCTTTGAATATATACCCAGGAGTGGAATTGCTAGATCATATGGAAGTTTTATTTTTAGTTTTTTGAGGAACCTCCATACTGTTTTTCCATAATGGCTGCACCGATTTACATTCCCACCAACCGTGTACTATGGTTCCCTTTTCTCCACATCCTTGCCAGCATGTGTTATTTGTGGTCTTTTTGTTGAGAGCCATTTTGAAAGGTGTGAGGTGATACCTCATTAGGGTTTTGATTTGCATTTCTCTGATGATTAGCAACTTTGAGCATCTTTTCGTGTGCCTATTGGCCATCTGTATGTCTTCTTTGGAAAATGTTTATTCAGGTTTTCTGCCCATTTTCTAATTGGAGTTTTTTTTATATTGAGTTGTATGAGCTGTTTATATATTTTGGATAGTAACTCTTTAACAGTCATATTATTTGCAAGTATTTTCACCTCTTCAGTAGGTTGTTGTCAACTTCCTTTTTGACCTTTGCTTTTTTATCAATAGTTATGACCTTTCTTCTATTCCTAATTTTATTAATTTGTGCCTTTCATCTCTTTTCTTGATCTGTCAACGGAAGAGATATATGATTCTGTTATATATTTAAACTCTATTTTTTTAATTTCTTTGATTTTTTTTTTTACTCTTGTAATTTTTTTCTCCCTCCCTCCTATATTCTGTTTTTCTTTTCTATTTTCTTAAAAAGGATGTACAGGGCTTCCCTGGTGGCGCAGTGGTTGGGAGTCTGCCTGCCGATGCGGGGTACACGGGTTCGTGCCCCGGTCCGGGAAGATCCCACATGCCGCGGAGCGGCTGGGCCCGTGGGCCATGGCCGCTGAGCCTGCGCGTCCTGAGCCTGTGCTCCGCAACGGGAGAGACCACAACAGTGAGAGGCCCGCGTAACGCAAAAAAAAAAAAGGATGTGCAGCTTGTAGACTTTGAACCTTTATTTCTTTTCTAATGTAAAAATAAGAAGGCTTATTTCACATTTACATTTCCTCCTAAGTGCTATTTTTATTGATTCTCAAAATTATATTTCCAAGCACAGAGAAATTTATATTTTAAACTTCTAATTTCATTGCATTGTAGTGAGAGAAGTTAGTCTGTATATCATTGACTTTTTGAAATTTGTAAAAACTAGCTTTATGGCTTAATATGTGATTAGTTTTTTTCTTTTTTTTTAGAATGGATTAAACTTTTTATTGATTTGTGTGTGTGTGTGCTGGAAGATGTGATCAGTATTTTTTTTTAATGTTCCATGTAAGCTTGAAATTAATATGTATATATTCTCTAATTGTTAGGTGTAGAATTCTACATGTATATGTTAGAACCATCCACTGTATGTCTTAATTGAGACAAGTCTGTTCAAATTCCCTACTGTGATGTACATTTTCATTTTCTCTTTGCCACTTGGTCAGTTTTTGCTTTATATAGTTTGACACTCTTATTAGGTTCCTAAAAGTATAAAAAGTTAACAATTTTTTGGTGAATTAAACCTTTTTCATCATTATGTTTTACCGTCTACTTCTAATAATACTCTATTCTTAATGCCTATATTGACTTACAGTACCACAGAAAGGCTACCGCCATTCCTTGGATTCGGTTTTGCCTGGCATATCTTTTTCCATGTTTCCATATTCCCCATTGTCCCGTTCTATATATGGATCATTTCTTTAGATATGTTTTACAGTTTTGTAATTCTCTCTTCATCTGGTTTAATCTGTTTACCCTGACTTCATTTCTAGGAAATATTTTTATCTTTTGGGTTTTTTTTTTTTTAAATTTCTGATCATCTCTAATACTCTCATGTTGATGGGAGATCTTTATGATTCTCTACATATTGCATCCATAGCTACACTAGATTGAGGGTCTGACAGATCTCATATTGGCAATCCTCAGGTTCTGAATCTGTTGATTAATGTTTCTGTTCAGTCTTAGTGGCTTTCTTTCTTGATGTTTGCTCTTTGTTGAGCTTATTACTCTGATGTCTTTTTGGCTAAAATTGGGATTGGAAAAACTATCTGCAGAGGATGCTTCTGCTGCTTTTTCGGGTAGCCAGGGGTTGCCACTGGCTTGAGATCACATTGGCCATCCTTGTGGCTGTCTCTCTATGCAGGAATCCTAGGCTTCCTTTCCTGCCCTGCAGCTGGCTAGTCCATGGGCTCAACTTCCTGATGGTGAGGTATTAGAAGCAAATATGTCTAGGCAACCTTTCCCTTTCAAATTCCCAAATAATCAGAACCTGGTCCCACTACTTCCACACTCTGGTCCCACTTCTGATCTGTAGGCCTTGGGTATTTTGGGGAAGGTGGTGATCTTTAAAAGCTCTTCTACCTGATATGAGATTCATGATGTCTGAAAATATCATGTCCTTTGGAGCTCCTATTCAGCTGTAATTCTGGAAGCAAGAAGATCCTATTATATTCTTAAGAGTTGGAAAAATAGAGATTTTCCTATTTAGTAACTTTAACACTGTTAGTTTTAAACATCTTTGTTTAATATGTTTAAATATTCTCATTGAGTATAAATGCTATTGGCCTTATAATTTATGAGGACAATATAAAATTTAAGCTATAGGATACTTGAATGTTTTTATTTAAAACCACAACAAACCCTCATTATGTTTGAAACATTTGTTTATGTATAAAGTTCTAAACCCAGAAATATTTATCTGATTGTATCATGTTTTTGTTTTTAAGTCTTTGTTAACTTTTTATCTACAGGATGTATTTAAGGCCTCCTTAGCACAACATTCAGGTCTCTTCATTATACAGCGCCTATCAGCATTATCTCCCTCTTTTTGATCTCTCGTCTCTTTTCTAGTCTCACCACAACTTAAATTTCCCCTACTCCCTTGAGTCTTTTTGCCTACTTTCCTTGAAATGTTCTTCTCTATACAAGTACTACCACTGCCCCCGCCCCCCACCCCCCACCCCCCAGCCACGTCTGCCTCGAAAATTCTCATGCAATTATTATCCTTCCCTGACTGAGATAGCCATACCCTCTGTGCTTCCCACAGCGTCTTATGTGTACACAAACACAGTGGGCTTGTTGGCTTATGTCCTCCCCAGCCAGAGTGTGATGCTCTTGAGGTTCAGTGACTCTCTAGCTCTGCACTGTTTCTCTAGTATCTGACTGACTCAAAATATATAACTTGTTAAGTATCTTTAAAAATAAATTATTTTTATTTTTACCTTTTTTTTACTTAAAAGGTGTTTTTGAACTTTAATTTTTATGCATACAGAAAAATGAAAACCCTCAGTGGGCAGTTCAGTGCATTTTCGCAAATTAAACACAGTCATGTAAAGGGCCCCAAGATCAAGAAACAGAGCATTACCAGCACTTAGCACAAAGCCACTCTTTTTTTTTTTTTTTTTTTTTTTTGGCGGTATGCGGGCCTCTCACTGTTGTGGCCTCTCCCATTGCGGAGCACAGGCTCAGCAGCCATGGCTCACGGGCCCAGCCGCTCCGCGGCATGTGGGATCCTCCCGGACTGGGGCACGAACCCGTGTCCCCTGCATCGGCAGGTGACTCTCAACCACTGTGCCACCAGGGAAGCCCCAAAGCCACTCTTGAACCCACCCCTTTCCTGGTTAACCACTTTCCTGATTTCTAACACCACGGATTACTTTCATCTGTTTCTGAACTTTAAATTAGTAGAATCATAAAGTATGTGTTATTTTATGTCAACCTTATGCTTGTGAGATTTGTCCGTATTACTGTGTGTAGTGGTATTTCAGACACTTTCACAGCTTTATAATAGCTTTTACTTTTCCCCCACGTTGTACTACTACTTGTTTTTATTCCTTTGCTTGTAGAAGGAGCTGAAGAGGAAAAAATGGAAACAGATACTGATGGTCAGCAGCCTGAAAAGGTAAAAAATCAGTCTGTCTGAATTCTCCCACAACAGGCAAGCCAGAGAGCACTACCTTTCACAGCATAACAGTTTGGGTTTATTTTGATCTTTTGGGTCTCTCTCAGAGGACTATAAGTGATTCTATCAGCCATTTGGGCTTTGCTGGTTTAAGTTTTTGCTGAATATAGTTCTTTGTTCTTTGCTGAATATAGTTCTATAGTTTCTATAGTTCTGTAGTTTCTATATAGTTTTATATAGTTCTATATAGTTTTCTATAGTTTCTATAGTTCTTTGCTGAATATAGTTCTCTGTGCTATACAGTAGGACCTTGTTGTTTAAACAATACTGTGCATTTTAAATGCTCTTAGTCCTTCTAGCCAACTAACCATTTATTTATTTGTTTGTTTGTTTAGTTATTTAGTATTTAGCCAGTAAATAATGAAAGTGAGTCCCACTGACATTCCTTTGGACACTGTATCCCTAGGCTTATAGCAGAGAGGGTGGGGACTTTGTGCTTTGGAGACTTAAAGTCTCGTGAGCACTCAGGAGTTGAGGGTAGTGAAAGGTGGTATTTCTCTGAATTTATTAATTTCTTTTCCAGTTTTTCTCTCCAAGACTTTTCTGAACCTAGTCCATTTCTTCCCAAAAATAGTGGAACCTTTTGTTTTTCTAAGATAATATCACTTGTAAAAGGACAATTTTTTTTCTCATTCTCTCTCCTCTTCTTTTGTAACCCTTTCAGGCAGAAAACAAAGGGGAGAATGAAATGGATGAAGGTGATAAAGCTCAAGATGGAGAAAATGAAAAAAATAGTGAGAAAGAACAGGATAGTGAAGTTAGTGAAGATACCAAATCAGGTAATTTGAGGAAACTCTTCGGACTTTATTATGTAAAACAGTAAAAGCACTGGAGAAATGTAGGCAGTTAAATTGTGTAGAAATATTCCCTCATTTATTACGTGTTTCTTAACATAACAGTAAATATGCATTTGAGTTTTATTTTGCACTTAGGTACCAGTGCTGATGCTAGTGGCTACATTGTTTTCAGTGATATATAGACAAACAAGTTGTTCAGCTGTGACTGAAGTCACCACACAGACCTGCCATTTTATTTCCAGTCCGTTGCTGGCGTGTCCCATCCTGCCTGACTCGAAAGACTTGCAGAAGTACTCTGTTCTCAGCTTCTGATTTTCTTCAGACCCTTGGGTTTCCCAGAGCATTTCATTGACTGATGAGCAAACATATTGGTCTTAGGGCTTAGTTCCCCTGAATTTTCCTTTATATTCAAGGGAACTACACAGAGAGCTTAGAGAAATAAAGAAAAGACAAAGTGTACTATTTAGAACATCCATCTAAAATAGAAGCAGACTTACATGCATGGAATGGTTCAGTAGAAATCTTAAGAAGCAAAAGGCACTGAGATCTCTTTGTAGCATTAGTCTTAGTTCATCATGTGGCAGAGGTGAGAAGTAAGATGGCCTATTGAGACTGGGCACACTGGTAATAAAGCTTTCTGGTTTGGTTTTTCTCCCCCCCAGAAGAAAAGGAGACTGAAGAGAACAAGGAACTCACTGATACTTGTAAAGAAGGAGAAAGTGATATTGGGAAGAAGAAAGTAGAACATGAAATTTCTGAAGGAAATGTAGCCACAGCCGCAGCAGCTGCTCTCGCCTCAGCTGCAACCAAAGCCAAGGTTTGCCCCTGACAGCTCTTTTCCTAGTGCTCTCTTAAGCCGTGAATGACTGTATTGTTGTGAGGTTCTTGGGAACATTTAGTATAAAGAGCCTTGCACCCCATAGGAGATGACTATTTGCTTGAGTGACATTTCTCGGTTAGGAATTCCACAGGCAGGAGAATGGTGGAAATAGCAGACTTGATCCTAAAAGGTGGCTGCCTTCAATTTATTCATTGTGTCCTTCAGTCTTGTGAAGACTGCAGTGATTGAAGGCAGAATTTAAAGTCTCTCTGCAGAATGTGTCTTGGACTATAGTTCCAATAATTTCTACCAGATTGAAGTATTTGTAATTTTTAAGACAAAAATCTGTTTCCCTGTATAAATACTTCACCCTCCTCTTACAGACTGAAAGAGAGGGAACCTAAATAGCTCTTTTTCTTCTTGAATTTGCCAGCTTTCCTGGGGGTGGTTTTCTCTATTTATAACATAGTATTGGCTTCCCAATATATTTAAGAAGAAAAGAGAATGTCATTTTCCCTGCTTTGTTTTAATTTAGCACTTCAAAGCATTCCAGGCATGAATATGTCAAGTTTTTAAAAATCTATTTACCCCTTTTCTATTTTACCCTCAAAAGTAGTTTCCTGTCATTATAGGTCACCACATTTCAAGCAGTGGTTACTAGAACATAGCTAATCGTTTTATCTTGAGCTGTTCTTGATCCATTGGTAAAGATGTTTTTCATGGTCTTTAATTCCCCCAGACTGTTTAGCTGCTGTGAACTACTTCTCCAGGAGTTTAATCTGTGTAGTATGATTTATAACAGATCCATAGATGACCCAGTTCAAACCATAAGACTACTGTTTTGAGAGCCTACCCGTCTGACGTAGATGCAGACTGTGTCGGGGAGGGGTGTTTACAGGTCACAGTCTTGCTGAGTCAGTTCAGACAGATACCCCAGCTGAATGTTACTTCACAGTAGATCGAGGTTCTGCATAATCATACCAGCCAGTCTCTTCCAAAGATGCCTCCTGATCTTCATGGTTCTTAAGTACAATTTTAGGTATTTTCTATCCTCTACCACCCCCAACCTCTAGGAATTTATGAGGTGTACTCTTGTTTAAATGAATACTGATATAGACACCAGTCTGACTGTTGTTTCACATTTGTTTGGTTTTGTTCTTCCTTCACTGGAAGCATTTTTTTTAGTCTCTGTCTTCTGCCAGGTTGGACTCCTGGCTATCTCATTGTCTCTAAGCTGTCCAAGTTCTTACTGTTCATACTGTCATCAGGGATATCAGAGACCTTAAGGATTGTCTTGGGCACATTTTCTCATTTTATAAATGAGGAGCTGGAAGCCAGGAGGGCTTCCTTCCTGTATGCCTTTTATCAGGGCATAGCACAGCCATCCACCCAGTCTTCACTCAAGTCACTTTTGACTCCTCTCATTCTTTCATTTTCCATAGCTGTTCAGCCACCAGATCCTTCCTGGTGCTCTAGTTCATCCGATAATGCCCAGGCCCTCCCACCCCCCCACCCCATCATATATTGCCTGTTTCCTTCATCCCATTCTCTGTTCATCAGCCAGAGTAATCTTTTTTGTTTTTCAATTGTTCATTGAAGTATAACTTACATACAAATAAGTAGATATATATGTCTACAACTAGTGAATGTTTTCACAGGCTGAACCCACCTGTAGACTCACAAACAGCACCCATATCAAGCAACATAACCTTACCAGCTCACCAGAAGCTTCCTCACGTCCCTTCCAGTTACTGTGATTCCCTTCAGGAGTAGATGCTAGCCTGTCTCCTAACACCATGACTTCATATGAAAGGAATCATATGCAGAAGAATCTTTAAACAAACAAATATGAGCATGATACTTTCTTAAATAACCTCCCTGTCTCTCTCTCTCGATCTCCTTAGGGAATTAGGGAGTTTTTCATGATCGGGACCCTTCTGACTTCTCAAGTGTCATTTCTTGTCTGTCTGTCCTGAACTGTTTCTTGCAGTTCTACCAGACAAACTGCCCCCCCTCCATCTCCAGCTGGGCTTTTTTGGATACCCTCCCCCTCACAGAGCACGCCTCTCTCACTGTTCCTTCCCATTATTTCTCCTCTCTATATTACTATGCGTGCTTCACTGTAAGTTGCCAAAGAAGGAACTAAAATGGTAGATTACCATAAAAAGTTTTACGAATGCTTCATGATGTTTTCATAGCTGTTAATATGTGCAACTTTGGGCACAAACGTTTGTATACTGTGTACCACTGACCACTTTGCCACAGCTGTTTGACTCCTTCATTGCAGAGAAACTGCTTTTATGGATCAATTGCCCTGGCCCTTGGATAGTCCATGCAAGGTTTAGAAGAGTGTCCAAAGAACATTTTCTTTCCAGGTCACTGAATTTCTACTCCCTCATCATCACTCAATCTTACTTCTAATAACTGGGAACTTGGGTCTTCGTTCTCAGAACACCTATGTCTTCCA
The DNA here is from genome assembly GCF_949752795.1 of Hyperoodon ampullatus. Classification (NCBI taxonomy): domain Eukaryota; kingdom Metazoa; phylum Chordata; class Mammalia; order Artiodactyla; family Ziphiidae; genus Hyperoodon; species Hyperoodon ampullatus. Next base: position 41,014,212 of record NC_136923.1, read on the forward strand.
CTGATTTGTGAAAGTGTTCACATGCTCATGCTACATGACTTGGCACACATGAATTGTTCAGTGCCACTTATAGCTGGATCTGATACATTTCACAGCACACATAATCATTTTTGTACTACATGGTAATTAAGGGGTAAGGAATTCACTTAAATTACTGTAATTAGTACAACTTATCTAGCCTATCCAAGTTATCTCTTATTCTCTGTTTGTTCTTCTCAATCTATAAACAGCTTTGTTATTAAGCATTTTCCTTGATACATTTTAATTGTTTGTCACACTCTGACATGGAGTGGTAATTAGAGGTTCTAGATCTAGCTCCAAAACAGATAGGGTGGGCATGCTGTCTGGCCTTCCCCACCATTGCCATATGAGGAGCTCTTGGGTATCACATCCACTTTTTCATTCCAGCTACTGACAAGCTGTGGACTAACCCACCTGAAGAGTGGTATGTGGGTGTGAAAAGGAGCACTGTTGGCTGGGTGCTCTCCATCTCTTCCATCTAGGTTTAGCTGGAAGTAATAATACAGAACTACTGCTGGAATAAACTTAGAAACTCCAGAAAGTAGAATAGGTCCTCTTTTATCAGCAGCAGTAGGATTCAATTCTTTTAAGATAGCAGAAATCACATTTTTTTAAGAACACACAGACATTTCCTTCAGATTTTTTCTACTACCACCCCATGCCCACATACTTTAAAAACAAGGTTTGTCTTTATGGTAACTGGGTGTTAGTTCTGGAGCAACAGGAAGATTTCTTTCTTAACTCTCAGAAATACCTCATAACTTGATCCCTTATGCCTAAACTTCTTTCTTGAGATAGGAAAATTTTCATTGTACATTTTAGTCACAACGGTTTACCAGATAAACATTGATTGAATTGATTTGCATTATACGCATTGATCATTGATGCCATCTCTCTTTATTTGATGATACTGCGGAGAGGAGACGGAAGAATTGACCTATTTGATCATTTTGCCTGCAGTTAGCCCTGTTCACTTCCATCCTTAAATGACTAAATAGAAACTACTTCTGTTCTACCAGCTAGAAGCTGTGATTTTTTATGTAAAGTTCACATAGCTGTCCCGATCAAGTTACTTTTTACCATTAATCATTTTTTAGGTTGTTTCTCCCACATTCCATACATCATCTGTGTCACAGTCCCAGACCATCTTATTCTTCTTAGGTTCTATAAAGCCATTATGTGAAGAGTTGGGGCTCTCTCTATAGCCCTGTTTTTGGAAGGCCTTGGTCATCACTGTTGCCAGATCTGTTAAGAATCCATAGCATGAACATTAGCAGTATTCCTGCTCCAGTTATCCATTGCTGTGTAACTACCATGAAGCTTAGTGGCTTAAAGTCATAATCATTTTATGATTTCACATGATTTTTATGGGTGAGAAATTCTGGCAGACTCAACTAGAAAAATTCTGCTTTGTGTGGCGTTGGCTAGTTTACTGGGTATTCTTTTCGTGCCTGGGCTATTATGGAGAGCCTGAGATGGCTTCACTCACACGCCTGATGCCTAGGCTGGGGTGGCTGTACCACCTGGAGGCTGGCTGGCATCACTGTCTACACACAGCCTGTCTAAGAACTTATCCTGGGCTTCTTCATACTAGGGTGGTATCAAAGTGTTGGACTTTTTTATGTGGCAGCTTGAAACTTTAAGAGAAAAGTGTCCCAGATGATAAGAAGGGAAACCTGCCAATGTCTTGTGGCTTGGGCCCATACCTGACACTGTGTAACTTCTACCGAGCTCTACCGGTCAGACATTCTGTCCAGATTCAGGGTGATGAGGGGATATAGAGGCCAACATAGAAAACAAGGTTACAACAAACATTTCAGGACACTGGTATCAACCAGGCAGACAACAAAAGGAGAATCAGTTGTTCTTGAGAAGTGGTAGAGCTTCAGCTCAGAAATTGCAGAAAAAGTCAGGTGTTCCAACATACATGTAATGAGAGTCCCAGAAGGAAACGAAAAAGATGCAGAGAAATTTTTAAAAAAAAAGGAAGAAAAGAAATTGCGGCTGATTGAAAACTTGTCAAATTTGATGGAAGACATTAACTTATAGATCCAAGAAGCTCAATGAAAAAATATAGGAGACCTGCTGTTAAAGATACTTAGAGGCCCTCCTCTCTAGCAGAGGCATACCCTTACAATTCTTAGAAACCCTGCTATGCACTCCCTTCAAAAGGTCTAACAGCGAAGCACACCTGGAGCTATTTACTCTGAGTTCAGATTTTACTGTAGTGCTCTGGATTTGATCTTTGTCCTAAAGCCATTTCTAAGTTTCAAATTCTTGCTGGGAGTAAGCAGTGATGAGAAACAGTTTTATTTTCAAACTCTGCTCTGTTTCGTCTAAATTGTACCTGAAAACTGAACTCTTACTTCTTTGGTTCCTCTCCTTTCTTATATAAAATACAAAAAGAATGTTTACATTTTGCCTGGAAACCACTCCAGCCAGATCCACAAATTTATTAATTACCCTATTTTCCACATCACTAGTGTGACAATGTTTCCAAACTTTGTGCTTCTATATAGCAAAGATCTACTTCTGTCCAATCTACAGTAATATTTCCCTCTCTTTTAAGCTCTCACCAGTGGTTTTCTTGAGAATGCACTCACCACATGATCCCACAGCCAAAGTCACACTTTAGGTTTTTGTTCAAATAGCGCCCTATTTCCAGGTACCACATTTTTTTTCCAATAGCAAAACTTAGTGGTTTAAAAAGCAAGCCATTTTATTATATCTCATGATTTTGTGAAATTTGAGCACCGAACAGCTGGGTGATTCTGCTCCATGCTTTATCTGTTGAGTCATTTAGTGGTATTCACCTTACAGGTAGGTTCATCTGGGAGGGTCCAAGGTAGCTTCCTTAAGTCCTAGTCCTTGGCAGGGGTAGCTGGGTCCAGTTTCCTCTCCATGTAGTCTCCAGGTCTCTCCCTGTGGTCGCTTCAACACAATGATCATATACTTTTCACATGGCAGCTTGGGACTCCCAGAAAGAACATTGCAAGAGACAAGACATGGGAGTTCCCAAGCTGGGACCCAGAAAATATCACCACTATTTTCTGTAGGGCAAGGCAGTTAGAGAGGAGGGGTCGTAGACCCTCTCTCTCCAGTGGAAGAAAGGCCAGTGAGTTTATGGCCGTCTTTAACCTACCACAAGTCCCTTCTAAGAATTCCCCAGGAAAGTAGCCACTAAAATATCAATTGTTAATTGTTAATAATAGACATTGGGTGATAACTAAAATCCTTTGGATTTAGAATTTAAAATTTTAGTTCAAGCTTTGCCATTTACCAATCTCTTAGGCAGCTAACATAACTTTCCTGAACCTACATCATTTTTTTTAAAATCAGAGGTCCTTTCTGATCTGCCTTTCTGACCAGTTTATCGATGAGAATCAGTCAAATTTATGTATAAAAAAGCATTCTAGGGAATTCCCTGGCGTTCCAGTGGTTAGGACTCTGTACTTCCACTGCAGGGGGTCCGGGTTCGATCCCTGTTCAGGGAACTAAGATCCTGCTGCAAGCCATATGACACTGGTGTGGCTCCCCAAAAAAAGCATTCTGTAAGATGGAAAGTGCCATACTTTGATTATTCAGTATTTGAGTGGCCATTATGTGCCAAACACTCTACTACAGTACTAGGTTTATTTTGATGCCTAAAATAGATATGAATAGTCCCTGCCTCTTAGGAGCTTAAAATCAGTCATTAACTTTGAACCTCACAGTCATTTGAGTGGAGACATTAGACTAGACATTTTAGTGTGAAGGAAAAGATAAAAAACCAAAGAAAATGTTGGAAATGTAACCTTGAGGAGTGACTCTATTAGGTGAAATCTAATTAGGGATTATATACTATTCACAATTTCCTGGAATGAAACTCTTTTTCTCTCTCACACATAGACGCAACACATAAATTTATTCTACTTTTGCACGATGATTTTCATACAGGTTTTGTTTATAAATGGATTACTGCCTGATAGATACTTATAAGCCCTAACAATGAACGTTTCATGTGTGTTATCACACAATGATTTTAGAATTTATTGAACTTTTTCATCTCATTGATGTAGAAACAGATCCATAGAAATGAATGATAGGGGCTTCCCTGGTGGCGCAGTGGCTAAGAATCCGCCTGCCAGTGCAGGGGACACGGGTTCAAGCCCTGGTCCGGGAAGATCCCACATGCCGTGGAGTAGCTAAGCCTGTGCACCACAACTACTGAAGCCCGTGTGCATAGAGCCCGTGCTCCACAACAAGACAAGCCACTGCAATGAGAAGCCCGCGCACCGCAGTGAAGAGTAGCCCCCGCTCGCCACAGGTAGAGAAAGCCTGTGTGCAGCAACGAAGACCCAATGCAGCCAAAAATAAATAAATAAAATAAATAATTTTTTTTTTTTTTTTTTTTTTTTTTTTGCGGTACGCGGGCCTCTCACTGTTGCGGCCACTCCCGTTGCAGAGCACAGGCTCCGGACACGCAGGCCCAGCGGCCATGGCCCACGGGCCCAGCCGCTCCGCGGCATGTGGGATCTTCCCAGACCGGGGCACGAACCCGTATCCCCTGCATCGGCAGGCGGACTCTCAACCACTGCGCCACCAGGGAAGCCCAATAATTTTTTTAAAGTGAATGATGGGCCTAAAATTATGTAACTAGTGTAACTAGTTATGGACCGAACTAGTACCAAAACCCAGATCTTGTGATCCCAACCAACCCAGAAACATAATCTGATAAAAATTCTTCATTCCAAGGAAAACGTTTTCAAACATTTTACAATTAAAAAGGCAACAGCTAGCTTAAAAAAGTGTCCATCTTTTTTTTTCTTTGTTTAGCACCTCTGCTATACTAACTATGATTTGAGTTCTAATTTTTAGGGACCCTCCCCAAAAAGGGAAAGATGGAAACATTTATACAGTACTGTCAGTTCCTCCCCTGTCTCTTTGTGTCACCTTACTGCCCAGCTTTGCTTCTAGGCTCTCATCAGAACTGAATTCATTTCCCAGTTGATTTAACTGCAACCTTTGGCAAGATACTTAACTTCTCTAAGCTTCAGTTTCATTCTATATAAAATGGAGATAACATGTTTCTTGGTAGGTTATTATTAGAAGTAGCATGAAAATACCTACCAGGGTGTGTAGTGTGACATATTTCACCCTACTCCCATAATGCATTCCAACAGTTAACTCTCACTTTTACCAACTTTTTTTCTTCTTAAAGTACACAGAAGTGGTATTTGGATCTGATCCATTAGCAACTTTGGTCCAGTGCTTAGTAACATTTGTCTAATCACTTCAAGCCCCTGTGAAGTCTTTTTAATTCCCTTCAGAATCTACTTCTTAAGCCTTTCTGACTTCTGCTGACTTCTTGGATGTTACATATATATCACCAAATCCATAAATTAGCAGAATTTCTTAGAATCTTTAATAGCAGGAAGCATGCTGTTTCATGAAGAAAATTTCTTGTCTTCTTCCAGATCAGAATCTCTTACCAGTAAAAATATGAATAGTCATGGAGGTTAAATCAACAAAAAGAATCTAGTAATGTAGGCGGTCTAGAAATGTAGGAGATAGAGAAATGGCACGTTAGTGAGTCCATTAGGGTTCAGTCAGTAGAATTCAGATAGTGAGACTACATAGGAACAGGCCAGTTCTTTCAGAGAAATCTACTGTTGTATCTCTTCTCTTATAAATAGGGATTGCAAGATGGAAGAAGATGAGAAGATGCAGTGATTTGTTTTAAATAATTCTATACAGAAAATCAGGGTTTATATTAATTTTTATTTTTATTTTATTTATTTTTTGGCTGCGTTGGGTCTTTGTTGCTGCACACAGGCTTTCTCTAGTTGTGGCGAGTGAGCTTCTCATTGCAGTGGCTTCACTTGTTGTGGAGCATGGGCTCTAGGCGCGTGGACTTAAGTAGTTGTGGCTTACGGGCTCTAGAGCACAGGCTCAAGTAGTTGCGGCGCATGGGCTTAGTTGCTCCGTGGCATGTGGGATCTTCCCAGACCAGGGATCGAACCCGTGTCCCCTGCATTGGCAGGCAGATTCTTATCCACTGTGCCACGAGGGAAGCCCTATATTAATATTCATATAAATGTTATTAAGCCTTGAAATATGAAAATGCCAAATTTAATGTGCAACATTAGTTCTGTTTTCACTCAAAACCCAGATGTGATTAACCACGCCAATGAATAGTTCTTACATTTGAGGTGGGTTAATTTTTATACATATTAAAAAAATTTTTTTAACTAGAAATCAGACTGAATAATCCTATAAATCTTTGGTAATGCAACTGCCATAGAGTTTAGAGATTCAAGTTTTGATTTGTTTTTTCTTTTCTTGAGTTTTTTACTCAAATTTGTTTCTTTAGATTGAAGACCATGCTTTGCTGGTTATATTCTCATCCTGCATTCAAAGTGCCCAGGTTTACTTCTAGAGATTTCTAGTGGTTTTTTAACCTTAGTCGCAAGTGAATTCTAGGCTTTGGATAAAGGCTGCCTCTTCTCCATGTCCTCTCTACTCCCCACCTCATCTCCTTATTTCCTGCATCTCTAAAGTTGCCAAGCAGTCATAAATATGGGGCTTCCTAGGGCCTTGACTTTGGGGAGTGAAAGTCAAGTGAATAGATTAAATACAGTGCAGTAAGAACTGTCATGGAGGCTGTGGGAGCCGTGATGTAAGGGAGCTACCCAGAGGAAGTGATGCCTAAGGCCAGGTCTTAAAAGACATGTTAGAAGCAGTCCAGTGCAGACAGAGGAGGGTCTTCCAACAAAATGGGCTTTTAAGGTACAGCAATGTTACTGCTCGCAAGTTTCAGGCACCTACCATGTTCCAGGCACTGTTCTAAGTACATCCTGTGTGTCCTCTCAACCACCTTGATGTGGATACAGTTATTTTCCAGCTTCACGGATGAGGAAGCAGTCACAGAGAAGCAAGGTAACTTCTAGGCCATAGTTATACAGAGGCAGTAAGCAGTCTGCCCCCCCCACCCCACCTGCCGCCCTTGCAATGCAGCTTATGAATTAGAGAAAAATGTATTATAATTCATGGGCCAGAATGGCAAGAAACTCGTAGCATAAAAGGAGACAAGGTGAGTACATATAAAGCAAAGAACATTTTAAAACATCTAGGGACTTCCCTGGCGGTGCAGTGGTTGGCACTTCACGCTCCCAATGCAGGAGGCCCAGGTTCAATCCCTGGTCAGGGAACTAGATCCCACATGCATGCCGCAACTAAAGATCCCACATGCGGAGGCAACAAAGCCCCACACAGCCAAATAAATGAAGGGAGGGAGGAAGGCAGGCAGGCAGGCAGGCAGGCAGGCAGGCAGGCTGGCTAAGGCTGGTCCAGTTTAAATTCTCAGCATAATCAAACCACCCTTAATGCATGAGGCAGTAAAATATCATTTGCCTAGACAGCTACTTATTCAATATCTCTTCTACATCACACCTTATATATCACGTTTTATAGTCTTCAAACCAGGATTTTAACCCCTTTCCCCCCACATGATAGTTATGTAGCCTTGGACAGGCCTTTTTTTTTTTTTTTTTTTTTTTTTCACTTTTTAGATTCATAGAAGTTGCAAAAATATTATAGAGCAATTTTGTGTGCTGTTCATCAGTTTCCTCCAATTGTAACATCTTATTTTTAATTCAATAATTTTTATTCTAGTATTTTTTTTCCAGTGACGTTGTTCATTACATACACTTTTGTTCTTTTAGTGTTTTTCCTAATGATTACACAATTCATTCTTGAGTTATTGCAATTTAATCCAAATTATTTTTATAACTTCTTCAATAATGCTAGAACCTAAGTTCAGTTTTCCCTGTCTGGTGCTTCTCAGTTCCTATCTCCATTTCAATTTTTTCTTTTAATGGAAGAGGTTTTTTCCTTCTGTTCAAAGAACTCTCTAGAATTTCTTTTTTAAAAAAAATATAAATTTATTTATTTGGTTTTGGCTGCGTTGGGTCTTTGTTGCTGCGCGCGGGCTTTCTCTAGTTGTGGCGAGCAGGGGCTACTCTTCGTTGCGGTGTGCGGGCTCCTCATTGCGGTGGCTTCTCTTGTAGTGGAGCGTGGGCTCTAGAGCACAGGCTCAGTAGCTGTGGCACACTGGCTTAGTTGCTCCGCGGCATGTGGGATCTTCCCGGACCAGGGCTCGAACCCATGTCCCCTGCATTGGCAGCTGGATTCTTAACCACTGCGCCACCTCTTCTAAGAATGTTTTAGTGTTAGCTCTTACATATAGATCTATGATCTACTGAGTTAATTTTTGTGTATTATGTGAGGTAGGGGTCCAAATTTATCGTTTTGTTTCTGGATATCCAGTTGTCCCAGCACCGTCTATTGACCCACCTTCTGCCCTTTTTAAAAATTTATTATGCAACTACTGGAATATATACAGAAGTAGACAAAATAGTGTAATGACTCTGTACCCCTCACCCAGCTTTGGTTATCATTATATTGCCAGTCTTTTTTCATTTGTCCCTATTTGCTTTTGGCCTATTTGTGCCACCCTGTTAACTTAGGACTTCTTTCTTAGGTTGAATTTGTGATGTCCGGATCTCATGTCTTTTATCCTTTTCTCAGTTTACACGAAGTTAACTGGAGCATGTCCTTCAAAAGCATGTGTAGGATTTTGAGTCCTTGATTTTGGAAATATGTCTTTATTCTGCACCTAATTGGTTTAAGTTGTTGTACTTGAAATTCTAGACTGAAATTTATTAGCCCTCAATTTGGAAGGCATTTTTACCTTTGTCTTCAAAAACCTAGTTTTTGCTTTTGAGAAGTCTGTGACAGTCTGAATTTTTTTTTGTAACCTGTTTTTTAATATCTCATTAGAAATATAAAATTGCATAACACGGTCAGTGATAGCAGGCTTAGAATCATGTAATCTTTATTTAAACTTTTGGTGTTATTGATGCAGCTTAATGTAGTTAGGGAGGCAAACATGACCATTAATAGCTGTAGATTCTTTCATAAAATCTTTTGCTTACACTTCTGAATCTTCCTGCAGATGGGTCTCTATAGGTATAAAACTATATTTTTCTTTATCAACTGTAAAAGAGTGAAAAATAAGGCTCTTATTTAAGTGTTCTCTACCAGTTTAATTCCCAAAAGCCTATGTTAAACTCCTCCTGTATGTTCATTCCTTCTAGATTCTATAAGAAACACAGATCAATAAGTCAGCCACTCTGTGTTACTTCTCAAAACCTTGTGTAGAAGCAAGATAAGCACATAAATTCAGTAGGTGTAATAGTGCAAAATAGTGTTGGGAGTTTGTTGGTATAAGCTCTTGGATGGTGTCTGGAGAAGGTGGTATTGATCCTTTGCATGTAGTCAGGACGTTGGCCAAATGTGCGATCCTCATCCTCTCTGAGTAATGTGGCATCTTCCTCTGTGTGCTGCTGATTTGACAGGAAGCATGAGTAGGACTCATCAGTCCTGTACAGGGGAGTGAGTGGTACATTCTTCCAGAATAACCTCCTGTCTTATACCCTGTCCCCAAACTAGGGGTGGAATATTGTTCACCCCCTCCTCTCTGTTCACAGTGGACACTCAGTGGGGGCTTTGCATCTGAGTGTTGATTGCTGAAGGAGAGCACTGCTTGCCTCCTCCTGGACAGTTCATAAGGAGGGAAAAACAGAGTTACAGAGTGAGGGTGGGAAGTAAGTGGGTGGTAGATGGGGAAGTGCCTTCCAGGCCATGGTGTCCTCCTTTGCCTTTCAAGGCCCTGATTCAACCTTTCCTCCTTGGTGGGCTCTTTGAAGAGAGTAGATTAGCATGGGAGAAGTTTCCTTTTAATCCTTAATTTCTGGTATTTATAGATTTATATCTATATATAGACTTATATTTGTAAGTACCAGAAATTCAGGCATGGATAGTTGTTGTTGTTGTTGTTTTTTAATTAATTAATTCATTTGTTTATTTTTGGCTGCATCGGGTCTTTGTTGCTGTGCATGGGCTTTCTCTAGTTGTGGCGAGTGGGGGCTACTCTTCGTTGCGGTATGCGGGCTTCTCATTGCGGGGCTCGTCTTTGTTGCAGACCACGGGCTCTGGGTGCGAGGGCTTCTGTAGTTGTGGCATGCGGGCTCAGTAGTTGTGGCGCATGGGCTTAGTTGCTCCACAGCACGTGGGATCTTCCCAGACTAGGGATCGAACCCTTGTCCCTGCATTGGCAGGTGGATTCTTTTTTTTTTTTTTTTTTTTTTTTTTTTGTGGTACGCGGGCCTCTCACTGTTGTGGCCTCTCCCGTTGCGGAGCACAGGCTCCGGATGCGCAGGCTCAGCAGCCATGGCTCACGGGCCCAGCCGCTCCGCGGCATATGGGATCCTCCCAGACCGGGGCACGAACCCGTATCCCCTGCATCGGCAGGCGGACTCTCAACCACTGCGCCACCAGGGAGGCCCGGCAGGTGGATTCTTAAAACACTGTCCCACCAGGGAAGTCCCTGTTATTTTAAATTGAAATAAATAGTAGAAACATGCAAAGGGGGGGCATCCAGGGTGCCATTCTTAATTCCATAATTCCCACTTTCAATAGTAATTTCAGCATTTCCTCACTGTTTATTAAACAAACATTTACCTAAATACTTTGAATGATTTTTTTGCCCTTAGCACTTGGCTGCCGTGGAAGAGAGAAAGATCAAGTCTCTGGTAGCTCTCCTGGTTGAGACACAAATGAAGAAACTGGAGATCAAACTTAGACATTTTGAAGAACTGGAAACCATCATGGACAGAGAGAAAGAAGCTGTAAGTAAGGGGAATTTTATAGTGGCTTTTTCACAATTAAACTCTGACCACCTTTCATAAAATACGAGAAATAGAAATAGAGAAAATACAGTAACGTAATTTGTTGGTCTCCGTGGCTATTGTCTAACCTTTTTTCTGTGTTTGCTTTGCCCTTTCAAAAGGATTATCAGCCAGTGATGATAAATAAAAGGAACTCTGAAAATAATTATCTAAACCTCAGCTTCTTACACCTCTTGGCTTTCCAGATACATGATGGTATCAAATTCTCCCTTCTATAATAGTTGGATCTTAGACTTACTTTATTACCTATTTGTTACCTTCCCTCTCCTGTATAGGGAAGGGCAGGTGGAACCAGCCCTAGCAGAGTACTGGTAAGCAGTATTTTCTCTGGCATACACTTGATATAAAGATGTGGCCCAAACAGGACAAAAAGAATTAAGAAAAAGGCCAAGAATGAGGAAGGAAGCCACAAAAAGTAAGAAACATATAATCAGGGGAACATTTGGTTATTTCAAGGGATTTTTTGGAGAGACAGAGATGAAGTTCTCTGGAGAAATTTGGGGGTTTTTGTTGTTTTTTGTTTGTTTGTTTTGAGAAATTTGTTTTTTAATGAGTTGACCAGGAAAGGAATTAATGCCTTTCTAAACAGTGGGCTAAATTTGAGGATTTAGTTCGGACTTTTTCTGATTTTCTGATTGTTTTGACTTTTTTTTTTTTTTTTTTTTTTTTTTTTTTTTTTTTGCGGTACGCGGGCCTCTCACTGTTGTGGCCTCTCCCGTTGCGGAGCACAGGCTCTGGATGCGCAGGCTCAGCGGCCATGGCTCACGGGCCCAGCCGCTCCGCGGCATATGGGATCCTCCCAGACCGGGGCACGAACCCGTATCCCCTGCATCAGCAGGCGGACTCTCAACCACTGCGCCACCAGGGAGGCCCTGTTTTGACTTTTTTATCAGCATACCAGATACTGGTATCTCTAAATGGGAGAACCTTAAGTTTAACCATTCCAGAAGAGTTTTAATTTTAAGGATCCATTTGCATTTGTTAAACTCTTTCTTAGTGGTTAATCCAAGCAAGTCCTCTGGCAGATTCTTCATGATGAGTAGCTCAGTAACTATCACAATAGCCCGTTTTCATTTTGTCCTAAGACCTGTTCTTCCACTTACATTCTGGCCCCATGAGGAAGAGGCTGCTTCAGTAACTATCCTACCCACACCCTATGCTACCTCATCCCCACTTCCCTAATCCTGTAAGTATCTCTCACATCACCAGCCCTCTCCTGTCCCAGGAGCAACAGGCCACCCCAGTCTCATCTCCATTGCTCTCTGTGCACCAGTCATGTCACAGCACGCCACATGCAGGCTTCCCTCATGGCCGTGTGTGTTCTCTGCCACCTGAGTGCATCCTGCTCTTCCACCAGCAAGGCCTTTTTTTTTTTTTTTTTTTTAAATAAATTTATTTATTTATTTATTTATTGCTGTGTTGGGTCTTCATTTCTGTGTGAGGGCTTTCTCTAGTTGTGGCAAGCGGGGGCCACTCTTCATCGCGGTGCGCGGGCCTCTCACTGTCACGGCCTCTCTTGTTGCGGAGCACAGGCTCCAGATGCGCAGGCTCAGTAGTTGTGGCTCACGGGCCCAGTTGCTCCGCGGCATGTGGGATCTTCCCAGACCAGGGCTCGAACCTGTGTCCCCTGCATTGGCAGGCAGATTCTCAACCACTGCGCCACCGGGAAGCCCAGCAAGGCCTTTTTTCCTACTCTTTGCCAACCTCCTGCATCCCTCAGCCCTGAACCTGTGAGTGACATGCCCTCCCCATTTGCTTCTGTAGCAGCCTAACAGAGCACTTACTATATTGTAAATGCTAGTTCATGCGCCCGCCTCCCATACCAGAGCGTATTCTCTTTGAGGGCAGAGTTTGTTAAGTGTCTTTGTTCACACACAGCTGGCACATCATAGGCCCTTGTTTACGTGTCTGTTGAATGGATGTATGCCAGCATCAGTGTCAGAAGCTGGGAAAGTGGAAAGGAAAGTTTACCCTGGGGGACCTTACTTTAGTTTAACAGGGAAGACAGTCAAGAAGACAAATAACAATATCGTGTGTTCAGTTCTTAAGGGAACATACATGGAAGATGCGGAGAAGGAGAGGGTATTAGAGGAAACTTCCTAGAGGTGAGCTGGAGCTTTGAAGAGTGAGTGTTTGTGTTTACCTTACCCTAATAAGCTGCCCTTTTGTCATTTGATAGCCATTTTTAGGGTACTTGGGATAACAGGGGGCTACATAATGGATTATTGGCACATGCAGAATTCAAGTGATCACTGCGTAGTTCCCACTGGCAACCAGACGCCTTGTCATTCATGAAGCAGAACTGATGTTGTTAGCCTGGAAGATTGGCATGACCCTCTCTGGGCATTTAATGCAACTATGTCTAGATTGTCAAGGGGCTCTTTTCTCAGCTCTAAATTGCTTTATCTTCAGAGGGTGAACTTGTGGATTCCTCACTCTTTTAAACCCCCCTCGTGGAACTGTCACCTGAAATAGCAGAGTCCTCAGTCCCTTCCCAGTTCTCTCCACTGATTCTCAGACATCCTTATGCTCTGGATTTCTCATAGTTATTTATCTCAAATTAATCTGAGTCCACTGGGTTTTTCTTACTTGAATCTATTTTTTTAATCTTAAATTCTAATTGAGCACATAAAACATTTTACAGAATAGTCTCTGAATAAAACAGCACAACCAAAAATGTGGGAAAACATTCTACTGAATCTTTTTCACCGCACAAGGTTGATCTTCTCAAGTCCTTTGGTGGTCGGCCTGTTTTTTCTTAATCAGCATTTGGGACAGTAAAATTCATTTTATAAGACAGTCCCTAGCCCTAGCCACTGAATGTCAGTAGCATACCTGTATTAGTTATTGCTATGTAAAAAATTACCCCAAAGCAGCGACTGAAAACAGTATCTCACACATTTCCTGAGGGTTAGGAATCTGAGAGCAGCTTTCCTGAGTGGATCAGGCTCAGGGTCTCTGGTTAGGATGCAGTCTTCATAAGGTTCAGCTGGGGCTGGAGGATACCCCTCGAAGCTTATTCATGTGGCTATTGGCAGGAGGCTTCAGTTCCTTGCCACGTGGGCCTTTCCATAGTACTCCTCATGAAGTGGCTTCCCCCAGAGCAAGTGACTGAAAACAGCAAGAACGTGAAAGAGCACCCAAAGTGGAAGCCACAGTATCTTTTATAACCTAAACTTGGCAGTCACGTTCCTGTGCTCCTGCTGTATTCTCTCAGTCCCACAGCCCAACCTTGATTCTGGGGTTGGGTGGGGCTGTGGGCTGGCAGGGCTCAGTTTAGGAAGCGGGATCACTGGGGGCAACCTTGGAGGCTCACTATCACAACACCCAAAAAATCCTACAAACTTTAAAATGGCTTCCATTCATTTCATGCACAGTAAGACATAATCTATTTTTCTCCTTCCCAGCACTAGTTATCCTGTCCTTCCCTGTGGGCGAGCAAAGCCGTGGCTATTTTCCTACTGATGATTTCCTCTCCTCACAGAACTGTTGTGGGGATTAAATGAGAGAACTATGGCATGTGCCTGGCACACTGCCTAGAACACAGAGTAAGTGTTCAGTAAATATTTCTGTGCCTCCCTTTATGCAAACCAATAATCAACAATTATATATTAAATTCTTAATATTTATAAGTCTTTGTTGGCTTTATGAACATTTAGAATCCAGCAGTGATGCTGGGTGGGAACATGAGGCCATTTCTTTGTTAACCATTCTCATAGACGAAGAGTCTAGAGCTTAAACAAGGTACACTTCATGTATCTCAGATCACACAGTTCATAAATAACAGAGCTGGGTCTCAAACCTGTGTTTGTTCAGCTCTACGTTTTTATCTAGTACTTCAAAATTTATAAAGAAATGAGCCATTCTTAACCGCATCTTAACCTAGAGACTCTGAGATATGCAAGGTTTTGATACCCTTTGTTATGACTCATGAAAGTTGAAATCGTGGAAAGGGGTCAGGTCAGCCAGGAGCGGCGCGTTCTAACCCACTGCCTAGTGCTCTGCCTACCACACTCCTCAGTTCACTGTAGGTGAGGTCCTGCTCATCTTTAACTAGTAAGCAGTAGCTTCAGGACATGCTTTTTTGAATTAAACATTTGGTTTTGTTTATATAGCAACAGATTTCAAGAATCTTTTCGTACACTTTCAGAATCAGATAAGAAGTTTCTCTCTCTCTAATGACGTAAAATCAGATGTTCTCTTGAGTCTTCATTATTTAGAAATTAAGAATAAGGATATAACAATTTAATATCTTTTATAGATCTTATGTATACAGCTATAATTAGAGCTCAGTAGCTTTTGTTACAGTCCTCTCATAAAGTACTAATATTGGAGGAAGTCAGTTATGGAATATACAGAGCCCAGGAATTGACATGATAAAGACTTTTTTTAAATTTATTTATTTTTGGCTGCTTTGGGTCTTTGTTGCTGCACTCAGGCTTTCTCTAGTTGCGGTGAGTGGAGCTACTCTTTGTTGCGGTGCGTGGGCTTCTCATTGGGGTGGCTTCTCTCGTTGTGGAGCACGGGCTCTGGGCGTGCAGGCTTCTGTAGTTGTAGCACGTGGGTTCAGTAGTTGTGGCTCGTGGGCTCTAGAGTGCAGGCTCAGTAGTTGTGGCACACAGGCTTAGTTGCTCTGCGGCATGTGGGATCTTCCCGGACCAGGGCTCAAATCCATGTTCCCTGCATTGGCAGGCAGATTCTTAACCACTGTGCCACCAGGGAAGCCCGATAAAGACTACTGACCCCAGTTGAGGTGAGGATGCTGAGCTGGCCCTGGGTTCAAAACTGAGAGGGTCTGCCCAAGTGTGTAGCCTTCCGTGCCAAGAAGATAGCACACATCACTCAAGAGAACAGGTGTCAGACATGGGCTGTGTTGGGGACTGAAGAGAACTGGAGGGCCTGCGTCCTACCTAAAGCATTCTTACTTGGATTAAAGGGGGAGAAATAATACTTTGAGACCAGTGAGAATCTCTGTGTTAATCTCATTTATAGCTTCTGTACTTAATGCTCTCATTTGACTAGGTATAGAAATTGTATACCTTTGAAAAGAGAGACATTGTAGGAAACTCAAAGCTGTGAGAAACCTGGACCCTGTCCTTAAGGAGGTGAGAGGGTAGATGAGAAACTGACACAAAGATACCACGAGGTAGTGAGGCTATGGAAAGTCAGAGGAGGGGAGGCCGTGATTGGCTCAGATTATCAAGGAAAGCTTCTTGGTAAAGGAAGGACTGATCTGAGTTGTAGAAAAGGTCCAAATCCAAAACTGTGAAGAGAAAGGTATGATTGCTGAGGAGACTGAAGAGTCAGCCTGCCCAGAGCTGATGGATTTCACATCATAGATGATGGATTAAGTTCATTTTTTCGTTTGGCAAATGTTTATTGAGCACCTACTTTGTTCTAGGTGTATTAAGTACTGGAGATAACACTGGTGAATAGAACCCAACAAAACTCTTTGCCTTGGTAGAGCTTAAATAATTAATGAAGGATGTTAGATATTATGTTCTTTGTATGTGTATGCATGCATATATACTGTGTATGTATACATACCTGTATGTTTCAGGCTGGGTAAGTGAGATTGGGCAGGGCAAGGGAAGGATTTCAGTTCTAAGTGGTGTCATTGGTGTAAGCCCTATTGAGAAACTGAGAGTTGGGCGAATGTCTCTAAGCCCTAGAAACAGCCAGCATTAGAGACTCTGAGGCAGGAGCGTGACTGACATGTTTGGGAACTAAGGAGTAGGTGGGGTGGGCTGGGACATGAGTGAGTGGGGAGAGGTAAGATGGTGAAGGCAGAGATGATGTTGCCCTAATCACAGAAGTCCCTGTAAACCATCCAGAAGCCTTTCATTTTACTGTGATTAAAATGTGGAATTGGGCTTCCCTGGTGGCGCAGTGGTTGAGAGTCCACCTGCCGATGCAGGGGACACGGGTTTGTGCCCTGGTCCGGGAGGATCCCACATGCCGCGGAGCGGCTGGGCCCGTGAGCCATGGCCGCTGAGCCTGTGCGTCCGGAGCCTGTGCTCCGCTACAGGAGAGGACACAACAGTGAGAGACCCGCGTACCGCAAAAAAAAAAAAAAATGTGGAATAATTGCAGGGCCTATTTTATTTATTCCATAAAAATGTGGAATACATGCAGAAAACTGGCATCATTTTCCTTACAGTTAAGTGGCGATCAGTCTCTCTGCTGTCTGTAGAGAATATAAAGTGACAAGTTTAGAAAAGGGGAGACTGGTGAGGAGGCTGTTGGGAAGTCCACGTGAGGTGGTGGTGGGCCGTGGAAGTGAGGAGAAACGGTCAAGTTCTGGATGGATTTAAAGGTATTACTAATGGGATGTCCTCACACACAGGGTGTAGGGTTAGAAAAGTTTGTGGTACTCTGTGATAAATTAAGGAAAAAAGAACAAAAAGTTAATTTTATACTGCCCCAGGAGAATTGTATTTAACTTTGTTTTCTGCATATTTGTAGTAATTCATCTCTGTACTGCCTGTCATATAATTGAAACTGTTATTAGACATGCACCGTGACATTGTGGATAGTTTTATTTGAGATTAAGAAAGCTGTACTTAGGACTGAGCAGGTTTACTTCTGATTCAAAAAAAGACGTAGGGCCTCAGGCAGCAAGCACTTTACAAGGACAGAATGACAGTCACAACAGTGGTGCCGTGTCCCCCTTTGGATTTCTGCCTCCAGTGGAGCAGAAAGATGCAGTTGTGTTGTTTTGTTTTGCCAGAGGTGTAAGAAGGAATGAGTATGTCTGGTTTTCTCTTAAGTGGATGTCTGGTTACTGATACCAAACCTTTCAAAGGAAGGTGTGTTTACTTCAGTTCTGAGGCCAAGTAGTCAGAGACTTCAAGTCTTGGCTGGTATTTCGACCCTTAGCAGTGTAGATGGATTTTTGAGGCCCCCACCTTCTTTTACTCTTTCCCCCCGCCCCCCGCCTCCCTGTTCTATGCAAATGAAGTTGGGAGAAGAGCTCTGTGTGAACTTCAGCTGCACTTGCAGCTGTGTGTGTGTTTGGGGTCTTGGTGTAGAAAAGTGCTCTGTTATGTTCCGGTTCCACTTGTATTCGGCTGCTTTATACATACACAGTGTAGGAATGAAGGGGGAGAGGAAGGCAGGGTTTGAACGCAGTGGGGGTGGGGATGTCTTCAGATCAGGGCCACAGGCAGCTTTGTATGAATCTGGGTTCCCTAGAGCCAGATCGGAGCCTTGAAAGAAAGTGAACAGCTTCATTAGCGCCCTATTTACATGAGTAATTTACACTATCCGGTTTAGCTGTTGGGGCTTTATAGTCCTTGGAAATAGAAAAGGGAGAGAAGAAAATCAGGTTATCTGAAGCATATAACTTGGGTAATTTAAGTATTTTGTTTTGTGATTACAAAAATAGGTGTGATGAAAATTTTTCAAATAATAAAGAAATGGATAAATTAAAAAGTGTCTTTTACCCTCAGTTTCATTCCTAGGAATACTCTCTGTTAATAGTTTAGTGTCTTCAGAACATTTTCAGTGTGTATGTAATGTTTATACATGGGCACAAAGGTTTTTTTTTTAATATAATTGACATTGTTGTTGCAACTTGCTTTTTTTTTTTTTATTCAGTGCATCTCAGACATAAATGTACATCAAAAATAGTACTTTAGGGCTTCCCTGGTGGCGCAGTGGTTGGGAGTCTGCCTGCCGATCCAGGGGACGCGGGTTCGTGCCCTGGTCTGGGAGGATCCCACGTGCCGCGGAGCGGCTGGGCCCGTGAACCATGGCCGCTGGGCCTGCGCGTCCAGAGCCTGTGCTCCGCAGCGGGAGAGGCCACAACAGTGAGGGACCCGCGTACCGCAAAAAAAAAAAAAAAAAAAAGTACTTTAGGGGCTTCCCTGGTGGCGCAGTTGTTGAGAGTCCGCCTGCTGATGCAGGGGACACAGGTTCGTGCCCCGGTCCAGGAAGATCCCACATGCCGTGGAGCGGCTGGGCCCGTGAGCCATGGCCACTGAGCCTGCACGTCCGGAGCCTGTGCTCCGCAACGGGAGAGGCCACAACAGTGAGAGGCCCGCGTATTGCAAAAAAAAAAAAAAAGAAAAGAAAAATTTGCCCAGTACTGTCAAACTCTCCTCAAAGATTCCCATATTTCATTGCCACAAAAGTGAATGCAGTCTTCAATTGGATTTAGTAACAGTAAGA
Organism: Hyperoodon ampullatus; assembly: GCF_949752795.1. Classification (NCBI taxonomy): domain Eukaryota; kingdom Metazoa; phylum Chordata; class Mammalia; order Artiodactyla; family Ziphiidae; genus Hyperoodon; species Hyperoodon ampullatus. The sequence goes on from NC_136923.1 coordinate 41,033,195, forward strand.
TATCTATAACAAGAGAGGTATTTCTTTTGGATGGTGGGGCCAGTATGTGTCCATAAACTCTGTTGCATGTGCCCTAGAACAGAGGTGACCCTTTGGAGCCAACTGGTAGCCTGCTGTCTGGATGTTGCTCTCACTTCAGAGGACCTATTCATTCCACATTGGATCTAAAGCTTAAACTGGGTTCTTTTCAGGGATGTGTGTGTTTAATCACATCCTTTTTAATTCTTCTAATTACCTTTTAATTACCTTCTGTGTTTTGAAATGACGAGTGAAGCTCAGGAAAAAATAGTATAATTGAGGTTAGTTCATTTGTAAACTAGGAAGATTGGGCAAATTTTTCTTTCCAAGATTAATACTTCGATACTAAGGTCAGTTCCCAAAGAAAGGCTGGTTCAGTTAAAAAAAAACAAAAAACCCATTGAGATAGGTAAGGCAGAGACTAATATTTCCCTTCAGAGACACAAAGTCTTCCTCCAGTAACAGTTCAGCTTTTTATAAAGCAGATCTTGACCTATATTCTGGAGTTCTTACGTAACTGCTGGACTTCAGCTACCTGTCCAGACCAGTAGTGGCTCAACAAAAACGTAGGTTGAGGTCGTTTTCTGGCAACCTCTTAAGTCTAACCTCAGCAAAGTGCTTAATTTCCTGGAAAGAATAGTTAGAAGAAAGCAAAACCTTTCTGGCCATAGCACTTAACTGTCAGAATCTTGAGATTCTGTTTTTTCGGTCTGCCTTTTACTTACATTATCTCACTGATTAGTCATCTTGCAGAGCTGGACTTCCAGAGGATTCTCTTGCTGTTTACACCTTGCAACTCCCTTCTGATTATGAAAAGAAGGATACGTTAAACTGAGCCAGGGTTTAGCCTTTTCGGGTCACCCTTAGAAAATGAAGAGCCCGCACCAGCCTGTTAGACCATGGTAACACCGTGTTTCCTCCCTCCTGTGATAACCCTCAACCACTCACAAAATCGTTCATTTCAGATCTTCTCCCAAGGGAGACTCTCTGCAAGCCAGCTAACCAACACCGGGGATATAAGCGTTACCATCTGTTCTTTCCTTTTCTTCTCCTCATCTGGCCGTGCCACTTGTCTTCATGCTGTGTCCACGGCCTGTCTTCCAGCACCCCATCCGTCTATAGACATTCCCTGCTTGCTACTCCTGATAGCCAGTGAGGCTTCTCACTAGGTTCCACGGGGACTTCTCCCCAAGCTGCTCTCTGCTAAGAGCCCAGATTCATAAGCTAATTCTCATGGGTATTCCACTTAGATTTTGCTAATGATAGTATGTAGTATTTATCTATAAAACTGACTATTCCTGAAAGCTAAAATGTTACATTTCCTTAACTTATCAAATGCCTTGGAGTAGTGCTCTCCAACAGAAATACATGAGCCATATATGTAATTTAAAATTTTCTAGTAGCCACGTTAAAAAAATTATAATGGTTTTGTTTTTGGCTGCGTTGGGTCTTCGTTGCTGTGCGTGGGCTTACTCTAGTTGTGTCAAGCGGGGGCTACTCTTCGCTGCGGTGCACAGGCTTCTTACTGAAGTGGCTTTTCTTGTTGCAGAGCACGGGCTCTAGGCGTGGGGGCTTCAGTAGTTGTGGTACTTGGGCTCAGTAGCAGTGGTTCGCAAGCTCCAGAGCGCAGGCTCAGTAGTTGTGGTGCACGGGCCTGGTTGCTCCACGGCATGTGGGATCTTCCCAGACCAGGGCTCGAACCCATAACCCCTGCATTGGCAGGTGGATTCTCAACCACTGCACCACCAAGGAAGTCCCTATAATGATGTTTTATTTAATCCAGTGTATGTATATAATGATATTTTAACATGTAATCAATATGAAAATTTTATTTTTTTCATACTGAGTCTTCAAAATTCAGTGACTATTTTACATTTATAGTATATCTCATTTCAGATTAGCCACATCTCAAGTGCCCAAGAGTTGTTGTGGCTGCTGTAGAAATGCCTCCCAGTGAATAAAATCTTGCTGTCAAAAATGATGAGATAGAACATTATAGAAAAGCACTAGTGCTAGTAACCCTCCATATGATCTTTATACTACTTCCAGAAATCTGGATTTTTATTTCCGTTCATGTTAAAGGTGATTTTCTCTGTCAACCCTGGGTTAAGTTAGTTTTCATAGCCTTTAAGGTGGGCTCCTTTTTCTGAGCTACTGTCAGGCATATGGTTTCTGAATTTCCTAACTTCTCTGTATTTTAATTTGAATCCCAGAAAGATTATCTTTCTTTAAAAATAAACTTATTTGTTTTTATTTATTTATTTTTGGCTCTGTTGGGTCTTCGTTGCTGCACGCAGGCTTTCTCTAGTTGTGGTGCACGGGCTTCTCATTGCAGTGGCCTCTCTTGTTGCGGAGCATGGGCTCTAGGGGCGCGGACTTCAGTTGTGGCACTCGGGCTCAGTAGTTGTGGCACTTGGGCTCAGTAGTTGTGGCTCACAGGCTCTAGAGCGCAGGCTCAGTAGATGTGGCACGCGGGCTCAGTAGTTGTGGCTCACGGGCTCTAGAGCACAGGCTCAGTAGTTGTGGCACACAGGCTTAGCTGCTCCGCGGCATATGGGATCTTCCTGGGCCAGGGATAGAACCCATGTCTCCTTCATCGACAGGCGTTTTATTAAGCACTGCGCCACCAGGGAAACCCCCAGAAAGATTATTTTGAGTATTGAAATGCTTATATTCTTCAAACCACGATTCATGTAAATTTTTATTTAGGCTTCTAAAATATGCTGTGAAAGTGTCACCCAGTATAATTTTGGGTACTTGGAAGCTAAGATTTACAATGGTACCGCCAAAGTTCCATATAGAAAATGTGTATCTTTGCAGCTAAGGCCACGTCCACTCATCCAGAGGATTTAACTCTGGTGTCACATTCTAAAATAGTAACCAAAAGGATCACATGCAGAAGAGAGCACCCGGAAATGTTGGTTGGACTTGAAATACTAGTATCTGAGGAACTATTAAGAGGACAGGAGAGGCTTGTTTCACCTAGGGAAGAGTAAGGCAGTCATGGAAACAGTTTTTTAAATATCTGAAGGCCTGCCAAACAGAGGGAATTACAAGTGTCCTGAGTATAATAGCCCCCCACCCGGTGAAGGTTCCAGGGAAAGGCAGGCCTTATACTTAACATAGAGAAGAACTTGACTTCATTCTACTCAGGAAATAATGCCTTTTCTTTCACTGTGGTTGTTCAGGAGAGGAGGTGACTATGTAACTGTGATGAGCTATGGGGAACTTAGGCATCATGTAGATATCCTGTGTTGGCATCCAATTCTGAAAGCCTTTCCTGGTTTAATTTCTCTTCCCCTTCCTTTTCTTAACAGTTAGAACAACAGAGGCAGCAGTTGCTTACTGAACGCCAGAACTTCCACATGGAACAGCTGAAATACGCTGAGTTGCGAGCCCGACAGCAAATGGAACAGCAGCAGCATGGGCAGAACCCTCAACAGGCACACCAGCACTCAGGAGGACCTGGCCTGGCACCACTGGGAGCAGCAGGGCACCCTGGCATGATGCCTCATCAACAGCCCCCTCCCTACCCTCTGATGCACCACCAGATGCCGCCGCCTCATCCACCCCAGCCAGGTGAGAGGAAGGCTCTGCTCACCACTCAGTCTGGGGTCATCCCTGTGGCACGGAGCATCAGAGGGGCAAACCACACTGTTGGTGATTTCTGACTAAAACTGTTTAGAATGTCCATTGTCATCTAGGATATTACACACAAGTGAATCTGCTTTTATAGCCATCACCACATAATGCCTGCCATGTTCTCTTTCCAGGGTCCTCTTGGCATTATGCCTTTTTCTTGGGTGGGTCGGCAATATATCCCAGAGATCCTTAAAAATTCATCCTTGGATTGTCTACATTTTTTTTTTTAATTTATAGACATTCTCGAAGATAGACACACACAAAAAGAATAGCACAAATGAACTCTTATGATAGCGATCATCACCTTTCTGCCATTCTTAACTTTTTGTTATAAAAATCTTCTACTATAGACAAAAGTAGAGAGAATAGCATAATAATCCCCCAAATACCTATTGCACAGCTTCAAAATTATCAACATTTTATCTCTTCCTCCTCGCTTTGGTGTGAGAGAGAGACTTCAAAACGTATCTCTAACCAATGGAAATCTTATTCTTTAACATAACCTACTATATTACACCCAACAAAAGTAACCATAATTCCTAATAACATTAATTAAATGCCGTTGAATGCTTCATTTGTTTGAATTCGCTAATAGTTCTCTTAAATCTATTTTAATGTGTTAACAATTCACCCTCCCTTTTATTCTTCTTTTTTAAAATGCCATTCATGTGTTTGGCTCTGCCCAATCGTGCACTCAAAGTGAATGGTGTCATTTCACATATCCTTCCCCCTGCTTTCCTCCCTCCCACACGTCTCCCATAAATAAACCACAGGATGGCGCTGGATATTTTAGCAGGTTCAAGTTCACTTTGGCGGTGCAGGCATTTTTCCTGTAATGTTGGTTCTTTCTTGGTGGTGTTCAGATTGGTCAGTGGTTCTGGTGTTCCAGAGTTCCCCATTAGACTCACTTAAGATTGTACCTGCCATTGAGAGTTGCTTCCTAGATCAGTTACTTTATCAAGTGTTGCAAAATGGTAAGACTTCTAAATTTATTGTTCCGTCTGCATTAAATTTATATTTCTTCTACGTTTATTAGCAGTGATTCTTTTATTTAAAAAGCTTTTCTTCACCAGTCATTTAGTTACCCTGAAAATCCTTACAGGAAAGGATGGATAAATGCTTCATCCTTTCCCTTTATTTTTCAGTTGCCTTAATAATGAGTTCAACCCCTCTGCCAAGTCACCCCCCCACCACACACAGTCTCCAAAGGTTACCAATAAGGGTTTTTTTTCTGTTGTGTGTGTATGTTTGTTTGTTTTTTTTTTTTTTTTTTTTTTTGCGGTAGGCGGGCCTCTCACTGTTGTGGCCTCTCCCCTTGCGGAGCACAGGCTCCGGAGCACAGGCTCAGTGGCCATGGCTCACGGGCCCAGCCGCTCCGCGGCATGTGGGATCTTCCCAGACCGGGGCACGAACCCGTGTCCCCTGCATCGGCAGGCGGACTCTCAACCACTGCGCCACCAGGGAAGCCCTGTGTATGTTTTTAATATTGTGAATTTATATATTTTTATGTGTTTCAATCTATTATGGACCTTACTCATTTTCAAGCTCAAATTGTCCCATCTTTTAGCTCACGGGTTCCCCTTCAGGTCGGCAACTATTCACCACATTTTAACAACCTTGAAAATCGAGCTCACGATTCTTTCAAACTTAACTACTGACATCATTAAACCTAAAATATACCTTTAATTTCAGCATTCCCTCCCTACCCCCAGCAATATTCCTTCCCTTCCTAGAGGGTAATATGTATGGCTGTGTGCTGTGTATTATATTGCTTTAGTAACAGTCTTCCTGTAAGATTTTTATAGGTACTTTATAATCATGTGTCAAGTGCCTGCCAGAGCCAAAATTTGTGCTTTCTGGGGAGGTATGCAAGTTCTCTGGCCAGGGCGTGTAGAGGTGAGCTGAAATAAAAATAGAAAAACCCTTGGAGGCCTGAGAAGATTCCCGACATAACTAATGTCAGTTGCCCTGACTTCCTCAAATGACAAAATTTCAAAATCTCATGGAAATAACCTCAGGCATGTTTGCCTGAGGAAGCCATGACGGAAAAAACTATGATCTGACAACTTGTGTTACCAACGTGAATTTTTAATTTACAACCCCAAACATGTTTAGATATTAGTTCTTATTGCCTTGACCCAAAAATGGGGCTAGGTTGACTTTGGGAAGCATTCATTTTCATATGCACACACACACACACACACTCACACTCACACTCACTCACTTTCACACACACTATTAAATTGCAGTTCGTGGAATTTTCTACCATCATCTGACATGCCACTTGATCTAAATGACATTTGTGGAGATAGTTTTAGAAGTCTGCCAGGCTCATGCCAGGCTCATGACACAGGATACTTTATTTCTCAGTTTTCCTGTCTGTCTGCTTGAGTGGATCTTAAAACCTCTCTGTGAGATCTAATTTTCTTCCAAGTTAAAAGATATGAATGCTTAACAGAGAGATGATCACAAAGTGATTTTTCAAAAACAGTTATTTTAAAATTTTAATTCCTAAAACTCTTGGGATAAATGTTTAGGAGGGGGTTCGCTGTGGCTCCTTAGTATTTGGTTCTTAATGGTGCTAAAGCATTATCATCCACAGTAACTGTTCACAGAGAACTTCTCAGGAGCTCCACCATCTGCATTTAGAAAAGATACCCTTCTACCTTTTTTTCTAAATTACATCCTGGTGAGAACAGGTGTTTGTATGCCAGGCCCTTCACCCGCAGTATTTTTGCTTACTTCTCATTGTCCTGCCTTTACAGTTGAAGAGCTGGTGCATGCCAAGGCCATGTTGCCTTGCTGCATGGTGGAGCCAGGATTCATACTGGGCTCCTTCTATTCCAAAATGATGTCACGATGCCACCTTCCGTGATGGAGGACCAAGGGGGTTTAGAGGAGACTCAGATACAGCTCTTCTTTTAGGGAGACAGTGGTAAAAAACTAGGGTTCATAAAATAGCCTTTAGAATAAAAATAGGTTATGTTTCTCTTTTTACTTTCTCACAGAAATAGGCTTTTCTTAAGTTAATTTTAAAGAAAATGATCATTGTGTGTATGATGAGAGTGTTTTTTAAAATCTACTTTAAAAAACTGTTCTTTCTTCCTTCCTCCCTTCCTCGCTCCCTCCCTTCCTCCTTAGCTCCCTCCCTTTTTTTTTGGCCATGCCATGCTGTGTGTGGGATTTTAGTCCCCCCAACCAGGGATCGAACCTGCGCCCCCTGCAGTGGAAGCATGGAGTCTTAATCACTGGACCTCCAGAGAAGTCCCTCTTTTCTTAAACATTTTTTATTGAAATGTAATGTACATATGGAAAAATACACAAGCTATAAGTATTCTGCTTGATGATTTTTAACAAAGAGAATATACCTGTGTAACCAGTACCCAGAAGCCCCCTCATACCCATCTCACTCTCCTCCCTGCCCTTGGGTAACAACTGTCCTGATGTCTAACATCATAGACTAGTTGGGCTGGGGTTTTTTTGGGGTTTCTTGGGGGGGGCTGCGTTGGGTCTTCATTGCTGCGCACGGGCTTTCTCTAGTTGCGGCAAGCGGGAGCTACTCTTCGTTGCAGTGCGCGGGCTTCTCGTTGCAGTGGCTTCCCTTGTTGCAGAGCACAGGCTCTAGGTGCGTGGGCTTCAGAAGTCGTGGCTTGTGGGCTCAGTAATTGCGGCACACGGGCTCTAGGGCGTGGGGGCTTCAGTAGTTGTGGCACGCAGGCTCTAGAGTGCAGGCTCAGTAGTTGTGGTGCACGGGCTTAGTTGCTCCTCAGCATGTGGGATCTTCCTGGACCAGGGATCGAACCCATGTCCCCTGCATTGGCAGGCAGATTCTTAACCACTGTACCACCAGGGAAGTCCCTGGGCTGGTTTTGAATGTTATCTGGATGGACTCACATACTGATTTTTGTTTGTTTGCCTTCTTTCACTCTTGCTGTACGTGTCTTTCGCTCTTGCTATTCTTTCTTCTTGTTGTACATGTCTACTTTGGGGCTCTACCATGATTTATTAATCCATTCTCCTGTTGATGGACATTTGGTTCATTTCCATTTTAGTTATTACGAATAGTAACTCTTGCTGTGAACATGCATGTGCACATGTCTTTTGGAGACATAGGTATACATTTCTGTTGTGTGCGCCCCTAAGTGGTGGAATTTGTTATGTTCCTAGAATGGGTCTTAGGATATCCATGTATTCACATTAGTTGATGCTGCCAAAATTTTGCCAAAATGATAATGCCAGTTTACAATGCCACAGTTTACATCTCTCTAGCAGTGTATGAGAGTTCCAGCAGCTCAAGGTAATCATTTTTCATAGTTTCCCCTTTTGTGAGATTGTTTTGGAGTTTGAATGTAAAAATCAGGTGTGTTGGAAAGTAAAATGAAGAAGAATAAATTGAACCCACTAATTAAAAGCTTTCTTAATATCGACAGTTCAGAAAAGGCTGATTGTATTGTAACAGCTGAGTCTTGTACACCATATTCTAGGAATTGGCTAAAGAGGCCTTATATATCAAAGCAAGTGAGGGAGTCTGTAGTGTTTTAGGTGGAGAAGAGCTTTAGTCTCTTATTTGCCACAGGTGTAAGTTAATAAATGGGAGCATGGTCCTTCCAACTAATATTTCCTAGGTTCTAGAAAAGTTAGCAGGCTACAGCGTTTATGTTAGGAGCTGAGGGTAATTATCCAGGTCAGTTTGCTAGGTTTTGGTGTTTGGTCAGAATTTATGGTGTGTGAAGGAAGGAGAAAAATCAGCCTCTGAAAGCCAGCAAGGTTGGGGAAGTGGTGAGAAGAAAGTCAAGACAAATATATTACTGAGTGGTGAATTTGTCCAACTCTCTGACTTCTTAGAATTTAAATAATTTTGTAGATAAATCACATGTAATCTTTCTCCACATATCTGGCCATCAGTTAGTGGTAGAGCCCATTAAAATATGGCTCATTGTTGTGAATCTGCCAGACTGTCAAACACGTATGGTCCCAGGCACCAGCGGGGCTAGTATAAACTGACACCTGTACATATTCCATTTAGTTTGTACCTCTGCAGTCCTCCCCTCCACCCCTTTAATTCATTCAAATGCTTAGAATTTTTGTATAGAGAATACCATCTGTATGCTGCTGTCTCTCTTCCTGGGCTTTTATTATTTGGTCCTACTCCTAACTCACCTGGGAGCTCCAGCTTTTTGTAGGTTTTGTTCTTATCTGTGATAAAGTGTCCCAAGTTGATTTGTTTCCACCAAACGGATAGTCAGAGGAAGAATCTGTAGTATAAAGTTGGCAAATGGAAACTGGAGGTGGCCATAGCCATCCTTATACCACCCTTAGGTTTTGTTGCTCTTCGTAAAATACACGGCACTACATGTCGTCTTTTCATTTAAATTGAAAAACTGTGATTTCATGAAGTGATTCCTAAATTAAAGGCTTGCTAGTTCTTCCTGTAAGACTGCCATTCTAAATGGCACAAGGTGAATAGTCATGACAGCCATCAGTTCTTGAGCACATGCATGGTGTCCCTTGCCCACACCCTGGACCATTGTATTCATGACAGCACATGGGGAACCAAGGAGAGTGGCCTGGGTAGTGGCTGCTGTTTCCTGAGGTGTTCTTGATTGTGAGCAAGGAGGACACTTCTGACTGCAGGGGGTACCCTCCAGGGGCCTTGGCACCTACAGTCATCCCTCAGTATCCACCAGGGATTGGTTCCAGGAGCCCCAGTGGGGGATGCATGAGTATCCATGGATTCTCAAGTCTCTTATATAAAATGGCACTGTACAGTGAATTCAGTCAGCCCTCTACATCCGTGGATGCAGATCCCTTGGGTACGGAGGAACGGAGGGCCAGGTGTATTTACAGGAAGATTACCTAAAAATCTAGTATGTAAGTGCAGTGTAAGCTCTGCCCTCCCCTTGGGCTTTTGAACTTAGTTGTAGGGCAGGAATAAAGAGGTAGATATAGAGAATGGACTTGATGATGTGGGGTGGAAGGGTGAAGCTGGGGCAAAGTGAGAGTAGCATCGACATATATACGCTACCGAATGTACAATAGTTGGCTGGTGGGAAGCAACAGCGTAGCACAGTGAGATCAGCTTGGTGCTTTGCGATGACCTAGAGGGGTGGGATAGGGAGGGTGGGAGGGAGGCTCAAGAGGGAGGGGGTATGGGGACATGTGTATGCATATGGCTGATTCGCTTTGTTGTACAACAGAAACTAACACAGTATTGTGAAGCAATTATACTCCAATAAAGTTCCATTAAAAATAAATAGTTAAAAATTAATTAATTAATTAATTAATTAATAGTAAATGAGGCACTCTTTTTTTTTTTTTTTGCGGTACGCGAGCTTCTCACTGTTGTGGCCTCTCCCGTTGCGGCGCACAGGCTCCGGACGCGCAGGCTCAGCAGCCATGGCTCACGGGCGCAGCCGCTCCGCGGCATGTGGGATCCTCCCAGACTGGGGCACGAACCCGTGTCCCCTGCATCGGCAGGTGGACTCTCAACCACTTGCGCCACCAGGGAAGCCCAATGAGGCACTCTTGAGTATTCGTGCCTCAAGGATCTGGAGTGAGCCACCTGCATTGGGGAAGCCTTTGTTATGTGTCTGTGTGTGAAAAGCAGAGAGAAAAGGACATGTTGGTTTAAATATCCTTATGGTTTCCTCATTAATAATATAAGAATTTTTAGAAGTGCCTAAGAAAAATCAGAGTAGGAATTGATCTGATTTGATGAGAACTCAGGGATGGTAGAGATGTTTTAATAATAAAACTAGAATATTTGCATCAGTAAAATATTGGTTGTTCAAGGAAATTTCAAGCAAGGCATTAGGCACTCGACTTTTAAGCCCCCAAGTTAGACCCACTTACAGAACCCTCCCCGTGGGAAATACTACTTAGGAAAGGATTACAACTACTCATCACTTCCCAGCCTCCCCTCTCCACCCAACTCAGAGCCCCGCACTGAAGAGGGAAAAGGACTAGCTCGTCACATCAGCCAAGTCTTTATTATCTGCGGTGCCTTTGGTCCTGCTTGCATGATGTGATAACAAGGCTGCTGTGCTGCTTTCCGGAGTAGCAGGTTATCCTCACAGAGAGAACAGTGAGGGCACAGTCTTCAACAAAGAGCGTCTGTGCCCCCCGGAAGCTGCTGTGGGAGGAGCAATCTCCAAGGAGCCTGGGCTTCCCCTCACTTGGCCCCGATTGTTATTTCTGTTCTCTGGGAGACTCAGCCCGAGAGTGTGCCATGGATGGATAGAAACAGCAATGAAATGTGCTTAAGATTGGAAATTCATAGGTTCCCTTTCCTAGTTTTGTGTTCCTTACCCACCTGCCTCTCCCATCCCAAAGAATAAAAATAAAATCCTTAATATTCTATTAGGCATGGTGGCCGTAACGCTTTAGTATAAGATCTAATAAACCTGAGAGTGTGAGGGATTTTTCCACTAGGCAAAGCCTAATTTTAGCAAACCTTTCCATTTTTCAGGCTTCAGATGCCTGCTGTTTTTAAAAAAAAAAAAAAAAAAGCTTGTATGTAGGTCAGACTCCCACCAGTATATGCTTTGATACTGCTGTTCTGAAGCCACATCTCTCTATCTCTCACCTTCCTCTCTACTGGAAAAGGAAATACCTGAATTTTTTTTTTAATGGAAAGTACATATACACACCCTTTATTTTGTTTGGTAAGGCCTGCTCCGGTTCATTTTAGATATCTGTAGGTCAGACTTCTTCATGTTTATTGAGTTAATGGAAATGCCTTCAGACATTGTCATCCATTTAAAAGTGGTGAGGGGCTTCCCTGGTGGTACAGTGGTTAAGAATCTGCCTGCCAATGCAGGGGACACGGATTCGAGCCCTGGTCCGGGAAGATCTCACATGCCGCGGAGCAACTAAGCCAGTGCGCCACAACTACTGAGCCCACGTGCCACAACTGTTGAAGCCCGTGCGCCTAGAGCCTGTGCTCCACAACAAGAGAAGCCACCCCAATGAGAAGCCCGCGCACCACAATGAAGAGTAGCCCCGGCTTGCTGTACCTAAAGGAAGCCTGCGTGCAGCAACAAAGACCCAACACAGCCAAAAATAAATTAAAAAAAAAAAAAAAGTGGTGAGACCTATATCAGAAAGCAGAAAACCCAAGGACATTTAGATTACTAAAGGACAGGGGTTGGGTTTCCCTGGTGGCGCAGTGGTTAAGAATCCACCTGCCAGTGCAGGGGACACGGGTTCGAGCCCTGGTCCAGGAAGATCCCACATGCCGCGGAGCAACTGAGCCCGTGCACCACAACTGCTGAGCCTGCGCTCTAGAGCCAGCGAGCCACAACTACTGAGCCCATGCGCCGCAACAAGAGAAGCCACCGCGATGAGAAGCCCACGCACCACAACAAAGAGTAGCCCCCGCTCGCCACAACTAGAGAAAGCCCGTGCGCAGCGACAAAGACCCAACACAGTCAAAAACAAAATAAATAAATTTATTTTAAAAAAAAAGAAATCGGCTTTTCCACAGAAAGAAATACCCTTTTAAGGCAGGGTGGTGTAAAGGAAAGGAGAATGAGCCTTAGGGTCACACAGCTCAGTCTCTTTGTTCCTTGTGACTTTCAACCAAATTCCATAGCCTCTCTGAGATTTCGTTTCCTTATCTTGAAACTGGGCCCTTACTTCAGCCTTCCTAACAACCTGAAGGATTCCATGAGACAACTGTCTTTACCTGGGAATTGACAGGCCCCAGCTCAGAGCAACATTCTGTACCCTCCTTGTCCTCTAAATCCACTGCCATAGGCACCCCAGCACCTCTGGGTGGCACAGGGGCATCGCCTCACTCTTGGTGCTTCTTGCTTTCCTGAGAAATGTTTGTCTGTGCAAGGTCCCACAGTGGAAGTAAACTGTTTTTCTTCTAGTTCTTCCTTTTTGCTGCCACCTTTCCCAAGGAGCCATTGTCCTCTCATACCTTAAATACCCATACCCCAGTGGCTTTATGGCTCTGTTTGTGACAGGAGGATAGAAGAACTTTGTTTTACAGAAAGCTTCAGGATTTATAGCAAGAGAAAGGAAAGGTTTTTTCCAGCTGTTGGGCAAATAGCCTTGGAAAACCCTAAAGCTACTCTATCCCAGCTTGTTGCCATAAAGATGTAGGGAAATAGGTAAATGGGCCACTGCCGCTGAGCAGGTAGCTTTGGAAACAGCACTGATGGGCCTGACAGCCGAGCCTGCAAGGCTTTTCCCATTGTGTTTTGGTAGGTATCACCTTGTGTCCATGTGCCACTGATTCCTCTTTGCCAGATTGTTTCTGGAGCTAGGTGTGGGTTGAATACCTGACCCATCACTTTATTGGCAGCAGCGTTTGTATCACATAGTCTGCTGGAAGACAGATGGGCCCCCTTCCACCAGACCTTCATCCTCAGAGTGCACTGTATTGCAAACACCAGATCTGAAGCCAGAGTACCCAGGTCAGAGCTGGGCTCCCCTATTTATACACTTTATGACTTTGGGTGAGCTACTCAGTCTTTGTTTTCCCCTTTCATAAATGTGGTAACTTACAACAACAGAAATGTAGGTCTCACAATTCTGGGAGCTGCTAGAGCAAGGTCATGTTCCCTCCAGGGGCTCTAGGGGAGAGTCTGTTCATTGCATCTTCCAGCTTCTGGTGTGTGGTAGCATTCCTTGGCTTGTGGCCACGTCTCTCTTTATTCCATCTTTACCTTCCTTCTCCTCTGTGTCTTTTCCTCCATGTGTCCCATATAAGAACACTTGTCATTGGCTTTAGGGCCCACCAGAATAATCTAGGATGATCCTAACTCAAGGTCCTTAACTTAAATCTGCAAAGATGCTTTTTCCAAATATGGTTACATTTACAGGTTTCAGGTATTAGAATGTGTGCATTATCTGTTTGGGGGCCACCATCCAACCCACTGCAAGGTGCTGTAAAGTATATTTGATAAAATTATTTATTGCACGAAGCAGAGCAGTTTCCTTATTGTTGATATAGTGAAGAAGAAAACATGGTGTTTGGAATTAAAGTTTACCTCTCAGATTTTTTTTTTTAATGCTGACTTTTATATTAAGTCCTTTCACAGGAGCTGTTTTATTTGAGCACAGAATAGTGTGGTAGAAAGAGAATTGGATTTAGAATCAGAAGACTTGGATCTCATTCCTCTTACAAGTTCTATGACCGTAAAGAAGTCTCTTAACTTTTCTGAGCTTCTGTTTACTGTCTATAAAATGAGAATATTTGCCCTGCCTCTCATAAGGCAGAGCCAGTGACATAATAAGGCACCATAAGAAATAAACAGTTTCCCTGATCATACAGCGAGAGTACAGCAGATATTTAGCATCACTCTTTATAATAATCTAAGGAAACTGAGGCTCCGGGCATCCTAAATGACTTGTCCAAGACCACTCATCTGGGTCAGTGTGAAGTGGAAGTGAGATCACACTGTTCAGCTTCCAGTCACGTTCATCTTCACTTTCCCTGTCGAGAATGGTATTGGGTGGCTCTCTGACTGGGATGCTCACTGGTCAGCCAGGAGTTTGGACAACCCACACCTTGCTCTAGACATCAAAGTATAAAAACTCTGTCAGACTGTTTTGGACGACATTGGTTAGGACTGAACAGTTGTGTGTCTTATCACTTAGCACACCTGGTCTATGCTCTTCCTTCTTTCTTTTTCCCTTACTCAGTACTCTTTCTGGCCTTTTTTGTAAAGGCATTCTTTAGTGTTCTGCTGTTGGTTTTCTGGAGAGAGAGACCTGAGACGGGCTGGCAAAATGTCCTTCCTGACTTGCTCAAGGCCTCTTGTCCAGGTTGAACTGGGTAGAAGGAGGGAATCTGCACCCATTGATAAACACAGGCCGTATTATCTGTTCTAGTGAATGGCTTCATCACAGCAAATCCATTGAAAGTGTTCTTTCATCTCCAGGTTGGGATTCTGTAGGTCTGGACTTCATACTAGGCCTCCTGCCCCCAACAATAGCAAAAGTATCTCCTCTTGCCCTGTCTCACCACCTGGAATACCATCAGAGAATCATTAGTAGAGACTCAGAGAGTGGAAAAAAAAAAGCATTGTGTTTAGTAATGGCCTCACAGGTGTTTGGTAGGAAGGAAGCTGGGAGAGTTACAGAGGACCCTGATTCTTAGAATAATAAGGCTCTGTGTGTGCTACTTATTGCCCATTGGAAACTTAGAGAGTTCTGTATCTTCCCTTCACCCCATCTCTGTGTTCCACTGGAATGACAGCCAATTCCGCACCTCCTGTTCCCAAAGCAAAGGTCCTTCCCCATTCTCTACACTTCACATTGCCAGTTAGGTGCCAAATCCGAATTCTTTCTCCTTCTCAGCTTCATACTCACCCCTCCTCCTCGTTCTCTTACCCATCCCCAGGAAGCCTGTAGGGTGCTGTTCTCAACTCTTATCTACTTATCCTGCCCTCATGCAGCCCCTACTTCTCTGCAAAAGCTCTCTTCCTCTGCTCTAGGCTCAGACTCCTCTACATCCCTTCTTAAACCTTTCCATCACACAGAAAATCAGGCCCATGTTCCTCGTTTCTCCAAAACCTTTCACCCAGTCCCCTGTAGCCTTACCGGCCAAGTCCCTCACCCCATTCTGTGTGTGTGACTCGTCCGGTCCCCTTTGCTTTGATTCATGTCAGACAAACCAACCATGGACAACTTGGCTCTGTAGCCTGGGCACTTTTTTTAATAACCTTTTGAGCTTGTTACTCCTCGGTGAAATGCAGGTGATACATAATAAGGTGATGCAGTTACCTCAGAGGGGATGGCGAGTATGAAGATGCTACGTATAAATGGAACAATATTCATATTATTTTCTGATTATGTAACTCAGGCTAGGCCTTGTGCTTAGGATAGTCTGCTGTTATCCTGTTCCTAATTCCCCTCCTTCACTTTATATACACATTATCCAAAGTCCCAAGTCATTCACAAGTTGGTCTTGATTAACCAGAAGGTATTGTTTTCTTTTACTTCTTCCATAGTTTTCCCTTGATTTGCCTGCCACACCTTCATGTGTACTCATCCTTTGTATGGCTTGTAATATACTTGGCATTTGTTTTTTTATCTCTTGTGTCATTCCCTACGTGGATAGACTCTTCAGCATGGCCTAAATCTGTCCTAGCACTGCGGCACAGGCACCCAGCTTTAATTACTGAAGTTCAGTGGTGTAGGAGTAGTGGTAGTGTCAGCCCAGCACCTGCTCTTGCTTTCTCTGAGGTGATTTGATCAAGTTGTCCTCCAGCAGATGGGTCTCTGGGGCCCCTCTGCTGTACTTTTGCATGATTGCATTATAGAGCACAGGAATGTGGGCCAAAGGACCCAAAACTTGCTGTCCTTTTCATTCTGAGGCATAAGGTTGATGCCTCCCTATGCTTTTAAAAAATAGTCCCCCAAAGACAGTGGACCACTTCTCTTCCTGACTCTTGTATCTCACTGTGGTTCTCTTCATTGACACCCTGTAGTGAAAGGCTCCGCTCTTTGAGTCCTGGCTCATGGAACAGACACTGGAAATAGATGGTGTGAGGCTTGAAGCTTTGTGTGTCTTTCTTAAGACAGGCCTTTTTCTAAGCACTGACAGAGAATTCTTCACTTGAGTTATCTCCAATACTGCTCTGTATATTTTAGTTGCCAGTTAGCTGTCTGGTAGTCCCATCTTCCAAGCTTGAACCTCAAGCGTTCTTATTTCCAGCTGTCTCAGGACTATGCCTAGAAGCCTGTGTTCAGTTTCATATAGTTGACCTTACATAGGTGTGTTAATGTCCCTAGATTAAAAAAAGAAAGAAAGAAAAAACTGCAATAGGGCTTCCCTGGTGGCGCAGTCGTTGAGAGTACGCCTGCCGATGCAGGGTACACGGGTTTGTGCCCCGGTCTGGGAAGATCCCACATGCCACGGAGCGGCTAGGCCCGTGAGCCATGGCCGCTGAGCCTGCGTGTCCAGAACCTGTGCTCCGCAACGGGAGAGGCCACAACAGTGAGAGGCCCGCGTATCGCCAAAAAAAAAAAAAAAATCAAAGAAAAAACTGCAATAGATTCTCTTTCCTTATTCTGTAGAGATTATAATTTGTCCTCATATGTAGCTTCAGCCTTGGTTTGTGCCCATTAAACAATTCTCCTTTGTTTGTGGCTCTTTAAAGCCAAGCCCAGGAGCCAGACCGCTGAGTTGAAGAATTAATACATATCCACCACCATATCTAAGGGAGGTGTGGCTAACTGCAACCAAATCTGGCCTATCTCCTATTTTTGTAGGGACCATAGGCTAAGAATGGTTTTTACAGTTTAAGTGGTTGGGGAAAACTTGAAAGAATGTTTATGTCACATGAAAATTATGTGAAATTCACATTTCAGAGTCCCCGTAAACAAAGATGTTTAGGTAACCTATTTGTTACACATTGTCTGACTGCCTTCATACTACAGTAGCAAAGGTTAAATAGTTGTGACAGAGGCCATATGGCCTGCCAAGTCCAAATACTTACTGTCTGTCTCTTTACAGAAAAAGTTTGCTGAAAGTTCTAAAGACTCAGTGTGAAACTGAATGCAGGAGGTGTTTCATTGTCCTTATGTCTAGCGTCTCCCATTATGCACATCAAAGCAATAGGAAGAGGTGAAGGAGTTGCCTGTTTCCCGTATGTCTCCCCCACCATGGTTCTCCAGAGCCAGTGCTTCCTGGTTGGGGAGAGAGGGAGAGATTTTTTTGTGAACAGGACTTTAGGATTCCAATTAGAATCCCTTTTTAATTGTGATTTCACAGTATTGATCAATACCCGTTCAGGCATACACATTCCCACATAACCTGTGCGTGAAGCTCAATCTGGACTGAGCTTCAGTCCTTGGGCTGTGCACTGACTTGCTGTTAAAGTCCTTCTCTCCGCTCCCTGTGGTCTTTGCTTGCCATTTTGTGTCCTCAGGAAGATATTGGACAATCCATTGTTCACCCAAACTAAACAGAATGAATGCTTTCTTTTAAGGATGTTTGGTAACTGCTTCTTACAGCTACTGCCTACCTATAGCAGGGTTTAGGGTAATCATTCATATCACAGATCTGCCCCATTATCCCTCTGTCCCCCCACCCCACCCCAAATTAAAAGCTGGACAGAGAGATTATTACAGATTATTGCTCTGTTGATCTTTCTGATTGTTTTGGAGGGTTAGGTATTTGTCTGTATTTAGCAGTCTCGGGCAGTGAGTTGATTCCTTTTTTTCCTAGTACATTTACCTCAGTACTTTAAATCTCCCTCCACAGGTCAGATACCAGGTCCAGGTTCCATGATGCCTGGGCAGCCCATGCCAGGCCGCATGATGTCCACCGTTGCAGCCAACATCCACCCCCCTGGGAGTGGCCCCACCCCTCCTGGTATGCCTCCAATCCCAGGAAACATCTTAGGACCCCGGGTACCCCTCACGGCACCTAACGGCATGTGTAAGTAGCAAGGTGGGAGATGCATTACCCCCGGGTCTTTTAGGGAGGGCTGTATACAGGGAGGCAGGCTTTTTGTTCTCTCTGGGGTTTGACAGGTCCATGGACAGTATGACCTGTGAGAGTGGGTTCCAAAAGACTGGTTTTTTAGTCATTGCTCTTCAGCTCCCCTGATGGACAGGTACCCAGGTGATGAGTGCAAAGTGCTCCCAGTTAGTCGGGCTCTTACGCCATACATAACCTTCATGGCATGCACTCGTGACTCCAGGGTCTGTTGGGAGGCCAGGGGCATGCCTTGCCCACTCCTGATTAAGCCTATGTAATTTGAATCTTGGAAGACATACAGAGCTACTGGTAGTTATTTTCCCTATAGGAGCCTTTTATGGATTCAGGGTTTAAAAGTGGTAGGTGTAAAGAAAAGAATAGGATCTGGTTTAGGGCAGGAATAACAAGTAAGTTTCTTGTAGCCATTTTGATATATTCGTAGTGGCTGCTTAGACTAAGGAAGGAGTATTCGGGCTGTGTTGAGAAGGAATTTGAGGTCTTAGCAGGCTCCATGGAGAAGGCATAGATGCTGCTGAACGATGTCTGCCTGGTGGTATGTGCAAAGCCAGCTAGCTCATTTCTGCCGTGGGGCCCTTGTTCTGCTCCAACCCTGGCCTCCAGAGGATTGCATCAGAGCCTGGCCTGCTCTTTACTCCTGTAGACCAGGAGTAACGATCCCAAAATGCAGCCGATAGTGGCCATGTTCCCAGCCACATCTGTGATCCCAGGTCCATTTAGAAGTCACGTATGTGAGGAGGAGTTAGCTCCTGTTCACAATACAGAGAGCTAGGACGCAGACGAATTCCTGGCCTCCAGGAGCTTTAGTTGGGAAAATACGAAATGAACAAGTGGATAGTAGTATAGGGTTTATCATAAGTTACGTGAGGCTATGAAGTGGCTTGAGTTCACTGTAGTTCTCTGGGAGACTTCCTAGGGCCAGGAGGCAGGGACTATCGACAGAGGTACATCTCCTTTCTCATTGGACCCACAGGGGCAAGGACAAAGTAGCTGCACAGAAGAAAGACAGCAGTTGAGCTGGGTCAATATAGGATCACAATAGAAAAAAGTATCTCTGTTGAGTCAGTGATCAGAGGCCATAGTCTAGTGGGTACCTCTTTTCCTTGGCAAGAAAATCCTTGCCTTGCCGCCTTACAGGCAGTATACAAATGTGCTGGCTGATAAGGAGGTTTGACCAGTTTGCCCATCCCCTTTGCAGAGATAATGTCATTGGTCTTTACCACTGTCATGTCCTGCTGGTAACCCACGATTTGTGTACAGGATTCCATCCTAAAGGGCCCTCAGTGGAGCACCTTGAGAATGTGGAAGGTTTGCTCCCGATCACTTCCTGCCACAAGTGAATTTCAGGGATTCTGAACCACTGACTTGGCTCCAGGGCACTGGGCAGGCCTCATCAGGCAAGTCGCTTCCCGTCTCCAGGCCCTGGTTTTCTCCACTGCAAGATGACACAAGGGATTAGATCAGTGGGCTTCAAAATGCTTTGAAGAGCCTTAGCAGTTTGGTGGAAACCTCCTAGGGGGAAAATTGGGTGAATTGACTGGTAAGGAAGGCTGCAGTTTAATTATTTGTTTCATACGTTTTCATTTCCGGCAAAATCTAGTTTAAAAATCCCTGGATTAAATTATATCCGGGGTTCCTTTGAAAAGCAGCTAAAATTGAAACAGGAAAGAGCCCCAGACACTCATACTAATTGTTCCCTTCAGGACCTGACCTAGTTTTGGCCAAAAATCCAAGGACTGCAGTTCACGAGCTGTGGGGCCTCCCAGGACTGTCCAACTTGTCAGCAGCTGTCTCAAGTGAAGCTGTCTGGCCCTGCTGGAGATAGTTAATATCAGCAAGAAGTTTCTGATAATCTGTTTTGTGCCCAGCTAGGCTAGGCACTATGAGAGAAAGAAAAGAAGACACAGAACTTGCCCAGGAAGGAGCTTATCATTTAACTGAAGAAATAAAATTAGCAGTGAGAACCATTAAAATACAATAAAATCAAAATATAATTAAGTTCTGAAAAGGTCTGGAGTGATTCTTGGAAGGGGCGGGCCTTGAAGGAGATTGGGGCAGGTTCAGACACCTCCCCACTCCCCCAACCTCATGGGTCAGGGGAAGCAACATGAGCAGTGACCTGGAGGTCCAGATGGACCTGCACCACGTAGATCGCAGCAGCAGCAGTGCCTCACAGGTGATAAAGAAACCTCCTCCTTGAGTCATTTTTCTCTGAATGGGCTCTTCCCCGAGCCCCTGTGTTTCCAGCAATGATGAGTTACTTCTGGATGTGTTTGCAGATCCCCCTCCGCCGCAGCAGCAGCCACCTCCTCCACCACCTGCAGATGGAGTCCCTGCGCCTCCCGCTCCAGGCCCACCAGCCTCGGCTGCGCCCTAGCCTGGAAGATGCAGGGGACATCCACGCCCAGCGCCACCAGCTGGAGTGGGGATGACAGACAGGACTTGTATTCCTCAGCTTCCTTGGGTTTCTTTCAGGATTTTTCTTCTTGCAGCCCCAAGCACACATCCCATATTTCCCCATTTCTCTTGCCACCCCTGTCCGTGCTCTGACACATCTTGTGTTAGGTCCTCCTCCAACTCTCGGGGAAGCCTGTGGTGACAGTGTGCCCTGGTCATTCCTAAAAATACCCAGCGTCTCCCTGTCCTGGTATGGGGTATGCTGACAGTTTATCTGCAGGTCCTGTCAACATTAGTATTTCTATGTCTGTCATTTTTGCTCTCCTGCAGTTTTTTTGCTTTGTCTTATGCTTTTATGGATAATGCTTTATAATCATTATCTTTTTCTCTTTTTGGGGGGGTCGTTATTGCTTTAAAGGAGAGCATCCTAAGTTAATAGGAACCAAAAAATAGTGATGGGCAGAGGGGATAGCCAGAAGGGATAAACCTTAAGGCATTATAAGTGACCTTATTTCTGCTTACCTGAGCTAAGAATGGTGCTGATGGTGAAGGTTCATGAGACTTTTGCCACACATGGATGCACCAGAATTAAAAGAGATGGGGAAAGGGATCCCATTGATTTCATCCCTAGTGAGGACTGTGAGAGCCTCCAGCCTGCCTGGCAGAACATCCCCCTTTAGTCCCTGGTAGGGGAGAGCACAAGCATTAGAACAGATCCACTTCTTCCCCAGGCCCACTGGTTCTGGTTTTCTATGCAGATGGTTTGTTAGATTCCGGGGGCGGGGTGGGGGGCTTGTTTTTCTGAGGGCAGTGTGAGCTTTGAGGGCTGCATCTGGGAGGCATTCCTTAGTTCCCTAGACTAGCCAGGAAAGTTTTGGGCGTGTAGGGCAACGGCCACCCAATGAATCTAGCCCACTATTCACTGCTTTGTATGCATTCTTTTTTTCTCCCTCTAAAAAAAAAAACCTTAAAAAATAAAAGAGTAAGTAGATAGTTCTGATAAACATTTTAGCTCATGGAACTTGGTTAGGTTGGCTGGGGGTACAAGTCCCCAAACTACCTCTTGCAGTAGCCAGGGTGAAGGATTTAGTGAAGCGGTACTTTAGGTTTGGGCTGGGACTGGAGAAGTGGGGCAGGATCAACAGCCCCTCATCCCTTCTCCCTTCCCTGTCTGAGATCTCACATTCCATCTATCACAGGGTTGTCAAGGAGATGCTGTGGGTACCAAGGAACTCAACTTGGCAATCAGAGCATCATGCTTTGAGGGTGAGGTGCTCGGGCTAGGAGAGTGGAATACCATTCCAGAGGAAGAGCCACAAAAATGCCTTAATATGAGCCCATTTCTACCCCTGCTGATGAGTGACTTAAAGAGTTCTTGGTTTTCTCTTCTTGTCCTTCTTCCTTCCCCTCTGTCTTTCCATGGGTGGGGAAAGGGTGTTTTGAGTAGAGCTTGATTTCCAAAGCACCTGGCCTCTTCACAGTCTCAAGTGGCAGTTTCATTTAGAATGCAAAGTGGAACATCTTTTGGATACCTTTTCTATATATTCTATAAAGCTTTACATATGTGAGGGTGTGGGAAGGTGTTTATAAAACACCCTAGAACTTTCTTCCTTAATATCAGAAAGCAAAAAAAAAAAAAAAACGGAAAAAATTAAACCACAATTAAGATTTGCCTTTCGAACCCTCAGGTGTTACCTCTAACCAGGTGGCCCTGGTCACCATCAGAGTACTGGAACCAAGGAGACCTTGTTCCTTTTTTGAGTTTATTCTGGACTCTTGGAGTGGAAATGAGCTTGTTCCTACTGGAGTTTAATTCCATTGCTTTTGACTCCAGAAAGACCCCCGTGCCTTTTGACAATGGCCAGGGTTTTATTTTCATACCAGTCTTTCCCAAAGGAAACTCATTCCAAATACTTACCTTTTCCACTGAGGTCTTAGAAAGAAAATGGAATTCTGGTTCATACTGTGGTCTCTTGTAACCTCAGGTCTTTAATGTGATCACTTTCAAATTTAAAAGATCCAGGTGGAATTATTTTTACTATGCTGGTAATCTACAGAATACCTAAATTCTTAAACTGTTATGTTTCAGTATAAGTGGTGACTTTTTCTCTTTATGTCTGATCTGGTTTCATTCCTGTAATACAGCCACCCGATTTTGTGAGGGGGGGAATAATATGTGGTTTTTGTACAAACATGTTTCTCAATGTGTTATTTTGGAAAAGTGAAGAGAGGGGGTTTTGGGAGATTGGAAGAAGTTCATCAAGAAGGCCTAATCTCCCTCTTTTTCAGTGAATAAATGGAACATCAATTTCTGGATTCTAGTCCCATTCTCTGCGTTCATGTACCAGTTTCTTCATGGGTCCCAAGAAGAGTCTAAATATTCAGCCTCACCTGGTCTTGGTCATCAATTAATGTTCAGTGGTGCGGGTTTCCTGACTGACTGACCACCTTCTCACCTTTATGAGGCTTAAGGAACATATGGTTGATGTGCCTTGCCCACTTTTTATTTCCATGATCAAAGTGGAGAAAGATGAGTGGAAGTTCTCCAGGAAGGGTAGCCAACATCCTGGCACCTCCAAGAGAGGAGTAATTTTGCTTGGTGCAGTAGAGAATGTTTGTCAGGTTGCAGTTTAGACAGCCTCAAGTTGGAGGCCGGCATTGAGGGCAGATGATTCTGTGAACTTTGATACGCTCTCATGGACAGCCTTTGAGCACCCACAGGTGCACGCCCTGTGCAGAAAACAGAAACCAGTGCTTTCAAGATGCTTGTGAACCCAGTGGAGCAAAAGAAGCGGATTCTGTGTCTGCCAGGAGGTGAACACTTGGCTCTTCACGGAATTGTGTCACCTGGTTGTGCTGTGCTTTCAGACCTGTTCGACTCTTCCCTCTAGTAAAGAGTGCTAGAGCCAGCTGGGTCTCACAGGACTCCTACACTTCCCTCAGGGTTGAGGAAAGTTAATCCTTGATTCAGTCTGAAGACTGGCTTATAAACCTGAGTGTGAATTCTTTTTGGAGCACACCAAGACATGTACAATTAACCAGGTTTCCACAGGTTCCTCAGATCCTTGCTGTGGAATGATTCCCCCAAATGCGATTAAGAACAGCAGTTTTCCAACTTCAGTGCAGGTCAGGATCACCTGCGAGTTTAACATACAGCTTCTGGGTCCTATCCTCAAAAGCTTCTGATTCAGCAGGTTTGGGGTATGTTCTGAAATTTTGCCTTTTTAACAGATTCCCAGGAGATCCTGATGCAGCTAGTCATGGGACCACTCTTTGAGAACTACTGGTTAAGAAGATTGTATGGTAGAGCAAGCTCTCTGCAGTTCCTGACAGTTATTCTGTGAGCCCGTTAGTCTAGTAAACATTTGAGAGCCTACTGTGTGGCAGGCACTAGAACTTGGATGCAGTCATTATTATGAATAAGGTAAGGCAAGGCCCCTGTACTCCAGGCTGCTTACATTTTTGTAGAAAAATGGGGGATAAGTTATATGGTCTGGAGGATACCAGACCATAAATAGTTTAGATAGTGCCAAGTGCTCATGAAGTAAAAGGAACAGTCAAGTCAGTTGTTTTCTGGGGGACAGTGTATATTAGTCTGTGAATTGGATGTTCTTCCATGATTTCTGTTCTGTGAGGTTTAGTAACCTGAGGGTTGACCTTCATTCCTGAAAACCTCCATCTGAATAATCAGAGAACTCTTTCATCTGGATACCCAATGTATCCAATGCCAACTAACCCCTGTTCTTTCCGCAAACCTTTGCCTGTGATTTTTATTATAAAGTCCCTGCTTTCTACAGTTCCAAGAGCATAGCTGTTATTCAGTTGCTCCACTATAGTTGAAGGGGGACTTCTTCCTGGGAACAATGTGAAAGCACCTTGATCCCCTGTTAATGGATTATCTCCACTTAAGTCATCTTTCAGAAAGAGATGGAAAGATACATTCTTGAAGGAAACGCTGCCTGCCTTCAAGCCCAGGACGCTTGACGTTGGACCTCCTTGTGAACAGCTCCCCTGAACTTCATTTCCCTGTGGCTCGCTTTAGCCCTGCCACTACTCTTGTCATTAGGAAGCACCTTTGATCCTGAACTCCTTAATACAGAGCTGAGACAGGACTGCCATACCCAAAGGGTGACTAAAAGGGTAAAAGAGAGTTCTATGAATCAACCTAGACAAAGTTTCCAAAATTAATTATAGCTACTTCTCTCTTGGACCACCCATCCCTATTCCAGCTCTCATGGGACCCCAGCGGAAGAGAGCCTTGTCCCCTGTCTTCTTGCTCCTGGCCTGCCCTGTAGAACTGGAGCCATCTTTACTCCTTACTGCCCCCAGAGGCCTTTCCAGGCCCCTCCAAACCCATGGGGAGCAGCCAGGTGACTGATTTCTGGCAGCCACCTTACACCACCACCTACCCCTAGGGTACAGCCTTTGCAGGCCTCAGCAAAATCACCATGCCTGAATACAGTACAGTCACCACTACTGTCAAACAGCTGTGACAAGAGGAAAACACCTCCCACTGTGGTCCTGCAGCTGTCTTCCCTCACTATCAGATGGTCCTGAAGGGTTTAGGAAGTGGGCGGGGCTCTTGATTTCTTTGGCTGGTTTGGCCCTGACACTAATGGATTTCCCACGGCCATCCAAATTGACTGTGGCATTCCTTGTTCCAGTCTGCATATTCTGCGTTAGCTGTGGGGTTCCCAAGAAGCACTTAGGTTGCCTGCTGAGGCAGCAGGACTCTGGTTGCCTGCTGAGGCAGCAGGACTCTTCTGCAAGAAGACAAGCCTGGTTGCTCAATGTCTGAGGCTGTGTTGACATGTGCTGTGTGGCTTTCTCCCAGCTGACTTGTCTTTGGGGTAATGAAGTTCAGGGGACTTGCCAATTTTGTAGCAGACCCACTCCCCAAACAAGATGACCACCTCCAGGTTGTAATGTCTTTTCCTAAGATGAGAGCACTTGTGCAAGTTGAGAATCCAGAGCTTCCAGAGAGAGGAGGTGGTGGTCAGCACAAAGAACTCAGCCCCCACCCCTGCCCCTTGGCTCTTCCCTTCTTCTTTTAAAGGTGCAAGAAGGACCAGTCCCAGCAGCCCATCACCAAAAATGTCACAGAGCTGACTGCCCTGCAGCCCAGAACCAGGTATCTCTATGCAGCACACTGGCAGGAGAGAAGCCATGCTAGATGTCCCTTTCTGACTGATACAGGACGTAAGTCTGGACTGCCGTGTTGTACTCCATTAAGAGAGCACAGCATTAACTTTTAAACACCCAGGTGGAAGTGGTGGGCAGGGAGAGAGGCTGGGCTTCCATTCTGCCGAGTGAGGCCCTACCTCTGTATCCTGATTCCTCTTCTGAAATTAAGAAGCAAGAATGAAAAGCCTCCATATTAAAATGAAAAGATTTGAAATTAAGATCGTAGTTCAAATCCTAGCCTTACCACTTCATTAGCATGATCTCAGCGCCCATTTGCAAGTGTGTGAAATGACCAGTAAAACATTAATAGTATGGTTGTGCAGAATAAGACAAATTAGAGCACTAAGAAAACTAAAAACTCAGAAAAATGGTAGTGGTTACTACTGAGGACTTAAAGCCAGGAACTGAGCTACTTCCCGTTCAAACTGAAGTATGCCCCCAGCGATGGCAACAGGAGCAGCTATGCCCTGGACAGCAGCCCCCTGGCAAAGTCAGTGGCTTTCTATGCACAGGGCGGCAGGCTGTAGCCATGGCAATGGGCCTTGTGCCTTCCTTGGTACTGCCAAACCCAGTGGGAACTTAAGAGGCATGCAGAAGCCATTGCCTCAAAGCATCCCTGATGCCCAAATGCATGAGACTTGAATGTGGGGACGTGGGTGTAAGCTCTAGAGAGAGGTCAATTTCCCTTTCACTGTCCAGTTTCTATGCCTACCCTAGTAGCCCTTGTGCCCAGAAAAAAAAAAATCACATTCATTTGACACTGTGGCTATTACCACCTTCACACATGAGATGGGATACTGACTCTCCCAAGGTCACACAGATCTGATGCCGAATCCTGCTGTTGGCAGTCACACTCCACTGTCTTGAGCTTCTGCTATCTGTCTTGTGGAGGTGTCACCTAACCAGGTGTGTTGTGCTGGGTTCTGAAACTGCTGGTGAGATCTGCTAGTGAGGATCAGAATGAAACTGAATGGCAACAGTTGAGTTAAAATCCCCAAATAAAGTAGTAACAGAATCTGTCTCCAGGGAAGGGAAGATGGTCATTGAGGAAGGAGATAGTTCATATTTTAACTTTATTTTATACCATGTGCTTGTTTTACTTAATTCAAAAATTGAATTTAAAAGGATATACTTAAATGTTTAACAAAGTATATTAAAATGAGCTAATAAACTGGGGTAAGTAGAGCTTTAACAGAGATGGAAAAAGGGCCCCCATCCAGACCTTTCTTGTGAAAAACAGGAGTGGTTGTCATGTTCTAGGCATGACAAAGGACCCATCTGTGAGGCTTCCTTCCCACAAAGACTGGCCTCAGGAAGGAGGAGGTGGGCATGTACACCAAGGTCCTCCACTCTGACAGCCATCACCCAAGAGTCAGGGAGACACACAGAAGAAGAGCAACGCAGAGACTTGTACATAAGGCCAAAAAAAAAAAAAAGAAAAGCTACAGGTAAGCAGAGATGGTGCATTAGTGCCTCTGGCAACAGGCAACTGCAAAGTCCTGCCTGGCCCTCTGCTCAGAAAAGGTTGTATTTCAAACTGGTATTTACTCTCCCAGTGGCAACGTGAAGCCATGGAAAGAGCCTCAGCAAGTCAGCCCCTTTGCAGGAAGCTCCAGACCCACGGTTCTGGGGTGGGAGTACGATGGTTGCCATTCATTCATTATGCCTCTTCCCCACCTTAGCGAGCCTCCCTCTGCAGGAGGTGCTGTACACTCAAGTGTCTTGCGGTCCAGCAGAGAATTGCTGTAGACAATGAGATCAGGGCCAAAGTGTCTAACTACTTGGGTCAGGCTAGGAAGGCTTCAGGGATGGAAAGGTGATAGGAACTGAACTTTCTGGTTTAAGGAGTTTGCCAGGCAGACCTGGAGAGGAGGGAACAACCAAGACAAGCAAGGAGACTGCAGCAGATCTAGTTCCAGTGAGAGAAAACGAACTTTGAATCAAGGCAACCCCATCCAGAGACATGTACTAGAAAGAGATTAGGAGAATCTCCATCTTGGTCACTTATGTGATTCCCTAGTGACAGAAATGAGAGTTTCTCAAATACCAGAGTTGCCACATCTCGAGCAGTGACCCCAGATATCATTTGGGTTACTAGATCAAGAGGCAGACAGTCGGTCTGGTGGACAAATTAGGTGACTGGGCCGTGACTCCCCAGCAATCAGGGATCCAGAGATGAGTGGTTTTGGACGGCAGAGTGAGCTTTGGACAGGGCCAACAGACTTTAACACGTGGCCTGGCGTCCGCGTGCCCCCAGGCTGTGATCTAGGCCGCTAGCGACTACCCACCAACCTGAGCTTTGGTGGCCCGGGACACATGGTGTGGGCGATGTATCCTGGAGAGAGAGGAAGGAACCGGCATTAAAGGCTGCTCCCCAGGCTGCCCTGAGGAGGCGAAAGGGAAGGCACTGTAGCCACAGTTCCAGGAAGGTCTTGCCCCCCTGCCCCCGGGATGCGTTCCGGCCGGCCTGGCTGTGCAAGGTCGGGGGCTTTGGCTGCAGACGGATTAGGTCTGATCCGATTAGGACCTGGGAGGTCCACTTCGCCCCCTTGCCTGGCGCTGTCAGCGACCGTTCCGCCCTCGTGGGGACTCGGAGACCTCCCGGAGCCCCTTCTCCGCCCCGAACACAGGGTTGGCGCAGAAATCCGAGAGGCTCCGTGCCCCCCGGGGTTGGCTCACTGCCACACCGCGGGCTCGGGCTTCCGCCCCCTGCGGCCCTGCCGAGCCCCGCCCCGAGCCTGCGGGTGTCTGCGCCCCCGCCTCCTTGCTTGCCGCTTGGCGGGTGGGTTCCTCGCGGGTGGGGGCCCCGTGCCAGCCCTCCACGGGGAGGGCGGAACCGCGGCCCCGCCCCGCAGGTCTCCCGCCAGTGCACCTGGCAACTAACGGCACCCGCGGCGGTGTGCGCCTGCACCCGCGCTACCCAACGTCCGTGTGTCTACGCATCCGGAGCCGGGGGTCTGTCTGTCCCCCTGGCAGGCGGACTGAGCAGGGCAGGCGTCAGAGCTACGTGCGGCGGGGCGGGCGGGGTGGGGGCGGCGCAGAGCGCGGCAGCCGCGGCGAGGGAGGCGGGGAGGCGCGGCGCGCCGGGGACAGCGGCGGACGGCGGCGGCGGCATGCGGCTTCTCCCGTTGCCCATCGTGGGCTGATACGCCCGCAGCAGCGGCGGGAGGCGCGGCGGCCGGCGAGCCGAGGGCGCAGCCAGCCGGGCAGACCGCGGACAGCGGTCGGGACGCCGCGCCATGGGTCGAGCCGAGGGCGGGGTCCCGGGTCGGGGGCCGCCGCCGCTGCTGCTGCTTCTGGGGGCCACGCTGGTCCTCGCCACTGGGGCCGCACCGGGTAGGTACCGACAGCGACCGGGACCCCAGCAGCTCTCGCGCCCCACCCTGAGCCAGAGTCCCACTGGCTTCGGGTACAGGCGGAGTCCGCGAGCTGTGGCAAGGGGGCGGGGCAGCGCCTTGCCTGCAGCCCGGGCGGGGGAAGGGGCGCACGAGGAGATGGGGGACTTGGGGGAGGCCGAGTGGTGGGTGGCAGCCCCGGCTCTGGTGTGCGGACCCAGGTGTTGGCTGGGGGAGGGGCCTGGTGGGCGGAGCCTGAGGGTGAGACTTCGGGGCGGGACCTGGAGGTGATGGGGGGGCGAGAGGATGCGAGTTCGGGGCGGGGCCTTAAGGGTGCGACTTCTGGGCGGGACCTGGAGGTGGAATGGAGCCCCGAGGGTAAGATTTATGCCAGGAGCTGGAGTCGGGGGCCTCCCTGGTTAGACTGCGGGTGTTGTAGGGGGCGGGGCCTGAGCGAGGAAACGTTTGGCTGGGTGTGTTCCCTGGCTTATGGGGCGGGCTCGGGGCGGGACTTAAAGATGGGGCGTGGCCTTGGGAAATCTTGAAGCTGAGGCTTAGGGCTGGTGGGGGTCTGGGAGAGCAGCCGCGGCGGGGCGGGGCGCAGCCTAAGGCCCTACCACGCCCGCTGCCCTGACGACAGGCCCATCTCCCTCCCGCCCACAGTGCGTGAGGCGAGCAGAGCCGTCGAGGCAGACAGGCAGGTGAAGAGAGTCCTGGCATGGGAGCCGCGTGCTAACGACACGCGGGAGAAGGCCGGCCCACCAGCAGCTGGGGAAGATGAGACCTCTCGGACTGCGCCCGGCGGCGAGCATGTGGTGATGGGCCCTGGGGTCGGGCCAGATGAGGCTCTGGAGGCATCGGCGGCGGTGACAGACACAACCTGGCTGGAGGCGGACAGCCCAGGCCTGGGCGGAGTGACGGCAGAGGCGGGCAGCGGCGACACCCAGGCCCTTCCAGCCACGCTCCCGGCTCCCGACGAGGCCCTCGGGCAGTCATCGACACCCCCCGCCACCCCCGAGGCTACAGAGGCCAGCGGGCCACCCTCCCCCACCCCTGGCGACAAGCTGAGCCCAGACCCTGAACTCCCCAAGGAGAGACCCTTGGAGGTTTGGCTGAACCTGGGAGGCAGCACACCTGACCCTCATGGGCCAGAGCCCACGTACCCCTTTCAGGGCACACTAGAGCCCCACACGGCGTCAGATATAATTGACATCGACTACTTCGAAGGATTGGATGGTGAGGGCCGTGGCGCCGACCTGGGGAGCTTCCCCGGGTCTCCAGGTACCTCGGAACACCACCCTGATCCTGAGGGAGAGACCCCTTCCTGGAGCCTGCTTGACTTATACGATGACTTCACCCCCTTTGATGAGTCTGATTTCTACCCTACCACATCCTTCTATGATGACTTGGATGAAGAAGAGGAAGAGGAGGATGAAAAGGATGCAGCAGGAGGCAGAGACCTGGAAGATGAAAATGACTTTCTAGTGCCCACTGAGAAACCTGGTTTGGGGCCCGGGACAGGCCAGCCCACCGGTCGGTGGCATGCTGTCCCTCCACAGCATACTCTGGGTATGGTCCCCGGCAGCAGCATCGCCCTCAGGCCCCGCCCAGGAGAACCAGGCAGGGACCTGGCCCCAAGCGAGAATGGCACTGAGTGCCGCAGTGGTTTTGTGCGACATAACGGCTCCTGCCGGTCAGTGTGCGACCTCTTCCCAAGTTACTGTCACAATGGCGGCCAGTGCTACCTGGTGGAGAACATAGGGGCCTTCTGCAGGTAAGGGTGTGGCAGGCAGGTTGCCGGGGGTTTGTCAGAGAACTCCTGGAGAGGGCATGGGAGGCTGTCTCAGCAGAGAGGGGAATGTGACAGGCACAGCTTCCCAGAGGTTGTGCATTCACAGAAATCCCAGGTCAAGGGATAGTCACAGCAAATATTCTATAGAATTACATCTTACGTGCACTTCCTGTGATCTCATCACTAGGAGAGTTTCCTCAGAAATAAGATTGTGTATTTCCTCTGAGTGTTGTGTCCTTTACCAAACCAGTAAACTGTAGAGGCAAAACGAAGGGACTCGGCTAAAGATTTTGGAAAAGGCCTTTGCTGGCTTGAGGACAAGTTCTTGTTGGCGAGTTCTGACTAAACTAGTAGAAGGCGTAGGCCCATAAACGTACTGGGAGGAGAGATAACTGCTGACCACTCCCTCTGAGCCATGTGTGTGGCAGGAGGAAGGCCCTGTGACCCTGTGGGGCACATGCCTGGGGTGGCACATAAAGTCACAGTGAAGACCTTCTCATTGGGAGCAGACCCAGAAAGCAGCCACTAGAACAGGTCAAGTCAAGCAGAGTGTCTTTCCTGGCATAGCAGTTGTGGTGGGGTTTCTTGACTTTGGGTAGTGGCTTTGCCCCTCCTACCTTGATTGTTGTCTTCCTGGGGATACCCAATCCAGCGTACTTTAAAGACCCAGAGAGTTTAGTGTCAGAGTAAGGATATTGTCTGCAACCACCATCCCATGCCTCATCAGTAATTACCCCATACACCTGCCGTCACGGCAAGGTAGTTAACCTGCTGGAGAGCTCACTGGCTTATTCTGGAAGAAGCACAAGTCCGGGGTGACCTGGGTGGTTTGCTTGTCTCCATCCTTTACAGGACCTAGAAGTGGCATGGAGGCCTCAGAGTCTTCCTGGGACTTGTTTCCACTGGTCCTAGGAGGAGCATTTCTGTAATCTGGGTGTCTCTTTTTAAAGTGTCATTCCTGATGTCTCTTTTTCTTGGTCTCTTTGGAGGTATGTGAAGACTTCAAATTTCTGTAGGTCTTAATGTTCTGGTAGAAGAATAACATACAGAATGCATGAATGCTGCACCTTTGGCATTAAACCTTAAGTTCCAGTTGCTTCCCATGAAGTTCTTCTTCCCTATAAATGATCATGACTTTAGCGTCACTCATATAGGATGTGTCCACACAGTTCTGATTGGAGTTGTCCAGCCATTGCCAAAAAGAGGAACTGTGATCAAGAAATTATGGCAACGAGACCTTGCTGGTTGGTTAAGGGCTACCAGAAATATGAGGAAACCCTGTGATTTTGCTCCTCAGCCTCTAGTTGGGGGGACTACAGTAATGACTTTAGCCTGGGAACTATGGAATCTGCAAAATCGTAATCTTTCAACCTATTGGGGGCCTGAGTTTTCACCTTCAAATTAAGCTCCCTATCAGAGTATGAAATTTGGAGCCCTTGCTGCCTCTGGAGAGCTAGACAGTTCCCAGAACCTCCTGGAGCTATCAGAGGACTCCCAAATGGAAGAGTAAGTGTGTCTTCACTGAGCAGCATGCCTGTACTGACCATGGATCCTCCAGTGGGTCCTGCCTGAGAAGGGTTTCACACAAGTCCACTCCAGCTCCCCTTGCACAGCTTCCATCCCAGGATCACACTGGGCCTCTCTACCAGAGATTCCTCCTCTGGTGGGTACACCCAGGCCCAGCCCTGGCTTGGAAACTGTTTTGCATTCCACTCACAGGAGGCTGCTGAGCCCTTGGTTGCATACTGCAGCATGCCTTTGTCTCTGTCACACCGACCACTGCAGAGAAATGAGCAGAGCTATGGCAGAACTTCTCTAGAATGGTCGGTTAGAGGGATCTTCTTTCCCCGCCATCCTCCAACAGCCCCCCACGACTGCAAAGTGGCAGTTGGAAAAGAGAATTCCCTGCTAGCCTTGTATCCCTGCCCTGTTCTAGGTGTGGAGTACCTAATTCTTCCATGCAAAATTTCCCCATTTATGGACCCCTTTCTCTTGTCTGTCATTCACCCTGAGGTTCATGTCCTCCCTCCTTTGCCTGCCTCTGTATCCTTCCACATTTTTCCTCTTTGAAGCAGCCTGGTTCCCATGGAAACAGCAATGTCACTGGAAGAGTTGGAGCCTGGGAATGTCCCAAGGGCAGGAGAAAGTCACTCAACGAAAGGACTGAAACCCACCCAGAGGGTTGATTCTCACTCTGTTTTCATGACAGTTCTCATGGTAGTAGGACTGGAAGCTTTAGGGGCAGCACTTTGGGGGTTGCAGAGATAAGGGAGAATATACATCTGTCTTTGTGCTTGTCCTTGTCTGTCGCTTCCTTATTTTTCAGTGTCTGGTTAGCCACGTGAACTAGATGGGACTGCAATGCCACAAGATAGGTTTTTCACGTTGTGTAGGGTGGATCCTACTACTTTGTAGCTGTAGCTCCTATTGGTCTTGTTTTCCATCTTTTTTTTTTTCACCAGAGCCCAGGGGGGTTGGGGCGGTCTGGGGGTGTGTGGGAGAATCCTGTGATTATTCTCACTGAGGTGGAAAACGAGGGTTCCCTTCCCTCCTCGAAACTGAGTTTGCTCAGTTTCTCAGCTCCCCGGTTACCTCATTTGTGTCACGAACCTCTTCATGGAATGATTGTAAGGACAAGGCAACAATAGCAGCCATAAGGTCTGCACAGATGGGGGCCCCAAAGTCCCACTAGGAGCAGGCTGTTGAGGGAAGTCCTGGGGTCAGGGGCCAGGCCCTCATTGCGGCCACAGCTGCCAGCCCATCGCCTCAGTCTCACCCTGTCACCGCTGCAGGTGCAACACGCAGGACTACATCTGGCACAAGGGGATGCGCTGCGAGTCCATCATCACTGACTTCCAGGTGATGTGTGTGGCCGTAGGCTCGGCCGCCCTTGTGCTGCTCCTGCTCTTCATGATGACGGTGTTCTTCGCCAAGAAGCTCTATCTGCTCAAGACAGAGAACACCAAGCTGCGCAGGACCAAGTGAGTCTGTGACAGCCAACCCCACCCCATCTGACCCAGGGATGTGGTCCTGAGTGTTTCTGGCACCTGCCCTCCATCCCTGGTTGTGTTTTTCATACCAAAAATTCACCCAAGTGTAACCATTCCTACACAGAATGTGCTGGAATTGCAGCAGAGGTTAAGCCCCTGTGGCACACTGCAGCTGCCCAGCACCATTCCTCACGTGCGTGCGTGCGCACACACACACACACACACACACACCGCTGTATAGAAGGTGCTTAGAAAAGGTAACCTGAGTATAGCAGCTCCCAACTCTGGTCAAGTAAGTCACTGTGCTCGGTCCCCCACCCCCACCTGACTGCACCTGCTTCCGGGGTCTCTGACAGCCAGTGGCCAGCGTGAGGATTTCGCTCACAAATCAGCATGAAGTGACTCCAGCTCCCTCAGATCTGCCGTCACTCAATACCAGCTCCTCCTCAGTGAGAGGGTCTAGCACTGCAGTGCGTTGCTTTCCAAACTTGTCAATCCTTGGTCCAGGCAGAAGGGCAGAGGACTCAAGGAAGCCCTCCTAAGTAGAATGTGGGGGGTGGTGAGACCCCGGCCCTCACTTTCTTCACTGTGGATTCTAAGGGCCGTGTGGGGATATGGAGTCTCATTTCAGCTCTTCTCTTAGCAGAAGAGTGACTACTGTGCACATGTGAGAATCAGCATGCATTTACCCTTTAAGTCCATGCTTGAACACTCAAATGTGACCTTACACACTATGAGAGAATCACTGTGATCACTAAGCAAAGTAAAGAACCTTCTGAAATGTCACAGAAGGAGGAGACTGGAGTTCAGCTTCCTCGGGACCCAAGAGACAATTTATGCAGAACTGCCGCCCACCCCCCCTTTCAACCTGTTGTCCAAGTAATCCCCTCCCCCTGACCCGAGACTCCCTCCAGAGAACGTGACCGAAGGACTTGCCCCGGGTCCTGGGAAAAGGACAAAACGCCATCTGTTGCTCCTTTGCTGGGTGAACTCGTGAGATGTGCAGATGCCAGCAGCTCTCTGCAGCCTTTCAGCTAACCGTTGTGGGCCTACAAGGGCCTCTGCATTGTGCCTGTGCATTGAGGCAGGGCTGCATCTGTGCCTGTGATTACAAGCCAAGACCCTTGGCTCCTCATGCTGACACCAGGGGGTTGGAGTGGCGGGGAGGGTCAGGGTGGGGATGGGACCACCGATCAGGGCTGCTGCTGATAGGAGAGAAGAAGCAGCTGCCAGGCGAGTGGAGAAGCAAGAGCTGAGGCCCAGGGAAGGGCCTCCTTCTAGGTCGTCCTCCTGTAGCTGGTTATGCGTTTTGTGCAAAACAAGGCTCCCGCAGCCCTTCAGCTCAAATGGCGCCTCCCTTTTTTCCCTCTGCATACCTTCCTTCTTTCCCAAGCCTGGTTACTGCTCTGAAAATGCTACATGTACCCAGTGCACTACAGATACTGCTGCAGTTTATTGATTCTAAGATACACGGTTTTTTTTCACATATTAACGTCTCTGAAACTGGATTGTGTCTTACAGTCGCTGGCGTCTTATAATCACTGTTGGCCTAATGGCAGTCATGATGTAGTTGTAATTGTCTGGCATGCACAAACGTGGCCATAGCTGTTCATATCATTGTCAGTTCTTTATCTAAAGTCTAAATGAGCTCCTTAAAGTGTGTAATAAAAACTCTAGGAGATAAGAAAGCATTGGATCATGGTTTAAATTGTAGAAGATTTTTCTTAGTGGTACATCAAATAGTGGTGCATCTGTGGCATTTGATGAAATACAGTACCTGACCCATGAAGCTTCTATCAGATTTCGCTGTGATCGTTTCACTTACATTTTTTCCCTTCTCTCTTCTGTCCTAACCAGCAAATTCCGGACCCCATCTGAGCTCCACAACGATAACTTCTCCCTCTCCACCATTGCCGAGGGCTCTCACCCAAACGTAAGGAAACTTTGCAACGCTCCCCATACCTGCTCCCCCCATGCCTGTGCCTTGGCTCTCTATGATAATGTTATCTGTCAGGTAACTTGTCTTCTTCACATCTGTCCTTGTGCAGGTTCCAGCCCCTGGCCACATCTCTGGTCCACTTCAGAGTGTGGAGCCACCCTTCAGAGCTCTGAGGATCAGGATAGGGCAGGCAGTTGGGGCCATGAAAGTGAGAATAAGGGCGTGATGGTGTACCACTTCCCGGACAAGCAAAGTTATACAAAGTACAGAAGATCTGTTTCTAGGATGACACATGATTTTTAGCTTCATCTAGGCTTTAGAAGTCTGATTTTTGTCTTTCTATTTTCTATATCAAGGAGAAAGGCTCCGCTTTCATTGCTAGGGAATTTCCTGCTGGTCATTGAAGCAAATGGTGGTTGCTCTTTGGGATGAGTGGGGAAACCTCTGGAATGGCTGGAAAAACAGTGTCTTTGACACTGTTTTGAGGACCCTAAAAATGAGCAGGCTTATATACATTGGTTACGGCTGAGGTAAGCACAAAACACTTATGGTAAGGTGGAAGCATAAGTGTAGGGGTAAATCTGCCCTTAAGAGTATAGGCTCATAAATATAAGTTGAAACCCAATAAAAGGTCCCAGTAGACCATTTTCTAAAGACACTGGCCCAGTGTGTTATCTGGACCAGACTAACCAGTCAAATACTGGGTACTGTCAGAATTTCAGAAATAAAGCAGAAACCATCCAAGCCCCAAATCATATCAGATCCAAATGCAAGAATTCTGCACATGACACAGGCTCCATACCTCGAGGTAAATGCATCATTACACAGATAATGGAGTGAAACTAAGACTTTTCAGATGGAAACAGTGGAGTTTAAGAGGAAATTTTGAAGAAGTT
Source organism: Hyperoodon ampullatus (assembly GCF_949752795.1). Lineage (NCBI taxonomy): Eukaryota > Metazoa > Chordata > Mammalia > Artiodactyla > Ziphiidae > Hyperoodon > Hyperoodon ampullatus. The sequence goes on from NC_136923.1 coordinate 41,069,849, forward strand.
CTTTGAAATAATGGACCATAGAGTATAAGAGCTCACAGGGGCCTTCACAGTCTAGGCCAGTGCTGTCCAGAGGGACTTTCTGTGAGATAGAAAAGTTGTGTGTCTGTACTGTCCACTACAGCAGCCATCAGCTACCTGTGGCTTCAGAACTCTCAGAATGTGGCTAGTGCCACCATATTGGACAGCACAGATCAAGACCATTGTCTTCTTTTTATAGGTGGGGAAAGTGTAGCCCCAGAAGGGGAAAGAGAGAATAATAGTACATGAGACCTTCCTTGATTACCAAATCCCAGAAAAGAAAAGCTTGGCCTGGTGGAGGAGGAGCAAAGGGGTCTATTTAAAATAAGAAATGAAAGAGGCCAATTTAGGATAATTTTTTAAAGTCTTTGATATAAAGGGTAGAGAAAGAACATACTTGGTATGCACCAAGATATTAATAAGTTCAAGGTGGACATAATAACCAAGAGAACAACATGTCTTGTAATCACTGAGATTGGTAACCACTTTAATCAACCCACAAGGATATAGGATGAGCCTTATCTTGGGACACCCTATCCCTACCTTACCAGGCCCCTTGCAGTGATGTGCATTTAGTTGTCATTTATGGACTACTAGTGAATGGTGGCCTGCCATGGGGTCTCTCAGGTCCACTGTCTGATCTGCCATCTCGTACATGTGGGACAGCAGGCCTGACCCATACAGTGATGCCTGCAGTCAGGGTGTTTATTGTCCATGGAGTGCGAGGGTCCTTAGCAAAGTTTCTGACTCATGCATTTCAGGCACCCTTGTTATGTCCACCTTTCCTCTTCACAAAGATGGAGGGGAAAGAAATAGCTCCTCTTGGAGGCCTTGGTTGTATGAGCCAATACAAAGGTTTCCAGTTCTTCTTGGCTGAGCCAACTTTGTGAAAGCAAGGCATTTGTCCATGAAAGCTGCCACTGACCTTGAGTTCAGAATATGGCAAAACAGAGGGGCTTCCCTGGTGGCGCAGTGGTTAAGAACCCGCCTGCCAATGCAGGAGACACGGGTTCGAGCCCTGATCCGGGAAGATCCCACATGCCACGGAGCAACTAAGCCCGTGCGCCACAACTACTGAGCCTGCACTCTAGAGCCTGCGAGCCACAACTACTGAGCCCGTGTGCCACAACTACTGAAGCCAGCCTGCCTAGAGCCCGTGCTCCCAACAAAAGAGTCCACCACAATGAGAAGCCCGAGCACCGCAATGAAGAGTAGCCCCCACGTGCCGCAACTAGAGAAAAAAGCACGTACGAAGACCCAATGCAGCCAAAGATAAATAGATAAATGAATAAATTAAAAAAAAAAAAGAATATGGCAAAACAAAAATGGAATGGAGCAGGGTGGTCAGCCATGGTAGACTCTGCCTGAGAAGGGCCATGGGGTTGTCTGGGCAGCACTCGGGGCATCCCTCAGCGAAGTCGTGCTCTCTAGCTCCTCTTGGATCTTGAGGGCCATTTCCACCTGGCATCCTTCCCTCAGCTTGTGCCCCAGGACACATCCTGTCCTCTCTGCCAAAACTCTGAGCATGTGAGGGGGTGACTCTCCTGTCCAGCAGGTGGATTTTCTACAAACTTCATCTCTAATTCCCTCCACCCAGCCCAGAAGTCAGACTCGGTCATAGTCAAGATCTTGTGGGCACTGACAGTTAAGACAGTTGCCGCTTTATGATGAAGTGGAGCCCTAGCCCTTGCTTCAGCCACCACAGTGATTGCTTACAAGCGATGCTAGCAGCAGGATGAAAGTGAGAAAACCTCCAGGTGAGCTAGGAGCTGAAACGAGGGCACCTGAGTCAAGCCTGCTCATTTAGTCTCCCCATCCCTCTCCCTTCACCCCTCAAATTTCCTTGTTGGTTTTGGCATCTCCTAAAATTTTGGAGAGTTTTATTTATCTTAGTAGAGGGGTTATTTCTTTTACACAAGTCAAGGAGATTGAATGGGTCATTTTCCTACCCAGTTTCAGTGATCTCTATAAGCCACACTCTGAAAAGATTTCAAACAAACAAAAAACCATGCTGCTTTGGGTCTGGTGTGGGAAGGGTCCATGGCTGGTGTCTGTGTAGGGGGCATGTCCCTTTCCTTTGCTACATGCATCGCTCTGTGCTGTTCCTCGCCTGGGCCCTCTGGACTGACCTGGGGCCCTGTGGCTGGTGAGCCAGCAGCTGAGTGCGTGTGAGTCTTCTGGAGCTGAGCAGCCAGCCTAGGAAAGGAACTTCGGGAGGAAAAGGAAAAGCCCAAAGCTCCTCAGCCCCTGCTGTTGAGGTTTGCCGTTTTCCAGGAGGAATGGCAAGTGTGTAGGAAGCCGGGCGCTCTCCAGCTGCACAGCATGAGTGAAGTCACCTGAACTCCACGGGCAAACTGCCCAAGCGCTGAGAGCCACCCTGTTGGTTCTCACAGCTGTGCTGTTAGAGCAATGCATGGCTGTAACTTGGTCCTCCGGCGATTTGACAGACCTTCCAAAATGTCCCTTAGTGTTTCCCACCGCCATCCCACCCCCCAATTTAAACCTTTCTTACTTCCCAGTCTCTGTTTCTTCCATGTATTTGGTAAAACACTGACTGCCCACCCCATTCTGATAGAGGCTTGTGTCTGGACAAGTAGGCGTCCAGGCCTGAACCCCTGGCTGAAGGATGCCCATGCGGCTGGGGCAGAATGCCAGAAATAGTTCCCAGGACTTAGCCCAGAGGGAAGTCCATTTCCCTCTTGATGAGGGACTTCCACGAAATCAAAGGTGCATAATCCTTCTGCTGAGGGATTCAGCAACCCTAGGCTTAAGAGGATGGAGTTCTGAGGGAAACACTTGGACTAGGATAGCTCCATCTTGGTCTAGACACGCCCTCACCCGTTCTACATGTTGAAGGTACTTAGCTCATCTCATAGCATTGTCTGGATATCTGTGTTCCTTATTTTTAGGATCTACTTTTTCCTCCTATTGACCCAGAAGGCAGCTTTCTCATCTGTCCAAATCCCATAAGCCCTCACGGTGCCAGTTTTAATTTGGGTCCCCACCCTCATGGCATCACAGTTTTTTTTTTGTTTGTTTTGTTTTTTTGCTGTACGCGGGCCTCTCACTGTTGTGGCCTCTCCCCGCTGCGGAGCACAGGCTCCGGACGCCCAGGCTCAACGGCCATGGCTCACGGGCCCAGCCGCTCCGCGGCATGTGGGATCTTCCCAGACCGGGGCACAAACCCGTGTCCCCTGCATTGGCAGGCAGACTCTCAATCACTGCGCCACCAGGGAAGCCCCGGCATCACAGTTTTGATGCCCAGGTCTATAAGACTCACTAAATCCACTTTTTTCACATTATGAGAATATCCCTGTGCCCCTGCATCCCCCCAAGGTGTGTGTGATGGGGCGGGAGTGGGGGCAGTTATCTTGAAAAACATGAAAGTGATTTCCACGCTTGTAAGAGGAGAGGTGAGTACAGGCCATCCTGTTTTGCTTCAAGTTTTGCTGTGATCCAAAGTCCATTCTACTCAGGGTCTCAAGCGATCATGCCCAGCGTCTTCCTCCACACAATACAGAAGTTCTGCCTCATTCTGCTTCCCTCTGTATAAAAAACCTGTGTGTGTGTGTGTGTGTGTGTGTGTGTGTGTGTGTGTGTGTGTGTGTGTGTATGTACAAAATACACTTAATATATCAGGGCAATCTTTCCATCTCAGCACATATACATTTATGCCATTGAACAGTTTTTTCTAAACCTCTGCAAGCAGTGGTAGAAAATATCAAGTGCCTATGCGTGCTGTGCGCAGCTGCCTTGCTTGAAACCTGCCTCAGCACAGGATGAAGTTCATTTCCTCTTGTGCTTGTCTCACTGGAAATGGGGAACATGTGTTCAGCTGTTGTCTGTAAATTACTGCTGAGGTCTTTGAAACTCTATCAAATTGTTCTGTTGAAGCTGGTCTTCTGGGAAAGTGCTAAGTGAGGCTGGAGCAAGGGGCAGGTAACAGTGATTTCTGCATGCACAGTACGTTTAAACACCAGTAGCAACTGATGTAGGCCTGGAGCCTTTCCCTACTTTCCAACTAGTCACTTGCCTGACCTAGTGCCATTATGGGTCAAATTCAGTAGCAGGGAGCATGGACAAGAGCTCACAGTTTTTTGTGTTTTTTTAAATTTATTTATTTGTTTATTTTTGGCTGCGTTGGGTCTTTGTTGCTGTGCGCGGGCTTTCTCTAGTTGCGGTGAGCAGGGGCTTATCTTTGTTGCGGTGCATGGGCTTCTCATTGTGGTGGCTTCACTTGTTGCAGAGCCCGGGCTCTGGGTGCACAGACTCAGTAGTTGTAGCTCGCGGGCTCTAGAGCGCAGGCTCAGTAGTTGTGGCGCACAGGCTTAGTTGCTCCGCGGCATGTGGGATCTTCCCAGACCAGGGCTCGAACCTGTGTCCCCTGCATTGGCAGGTGGATTCTTAACTACTGCACCACCAGGGAAGCCCAAGCTCACAGTTTTGTGGAGAATGCCCTGGTCCTTAAGCACGATGAGTACCTTGAATTTTGGTTAAAGCAAAAAAGGTCTGAGCTAGCTGATCAGATAGGGACTTTACCCTTCTTGCCATCCATGAACCTGCCTGGGTAGCTACACGACCTCTTTGATCAGCACAGTTCCAAGCACTTGAGAAAGAACTGAGGCCCATTGAGTCGCACAGTGTAAAATCCCCTCAGGCGGTCCTAAAGGAAAAGAGTAGTGGGAAGGCAGGCACTGCTGTAAGAGTTCTCTGAATGCAGAGCCGGAGCCCTGTGTACTGGTGTGGGTTTCCTGAAAACCTTTAACAAATTCACTTCAGGTTCAGGAGACTGTCATAGGGCTACAGGCAGCACACGTGGATAGGCAGGAGGGCACGGGTGCCAGTCAGAGATGGGTCGTGAACCAGCAGCACAGGGCTTGGATTGAGGAAACACCTTGTCAGTTAGCATCTTTTGGTAGATAAATTCTGATAGGAAGAGGCTCACACATCTCCAGCCTCTAGTCAGAGAACATATATTTGCTGTGGGGAGAGAGGCCCTAATTTTGCCAGGAACAGCTCTGCACCTGACCACAGTCCAGTTTGTGCCCCACTGAATACACCGACAAGTCATGTTCCTGATCAAGACCTTTTTGTGAGAGCAGAACTCAACAAGATGGAGGGCCGTGTGAAGAGGGGCCAGGCAGAGCTCACCAACAGGTGAGGCTTTAGAGGGACCAGGCCAGGTATTAAAAGGGACTGTTTCTCCCCAGTCTCTGCCAAAGAGAAAACCTCACACTGGCCTAAGTTAAAGGTATTTGTAATGCAATTACCTGTCAAGTTTTCATCTATATCTGGCCAGTGTTTTTGAGGGTGGTGTTCCTAAAAAGTAGCTGCTAATGAGTCCCTTTGGTTCATTCACGTCTCAGAGCTTTTTTCCTCTTTTCAGTTATGATTCTTTCAGCCAAATTGAAAAGCCTGAGATGTTATTTGATCCCTCTACCCACTGTCTCCTTGCCACCCCTCCCTCACCTTTTTTTCTTCTTTCAGGATGATTCTAGTGCTCCCCATAAAATCCAGGAAGCTCTCAAGTCCTGCCTGAAAGAGGAGGAGCCATTTAACATTCAGAACTCCATGTCGCCCAAACTCGAGGGTGGCAAAGGTGACCAGGCCGACTTGGAGGTGAATTGTCTTCAGAACAACTTAACCTAAAGCAGAGCAAGAAGAGAGGAAATGGGGGTGGGGGGTGGGGGAGGAAGAAGAATTATCTCCTCTTGTACAGAGTATTTCTTGTAACCATTTGTTAAACTCCTTTCTTTTTTCTGATCTCATGGCATGCTTTGGTGTATTTTGTACAGGAGGGAAAAAACACAAAATATGCAAAGAACCTAAAGAGAATTGCATACATTGGATTGTTTTGTCTGTGCTGTCTGTACATTGCTTCTGCTGCTGTGATTTCTAAACCTATGCTGTTATTCAACTGACTTTTTTTTTGTACTTTGACCCACCTTTTTTTGAAATACCAGTAAAAAACAAAGTTCTTGAAATAAAACTTTTTAAAAAGCCATTTTCCTGATGTAATTTTTTCTACTCCCTACCCCTTCTTGTCAGTTTGAGTTGAATTCTTCCCTTCATTAAAGATGTGTATTTATACATGTTTGAAATCCCAGAAATGGTCTATGTATTAGTCTGCTTGAGCCGCCATAACAAAATACTACAGACTGGGAGTCTTAAACAACAGACATTTATTTTCTGAGAGTTCTGGAGACTGGAAGTCCAAGATCAAAGTGCCAACAGAGTTGGTTTCTGGTGAGGCCTCTCTTTCTGGCTTGCAAACAGCCACCTTCTTGCTGTGTCCACACATGGCCTTTTTTCTGTGTGCATATGGAGAGAGAGAGAGCTCTCTGGTGTCTGTTCCTCTTTTTATAAGGACACCAGTCCTATTGGATTAGGGCCCTACTCTGATGACCTCATTTAACCTTAATTACCTTATCTCCAAATACAGTCACATTAGGGGTTAGGGCTTCAACATGTGATATCTGGGGGGACACAATTCAGTCCATAACAGTCTGTAGCACCTGTTAAGAATACTCTTTCCTTCTTTTTTTTTTTTAATTTTTTAAAAATTATTTTATTTTTGGCTGCGTTGGTCTTCATTGCTGTGCGCAGGCTTTCTCTAGTTGCAGCAAGTGCGGGCTACTCTTCGTTGCAGTGTGCAGGCATCTCACTGTGGTGGCTTCTCTTGTTGCGGAGCACTGGCTCTAGGCATGCGGGCTTCAGTAATTGTGGCAAGCAGGCTCAGTAGTCGTGGCTTGTGGGCTCTAGGACGCAGGCTCAGTAGTTGTGGTGCATGGGCTTAGCTGCCCCGCGGCATGTGGAATCTTCCTGGACCAGGGCTCGAACCCATGAACCCTGCATTGGCAGGTGGATTCTTAACCACTGTGCCACCAGGGAAGCCCTATCTTTCCTTCTTTCGTAAATATTTATTCAGCACATACTCAGCCAGGTGTTATGCTAGGTGCCAGGAACTCTAGATGAATAAGATAGACCCTAACCTCAAGAAGTTAATGGTGTACTTGAGAAACAGTCTTATAAACAAATAATTATAATACAGTGTGTCAATACTTAATAGAGGTATATACAGAGCTGTGAGAGTTGGAGTTATGAATTCAGAAAGGCTTCAAGGAGAGAGGTTTAAATTGGACTTTGAAGGATGAGGGAGCATTTTTCAGGAAGATGCAGGAGAAGACATTCAAGGCAGAGGGAGAATACTCACAGGAAAATCGTGCTATGTGACTAGAGATTGTGAGAGAGAGAGGTCTTACGTGATGAGGTTGGAAAGGGCAATTTAGGACAGACTGCCAGGGTAGACGATGGCAGAGAGAATGGGGATTGTAGCAATCCAGGCAACAAATGAGGATGGATTAGAGAGTGTTAAGAGTTCAAATAGCCAGAATTACTGACTACTGGTGGGGAGAGTTTTCTAGAACTTTGCCTGTGTTCAATCTGTGATAATTCCAATAACTGGAATCCCCATGAGTATGTTTCTTTTGCCTAATTTCTGCTGATTCCTTCCGATTTGTCTCCTCTTGTGCCTCATTATTTTTTATTTTGTGCTGGACATTGTATCTGGAAAATTGTTTATTGAGATTTTCAGATCTAGGATGACTCTTCCTTTAGAGGGGGTTTTTGTTTGCTTCTGTCACATGGCCGGGGCACTAGAATTCTGAGATCACATTATTCCAGATTCAAAGTTGGAGATTTCCTGGCCACTGAAGGCAGACTGCGGACCTATCAGATTGTGCAAGGGCTGGTTTGCTTTTGGTTCATCCTTACCCCTTAGGGCACAATCATCTGGGGTCTCAGCCCAAAACAGGCAGTGGTTTATCAGTGTCCCACCTTTGGTGGACCCTGAACTCCAACACCCCCCAACCCCCAGCCTTGCAAGCCTTTCAGAAACACACAGCTCATTCTCTTAGTCACCTCTTCCAAATGGGCAAGTGCCTCCAGGGAAAAGTGGCCCTGAATGCTGGGCCTACCTGTCTGGCTTCCTGTCCTCTCTGGGATGTCAGCCTAACAATTCTTTAGAATCTTGTTTGCTTGTTGATGCTTTTAAGATGTTTGTACAGCCTTTTGATTGTCCTTAGTGGAAGGGTTGGTCCAATTCACCTAGTCTCCCATTTACTGACAACAGAAGTCCTCTGTTTTCATCTTGGGACTCTTGCCCAGATGGCATTCCACCGGTGCCATGAGCTCAGTCTGCTCCTTGCTATTGGATAAGGCTGCATATTGGGATTGTTGGCCTGTGTGTATTATGGTTTCCTAACCTGACCCATATCCACTTTGGGAGGTTGGCATGGTTCTGCTTAGGACTTCCTGTAATCTCTGATTTAGGGGATAGACCTGTGTTTCATGGATAAGCACCTCTGGATCGTTCACAAGGAGGCCCAATCAAGAGGGATTGTATGTGAAAGCACTTTGTAAATTCTAAATCCCATCCAGACACAAGGGTTTGTTAGTATTGTGTTTGTTTTGTTTTTCCCACAAGACTATTATGAAATGCAGGTCAAAGCCCTTGGCCCTATCCTACCTTCATAGCACATGCAGGAGGGATAGGAAAACCCAGATCAGAAGGCAACAGGAGATAGTGCAGGCCTAATGAATAGACTTACCTCGTGTTGCCAAGAGTCTTTGACCCAAAGAAGGGGCTGAGGTGTTGGAACAGGATATATTGATGTGTATCTGCACCAGCCCTCTTTCCTGCCTTGTGCTTGTGCTTCTCGGTGTTTATGCTCCATGGGGCCAGCCAGCATCCTCTCTGGGGACCTCCAGCTCTGCTGTTCCCTCCCTCATATGTGCCCACAGTAATTGCCTAGCACTGAGACGTCCCCCTTCAGCATCCCCCTTGGTGCTTTTTTTTTTTAGAGGATAGTCCCTGGAGACCTTCTTTGTGCTTTTTCCACCCCACTTCACAGCTTGTCCTGTGTCCTTCTCGCTAAAGAAAGGACAAACTGAAAATGTGGGTAACTTAGGCAGCATGGAAGGAAAATCATTAGTCTGGGGAGCCTTTCAGGACTGATGGGTCGTTTCACTTGGGAGAAGTGTACGTGCGATGCTGAACCATCCGTTGATACAAGGCGTATCCTTTACACACATGGCACACCTGTATTAGTTTCCTGGGGCTGCCATAACAAATTACCACAAACTGAATGGCTTCAAACAGCAGAAACATATTATTCTCTCACTGTTCTGAAGGCTAGAAGTCTGAAATCAAGGTGTCAGCAGGACTATGCTCCCTCAGATCCAGGGAAGAATCCTTCGTTGCCTCTTCCTAGCTTCTGGTGGTTGCCAGTAATCCTTGGCATTCTTTGGCCTGTAGTTACTCCAGTTTCTGCCTCTGCCTTCACATGGTTGTTTTCCCTCTGTGTGTGTCCTTGTCTCTGTGTCTTCACAAGGCCTTCTTATAAGGTCATTGGATTTAAGGCCCACCCTAATCCAGTATGACCTTGTCTTAACTTGATTACAACTGCAGAGTCCCTATTTCCAAATAAGCTTACACTCACAGGTACTGGGAGTTAGGCCTTCAACATACCTTTTTGGGGGGGACACAGTTCAACCCACAAATACACCTTACTATTTACAGCACACTTTCAGATTCATGTTCTCGTCACATCCTCACCAGAGCCTGGAGACCAGGCCTTAGGACAGGAAAGCAGCAGTGACAGTATTAGAAACCAGACCTTGAACTTTTTCAGTGTCCTTTCCTCTGTATGAGATCACGCTGTAGACACTATATTTACAGTTCCTTGTCCTTTCTCATATCATTTATAGAAATAAAAAAGTTATCCTGTACTCCAAAAAGCAACACTACACACCAAACTCAGGGCTAGAAGGTCTCTCCATTTAGGAGTCAAGTGACCTCTCTGAGCCTCAGGTTCTTCACCTGTAAAATCCCTATCTTTTAACAGGACTACCTGGGCATCAGGGATAGAGCAATGACCAAAACGGACAAGAAGCCCCGCCCGGTGGAGCTTACTTCCCATGTCACGGGGTCATACAAGGTAAAGTACATGGAGGGATTCTGAGACACAGAAGGGGCTATACAAAACCACCTTCAGGCCCAAGGGAAAGGTGAGTCCCTGCAGGGGGATGAAGGCGGCTTTACTGAGATGTGTAAGTACCGCCACTGCTGAGAACTGTAGCAGAGGCTCTTCCCTCAGCACAAGTACCAGAGAGGCTTGGGGGAAGAATGTGGGGCTCCGCTAAAGCAAACTTGGAAGTAATTTTGTCTCCTGAGTGTGTTACAATGAGATTCTGCAAAGTACGTGGGAGCAAAGATATGCATAGGTACCCAAAGAGATCAGATGGCCAGCCAGACTCAGCAGTACTCTGGCCGAAGGTTTATCAAAGCCAAGGAGGAATGTGTCCATCAGAGGGCTTAGCCTCCTGGTACACGTGTCCTGCAATTCTGAGGTGTATACCTAGGAGCAGAATTGCTAGGATGGAATTTAGCCTGTCTTTACCTTTACAAGATAATGTCGAAAGTGTTTGTTATCAACTAATAACTCCCACCAACAGTGGAGGAGAGTTGCTTTGCTCCACATCCTTGCCAAAACTTGATATTGTCACACATTTTCAACTTTAGCCATTTTTATAGGCTCCCTCATGGTGTGTAATTGTGATTTTAATTTGCATTCCCTAATTATTAATGAAATGGCACCCCTTTTCATATGTTTATTCATCATCTATATTTCTGCTTCTGTGAAGCACCTGTTTAACTCTTTAGCAAGTTTATCTATTAGATTATCTTTTCCTTACTGATTCCCGGGTATTCTCTGTTCTTAATTTTATTGAAGTATAGATGATTTACAATGTTGTGTTAATTTCTTCTGTACAGCAACATGACTCAGTTATACATATATATTCTTTTTCATATTCTTTTCCATGGTTTGTCACATGATATTGAATACAGTTCCCCGTGCTATTCAGTAGGACCTTATATCCATTCTATATATAACAGTTTGACAGGCATTCTTTATATATCCCATTTACAAGCTTTTTATTGGTCCTATGTGTTACAAATATCTTTTCCCACTCTGTGTCTGGCAGTTTCATACTCTTCATGTTAACTAAGTTAATATTAAAGTTAATTTTTATTTTTTTATTTTTTATTTTTTTTGGCCACGCTACATGGCTTGCAGGATCTTAGTTCCCCAACCAGGGATTGAACCCATGCTCCCTGCAGTGGAAGTGCAGAGTCCTAATCACTGGACCACCAGGCAATTCCCTTAAAGTTAATTTTTATGAAGTCAAATTTACCAATCATCCTTTCTGGTCACAAAATCATTCCTGAAGAGTTGCTTCCACCTAGGATACTGAAAGTCACATGAGAACATCACTCACACCCTAACAGCAAGAAAAAGTCAGGTAACCTACACAGTCACAACTTCATGAGCCCAATCAGAGAGCTAAGGTCACAAAGCAGCTAGATAATTTGAATTACAAATTGTGTCCCTTCAAGGAGACACAGAGCACATGTACTTCATCCATGGCAGAGCCCAGGAGGAAAAGGTAGTACCACAAAAGTAGGAAGGAAGACAGCTAAAATGTCAATGAATTCATAAAGGCAGAGTGTGAGCTAGCCTGACAGTTCCGAATCCCAGCTCCAGAGCTCCAGACATAAGGGTTGTCTACAGCCATTCACAAGCTCTTTTCCACAAGCCTCAATTGGGTGCTCACAAGAAAAGCAGGAGGGAAGTGGCAGAAGACCTGAGAGCACCCTAGTTACTGGTGCACAGGAACAAAACACCACCCGCTTCCTAGACGTCTATCAATCAAAGCAAAAGCCTTAAGCTGCTAGAAATCTTCATGTTCCCATGACCAGGAAAAATGAAAGGGGTAAAAGCAAAGCTGTGCCTCTCTGAGAAGGGACAGGAAGCCTCTCTCCCCACTATAAGCTTTGCTTCAAAAACTCTCCGGGGGACTTCCCTGGTGGTCTGGTGGTAAAGAATCGCCTTCCAATGCAGGCATGCATTGATCCCCGGTCAGGGAATTAAGATCCCTCATGCTGCAGGGCAACTAAGCCCGTGCGCCACAAATACTGAGCTCACGCGCCTCAACTAAAGAGCCTGTGTGCCACAAACTACAGAGCCCATGCGCCCTGGAGCCTGTGCACTGCAACAAAAGATCCTGCATGCCTCAACGATGATCCCATAAGACCTAACGCAGCCAATAAATAAATAAAATTTTTAAGAAATTAAAAAAAACTCTTGGGTGTGGGGGGAGAGCAAGAATCCTTCTGCCATCAGTTCCAAGCAAAAGTATGGGGGAGGGTAAAAGTAAACCCATACAACCCTGGGGGAGGGGTGGGGCCAGACCCTGCACTGATACAAAGGTCTGCTACCACTGCAGGAGGATCTGAAATCTTGCTCCCACCTAAGACTCCTCTCAGATACAAATCTGTTTGGCTGAAAAGGAAAGGAAGGGCAAGAAAGTTAAGAAACCCCACCTTGAGACTCAGGTGCACAAGGCCTGCCTCAGACTGAAGCTAGACCAGGAAAGCTGATAAAAGCTGCCCTCACCACAGACCTCACCCTGATTAACAAGCAACAACAGTTTACTGCTGGGGAGTAGAAAAAGCATGAAGAGATTTCCCCTTCTCTGAGGTTCAAGAATGCAGGGCCTGCTGAAACTGGAATGCAGAAACAGAAAAACACTCCAGCGTCCCAGGCCTCCCATTAATCCAAAGGCAGCAGTAGCCCACCATTGGAGGAATTACAGCAACAAAAAACCCACACTCAGCCCTACTACCAACTTGACTGACTCAATCCCTATACTGAGAACCTAACAGAAAAAGAGACATGCCCAACTCTGGACATAAATACTATTTACCTGTCTCTACTGTTCTTTTACACACAACATCTAGCATTCATTAAAAACTCAGAGACAAACAAAAAAGAAAAGAAAAACAAACCACTGTCAAATGATAAAATGGTCAAAACAACCAGACCCAGAGATGACCCAGATAATGAACCTATCAGACAGAGACTGATCAGTATGTTAAAGGATCTAGTAGAAAAAATAACAGCATGCGTAAACAGATGGGGAATTTGAGTAGGAACATGGAAATTACAAGAAAAGTAATGAAAATGCTAGAAATAATACCAAAAAGATCAACACAAAGTGGGAAATTAAAAAATCCTTCAATTACATTAATAACATACAAAAGACTTCAAAACAAGGAATATTACAGGGATAAAAAGGATTATTACATAATGATAAGTTCATGAAGAATACATGATAATTCTAAAAATGTATATCCCTAATGACAGCTTCAAAATATATATATTGAAAATTATATCCTTTTATTGAAATAAAAGGATAAATAGCTAAACTACACTTATATTTGGTGTTTTCAACACTCCTCCCTCAGTATATGGAAACCAAAAACCATTAAAGATTTGGAAGACATGAATAACACTATCATCCAACATAATCTAATTGACATTTCTAGAACATTCCTCCCTACAACAGCAAAATACAAACTATTTTCAAGTGCACATAGAACTTTTGTCAAGATAGATGATATTCTGGACCATAAAATAAATCTCAAAATTTTAAATGCTTTGAAATCATACAAAGCATGTTCTCCAATTACAATACAATTAAATTAGAAATCAATAACAAAGATATCTAGAAACCCCCACCTCCAAGCATTTGGCAATTAAACAACACATTTTTGACCCATGGTTCAAAGACTAAATCACAAGAGAAATAAGAAAATATTTTGAACTGATTGAAAATGAAAGCACATCAAAATTTGGGGAATACAGCTAAAGCAGTGCTTGGATAGAGATTTATAGCATTAAATGCTCTTATTAGAAAAGAAGATTTCAAATAAATGATTTAAGATTCCATCTTGGGCTTCCCTGGTGGCGCAGTGGCTGAGAGTCCGCCTGCCGATGCAGGGGACACGGGTTCGTGCCCCGGTCCAGGAAGATCCCACATGCCGTGGAGCAGCTAGGCCTGTGAGCCATGGCCGCTGAGCCTGCACGTCTGGAGCCTGTGCTCCGCAATGGGAGAGGCCACAACAGTGAGAGGCCCGCGTACCGCAAAAAAAAAAAAAAAAAGATTCCATCTTAATAAACTAAAAAAAAATGAACCCAAAGCAAGCAGAATGAAGGAAATAATAAAGATCAGTGCTGACATCAATGATACAGAAAACCAGAAAACAACAAGAGAACATAAGTGAAACAAAAACTAAATCTTTGAAACAATTAATAAAATTTATAATCTCTAGCCAAGACTGATCAAGAAAAACAAAGAGAGAAGACACCAAGGACATAATAATCAAGAATGAAGAATGGAAAAAAAAAAAAGAATGAAGAAAGGGTCATGCAGCACTACAAGTCCTACAAACATTAAAATAATAACGAAGGAACTCTGTGAACAATGTAATTACCAATACCTTTGTTAATCTCAATTAAAGAGATAAATTCCAAGAGATATGGGAACATGTGTGTATGTATGGCTGATTCACTTTGTTATAAAGCAGAAACTATCACACCATTGTAAAGCAATTATACTCCAATAAAGATGTAAAAAAAAAAGAGACAAATTCCTTCAAAGACAAATAGTACTAAAGCTCAATCAAAAAGAAATACATAGCCATAATAACCCTATATTTATTAAAGTAATTTGTAGTTAAATTGAACTTGATAAAATTTTTATAGCATTTTTAATTTTGATAAGAATTGAGAATTTCTGTCCTTAAAACATTGTTAAGAAAATGAAATGAAAAGAAAAAGAAGATGAGCCAGAGAGGGGAGAAAATATTTGCAAAACACATATCTGATAAAGGACTTGTACTCAAAATATATAAAGAATTCTTACAGTTCACTTATAAGAAGACAACTCAATATTTTAAATGAGCAAGGATTTACACAGACATGTCAACATAGAAGATGTGGGTAGCAAATAAGCTACCAAAGATACACGTATATCATGGAAAGATATACAACACTGTTTGGTCTTTAGGGAAAAGCAAATTAGAACTATAGTAAGATACCATTACATACCTAGTAGAATTGCTAAAATTAAAAAGGCTGACAATACCAAGTGCTGGTGAGGATGTGGAGCCACTGGAACTCTCAAACATTGTTTCTGGGAAAGCAAATTGGTATAGCCACTCTGGAAAATACTTTGGTATTTTCTTATAAGGATAAACCTACATGCAACACAGTAATCACACTCCTAGATATTTACTCAGAAGTAAACTATATGTTTATCCAAAATCTGTATATGTATATATATAGCAGCTTTATACATAATCACCAAAAAAAGAAAACCACCCAAATGTACATAAACTGTGAATGGATAAGTAAACCATGGTACAGCTGTATGATGGAATACTATTCAGCAACAAAAGGGAATGAATTACTCATACACACAGCAACATGGATGAATGTCAAAAACATGAGGCTGGGGCTTCCCTGGTGGCGCAGTGGTTGAGAGTCCACCTGCTGATGCAGGGGACATGGGTTCGTGCCCCGGTCCAGGAAGATCCCACATGCTGCAGAGCAGCTGGGCCCGTGAGCCATGGCCGCTGAGCCTGTGTGTCCGGAGCCTGTGCTCCGCAACGGGAGAGGCCACAACAGTGAGAGGCCCGCGTACCGCAAAAACAAAACAAAACAAAACAAAACATGAGGCTGAGTGAAAGAAGCCAGAATCACAAAGTTTCATCCTGTATGAATCCATTTATTTTGCATCCTGGGAAAGGCAACACTATAGTGACAGAGAATAGATCAGTGGTTGCCAGGGGCTGAAGGTGGATGGAGAGAATTGATTGCAAAGATGCATAAGGAAACTTGTAGTGATGGAAATATTCTATAACTTGCTTGCGATGATGGCTACACAAATATACATATTTGTCAAAATTCATGAAACTGTACACTTCAAAGGTTTTTTTTTTCTTTTGCGGTACGCGGGCCTCTCACCGCTGCGGCCCCTCCCGTTGCGGAGCACAGGCTCCGGACACACAGGCCCAGCGGCCACGGCCCACGGGCCCAGCCACTCTGTGGCATGTGGGGTCTTCCAGTGGGATCTTCCCGGACTGGGGCACGAACCCACACCCCCCGCATCGGCAGGCGGACTCCCAACCACTGCACCACCAGGGAAGCCCGAAACTGTACACTTTAAAAAGATGAATTTTATACCTTGTGTCAGGACTCCCCAAGATCATTCCCAGCTTTAATGATTCACTAGTAGGATTTATACAACTGGGCATTTGTCCAGACTCACAGCTAAGATTTATTATAGTGAAAGGATACAAAGCAAAATCTGCAAATCAAAAAGGCACGCAGGGAAAAGTCCAGAGAAAACCAGGAGCTTCCGGCAGATTCAACACAGCATATGCTTAATTCCTCCAGCAATGAATTGTGACAACACATTTGAAATGGTCTCTATCAGGGAAGCTCGTAGGAGACTCAGAGTTTTTACTGGGGAGTGGTTATGTAGGCACCCACTGCTTAGCACGTACCAAAAGTCCAGTCTCCCAGAAAGAAGGCAGGTGTTCAGCATAAACTGCATTGTTTGCAGAACAGTTTAGGCACAGTGGATAGTGTCTAAACTCTTACCACTTAGGGAACAGTGAGAACCCTTTCAAAATCTTAAGTTCCCAGATGCTAGCCAAGGGCCAATCTTGTAAGCAGGTCTTTCTAAGGACAGAATGTTCAGACCTGCTATGTTAACTCTTTTCTCCATATACCTCAAAAAACCTACCCAAAAAAGAAAAGAAATGGTTCCCTATCTTGAGATCATGAAAGTATTTTCCTAAATAATCTTTTTTTCATAATAAACTTTCAAAAATTGAAGAATAATTCCATATTAAAAAAAAACTTTGTTTGCCTTTCACATTCAGGTCTAAAATCAGTGGTGCGTTAGAGGTGACTCATAACTAGCTCATGAGAAATTTGTTAAATTTTCATGCATTTTGTGAGCCAGTTGTTAAACATAGCAGTTATTAAAAATTAACCTGTATAAACTTACAATAAACAAAAATATTAGAAACAAAGGTAAGGGGAGACTTACCTGGTGGTCCAGTGGGTAAGACTCCGCACTCCCAAAGCAGGGAGCTAGGGTTTGATCCCTGGTCAGGGAACTAGATCCCGTGTGCTGCAACTAAGACCAGGCACAGCCAATAAATAAATATTAAAAAACAAAACAACAACAACAAAAAAACAAAGGTAAGGGAATTCCCTAGTGGTCCAGGGGTTAGGACTCTGAGCTTCCACTGCAGGGGGCATGGGTTGTATCCCTGATCGGGGAACTAGGATCCCACAAGCAGCGGGGCACGCACAAAACAAACAAACAAACAAACCCAAAGGTAATAAATAGTCAAAATTCATCACTTCCTTCTCTTCATGTCAGTTGAATCTGTATGTTGGAAATACCATCTATGTAGTGCTTCTGTGGATTTTTTTCCCCTACTCCGCTTTCCCGCTTTCTATGACCTTATGCTGGTTACTTGGAATAAGCCATGGTAGGAGTGTTTATAATGTGGAACTCAGTAAACACTGAAAGTCAGGGATTGTTTCCTTTGGGGAATTAGTGGTTAAACATTCATCAGCACACTGCTGTCTGTAATCCACCTGCAATTGATTTTTATAAATGATATTAGGTAGGGATCCCATTTCTTTCTTTTTTTTTTCTTTTGCAAGTAGATATCCTGTTGGCCCAGCATCATTTATTTATTTATTTATTTTAATTTTTTACATCTTTATTGGAGTATAACTGTTTTACAATGGTGTGTTAGTTTCTGCTTTATAACAAAGTGAATCAGTTATACATATGTTCCCATATCTCCTCCCTCTTGTGTCTCCCTCCCTCCCACCCTCCCTATCCCACCTATCCAGGTGGTCACAAAGCACCGAGCAGCATCATTTATTGAAAAGCCTACCATTTCTCATTTTCCCACTTTTCTGAAGTGCCACTTTTGCATTATTCAAATGTGTGCATATGAATGGGTCTGTCTCTGAGTTCTTTACTTTATTCGTTTGGTCTACTTATCTACCTCTGCACCACAGTCACACTGTGTTTCTAGGTTCATAGTAAGCCTTGATATCCAGTAGTCCAAGTCCTCCCACTTTCTTTTTCAAAGTGTCTTGGCAATGTTGAGTCCTTTGCATTTCTACATACATTTTAGTACCAGCTTGTCAGTTTCCACCAAAACAAACAAAAACATAGATAAAAATCTTTGACATTTTAATTGGAACTGGATAGAATCTATAGGCCAATCTGGAGAGAATGGATCTTTACAATATTGTTGTCCAATCAATGAACATGGTCTATCTCTCCATTTATTTGGGTCTTCTAGAATTTCTCTAAAGATTGTTCTATGGTTTTCTGCATGAAACATGTCTGCTGGATTTCTTTCTAGGTACTTTTTTTTTAATGGTATTGTAAGTGATGTCTTTTCAGAGTTTTTCATTTTCTGGTTTCTATTATATTTTATACAGAAACAATTATTTTTAACATTGATTTGATATTCAGCAACCTTGATAAACACTCTTATAAGAATTTATATGTAGATTCTTTTAGATTTTCTATGTATGTATATAATCATATAATCTACAAAGAAAAATAGTTTTAATTCTTCCTTTACAATTCTTACACATTTTAATTCTCTTTTTTGGTTTATTGCACTAGCTAGGACATGTCAGTACATTACGAATAGATAGGGTGAGAGCAGGCATCCTTGTGTCATTGCCAGTCTCAAAAGGAAAGCCTTCAAACTTTTATCATTAAAAATAATGTTTGCTGTAGGTTTTTTTGCAGATACCATTCATCAAATTAGTTTCCTTCTATTCATAGTTTGCTAAATGTTTTTACTTTGAATAGATGTTAAATTCTATCAAAAGCTTTTTTGCATCTATTGAGATAATCATGTAATTTTCCTCTTTTATCCTCTTTTTTTTTTTTTTTTTTTTTTTTTTTTTTTTTTTTTTTTTTTTTTTTTTTTGTAGGTGCTCATTTATAAAACGAAAGGGGGTAACTCTACATGAACTAAATATTTCTCCTGCTCTAAATCATAATTTTCTAAGTTCTTTTCTTAAAATTTCTCTATATTACCATTAATTTTCATTAAAAAAATAAAAATCGGGCTTCCCTGGTGGCACAGTGCAGGGGACACGGGTTCGTGCCCCGGTCCAGGAGGATCCCACATGCGGTCGAGCGGCTGGGCCCATGAGCCATGGCCGCTGAGCCCGCGCGTCCGGAGCCTGTGCTCCGCAACGGGAGAGGCCACAACAATGAGAGGCCCGCGTACTGCAATGCTTCTTGTTTCCAGCGGATTTTCTCTGGCTCCTCCTGAACACGTTCTGAGGAATCGTTGACCTCTTCGATTTCTGAGGAGGAAGGACTCTCTACTGTCACAGTCACAGGAAATTCTGATGGACCTGAGTGTCTGAATGGGACGCAAAGAATCATCTGACTTCTCTTCACCAGGGGAGGAGTTGAACTATCCTTGCAGAAGAGATAACACATGGTGTGAACCCCAGATCCTGTCTCGACAAGCCGTGGCTGGAAGAAGCTCTGGATACAGATCAGGGGCAGCGGGTGCTCAGGAGCGGTCGGCCTTAAGTCCAGCAGGCCCTCCTGTAGGGAAGCGCGCACGGAGGGCAGAGGCACCGAGTCCTACAGCGCGCACAGGTCCTCAGAGCGCGGAAAGATACCGGCCACGCTGTCCCGGCGCAGCTTCACCAAGTGATCATGGCCCGAGCGCGGCCTCGGGGACGCTGGCTGCGGACACGATGCCCACACCCGCCTGGGGGCTCCGGCTCGCCTCCCAGCCCCTCGGGCGCCCACCGCCCGGCGGCTGCGGCCCCGCAGCGTGCGCAGGACCGGCGTCGCAGCCAGAAGACGTAGGGCCACGGGCCCCAGCTACGCCAACCCCCCCATGCCGCGCTCCAGAGACCCCGCAGGGCCTGGTGTTGGCGCACGCATCTACCTTTTATCCTCTTAATACATAAAATTACATTGATTTTTCAAATGTTAAACCAATCTTGCAATTTTTGAATAAATGTAACTTGGTTGGATGCATTAACCTTTCACTTTATTGCTATGCTAAATTTGATAGCATGTATTTTTAGAAATTTTGCATATAGATTCCTGAGTGAGGTTGGCCTGTAACTTTCCTTTCTTGTTAGGTGTTTGGTATCAAGGTTATGATAACCTTATAAAAGGTATTGGGTAGTATACTCTTTTTTATACTCTCTGGAAGAGTGCCTAATATTGGCACCATTTCTTCCGGTGAAGCCATCTGGGCCTGGAGTTTTGTTTGTGGAACGTTTTCTTAGCAGTGGATTTAACTTCCTAAACAGTTACAAGATTGTTAAAATTTTCTACTTTTGTGTCACTTTTTTTTTTTTTTTTTTTTTGCGGTACGCGGGCCTCTCACCGCTGTGGACTCTCCCGTTGCGGAGCACAGGCTCGGGACGCGCAGGCTCAGCGGCCATGGCTCACGGGCCTAGCCGCTCTGCGGCATGTGGGATCTTCCCGGACCGGGGCACAAATCCGTGTCCCCTGCATCAGCAGGCAGACTCTCAACCACTGCGCCACCAGGGAAGCCCTTTTGTGTCACTTAAAAAATTTTTTTTGTTTATTTACTTATTTATTTAGCTGCACCGGGTCTTAGTTGAGGTGTGCAGGATCTTGGCTGCCGTGTGTGAGACCTTCGTTGCGGGATGTGGGATATTTTTTTTAGTTGCGACATGCGGGCTCTTAGTTGCGGCATGCATGTGGGATCTAGTTCCCTGACCAGGGAGGGATCAAACCCGGGCCCCCTGCATTGGTAGTGCGGAGTCTTAACCGCTGGAGCACGAGGGAAGTCCCTTGAGCACGTTTTTTTTTTCTTTTTTTTTTTTTTGCGGTACGCAGGCCTCTCACTGTTGTGGCCTCTCCCGCTGCGGAGCACAGGCTCGGGACGCGCAGGCTCAGCGGCCATGGCTCACGGGCCCAGCCGCTCCGTGGCATGTGGGATCTTCCCGGACCGGGGCACAAACCCGTGTCCCCTGCATCGGCAGGCGGACTCTCAACCACCGCGCCACCAGGGAAGCCCCCTCCTCTTGTAATTTTAATGTCTACAGGATCTATAGTTGTGTCCCATCTATATTCCAGATATCGGTTATTTGTGCCTTCTTTCTTTTTCTTGATTAGACACAGGAGGCTTATCAGTTGTGTCCTTTCAAAAAACCAGCTTCTTGGGTTTTTGTTGTTCATCTCTGTTGGACACTTGTTTTCTGTTTCCTTATTTTATTTATTTATTTATTTATTTATTTATTTATTTATTTATTTATTTTGCTTTTACGCGGGCCCCTCACTGTTGTGGCCTCTCCCGTTGCGGAGCACAGGCTCCGGACGCGCAGGCTCAGCGGCCATGGCTCACGGACCCAGACGCTCCGCAGCATGTGGGATCCTCCCGGATCGGGGCACGAACCCGCGTCCCCTGCATCGGCAGGCGGACTCTGAACCACTGCGCCACCAGGGAAGCCCCTTATTTTATTTTTATTATTGCCATTCTTTAACTTTCTTTGAGTCTATTTTGCTGTTCTTTTTCTAACCTCTTTATGGATGCTTGGCTCATTATTTTTCAGTCCTTCTTCTAGTATACCCATATTAAGACTATGAATTTTACTCTAAGTTTTGCTTTACTCAGTAGTCTTTTTTTTTAAGACTATTTTTTAAAGAGAAGTTTTAGGTTTACAACAAAATTTAGAGGAAGGTACAGAGATTTCACGTATACCCACTGCCCTGACACATACACAGCCTCCCTAATGATCAGCATCACTCACCAGAATGGTACATTTCTTTACCAGGACACATTGGTAACCTACACTGACACATCAGAATCACCCAAAGTCTATAATTTACCTTAGGGCTCACTCTTGGTATTGTACAGTCTATGGGTTTGGACAAATATATAATGACCATTATAATATCATACAGAGTAGTTTCACTGCCCTAAAAATCCTGTGTTCTGCCTATTCACTTCCCCCCTCCAAAAAAACCACTGAGCTTTTTATTGTCTCCAAGATTTTGCTTTTTCCAGAATGTCACATAGTTGCAGCCTTTTCAGTATGTAGCCTTTTCAAGTTGGTTTCCTCTCAGTGAGTAACATGCATTTAAGTTTCCTCCATGTCTTTTGTTATTTATTTATTTATTTGTTTGTTTATCTATTTATTTATGGCTGCGCTGGGTCTTTTCGTTGCACGCTTCCCAGACCAGGGCTCGAACCCATGTCTCCTGCATTGGCAGGCAGATTCTTAACCACTGCACCACCAGGGAAGTCCCTCCATGTCTTTTCTATGGCTCGATAGCTCATTTCTTTTTAGTGTTGAGCAATTTTCCATTGTCTGGATGGACAGCTTATTTATTGATTCACCTGTTGAAAAACATCTTGGTTGCTTCCAAGTTTTGGCAATTATGAATAAAGCTGCTCTGAACATCCTTGTGCAGATTTTTGTGTGCATATAGTCTTCGACTCCTTTGGGTAAATATCAAGGAGCATGATTGTTGGGTCATATGGTAAGAGTATGTTTAGTCTGGTAAGAAACCGTCAAACTATCTTCAAAGTGACTGTGCTATTTTACGTTCCCACCATCCCACGAGCAATGTATCAGAGTTCTTGTTGCTCCACATCCTTGTCAGCATGTGGTGTTGTCAGTGCTCTGGATTTTGGCCATTCTAACAGATGTGTAGTGGTATCTCATTGCTGTTTTAATTTGCATTTCCCTGATGACATGTGTTATGGACTGTCTTTTCATATGCTTATTTGTCTTTGGTGAGGTCTCTTTTAAGGTTTTTGGCTTATTTTTTAATCAGGTTGTTTTTTTTAATTATTGGGTTTTTAAGAGTTCCTTGTATATTTTGGATAATAGTCCTTTATCAGATGTGTCTTTTGCAAATAATTTCTCCAAGTCTGTGGCTTGTCTCCTAATTCTCTTGATATTGTCTACTGTAGAGCAAAAGTTTTCATTGTAGTGAAACCCAGCTTATCAATTATTTCTTTCATAGATAGTGTTTTTAGTATTGTATCTAAATGGGCATCACCATAGCCAAGGCCATCTAAGTTTTCACTTATGTTCTCCCCTAGGAGTTTTATAGTTTTGCGTTTTACATTTACATCTATGATTCATTTTGAGTTAAATTTTGTGAAGCATGTAAGATCCATATCTAGATTCATTTTTTTGCATGTGGGTGTCCAGTTGTTCCAGCACCATTTGTTAGAGAGATTATCTTTGCTCTCTTGTATTGTCTTTGCACCTTTGTCAAAGATCAGTTGACTATATTTATATGGGTCTATTTCTGGTTTTCTATTCTGTTCCATTGATTTATTTATCTGTTCTTTTGTTTATAGTATTTCTTTATTATCTATTTAATTTCCATGGGATCTGTAGTGATGTCCTCACTTTAATTTCTGATATTAGTAATTTATCTTCTTTTTGTCATAGTTAGCCTGACTAGAGGCTTATTGATTTTATTGATCTTTTAAAAAAACAGCTTTTGGTTTCATTGATTTTCTCTATTGTTTTCCTGTTTCCAATTTCAGTTATTTCTGCTCTAACTCCTATTTCTTTTATTCTGCTTATTTTGGATTTAATTTGCATTTCTTTTTCTAGTTACCTAAGGTAGAAACTTAGATGATTGATTTTACACCATTTATCATTTATCATTTATGTTATCATTTTACACCACCTCCCCCTTGTTCAGTCCATTTTACAGCCACTTTGGACTTCCTTCTGTTCCTTGAAAAGCAAGCTCATAGTTGTATGGATGGCTCCTTCTCATCCCTGGTCAAATGGATATCCTTAATGAGGCCTTGCCTTACACTCTGTTGCAGAATTTGTTAATTGCCTACACCACTACCATATGGTGTCCCAGTCCTAAGAACCTTGTTCTTGTTTCATTATTATGCCTCCTCTTAAAGACCCCATGTTCAAAGTAGATCCTGATTGGTAACCCAGTCAAGGTGATCCCTGCTACCTTGCCAGTGATTGGTTTTAATCTTGAGCATGTGATGCTGCTCTGGTACATGAGGTGGGAAGGAAAGTTTGCTAGAGGAATTCTGGGGAAATTTTCCTATCACCAGAAAGAGCCAATCTTTTCAGTGAATATGTCATGCATGAATGCAATGCCTGGCACTTCAGCAGCCATCTTGAGACTCTGAGGGGCACTAGCCCGAGGGCAAGGCTAAGGATAGCAAAACAGAGAGATAAAAAGTGACTGGTTCGTCAAAGATATTTAGCACCAGAACTGGCTAGTTCTGGAGCTGCCCAGCCTCCAGGTTTCTTGTTACTTGAAACCAAAAGCATTTCAACTTTCACCTTCTCTAATGTGCTGCCCCCCATCCAACACACACATCTTCCCCAGTAGGGTCCTCATAATATTTATTGTTACCTGACACTTTTTATTTTTCATTTGACAAATATTTACTGGTATTTACTATGTGCCAGACACAGTTTGAAGTACTTTACAATTATTAACTCATTTAATCTTGATAACTACCCTGTGCAATGGATACTTTTATTATCCCCACTTTCCAGAGAAGGAAGCTGAGGCACAGAGGTTAAATAGCTTCCTCCTGGTCAGAAGCTAGAGTAGGAGCTGGGATTTGAACCCAGGCCTTCTGACTCCAGAGTCAGTGTTCACAACCACTCCGTTGCCTCTCTGGTTTTTCATTATTGGGTTATTGTTTTCTGTCTGACTTCCATATCGCTTATTGAGAGCAGAGATCCTGACTGTCTTGTTCACAACCATGGCCCCAGGTTCGGTAGGTAGGCAGCAGTTTTGTTGAATGAATGAATGAATGAATGAATGGTAGACTCTGGTTCCTTGAGAACAGGGCAGTTTCTTGTTTGCATCCATGGCCCCCAGGGCTGGAATAGGGCTGAGCTTTCCTCCGGGTGTACTGACTGGGGCCTGTGGAGTGAACCCATCTCTGGATCCACATGATACCCATCTTTGGGACCCCCAGGGGAGGCCTGTGCAGAGGTCCCAGGAGGACTCAAAAGCGTGGCCCTTTGTTTGGCTTTGCTCTCTTGTAGCTGGGTGCTCTCACACCGGCTCCCTTTCACCCCTTCCCTGCAGAAGAAAGGGAGCTGGCCTGCTTCCCCCTTGGCGCTAATGTGCTCATTTGAAGTTCCTGAGGCTAGGCCCAGTGGGCGGCTGGGGCTGCCACTGTTAATCACACTGCCTGCTACTGCCTGCCCACGCGGCCGGCTTTGAGGGCTGGCCAGAGCCTCTGGTGGGAACTGCTCATTGGCCTAATTGGGACTCTCTTGGGAGGCGGCAGGCCCTGCTTCTCACTTGTCTTTGCTCTGGCTGCTGCTTCACCCTCTCAAGGAGGACAGCATGCTTCCTGATCCGGCCGGCTCTGTGGCCAGCCAGGGCAGGAGTTCACCCTTGTTTTACAGATGGAGAAACAGAAACCCTGGGGTAGACTGGGTCCCTGCCCTAGGCCACAGCAAGGCCAGGCAAGGTTGCCAGGAGTAACCACTAGAAAGCCAAGTGACATGGCTCTGTTCCTCACTCTGCTGGCAACTGGAATGAGTTCCCACAGGAAAAAAGACCTCCTTTTGGCTCCTATGGCCACCCGGGTACTGCCAAGTACCAGGCACAGGACCCTGGCTTCTGGCATTCATGAAGATGTGTCCATGTGAGAATTGTCACACCCCCCAGAGACCCTGCCAAACCCACAAAAAGGCAGACGAGAACATGGCCAATAAAAGTAGAGGGCAGATCCCCTCTGAAGCATCACGGGGAAAGCTGGGCAGCCAGGCACTCCTGTGACTTCTCTGCTCTGTGCCTCCATTTACCCTTCCTGGAAAATGGAAAGAGTTTTCAGATGCGTGATGGCAGGACCGGGGGGACCTTGTCTGTGAGAGGCTTGCAACGTGACTTACACTAGTCACACTCACAGAGCCTCTCAGGTAAGGAAGAGCTTAATTATCAGCTGGTCCTGGTCCTCTAGCTGTGGCTTAAATCAACTCTAGGAAATCCCCAAAGATCCTGAGCCAGCACAGCTGGCCTTCCTTCAGCAAGAAGGTGCTCACTTCCTCCCACCATTGTCCATTCTTTTTTTTTTTTTTCCTTCTGCCACCTTCCCTGCCTTCTTGATAAACAGGTCATTTTTCTTCCCTGAGTCACCGCCAGCTCCTAGTTCTACTCTGGGTGCACTTAGAATGAATCAGTCTCTTTTTTCCTTTGATGATCTTTTCAGGACCAAAAGACAACCAGAATGCTGTGCCTGAACCTTCTCTCCTCCTGGCTGAAGGTCTTCAGTCCCTTCAGCCATCTTCATGTGACAGCTCTATTGGCTGACGCCCGGGTGCTCTTCTCAGAGCATCCTGGTGGGTCCAGAAGGGGTCTCTGTACCCCAGGTGTGAACCCAGAGGCGCCACTTGCCCCAGGTCAACCCAGACATTCACAGGGCTGGGGCAGATCCGTGTCTGAAAATTCCCAAGTTATGATTCAAGCTAACCATTCAATGAGCAAACCTCAGCTTTGACCTTCATACCTTCCCAATGACTTGGAAGGCTAAGCTTGAACTTAGGGTTCTTGGACTCAGGAGTTCTGCCCCAGAATGTGGTGGGGCGGTGAGAGCAGCCCTGCTGTCCCCAGCCTGGTCCCCTTCCCTCTTACCCCTGGCTCCACCTTCCACGCGAGATATTTCAGGAACACGCATGGGGACACCTCAGTTAACATGTCCCATCTTTGTTCACACCACTTGGCCTCTCAGACACCATCCTAGGGAAGAGGGCCAGGAAAGTAGGCTTGGAGCCATTTGGGCAAGAGATTCTGGGATCCCGGGTAACAAGTGTGGTCTGGAGGGGAGAGTATGTGCCCTGAGCAGGCATGTCCCTTGGCCCTGAGGACCCCTTGCCCCATGAGGACAGTCAGGGCCCTCCTTACCTGGGTTCGAGGGCCTCACTCACTGGCCCTGTTCCCACAACGAGCATCACACATCCCTCTGTTGAGTCATCCTGAGCTGATACCCATACCATCGCTGATGTCATTTTCCTGAGGGAGGTGATGACTCTATTTGTTCCACTGGGTTTGGGGGCCCATGTGCTGGATGGGGCCTTATGAAAACTGAGTTTCCTATTTCTAACCTGTTAGGACTGTTTCAAGCCCCAGTTCTGTCCTCCAGGAACCACAGAGGAGCTAACTACTCGTGTCTCCGCCATCTGTACATTTGCAGGATGTGCCATTCACACCCCAGCCAAGCCCATCATAAGTCATCACCCAGCCCCCAACCTGGCTCTTTCACCTGGTGTCCCTTCGTCTCTGGCTACGCTGGTCCCAGGATGTAGGCTTAGTGATGCTGAAAGCCAGCCCATGATGCAGGGGAGGGTGAGCAGCACTGTGTAAACTGTAAAGCTCCTGCTGTGCGGCTGCTTCCTGGGTGGCTAGTTGACTTTCTGGGCCCATCAGCTGGGCTCTAGGTGGCAGACTGCCCACACAGCACTTCAGGCTGTGATGGCTCACAGGCCCCACCTCCCATGCACTGCTCCAGATCCCCAGATCCGGCTGGTCAGGGTCCAGCCCCAGGCCAAGCTTCCCTATCAGTCATCCCCCACTACCCAGTCCCTGTCATCTCTGCCCTCCCCTCCACATGGTCTGGTTCTGTCCCTCCAGCCCATCTCTGCTATGTGCCCACCCAGATCCCCCCAAGAGTGTGGTCAGCAAGCCAGTCCCTTAGGCACTGTCCCAGCTGCACAGAGCCACCTTTCCTGAGGCCACCCCCTTCCCAGGATGGCCCACATCCAATGACTGATCCAAGTGGGGGTAAAAAGCTAGCCATCTTGACCCAATGCCAGACAACCCTGATGGCCCATTTTGGCTCCAGACCTCCCTGTGTGGTCGGCCGAGGCTGCCGCTGGTCTGCATCATATCTTGACTTCTCTGGCATATTTGCAGACAGGAGTGTGTCAGTGACAGCAGCTTGATGACAAAACTTGAAAGGTTTCTGCTTAACCCTTGGATGACCAGCATATTCCTCTACAGAAACCCTCAGTTATTCAAGCTTTATTGAACTGTGATTAGTAAACTTCATAATAGCTACCAGGTATTATGCAACATACTCAACAGCATAATTTCATTTCATTCTCATGACACCCCTCAGATGTATGTAGGCATTGCCTTTTCTGTTAGTTTGGCTTTTTAAAATTTTAGTTGATGTACAATATTATGTTAGTTTCAGGTGTACCATGTAATGATGTGATGTTCAAATACATTACAAAATCATCACCACGATAAAGTCTAGTAACCATCTGTCACCATACAAAGTTATTACAGTATTATTGACTACATTCTTTACACTGTACATTACATCCCTGTGATTTATTCCCTCACCTATTTCCCCATCCCCCTCTCCTCTTAAAACCACCAGTTTCTTCTCTGTATCTATGAATCTGTTTTGTTTGTTTTGTTTTTTAGATTCTATATATAAGTAAGATCATATGGCATTTGTCTTTCTCTATCTGACTTATTTCACTTTAGCATAATACCCTCTAGGTCCATCCACGTTGTAACAAATGGGAGGATTTCCTTCTTTTTAAAATTTAATTTATTTATTTTTATTTTTATTTTTTGGCCGCTCCGCACGGCATGCAGGATCCCAGTTCCCTGACCAGGGATTGAACCTGTGCCCCCTACAGTGGAAGCTCAAAGTCTTAATCACTGGACTGCCAGGGAAGTCCCAGGATTTCCTTCTTTTTTATGCTGAGTAGGACCCTGAGGGTCAGTGAAATTAATCGAGGGTGCACTGCTGGGAAGTGACTATTTCACTCAAGATGTCACACGTCAGACCAGCATTTCATATTTTCCACTGCTTTTGATGTTTATTAGGTTTACACAAACTACATTTTTTCTTAAGAAAAAAGCATGAACTTAGTCACGTTATTCCCAAGTACACAGTTACAATAATGTCACATATCCCTATATGATTTTCTTATTTATTTTACTTTTTTTTACGAAGTGTACAGAGAGAGGACCTATGATATTTAATAGGGTATTTCTATAGGGTTTTTTTTGCCCCCCAGACTGGTATTTCTCTTTTTTTTTTGCGGTACGCGGGCCTCTCACTGTTGTGGCCTCTCCCGTTGCAGAGCACAGGCTCCAGACGCTCAGGTTCAGCGGCCATGGCTCACGGGCCCAGCCGCTCCACGGCATGTGGGATCTTCCCGGACCAGGGCACAAACCCGCGTCCCCTGCATCGGCAGGCGGACTCTCAACCACTGTGCCACCAGGAAAGCCCCAGACTGGTATTTCTTATCTCTTAACCTTCCTATCTGTTTGTTCAAATATCTTTACCCAGGCAGAATCTTTATGCTTTTATTAATCCTTTAGGGAAAAATATTTTGAAATTTCTTTTTAAAAAAATCTATCCTTTGGGCACAGTGCTTATTTTCTGGTTTCTCAGTGAAGTCTTCCTCGGTGCATTTCCCATGGGGCCCGGGAGAAGTGAATCCATGTGGGTTGAATGAGTGACGATGAATGAATGAATGGTTGGATCCACAGGGGTGTGAAGTGCTGTGATGGTGTGCGATGAGTGTCAAGTACAGTGAGAAATCTTTGGAGAGCTATTTTAACCTTTCTGCTCTAAGCCACACTGTGGTTACTGTGTAAGACCCAGGCACACCACGTGGCAGCTGTGTTTGGAGCACAGGACACGTGTTGAGCAGAGTCCCAGCAGCGCATCAGGGCTGTGAGGGTAGGAGGAAGGAGGGGGCGCTGTTCTTTTTCTGATGCCAAACAGAGAGCCCTCCACACTGGCTGTAATTATTTTAAAAGCAGAAGCCACTGTGGGCTCCAAGCCTGTGCCCTGGGGTCCACCATGGTGAGGAGGTCTGGGGAAAGAGGAGGAACCCGCAAAGGGAGTGGAAAAGGAGCAGTCAGGGAGGTAGGAGGATCACCAGGCGAGTGAGCCGAAGAACCGTGTGGAGGAGTGATGGTCTCTGTGACGTGTTGCTGCTGCTGGACTGAGATGATGGCAGTGGGACCTGATGGTGCGTTAGCAACGTCGAGGTCACTGGTGACCTTGAACGAGCAGGTCCATGGGGTTGGTGAGGTTGGAAGCGTGATTAGAGCAGGCTCAGGAGGGAGTGGGAGGAGAGGCAGCCCACAGTGTGCCGGGAGCCCATTGCCTGGGGCTCTGTGTGTGGAGGCTGTGAGGCCCCATGTTTTGGGCCCCATGGGTCTGCAGCACAGACATTTTGCAGTGTCTTGTGCGACCATGGCCAGCTGTTCTCCCCAAACCCTTGGAAAGCCATTCTCAGGGCTGCAGCTCCTTCCTCCTGAGAGGGGCTGTCTTCTCCTCTTCCCCCAGCCCGATTCCAGCCACCTGCCCAGCTCCTGTTCACTCATCCAAGTCCGCACAGCCTTGCCCAGCCTCCCTGGGGGTCGGGAAGGCTGGGCGCACCCTCCCATGGCCACACTGGTGCTGTGGTGCTTCTGGTTTCATGGGAAGTGCCTGTCCCTTCACTCCTCGGAGACCCTGGGTGGGTGTCCCATCGCCCACCTTTCAGGGCCCTGTCAGCCTCAGCTGAGAGCTGGGCTCAGTCTATGCTTCCTGAAGGAATGGGTGAGCCCAGAGAGACCCTGTGACTACCCAGTCGAGGCCCCCCTTATTGCTTGAGGAAAAGTCTGGGCTCCCAGGGGAGGGAGGCAGACCCCTGCGCCAGTTCACACCGGGCGGACTTGGGTCTCTGAACTGGCCTGTAGATCTTGGGCAGGCAGGTGCTCAGACTTTCCTGGGCCGTCCAGCCCCGATAGATCCCTTCATCACAGTCTGATCCCTTCATCATCAGAGGCCCAAGTGGCGGTTACATTCAGCTGTGCAGTGAGTTGGCCGGGGCACCGGCCCTTTGTGATGGGACTGGGCTGGCACAACCGTGTGAGGCGAGGGACGGCTGGCAGGGAAATCAGAGCAGCCCTCTGCCACCAGCTCCGGCTTTCCGCTGGCGATATGATACATAAGAGGATTAGGGCTCAGAACTCAGGACAACGGGCTTTTATTCTCAGCACTGCATTTTCATTGGCTTGCAAAGCCTTAGAAACAGGAAAAAAAGTTGAGGAGGGACTGCCGGATCTCTCACCCTCCAAGCCCTGTGCTTTAGGGGAGTACAGGGAGCCTCAGCCCCACAAGTGGGATGGTTGACACCCAGCCCAGTCCAGGTCTGCCTGAGGTCAGATCTCCAGGGCCTGGGGGCACATCCTCCCCTGCTGCAGAGGCCTGAGCCACCTGCGGGCTGCACAGGAATCCCAGGATCCTGGAGTGTCAGGATGGAAGGAAACGTACAGCCACATGTTCCAGCCTCCATTGAAATTCCCATGGGGGAAACTGAGCCCCAGAGAGAGGCCATGACTTGCCCAGGGTCACTCATTGAGGGAGGGCCTGGGCTGGGCCTGGAGGGAGGAATGTGAAGGACGGGCTGCTGGGCCGGCCTGGGAGCCAGGCCTGATCCTCCAGGATCGCACTGAGGCTGATTTCTTTCCACCATTGGTTGGGTTTGCCTGCTTTAGAATTTCTTAAAAACATAATCATAAAGTACGTACTCCTTTGGATAAGACTTCTTTCTCTCAGTATAATGGTTTTGGATGTCAAATGGATCAGTACTTTGTTCCTTTTTATTGCTGAGTATATTCCACAGCTTATCTATTCACCAACTGATGGACATTTGATTTATTCCCACTTTTTTGTCTATTACAAAGGAAGCTGTTATGAACATTCATGCACAAATCGTATTTTTATCAAAAAATTTTATGATGGGGAGTATCATAAAATTTTTTTATGCGGAGTATAGAGAATAATGTAGCAAACACACTTTAATCAAGTATAAATATCTTGCCATATTTGCTTTTTTCTTTTAAGAAGAAAACACATATAGTTAAAGCCTCTGATATATGCTTCCTCTTCCTCCCTCCCCAGAGATAACCCCATTCAGACTCCGGTGTTTATTATTCTCACGTATGCAGTTGGCAGTTTTACTGGGTAGAGTCACTCATTCCATTCAACAAATACTGAGCACCTACTATGGGCAAAGCACTGGTCTAGGCACTGGGGGTACAGCAATGAGCCTGACAGGAAAAAAATCCCTGTTCTTGGAGGGATGACATACTAGTATGGTGATATTAAATAATTAAATCTATACTGTGTCAGGCAGTGGTATATGCTGGGGAGAAAAATAAAGCAGAGGGCTTCCCTGGTGGCGTAGTGGTTGAGAGTCCGCCTGCCGATGCAGGGGACACAGGTTCATGCCCCAGTCCGGGAAGATCCCACATGCTGCGGAGTGGCTGGGCCCGTGAGCCATGGCCGCTGAGCCTGCGCGTCCGGAGCCTGTGCTCCGCAACGGGAGAGGCCCGCGAACTCCCAAAAAAAATAAAATAAAATAAATTAAAAATAAAGCAGAAAAGGGAGACAAGGAATGATAAGGTGGGGGAGTGGCTTGAAATTTTAAATAGGGTAGTCAGAGAAGACCTCACTGAGAAAGTGTTCCAGTTTCTATGGCTGTGTAAGAAATAATTCAAAACAAGTGGCTTCAACACAAGAATCATTTATTACCTCCCATGGTTTCTGTGGGTCAGGAATTTGGAAGCATCTCAGCTGGGTGGTTCTGATATCTCAGCTGGGGGTACCTCCCATGGGGTGTCTCATGAGGTTGCAGTCAGAGGGGGGATGGGCTGGGATCACCACCTCAAAGCCTCCTTCACTCACATGTCTGGTGTCTGGCCTGGGTTAAGACCAAAGAGCTGGAGACTAGCCCAGCTGGGGCTCCCTGGGCATCTCCCTCTGTCTCTCTGTGGTCTTTCCACTTGTACTCTCCAGTAGAGCAACTCCAAGGCAGCCAGACTTTTTTTTTCTTTTAATTTATTTTTGGCTGTGTTGAGTCTTTGTTGCTGTGCGCAGGGCTTTCTCTAGTTGCGGCGAGTGAGGCTACTCTTTATTGCCGTGCGCGGGCTTCTCATTGTGGTGGCTTCCCTTGTTGCGGAGCACGGGCTCTAGGTGCGCGGGCTTCAGTAGTTGTGGCGCACCCCCTCAGCCAGGTCTGCCTGAGGTACACCCACAGTCATTCTGGGATATCAGTAGTTTTGGCAGGATTCTCTTTCACTATCTCTTTCCCTGACCACACCTGGCTGTTAAGCTCCACTAATTGCAAGCTGATTGCTCCACTGTTTTCAATACTCCCCTGTGGTATAAATTGTTCCACAGACTAATCCAAATAAATTCGGGCTCCTTTGAAGGGATATCTCTTAAGGTCAGTGCTTGAGATTTGTTCTGACCCCAAGGTAGCTCTTCTTAGCTATATCTTTCCCTGGTTCTCTCTGGTAAACCAAACAACCTACCTACAGTTTTGCTTATATCTCTAGTGAATATACCAATCTCTTAACTGCTTTTCACTTACAACCTCCATTGTTTCTGAAAGCACCTCTAGGCTTGAACTTCTGTTGCAAATGAAGTCAATCCTTTTGGGAAGAATTTTGGGACTCCCTGCCTTCTCCTCACCCGGGGCAAAATCTCTGAGCTGTGGCTCTGGACAATGGCTGGGACAAGGCATATCTCCAGGCGCTGGTCACTCTGTGGAGGTGGGGAAGTAACTTCAACTCTTCCTGGCTTATCTTCACCTTATGAGCCAGGTTGAGGACAATCAGGACCCTGGTATTCTCAGTGGCACTGCACCCAAGCTAGAGCCTCCGTCTCACCAGTGGAACCTGGGTGGGCTCAGGGAGCCACCACCTGAGTCGCACTCACCCAGAACTGAGCCTCAGCAACAGGTAAAGGATGAAAAATGCTGGCATCCTGTCCCTTGGGTCAAGATGGTTCTCCAACTGGGAGCTGGGGGGAGAGGAAGCCCTAGTGTTCTTGGCTGCACAGTCTAGAGTGGAGTTTCCATCTTGCTGAACTAGGACGGGAGGGGGTGGGAATGGGACTGGTTCAAATGCCATAGCTTCCACTTTTCTTACCGAGTAGATTTTTTGAATAAATGTTTCTTCATTTGCTGAATGCCCTTAGAACAATTTCCAGGGACTTTAAATGGCTGGGTTTCTTTTTATAATTGTCACCAGTTTGACTGGGGAGTGGGAATGCAGGGCTTCTCACATTGTTATGCCAGAGGTGGAAAACCGATGGAAAATTAAGAGTACCAGGATTTTGGTTTGGATATTGCAAGATGTCAAATCACCAGGTGACTGTCATAGGCAATGAAGTAACATTTATATTTTCTGCATCTCTGTAGTTCTTTCCTGTAAAAAGACTTTGAGGGTATGCAGAACAGAAAGCATAAGACAATCCCCCCGCCCCCGTTTTCACCCATTTTTTTGGTTTTCTCGCCCATCTTGGCACACAGTGCACTGGGTAAGACAATGGAGCAGCAGCAGGTAGAACACAGGGCCCAAGACCGGTGAGCGCATGTGGCCAGGTGTCCCCCTCAGGCATCTCATCTGAGAGCAACTAGACTTTGAGAAGGAAAAAAAGTTGATGGGCATATGAAGATGGTCTGGCTGAAAGAGCACAGGAACTGGGGCCTCGAACACCTCTGGTTTAAACTCATCCTGACCCCCTCCTCCTCCTCTTGTGTTGCCAGTGATGCCTCCCTCCCCCTCCTAGCCCTTCACCCCCTGCCCCAGGGTCTTCTCACTTCTCCAGCCTGCACAGGTTTGGTTTGCTTTTGTTTTAATTAATTTGTTTATTTATTTTGGGCTGCACTGGGTCTTCGTTGCTGCACGCAAGCTTTCTCCAGTTGTGGTGCGTGGGCTTCTCCTTGCAGTGGCTTCTCTTGTTGCAGAGCACGGGCTCTAGATGCACGGGCTCAGTAGCTGCGGCTCGTGGCTCTAGAGCACAGGCTCAGTAGTTGTGGAGCACGGGCTTAGTTGCTCGGCAGCATGTGGGATCTTCCCGGCCCAGGGCTCGAACCCATGTCCCCTGCATTGGCAGGCAGATTCCCAACCACTGCACCACCAGGGAAGTCCCCTGCACCGGTTTTTAAGATTTCTCCCCTCCCCACCACACAGCTAGGCCCGGTTCAGCCCCTCCTGGCCTCCTGTCCCAACCCTCCTAATGCAGCCGGTGCTGTGGCTTCCCTGCCCTGTCTAAACTCCCACCTCCTCGTCAGCATGGCACCAACGCCCCGCCTTCCTCCCTCGTGGTTGCAGCCCCTCACGGACTCTCCGCTGACATCAGCTCTGACTTCCCCTGTGTGCTCTCCCTCTCACCCCAAGCAGTCTCATGTGCCCTGAAGCTCCTCCGACAAGAGGGGCAGGCTCAGCAGACCACTTGGGGCACTGGCAACCCAAACTCCCGGGCAGACCCTCGATCAGCAGGGAGGAAGCTGAAAGAAAAGTAAGTGTTCCAGTCACCTGTCCTGCAGGGGCACTGTTCTGGGGGGCTCTCTACATGCTCTTCCCAGACCCCAGCTCGACAACACACACCACCCAGGCCTCTCCAACTTCCGTCTCCCTCTCTGCTCTGGGGTTCCCTTCCCAGTAAGTGACATCATCTCAGCTCAGCCTTTTGGGGAAGCCAGGCTAAGAACTCTCCTCTCTCATCTGCTGCAACCTTCTCAAAAGCACACATCCTCCCACTTTACCAGAAGAACCACAGGTCCATATCCCCTTCATTCATTCATTCATCACACTTATTTAGCACCTACTGTGTCACAGGCCCTCTTTTAGGTGCTTCGTTTATAAAGAGACAGAATCCCTGCCCTCACCCAGCTTACATTCTAGCGAGGAGAGGCACTGGGTAGCAAACTGAATTATGAGTTAGACAATAAGTTCTACAGAGAAAAAAAATGCAGGGTGGGAGGTGGGGAGTGCTAGGGGTCACACTAGCTGAAGCACATGCTCAGGTGGATTTCGGGGTCAATGCCCGTGAAAGGAAGGGGGAGGAAACAGGACCGGGCAGAGGGAGAACCTGAACAGTGACACAAGTCCAACAAGACCCTGCTAGGGCGTTCTGGAGCAAGTATCTTCTGCCGGAACGCGGCTCCCCAACGCCGGGGCAGAAACCACCGGGCCTCAGGCCCCAGGCCCCGCGCTTCCCTCGGTCAGCAGACGAGGACGCTCTGTGAAGCTGAGGCGGACTCTGGCAGAACTGGCAGCTGTAGGTTGTATGGCCATGGCTCCTGCCTGCAGATCCTTCTGGAAAGGGGGTCTGGGTGGTGTGACTCCATGTCTACTACATGGGACGTGCTCAGGGAAGGTCTCAGGGAGCAAAGCCTTGAAGGAGTCGGGGAAGGAGCCCCGCAGACCCGTGGAGGAAGAGTCTTACAGGCAGAGGGAACAAAAGCGCGAGGCTCTTGAGTGTGGTTGCGTCTGAGGCCTCGAGAAGCAGCAGGGAGGCCGGTGGGCCTGGAGGGCGTGAGCAGCGGGCAAGGAGTCCAGAGCAGGAGCGGGCCAGCCCTGGGAGGCCAGGTGAGGACTTCAGCCTTTGAGCGGGAGTGAGCCATGGTGGGGGGGTGAGGGGTCAGGGAGGTGGGGACACTACTGAGGAACAGGAGAGCCCATGAAAAATCCACTGCTGGGCTTCCGGATTGGGGAGGTAAGGACGTCAGTGATCCGCGGCCCTGGTCAAAGGCCTGCGAATCAACTGTGCAATGAACGCTCGGGGTTTGTTAGCCCGGCAGCTTTAGCTGGTGTCTGCTGCCCTCCGGTGGACATGCTTGGGATTACCCAAGCCTGCTTTCAGCTTTGCTTCTCTACTTTTGCCTGCAGTCTGTGGGTTTTGCAGGTTCACCTACAACTTGGGGATATAAAAACTGTTTTGTCACAGACGGTGGAGATGTCAGGCACTTGGAGGAAACAGTTCATCAGCTTAGAGACAGGACGGCAAGGGGAAGCTATGATGTAGATGCAGCAGTGGCTGGAGCAGGGCTGGGGCAGGGCCATGTGGTGTTCTGTAGCAGCAATGGTCATCAGCATCCAGAAGCAGGGAGGTGGGGCTGGAGGATGATGCACCCAGGGTGAGGAGCTGTACAGCAGGTGCTGTAGAGAGGAGAGCAAGGTGAAGACACTGAGGGTGATTGCCAGAGAGCTCTGAAGTCCAGGGCGCAGTCCCTGATGGGGAGGGAAGGGAATGCCGCTGGGAAGGCCCAGCTAATGGAAAGAAAATGGACACGTTGAAGACCTGTAGGTCAAAACGGATCTGGAGATCTGGTTGAGTGAGGGTGTGAGAAGACTGGACAAAGAGGGAGTGGCGGGTGCCATGGAGCCACTGGAAGCATTGCTGATGTTGGAACCCAGGAGCCTGCACTCTGGCTGCTGCTGCAACTCTCTACCACCGCCGCAGCCCATAGTCACCTGCTGCTGCTGCTGTCATAAGAGTCACCACCAGCAGGAAAAAATGGCTTCTTCCAATTGGCAAAACAGTCTGGAGGATGTAGTTTTCAGGCTTTCAGTCCCTTCCATACAGAGGAGGGCGCTGCAGCCCAGGGGCAGTACCAGCTTCTTAACTGCTATGTAAAAACCCCTTCTTCCTTTTGTTCCTCCAGTTTCTTCCAACACCCTTTGACCCAATTTCCTGCATCATCAGATCCTTCTGTCTTGGAATTTTCTATATTTACATTGGTCTGTCCAACACGTGCATACACTATGACTAAGGGCAAATCCAGGTATTTGAGGACCTGAGGCTTATTCAATGGGGGAAAGTAATTCTCTTTAAGAAAAGGAATACAGGGACTTCCCTGGTGGTCCAGTTGTTAAGAATCCACCTTCCAATGCAGGCGACACGGGCTCGAGCCCTGGTCAGGGAACTAAGATCCCATGTGCCACGGGGCAGCTAAGCCCGTGCACCACAGCTACTGAGCCCGCAAGCCCACGCGCCACAACTAGAGAGAAACCCGTGTGCCACAACGAAAGATGCCACAACGACAGATGCCGCAATGAAAGATCCCATGTGCCACAACTAGGACCTGACACAGCCAAAAATAAATAAATAAATAATTTAAAAAAAAGAATATCACCAATTTGCAAAACCCTAAAAAAAAAAAAGAAAAAGAATACAACATTATGAATGAAAAATGAGCTTTATTAGCTTTATGGTAAATTCACTCTACATCCCCAACATACCCTAGATAAACTTGCACATGTGTACCAAGAGACATGGTTGAGTATGTTCACAAGGGTCTCCATTGTAATAGAAAAAGCTGTAACTAACCCGTCACTATTGATAGGAAAATGGATAAATACATGAAGAGCCAATATTTTACATTAAAATGATACCGATTCTCCTCAAACTCGATCTAAAGATTCAATACAATATGGATCAAATTACAGCAAGGTTAAACGAAACATGCTACTTCTAAAAGTGATCTGGGGAATTTCCTGGTGGTCCAGTGGTTAGGACTCTGAGCTTCCACTGCCAGGGTTCCTGATTCGATCCCTGGTTGGGGAACTAAGATCCCTGCAAGCTGCACAGCCAAAACTAAATGAAATGAAATGAAAAAAAATAGGTGATCTGTGTCCCTTACTTCACCACAAACACAAAAATCAATTAAAGATGGATTAAAGGCTTAAATGTGAAAAAAAAAACTTCACAGCTTTTGGAGAAAATCTTCTATATCCTTATGACCTTTGGGGTAAGGAACACTTTCTTAAAGAGCTCATACAATAAAAGACAATTTTGCTAAATTTGGGGTCATCAAAAGATAATCCACAGACTTCCATTTCCATCCAAGTTAGAGTAGCAAAGACTAGATTTACCTTCTTGCTTAAAACAATGACCCCCCCCAAAAAGATGAAATATACAAATATATGAAACAACAACTTTAAAGACATTGGACATCAGGTAACAAAGGACAGTGATCCATGGGAAAAGGGAAAATAACAAGATGAGCCCACTGATTGTCCAAGCCCACTGCCTTCAGTTTCCACACAGGGAGGAGGAACTAAGGTGTAATTATCCAGGAGCTGAAAAGATGGAGCTGAGGGTCTGGGGAGACCAAGGCTGCCAGAGTTCATAGACATCAGAAAAGTACCAGAGAGGAGAGAGTTTCACAGAGAGAGAACCTAGAGATCTGCAGAGGGTCATCCTTCAGTATTCAGCATGTGAGGAAACTACCAGGGCTGGGGAAAGAAGCATCAAGAAGAATAAGAGGACTGCACAAACTAGGAATAGAAGGGAACTTCCTCAACCCAAACAAGGGCATCAATGATAAACCCACAATTGGCATCAAGCTCAGTGGTGAAAGATTGGATGCTTTTCCACTAAGAGCAGGAACAAAACAAGGATGTCTGCCCTCGCCACTCCTATTCCACATTGAATTGGAAGCTCTACTTAGGGCAATTTGGCAATAAAATAAATATGAGGCATCCAGATTGGAAAGAAAGAAGTAAAATTATCTCTATTTGCAGATGACAAGATCTTACATGTAGACAATCCTAAGGAATCTACTAAAAAACTACTAGAACAGATAAGTTCAGCAAGGTTTCAGAATACAAGATGAATACACAAAATCAACTGTATTTTTATACACTTGCAATGAACAACCTGAAAAATAAAATTAAGGAAAAATTTCTATTTACAATTGCATAAAAAAGAATAAAATACATAGGAATAAATTAAACAAAAGTGCAAACCTTGTACCCTGAAATCTGCAACACATTGTTGAAGGAAATGAAAGAAGATCTAAATAAATGTAAAAATATCCAATGTTCATGAATTGAAAAACTTAACACTGTTAAGATGGAAGTACTCTTCACATTCATCTACAGATTCAATATAATCCCTATCAGAATCCCAGGTGACAGGGATTCTTACCTCACATCATATACAAAAATTAACTCAAAATGGATCCATGACTTAACTGTAAGAGCTAAAACTACAGAATTCTTAGAAGACAACATAAGGGTAAATCTTTATGACCTTGGATTTGACAATGGATTCTTAGAAATGACACCAAAAGCACAAGCAAACAAACAAAACAGTACATAAATTGGACTTCATCAAAACTATTGGGTTGGCCAAAAAGTTACTTCCATTTTTAAGTAAAAATAAAAGACATTTTTCATTTTCACCAAGAACTTTATTTTTATTTATTTATTTATTTATTTTGCTGTACGCAGGCCTCTCACTGTTGTGGCCTCTCCCGTTGCAGAGCACAGGCTCCGGACGCGCAGACTCAGCGGCTATGGCTCACGGGCCCAGCCGCTCTGCAGCATGTGGGACCTTCCCAGACTGGGGCACGAACCCGTGTCCCCTGCATTGGCAGGCGGACTCTCAACCACTGTGCCACCAGGGAAGCCCCCAAGAACTTTATTGAACAACGTTTTGTTCTACTACCTTCTGCCATTTTTCAGGCAACTTCATAATTCATCTTCCCAAAACTTTTTATCTTTTTAAGCAAAGGACTGTTCCAGGTGCCTTTTACAGTCTTCCAGGGAATTGAAATTGTTTCTATTAAGAGAATTTTGTAAAGACAGAAATAAATGGAAATCCGAAGGTGCAATGTCTGGTGAATATGGCAGATGAATCAGAACTTCCCTGCCAAGCTGTAACAGTTTTTGCCTGGTCATCAGAGAAACATGCGGTCTTGCATTATCCTGATGAAAGATTATGCATTTTCTGTTGACTAATTCTGGATGCTTTTCATCGAGTGCTGCTTTCAGTTGGTCTAATTGGGAGCAGTACTTGTTGGAATTAATCATTTGGTTTTCTGGAAGGAGCTCATAATAGAGGACTCCCTTCCATCCCCCCACATACACAGCATCACCTTCTTTGGATAAAGACCGGCTTTTGGTGTAGTTGGTGGTGGTTCATTTTGCTTGCCCCACGATCTCTTCCATTCCACACGATTGTACAGTATCCACTTTTCATCACCCATCACAATTTGTTTTTAAAATGGAACATTTTTATTACCTTTAAGTAGAGAATCACATGTGGAAATACGGTCAAGAAGGTTTTTTTCACTTGACTTATGTGGAACCAAAACATCAAAGTGATGAACATAACGAAGCTGGTGCAAATGATTTTCAGCGCTTGACTTGGACATTTTGAGTATGTCGGCTATCTCCCACTTGGTGTAATGTTGATTGTTCTCAATTTGATCGCTATCAACTTCAACTGGTCTATCTGACTACGGAGCATCATCCAGTGAGAAATCTCCAGCACAAAACTTCACAAATCACTTTTTTTTTTTTTTTTTTTTTTTTGCGGTACGCGGGCCTCTCACTGTTGTGGCCTCTCCCGTTCCGGACGCACAGGCTCAGCGGCCATGGCTCACGGGCCTAGCTGCTCCACGGCACGTGGGATCTTCCTGGACCGGGGCACGAACCCGTGTCCCCTGCATCGGCAGGCGGACTCTCAACCACTGCGTCACCAGGGAAGCCCGATAAAGCCAGATTTAACAGGAAACAGTATTTCTCTCAAGGACGTGTGTCTGCTGGAGTCTCACGTAACACGTTTCTTTGAGAGACTACTGCATTGTTACTGAAAAATTTATTCTCTAAAAACAAGACTTTACTGTGTGAAATCATATGTCAAGTTGCTCCAGGAAACAACTACCAAAAACATACCACTTGTTGAAAAGGTTGGATTAATTACTCATTGCTGTGAAAGACAATGCAAAAGAAAGAAACCATAGGGAGTGTTATTATAAGAGCAATAGAACAGAATTAAATATTTGAGGTTGTTAGGTGATTTGGAGGAGGGTTTGCATGGGATTGGATATTGTAACAAAGTGAGGTTAATCTTTTTTAATTGAAGTATAGTTCAGTGACAAAGTTTCAAATGTATAGCGAAGCAATTAAGTTATAAATATATATATGTTATTTTTCAAAATCTTCCATTATTCTATATTAAAGGATATTGAATATATTGTAGTATCCTGTGCCATATAGTAGGTCCTTGTTTGTTATCTATTTTATATATAGTAGTGTGTATATGTTAGGTGTGGAGTGATACATAACTCTGGTTTTGATTGCATTTATTGATTATTACTGACATTGAGCAACTTTGGGTGCACTAGTCTTGGTTCAGCTATAGGAGGGCTCAACTGGATCTGGAGATTGTGGTCCCATCCAGAGAGTACCAGGCACTACAGGTCTAAGGGGAGCTCATTTGCTGGCACATCCTCCCCAGCTCCTGTGGACCCACAAGAGTTCAGCGTGGGAACAAAGCCTGCTCAGGCCCCAGAGACTGACACCATGCCAGGTTACCGAGTACTGAGGGGAATATATAAAGCATTTATTTCTTTTTTAAATTTAATTTTTACTTTATATTAGTATAATTGATTTACACTATTGTGTTTGTTTTAGTTGTACAACAACCTGATACAGTTACACACATACAGACCTGCATACTTTTGTGGATGCTTTTCCCATATAGGGTATATCAGAGTGTTGAGTAGAGTTACCTCTGCTGTACAGTAAGTCCTTGTGGATTATCTATTTTATACATGTTGCTCTGTATATGTGAATCCCAACGTCCTAATTTACTCCTCCCCCCATACCTTTCCCCTTTGGTAACCAACAATTGTGTTGTAAGTCTGTCAGTCAGTTTCTCTTTTGTAAATTAGAACATTTGCATCAGTTTCTCGATTCTATCTGTAAGTGATATTGTATGAGATTTGCCTTTCTCTGTCTGACTTCCTTGACTTACTCTGATCACCTCTAGGTCCATCCATGTTGCTGCAATTGGCATGATTTCATCCTTTTATATGGCTGATAAATATCCCTTTGTATACCTATACCGCATCTTCTTTTATCCATTCATCTGTCGATGGACATTTTGGTTGCTTCCATGTCTTGGCTATCGTATATCATGATGCAAGCAATGGTGGTGTGCATGTGCCTTTTCACATGATGGTTTTCTCCGGATATAGGTAGGCCCAGGCGTGGAATTCCGGATCAGTTGGTAGCTCTGTTTTTGGGTTTTTTCTTCAGGAACCTCCGTACTGTTGTGCATAGCGTTTGTTAGCAATTTACATTCCCACCAACAGCGGAGGTGGGTTCCGTTTTCTCCACGGCCTCTCCCGCATTTATTGTTTGTAGACTTTTTGGTGATGGCCATTCTGACTGGTGCGAGGTGATCCCTCGTTGTACGTTTGAATTGTGTTTCTCTAAGAATTAACAATGTTGTGCATCGTTCCATGTGGTTTTGTTTTAAACGGTGTGAGTACAGTTTCCCTGTTGAAATTGACTGCTTGAAGGTCTGCCCTGTCTTGAATTCTTTTGATTACCTCCCCAAGGATCTCTCTTGGGGGCAGGTGTCATTTACAGCCCTGCAGGCTTTGTGAATATTAAGTGCCCATAAGCAGCGGGGTTAAAGTTGTTGTTATGGGAAACCACCACAAGGCAGCAGCATTTCCTCCTGCCCAACTCTGGTTACTAAGGTACAGGGGCCTTAGGGCTAGTTCTGTTCCTGGGTTGTGAATTAGAGTGGAATGTGCCAGAAGAAACACCCAAGAACTTGTGTTCCTTTTCTCATTCCCCCTTACCCTCCCACCCCCTCCCCAGACAAATCCCAACCTCTGTCAAATCGCTATGCTGAGGGTGCTGTCGTATATAGGTGGGGCGCCTCTAAGGAAAGAGGCTGCACGTGGGAACCCCACCACCAGGAGACGTGCAGACGGGGTGACATTTCAAAGTTCTTCCAGCCCAGGGGGTCCACCATTCTTTGGGTGCACTAGGCTTTGTTGAGGTGTAGGAGGGCCCACCAGGATCCAGAGACTGTGGTTCATCCAGAGGGGACCTGTCACTACAAGTCCAAGGGGGGCTTCTTTGCTACCAGCCCCAGGACAGTCCAGGCTTGCGACTCAAGTCTGCTCAAGCTTTAGGGATGTGACACCAGCCCCAGTCACCGAGCTCTGATTGGAATAGAATAGGCATTTCTTTCTTTTTTTTAAAAAATAATTTTTATTTTCTGTTGACATATAGTTGATTTACAATTATGTCATGTTGTTGTAGGTCTATGGCAACGTGATCCAGTTGTATATATTCATGTATCTGTTATTTTTCGGATTCTCTTTTTATGTAGGTTATTACTGAGTGTTGAGTAGAGTTCCCTCTGGTGTACAGTAGGTCATCTTTGCTTATCTGTTTTGTATGTATTAGTGTGTATATGTTAATCCTAACCTCCTTATTTAATCCTCTCACTGCGCTTTTTCCGTTTGGTAACCGTAAGTTTATTTTCTCCCTGTGTGATTCTGCTTCTGTTTTATAAATTAGTTCATTTGCATCAATTTTTCACTTCTACCTATAAGTGATAACATATGATATTTTTCTTTTTCTGACTGATTTTACTTTGTATGGTCATCTCTACGTTTGTCTATGTTCCTACCAATGGCATTATTTCATTCTTTTTATGGCTGAGCAATAGGATTAAATTCTATGGTCCACCATGTTAATATGTGTTAGTATAGGGTGGTCTAACTCACGTGTGGCTATATTATGGGTATGAAGCGGCACTCATTTTCTGGGAAAGGGGATATTTGTTTTGTCTTAGACAATGTTCATGTTCTGTGGTCAACATTATGATGGAATTGTGTAGTTTTGTCTTTATCCATCACAATGAGGCTGATGTTGTTTTGTGAAACTGTTCACACTCGACAGGAAAACATGGAGGCCTAGCTTTGAGTGTCAGGACAGCCCCTCGATGCCCCTGCCTGCTTTCCTCTTTCTCACATAGCAGTAATTGTGAAACATCCACTCTTGGCTGGAGGATCTAAG
The DNA here is from genome assembly GCF_949752795.1 of Hyperoodon ampullatus. NCBI lineage: Eukaryota > Metazoa > Chordata > Mammalia > Artiodactyla > Ziphiidae > Hyperoodon > Hyperoodon ampullatus. The sequence continues at coordinate 41,114,522 of NC_136923.1, forward strand.
TGATTTTGACACATAGAGACAGGAGCCTCCATTTCCAGCCTAGATGCAGAGCTTCAGATAAGTGACTACATTCCACATCTATCTTTTTTAAAAAAATTAGTTTATTTATTTATATTTTATTTTTGGCTGCGTTGGGTCTTCGTTGCCATGCACGGCCTTCTCATTGCAGTGGTTTCTCTTGTTGCGGAGCACGGGCTCTAGGCACACAGGCTTCAGTAGTTGTGGCTCGCAGGCCCAGTAGTTGTGGTGCACAGGCTTAGTTGCTCCGAGGCATGTGGGACCTTCCTGGACCAGGGCTCGAACCCGTGTTCCCTGCATTGGAAGGCGGATTCTCAACCACTGCGCCACCAGGGAAGCCCCACCTCTATCTTAATCTTCTCATTTCCATGGAAACCCTGGGCTACTTTGCAGTACAGGCCACATTTTGACTTTTTCTTCAAACAGCTGTGCTCTGATGTGAACCCAGATCCTCATACAACTTTCTCCTGTGCTTGTTGATAGGCCCGTGGGCTCCACTTGTTTGCTATCTCCCTCACTGTAGTGATCAAATAAACTTGACTTCTTCGAATTACACGTTTATCCCTGGGGATGTGAGGTTGATTGGGCTAGAAGAAAACTATACATGGTATAGTAGATATAAATGGTATGGAAAAAAAAAAATAAAAGCGGGGGAAAGGATAAGAAGTGCTGGGGAAGGGGCTGTTGCGATTTAAATAGGATGCTTACGAAACACCTCGGTAATAAAGTGACATCTGAGCAAAGATCTGAAAGAAGTGGGGGATTTTTTGAACGGCTGAGTATCTAGGAAAAGAGCTGCAGAGGAAGGGGAAACAGTGCAAAAGCCCCAAGGAAGAGCTTGCAGAGCGTGTTTCAACCACACTTGGTCAGTGACCCTACGTTGACAATGACCCACTCCATCGTTACTCCCTTATCCTACTTTTTCATTTTTCCATAGAACTTTTCAATATATCATTCCGTGTTCATTATGTTTGATTTCTGCTTTGCGCGAGGGAGGGCATCTTCGCCAGTCTGGGTCGCCGATGCAGCTCGAACTTCTAGCAGTGTGGGGCACGCCGCAGGAGTTCGACAGGCCGTACTGTCCGGAGGCCCCGGGCCGGGGAGAGAGAGCGGTCAAGGTAAGGAGGAAGAAACCGGTCTCCTGGGGCCGCGGTGGGGTGGGGGTGGGGGGAAGCCCCTGCTGGGGACCCGCAGGTAAGGAGCGCACCTCCCAGCGCCCCGGTCCCCCGGCCGGATGCGCATCTCCGCGCGTGCGCCGGGTGCGGCCCGGGTCAAGGCGCCCGCCCAATTGGCTGCGGCCGGCGCCTAGAAGCGGCGTTGCGCGTGCGCGCTCCTTCCGCGCGGCCTTGTGGCGTGCGTTTTGCTTTTCACCCTCCGCTGTCTCCGCGGCAGCCCCATCTTCCCGTCTAGTGTGCTCGTTCCCGTTGCTCGGAATGTTCCCGGAACTCAATAACCTTCTCAATACCACCCCTGACCAGGCGGAGCAGGTAAGAGATTGCACGGCCGGGAAGGGGGCGCGTCCTGGGAGCGTGGCGGAAGACCGTACGGGAAGCGCACGCGGACCCGTGAGAAATAACGCGACGTCCGGGGATCCCGGGGCGCCTGGGAGTTGTAGTCCAAAGAGGGCCCGCCCGGGGCTGGCCTGGACATTTGGGCTTGTGGGAGGTGGGCATCTGGCGCCTTCTCAAAGGCCGTGCGTGCCCTTGAAAGTCCATAGGAAGCATGTCCGACGTTTGGATTGGCTTAAGTTCACAGACGTGTACCGGGCGAGCCCTTTGCGTGTTCAGTGTGGTGGGAGTTCCGGCGCCCCAAAAGAGGCTGCCTGAGAGGAGAGGAGAGTTTGACTCTCCACCCATCACGTGGGACCAGCTTCTTAACCACCCTGAGCCTCCCTCTGGCTCGGGAGCGCTCGGCAGGTCGCAGTGAATGCTGCTGCTCCTCTTCCTCTTCGTGTTCTCGAATAGTGCTCTTTGAAGCTGCTCTCAGCCCACGTTGGATTGTAGGAGTCCACCTTTGGCACCACAGGCTCGCTACTCTTGTTTTCTTCTCCCTCCTTCTCACACTCTAGGGCATTTCGAAAATTTCCACGCTTTCGCCCAAGGGTTACCTCTCCTAGGAATATACCTGACTTATTTCATAGCTGTTGTCTTTCTGATGAAATGGTAAGCTCTTCCAGAAAGACAAGACAGAAAGGGTGTAAAGCCTTTTTTTGACTCCCTAATGCCTGGCAAATAGTATTCAGTGGATACTTGTGCATCTTAATTGCCCAGCAGTTCTTCTCTGCCCAAGCCTCCAGATGGCGCTGGTTACCTTGCCAGTTACTACTAGCACCTCCAAAGTCCAAGCCCAGGGCCACAGGGAATGGAGGATAGAAGTGGGCGCCAGGAAATGACAGATGGCGCTAGGGTTAACCCTCAAGTTCTGCTAGTGTGATCTTTCATATTTTATAAGTGAAAAAAATCACAACAGCACAGAGACGACGTTCCCTGTCACTGAGAAAGAACTAGGGGTGGCTGGAGCAGGGCAGCCAGGCCCTGCAGAGGCCATTGTTAGAGGTCTTTCCAGGGCTCTCCATGATCAGAGCTCTGCCTGAAGCAGTTTCCAGGGCCTTTGGGAGGAGGACTTTGATACTGGAAGTCTCTGTCAACAACTACTTCTTCACTCTCCCCTACCTAGGGGACAGAATTGGAAGCAGGATTAGAAATAGGGAGGAAGCTGGATCAGATGACTTTTTAGAAGACCCCTTAAAATCTTGGCAGTCAGTGATTTTTGTTGGATTCCATGATAAAAGCTTCCTTTGTTCAGGATTTAATTCTCTCCAAGACTGGTGTGGAAGAGAAGGGATTCTATTCTTTATTGCCTTGGGAATTATGAGGTTGAGATATGCTTGCCCATAATGAGTGACTTAATACCAATCATTTTAATTATTGGTTTTTCCATAATTTTGACTTATTTTCTTCTTTTTGTGGTTAAATACACACACACACACACACACACACACATATATGCAGAGTCTCCAGGTGTAGAAATTTAGGGGTGGATACAACCGACTAGATTTTGACACTCAGCTGACCTCTTTCCTGGGACTCTAATTCATCTTTTTGTGCTCTTCTTAACTTTTAGGGGAAACTGACTCTACTCTGTGATGCCAAGACAGATGGCAGTTTCCTTGTGCACCACTTTCTCTCCTTCTATCTCAAAGGTATGGACTGTAGAAAAAGAAAACCCAGGCAAAAAAAAAAAAAGCCTGATTCAGGAAGCAATAGGAATCATATTAACTAGCCAGGGCTTTGGTGTTTGGGCAGCCAGATGGCTGTTTATCAGGTAACTGATTACTGGACCATCTGGTTCCGTCTCCTAGTCTGCCAGAGAGTGGCATGTGCTCCCTGTATCCAGTCCCGCCTTCCACTTCTCCACGTCCTGCATAGGCACTGCCTCCCTGAGGTCCTTGTGTGGCCTTCTCATTTAGTTGCTCCTTGGTCCTTGTCTATTTTGAAGTCTCTAGGCACTTGACCCATTAACACTTTGCCCTGGCAGTAGATGCTTCCTAAAGAACACAGGGAAGAAAACAGCATGGCCATTGCAATTCACACACAGAAATTGATTAGAAGAAGAAAACAGCCAAATGAAAAAAAGACTTATTGATTCTCCTTGTGTCCCCACTGAGCCAGGCCAGGAAACAGGGTAGACCTTTGGCACTCTTAATTGTAATAATTTACAGCTTTGAAAGTTATTTTCCTTTCCAGATGATGTTATTGTCAGCTTATAAAGACCAAGAGAATCTACAGATAAATTATTAGAATTAATTATGTTCATAAGGTAGCTAGAGCTTCTTTGTGCTCCCCTTGTCTCCTCTTGGGTATAAGACTAGTTTAAAAAATCCATTGTACTTCTGTACACCAACAAGCAGTTAGAAAAATATAATTTTTTAAAAACCACAATTTATTTTCAGTGGAACAAATTAAGATTCCTAGTAATACCTCTCACAGAGGAAGTACATCTTAGAATCAATGAAATAAGGTATAATTATTAAATACGAAAAAAAGTACATCTTAGAATCAAATTGGGTATGTCAGGTTGCAAGGCTTCGGTTCTCTAGATCTGCCTCATTGCTTTTGTTTCCAGATGTATGAAGTATACGAGACTGATTGTAAGTAGAGACTTTATTAAAAATCAGTTTATTTTATTTTATTTTCCAGCTAATTGTAAAGTCTGCTTTGTGGCACTCATCCAGTCCTTCAGTCACTACAATATCGTGGGACAGAAGCTGGTAAATATTTTAGAACTCCATGATGGGATCCCTGAGTGAGTGTGTGTGCCAGGCATGTGTGAGTGTGCTGTCAGGCTGGGCTTCCCTGTTTGGGTTGTGGAGAATTTAGCAAGGGAGGGACTAATGAAATCATGGAATCCTGAACCCCTTCTCTGAAGGGCTAAGGCAGAATCTCTATGTGTTTTGTTAATTTATAAAGTTTGTAGAACCAGATCTGGTGTGTGTTTTTTAAAAATATTTATTTGCACTGGGTCTTAGTTTCGGCAGGCGGGCTCCTTAGTTGCGGCTTGTGAACTTTTAGTTGCGGCAAGCATGTGGGATCTCGTTCCCTGACCAGGGATCAAACCCGGGCCCCCTGCATTGGGAGCACAGAGTTTTATCCATTGCCCCACGAGGCAAGTCCCAGATCTGTTGTTAATTAATCAAACCCTTCTCTGTTGAGTCTGGACCAGTTAAGTTTTTCTCCTTCCCAGTGTGAGCTTTAATCTTGTTCCTAGTGAGTGAGAGATCATAGCTTGGTCTGCTGCCAAGTTGAGTGCCTCCCACTGTGTCTCCCTAAGTCTAGGGCTTAGGACCCAAATGTGGGGAGAGGCAGGCGCTTTTGTCATGTGCCCCTTACCTGATCTTGGTTTGCCCCTCATCTCATTAGATGCAGCCAAGCAAGAATAAGATGGCCCAGAGGCTGGTGAACTTCCTGGCCTGGCTTGGCCCATTGCTTGTGACCTGTGACCTGGTGAATTTACTGGGTTGTTATTGTAGTGTTTTTTTTTTTTTTTTTTTTTTGCGGTACGCGGGCCTCTCACAGCCGCGGCCTCTCCCGTTGCGGAGCACAGGCTCCGGACGCGCAGGCTCAGCGGCCATGGCTCACGGGCCCAGCCGCTCCGCGGCATGTGGGATCCTCCCGGACCAGGGCACGAACCCGTGTCCCCTGCATCGGCAGGCAGACTCTCAACCACTGTGCCACCAGGGAAGCCCTGTAGTGTGTTTTTTTAAAGTCCTGCTAGGATTTTTTTTTTTTTTTTAATTTTTTGGCTGCGTTGGGTTTCTGTTGCTGTGCGCGGGCTTTCTCTAGTTGTGGCAAGCAAGTGCTACTCTTCGTTGCAGTGCACGGGCTTCTCATTGCGGTGGCTTCTTTTTGTTGCTGAGCATGGGCTCTAGGTGCGCGGGTTTCAGTAGTTGTGGCACGCAGGCTCAGTAGTTGTGGCGCACAGGCTTAGTTGCTCTGTGGCACGTGGGATCTTCCCGGATCAGGGCTCGAACCTGTGTCCCCTGCATTGGCAGGCAGATTCTTAACCACTGCGCCACCAGGGAAGTCCCTTGTAGTGTGTTTTTGCTGTTTGTTTTGATTAGGTCAGCCTCAGAGAGGGAGAGAACCAGGCCACCCATCAGCAGTGATCTTTGAAGTGCCAGTCATACTATTGGGCCACATCACTGCCTCTTCTCTAATGGGGAGAAAACAATGAGAGAGTGAGAGAAGGTTAAGCTCTTTCTCATCCTTTGCAGGGAAGGGAGAAGTTCCTGTGTTAGAGGTCAGATCATGAGCTCAGGGAGCATTGTCATGTCACGAACATGTATTGCACAGGTCTGTGAGGCATGTCTGTGGCCCTAACATCTGTTTTTATAGATGAGAAAGTTGTGTATTCTCATATCCAGTTTGGCTGCTTTTTCTTTTACCTTGGAATCATCAACACGGCAGGAATGACGTGCACAGCACTGGGTGTGCAAAGTATTAGAGCATGAGCTTCCATCCTCTTGGTGTATTATTGTTCTTACATCAGGAGAATGGTAATGAGTGAGAGCAAAGTTGATGATCAGGAATCCTTCTCTCTGCCAGGGTGGCTACTGTTGTTAATGGTGTCACATATAGTGAACTCTGGTGTATGAATGAGTGATTGAGGCCTGGTCTAGGGGCATGAGGAGTCTAAGGAGTTCCCATGTCACCTGTCTCTGCACAGACAGAACGGTGGGTTGCACATTTAGATAGTGTCACCATCTCTGGGTGTTTGTTGAAATGCACATTCTTGGGCCCTGCCCCCAAGGCTTCTGGTTCTGGAGATCTGGAGTGGGGCTCAGGGATCTGCATTTTAATCAGGTATCTCAAGAGATTCTTAATTGCATGTTTCATGAAGACCTATATTTAAGGAGTGCTGGTCTAGAGCAGGGGTTGACCAACCACAGCCTGCACCCCCTGTTTTTTGTAGATAAAGTTTTATTAGAACACAGCCAGCCCCATTTGTTCGTGAATGGTCTATGGCTGCTCTTGCTCTACGGTAGCAGAGTTGAGTAGCTGCAGCAGAGAATGTCATCCTGCCACCGTCTTTACTGTTATTATTTACTTACTGTATTTTTTTGAATATTTGAATTTTCTTTATTTTTTTATACAGCAGGTTCTTATTAGTTATCTATTTTATACGTATTAGTGTATACATGTCAATCCCAATCTCCCAATTCATCCCACCACCACCCCCCCCTTACTGTTTTTAAAATTTTATAACTACATGCCTTTAAAAAAGAAACTTTATATTACTATTATAAATTAAAAACCAGTACTGGGTAATCATAAAAATAAATATATAAGCAAAAGAAAGTAAATTTAAAAAAAATGTGACAGGTAAATGTAAGTGCACATCTGAAAGCAGAACGGGAATTGTGTGTTGGGAACACCCAGGGGAGGCAAGACATGGGCTCCTCCGGAGCGGGGACAGGCACATGTCTGCAGGGTTCAGAACGTGTCTGGAGCCCTCTCGTGAGCTGCAGTCTAGCCTCTCTGATGGGTCCCCCGCAAGACGCAGGAACTCACTCGCCTCTCCTTCGGGTGTAGGGTGTCAGTCTGACCACAGCACGGGAATGCGGGCAGCTCGTGTTCCTCGAGGGTCTCAAGTCCGCGGTGGACGTCTTCTTTCGGCCTCAGGAGGAGCCACACCCCCTGCAGTTCCTCAGGTCAGTCAGCCCACGACCCAGCCCAGAGCACACCTGGCAGGTAGGCCCAACCCAGGGTTGCTGTGTGATTCCTTCTCCTCAGTGTATGGGAGGGCAGAGCTGGCTTCAGGAGTCAGATACCTCCCTGGTGTCACAGCATTATCGGAAGGTCCTTGGCTCTGACCGTGGGCCAGAGAGTGTGTGGCTGTCCCTGAAGCGATAGAAAGCATTATTTGCTGGACATGTGGCAGAACAGTGTGCTTTGCTGGTTTTTCCAACCCTGGCTCACAGCCTTAGCACACACTTCTGTTCTGTTCTTGGCTTGATCCGGGGTCAGCAAACTATGGGCCATGGGCCAGCTACCTGTCTTGGTAAATAAAGTTTTGTTGGAATAGCCACACTTGTTTGTGGCTTGTCCACAATACTTGTTTGTATTGTCCCTGGCTGTCTGGCACTACAGCAGCAGAGGTGAGAGTTGAGACAGGGACCGTACGACCCACAAGCCTAAAATATTTACTGTTGGCCCTTTAAGAAGAAGTTTGTTGCCTGCAGGTTGGTGTTCCTGCTTCTTGTCTTTCCTGAGCATCAGTCACAGATGTAGCAGATGCCGCACCTGGCTGCTGTGCTTCCTCCACCCCAGGGAGTCTGTACGGGACCTCTCCCCGCTCTGCCCTCCCTCAGACTCAGCCTTACATAGTGGCCGGGCTCAGTGTGGAGTCAGAAGGCCAGGTGTCCTGACCCTGTGTGTGTGTGGCCTGGGGCACAGTCCTTCGCATCTCTGAACCTGGGTGTCTTTGTCTGAATGCGTGGGCCTGGTTTACACCTGAGCCCAGGTTATAGGGCACTGTTGTCCCTGCTGTCAGTGGGGCTCAGCCCTGGAGTGTGGGGCAGTGGGGCTAGTGCCTGGGCCCCAGGCCCCGACCTATTGCTGGGAGACAACTGCTGTAGTCACTGGGGAGATGGAGGTAGCAGGGCCACCTGTGTCTCAGAAACAGGTCGGACCTGGTATGCACACGAGCACACCGGTAGCTCTTAGACTGCTGCCCTCACCCCCAGGACACCTGAAATGTTGCTTAACTTTCATACCCAATTGTGACCTCCTGGGAAGGCCTCTCCTGCCCAGTCCCAGTGAGTCTTTCAGATGCCTTAAGCTCTTGGATTGAGAGGCTGTATGAGCCTCGGGGGCTGTTTATTTCTGTGTCCGCCAGTTTTTAGCACAGTGCTTTGTACCTAGTAGGCATCAGGGAATATTTGAACTGAAGTAAATGTACTCACGTGTGCATGCGTGTCTTTTCTTCCCAGCCAGATCGTGAGCCCCTTGGTGCCAAGGACTGGAATCCAGTTCCTTCCCTCCCCCTAACCCTTTCCTGTGGTGCTGCACAGTCTCATAAACACTTGTAGAGCACGTGAGCTCTCTGGTAACTTTTGCCTTGTGTCCCAGGGAGGCCAACTCTGGGAACCTGCAGCCGCTGTATGAGTTTGTGCAGGAGGCCCTGAAGCCCATGGACAGTGGAGAGGCTGCCTGGAGGTGCCCGGTGCTGCTGGTGGACGACCTCAGTGTGCTGCTAAGCCTGGGCGTGGGGGCAGTGGCGGTGCTGGACTTCGTCCACTACTGCAGAGCCACCGTGTGCCGGGAATGGAAGGTAATCATGGGCCTGCTCCCTGTGCTCCTGCCTGTGACCCGTACGGGCCAACAGGCCCAGGCCTCACTTGCGTGCAGTGATCTTTTCTGTTTAATTGCTTGGGGCTTTGGCTTTACCCTGGCAGGCCCAGGAACCTTTCAGTCAATGCACCTTGCTCTCCACTACCTGCCACTGATGAAAAATAAGGCCCTGAAAACTAAAAGGGTGCCCGGCACTGTCTTTAACGGCGCTGGTCATTGCGGTACTGCGGCTGTCCCCGCTCTGCCACGCGCTGTCATATTGCTCTGAGTGTGTTTTGAAGGTTGGCCGAGATAATGGGTGTAAAACTGCTTTAAAAATTGTGAGGTGAAAAAAAAGAAAAATTGTGAGGTGAAGGGACCTCCCTGGCGGTCCAGTGGTTAAAACTCTGTGCTTCCACTGCAGGGGCACGGGTTCGATCCCTGGTCGGGGAACTAAGATCCTGCATGCCGCAAGGTGCAGCCAAAAAAAAACCCCCCGAAAACCAATATGAAAATTGTGAGGTGCAATACAGGGATAGGGTGTAACCTTCATTGTCAAGTGGTGAGGCAAAAATAGAAATTCTGCCATACTAGAGATTTTAACAAAATAGAAGCAGCTGTGGTGCCCATCTCCCAGGAACCAGACAGCAAGAGTTAAGTGAGGGGAAGCTTGTAGCACGGCAGCTCAGCGTGTGGTCCACGGGGCCAGGCTGGGTGCAGAGCAGTGGGGAGGGGGTAATGGGTTGGCCAGGGGTGTGTGGATCCAGCAGTGCATGTTGCTCACCTCCTGCGTGTAAGGTCCTGCCTGGAAGCTGGGGTCAGGGGACCTTCTGAGGCCATCCTGGCTACAGTCACAGGGCCAGGTGCCAGGGTGATGGGGAGAGAAGGGAAGGAGGAGGAAATGTATGGGGCTTGGAGGACACAGTTCACTGGGGCTTGTGGAGGGAGTGAAGCAATCAGTCAGCTGCTGCAGCTCAGCCTGCTCTGTGGCCCACTACCAACCTCTTTTTGTAAAAATACTTCTTTCAGTTGAAAAAGTAGAACTTGGGAATAGTTCAGTAAAGAAAAAAAGAAGATATAAACAGTATAAAGGCTATTTTAGCCAAAAGTAACTGTCTCTTTTCCTCCGTTGTATATCCTTCCAGAGAGTCTATGCAGTCATGAACACGTTTGTATGTACACTTGTTTCCCCGCATTTTTCTTCACATTATTGGTAACCTACCATTCACACAGTTTGGTACTTCTTTTCTTTTACTAACACACAGTATGTTTTGGTGTCCGTTGCCCCAAAACAGAACACACAGATCTGCTTTATTCTTTTTAACAATTGGACACTATTCCTTGCTTGTGGATGAATCGAGCTGGAAGTACAGGTTGGATGTGCTGGTGAAACTATCCAGCAGATGATTGCAGTTATGGTCCTGGAGCCCAGGCACGGGTGCTTCCCACACAGCGGATGCTACAGCTGGGAGGCTGATCTGTGAGAGGGGTGCAGGGCAGTGGAGGCTCTGAGAGCCCAGCACACCCTGGTCCTGGCGTCCCTTCCCATCAGTCTCCATCATGGTCTCTGTTGCAGGGAAATGTAGTGGCCCTTGTGCACGACAGTGGAGATGCTGAGGACGAGGAGAATGACATCCTGCTGAATGGCCTTGGTCACCAGAGCCACCTGATACTGCGGGCTGAAGGCCTGGCCACCGGCTTCTGCAAGGATGTGCATGGGCAGGTGCGCAGGGACTGGGGCTCACTGGGAGCTGCTCGCCTCCCGAGTCTAGGCTGCCCATGGGATAGTGTCTGGCTGTGGGGTGGTCTGGTTGGGGCGTGCCCTCAGGTGGAAGGGAAGCCTCAGAAGTTGTGTGAATGCAGGTCAGAGTCTGCCCCAGGTGGTGCTTGGCCCCGTGCACCAAGGCAGATTTTCCATGGTGGTCCATTTGCAGCCAAAAGGGAGCTCCTGAAGAGAAGATGGCTGTGTACAGGGGAAGGCAGTAAACAGCGGAATTCCTCTGCAGGACCACAGCAGGCTTTGTGTATTCAGGCCAACACCGTTCCTTTTAAAATAGAGACTTGGGATTTCCCTGGTGGCGCAGTGGTTAAGAATCCGCCTGCCAATGCAGGGGACATGGGTTCGAGCCCTGGTCCGGGAAGATCCCACATGCCGCGGAGCAAGTAAGCCCGTGTGCCACAACTACTGAGCCTGCGCTCTGTAGAGCCCGCGAGCCACAACTACTGAGCCCACGTGCCAGAACTACTGAAGCCTGCGCACCTAGAGCCTGTGCTCCGCAACAAGAGAAGCCACCGCAATGAGAAGCCCGTGCACCGCAACTAGAGTAGCCCTGCTTGCTGCAACTAGAGAAAGGCTGCGTGCAGCAAGGAAGACCCAATGCAGCCAAAAAAAATTTTTTTAAATAAAATAGAGACTTGGGGAGGCCATTCTCCTGGCTGGCGTTGCCGCCCCCACTGCTGCCCCTGCCTGGGATGTTTGGAGTACTTAGGTGGAAGCTGAGTCCTGCCCTGGGAGGGAGGTCAGGTTCTCCCCACGCCCAGGGGCTGCCGTGGTTCTCTGCCTTCTGAAACTTCTCTTTTGGGATCACCCCAAAGCCTTTACCATCTCTTCCAGGTTAACTTCATGTTGACCACTTTTGACCCTTTAAGGGTGGGTGGGCGTTTTGGCCCAGAGTCGTTCAGAGTCGGGTGTGGAAAACAAAGCACAGGCCCAGAGATGCTGTGCTGGTGGTGCGCCCCAGGCATAGCCTGAGGAGAAGCTTCTGCTGGCAGCTTATGGCTCTGAAGCCAGTCAGCCCCCCATAGCTTTCTAGTCACTAGAGACAAATGTCCAGTCTTCCTGAGCCTTGGAATTGAATGTACACGTTCTGTTGTGTTGATTTTCAAAATTCATCTAGCCAAAAAGTACAAAACCATGCACACAGAAAAGACCAAAGGGAAATACACAAAAATACTTTAATGGTTCTTCTCTGGATTTACTTTTCTTTGTCTCTCATGTTTTCTGTAATGAGCAAATATTACTATTGTAATGGAGGGGAAACATTTATTTTTAGGTGGCTGGTAATAAGCTTTGTTTTGGAAGTCGGTCCCATTACTGCATGGTGCATGACCTCAATTGAAGGTCACCGATGAGGCAGGAAGGGTTCACAATGGAGCAGGTATTTGGGGGTGCCTTTCCTCTTTCACTCTTCTCTTTGTCACTTAGCTGAGGATCCTGTGGAGGAGACCATCAGAGCCCGCAGCCCAGCGAGATCGGAGCCTCACTTACCAGTACAAGATACAGGACAAGAATGTGTCCTTTTTTGCCAAAGGAATGTCTCCTGCTGTTCTGTGACCTGATTTAGGGGCAGCTGAAGCTACCTTGGACTATTTTTAGTTGTGAAAGATAAAGCAACTGAGCAGAAATGGATCTTTACACCTTTGTTGTGGACTGGCAGTTCCACTGTGACCCAGGGATGGTGGAATGGTGCTGTGATGGTTTGCCTTTGTTCCCCTGGGCCCTGTTTAGAAAACACATGAGGAAGCTGCAACCCTGCCTCAGCTGAGATGCTGCATGTTGAACTGGGTGAAATGGGTCCTCTGGAGCCTTCCTCGTAAACACGCTTTAGCCCCAACTGCCCATTTTTGGTTGTGGTGCCTTTCAGAGCCAGAATGGGTGTGGATGTACTAGCCAGGAGGCAGTCCTGGATGGCACGTGTCCAAAGTGACAACCAGGATATTCGTGGCCAGCACAAAGTGAGTTCCCACCTCATGGCTTCTTGTGGATTGTCTCATTTAATTTTCACCTTCATCCTGAAAAAGTATTTTCTTCTTCAGTCCAGTCAGGAAATAGGCTTCGAGAGGTTTGGAAGCATGCTCAAAGCTGTAGAGCCTGCTGCCAGTAACGGAGGCCTGACTGAAGTCCACGCTTGCTGACTGACCCTCATGGAAACCAGAGGCAGGCTCCTGCCCAGTTCACGAGTTGGCTCTTCTTATTTCTGTTGTAGCTGAGCACCTGGCCCATATGCTGAGGAGACCAAGCCATCGCGGGCCCGGCACCCTGGCCTTGGCCACACGAGGCCCCATGTAGGGCACAGGTGTGCATGGCCTTGGTGAGGGGGAGAAGGAATGTTCTTGCTGCCAGGTAGGCTAGGACCTTGGGGAGGAGCCAGTGCCTCCCTCACCTGTGAAGACTGAAGGCGGTGAGCTCTTCCCCAGCATCCTGTAGATGCCACTTGCCACACTCAGCCCTTCAGTCAAGGTCACCTCTGAGTATTCTCTTAGAATGGGTACATTTTATTGTATGTACATTATACCACAAAGAATCTGATTTTAAAAATAAATAAAATGGAATGGGCTTCCCTGGTGGCGCAGTGGTTGGGAGTCCGCCTGCCGATGCAGGGGACACGGGTTCGTGCCCCGGTCTGGGAGGATCCCGCGTGCCGCGGAGCGGCTTGGCCCATGAGCCATGGCCATTGAGCCTGCGTGTCCGGAGCCTGTGCTCCGCAACGGGAGAGGCCACAACAGTGAGAGGCCCACATACCGCAAAAAAAAAAAAAAAAAAAAAAAAATAAATAAATAAATAAATAAATAAAATGGAAAAATAACACTGCAGGGACTAAGGAAGTTTCATATCCATTGTTTAATTTTAACTTTTTTTAAACATTTTTTAGTCTTTGCAAAAGGGAACAATTTATCACCCCACTCCTCAAGTCATACTGACTGTAGTGTTAGTTTTCCCATTGAAACAGTAGCTGCTTTTCTTCTCAAAATACTGCAGGCTTGATAGAATATTTTAAAATTATGAGTGTAACTTAAAAGAAGGTAGTCATGAAAGAATCCAATGATTCTTTTATTAATATGTCAGTATTTATACAGCTTCCTATGAGCTGCAGTTCTGAATGGGTAAGGCACCACAAAACATTTTTTGCATGATATGCTATTATATTTCTTCACTTGATTTATAAATGTTTTCATTAAATTTTTAATGTTTAATGGCTACTTGGCATTTTTTGGTGTCATTATATTCTAATTTGCTTAGGTATTCTCTGGGCATGTCGGGTTCTGATTTTTGTAATTATAAATTATGCTGTTATGAATTTTACATCTATACCTGTTTGGGGATGGGGGGAAGTATTTGTTTCCTTAGAACATTCATTCATTCAACAAATACTGAGCACCTTCTGAGGGTATGACAGTGACAAAATAGGTCCCTGCCCTTGAAGATCTGATGTTCTAGTAGAGGAGACAGAGACAGTCAACAGAATTGAGAATTAAGAGACATAGAGTTATTAAAGTAAGACAAAGTTTATCAAATATTCTTTAGTCCCTATTCTATATTTTTTACAACTGGCCATCTTTTTTTTCCAGGTTTTTTTTGTGTGTGTGTGCGGTACGCGGGCCTCTCACTGTTGTGGCCTCTCCTGTTGCGGAGCACAGGCTCCGGATGCGCAGGCTCAGCGGCCATGGTTCACGGGCCCAGCCGCTCCGCAGCATGTGGGATCTTCCTGGACCGGGGCACGAACCGGTGTCCCCTGCATCGGCAGGCGGACTCTCAACCGCTGCGCCACCAGGGAAACCCTAAGAGATATAGAGTTAGACCATGATAAGTGCTCTAAATAAAACAGGGAGGAGGCCTACAACGGGTGAGGAATGATGACATTTTAGAGCCTACTCCCTGAAGTGGAATTTCTGAATGGAAGCATGGACTGACCCTCACATGTCATCAAGTTCTTCAGGATGATGGCGCCAGTTAACAGTGATCTATAGGTTTCTTCCACCAACGTTGGGTTAATGACTAGGATATAATTTTCTCTGTTTTCCCATATGTATAGAGTCCATTCCTCACCCTTAATTATTTATCAATTAAAATCTGGTGTCAACCTTATTTTTTATTTGTAATATTCTGTTTTATTTTAATTTTTTTTCTTTTTTTTAAAATTACTTTTTGGCCGTGTTGGGTCTTCGTTGCTGCACGGAGGCTTTCTCTAGTTGAGACGAGCAGGGGCTACTCTTCGCTGAGGTACGTGGGCTTCTCTTTGCGGTGGCTTCTCTTTGTTATGGAGCATGGTCTCTAGGCATGCGGGCTTCAGTAGTTGCGGCGCGTGGGCTCAGTAGTTGTGGCTCTCGGGCTCTAGAGCGCAGGCTCAGTAGTTATGGCGCACGGGCTTAGTAGCTCTGTGGCATGTGGGATCTTCCCGGACCAGGGCTTGAACCTGTGTCCCCTGCATTGGCAGGCGGATTCTTAACCACTGTGCCACCAGGGAAGTTCTTCTTTGTAATATTTTGGAAAGTAAGATTTTATCATTGTCTTTGTTCGTGTATATTTTTCTACATTCTGGTTTTTAAAAACTAACCTTCAGAAACATTTTTTAAATATTCAGATATATTCAGATATATTCATTAATTCAAGAAATATTTGTAGAACACCTATTTTATATAAGGGGTTATTAAGATAAAGACATCTGCTGCACTCTAATGGGCATAGAAAATAGGAACTTCTTGTGATGCAGTGGAGAAGGTGATGAGGGCCATAAAAATAATTCAAGTTGGAGGTCCAGTGGTTAAGACTCAGTGCTTCCACTGCATGGGGCGCAGATTCGATCCCTGGTCAGAGAACTAAGATTCCACATGGTGTGGCAAAAAAAAAAAAAAAAAAAAAAAATTTCGGGGAGGTGCTGGTGGTGAGATGAATTGGGAGATTGGGATTGACATATATACACCAATATGTATAAAATAGATAACAAATAAGAACCTGCTGTATAAAAAAAAATAAAATTCAAAAAATTTTTCAAGTAATGGGGGGCTGATAGGTTGATGGTCATAGGAAAGAGGGAAAGAGTGGTTGTTTCCCCTCACTTTTTTTTTTGAATTGAGGGAGCAGAGAGTTGGGGAAGAATTTATGGAGGCAGTACTATTTGAACAGGATCTTGGAATGTTCTATTTTGTCTCTGACGGTATCTTAGTTCTTCAGGATTCAGAAATGTATATTTCTTCCTCAGTGGAATGAAGGTGCTATTCTTTGTTGTTTTTTTTTTCAACTTTAAAGTAATTTTTAAAATATGCTTAAAATTTTGACTTGTTTAGAATTTGTTACAGTATTATAATTTGTTTCCATGCTGATAACTAAATAGCCAACAGTATTTACTAAAAAGTAATGTTCTTTTCTCTTTATGTAGTTCTGATTTATTTATGTGTAAAGTTCGTAAAATGAACCCTCTGAAGTTTGTCTTTAGTAGGTATTGAAAAGTTAGTGTATGTCTGTATCAAGAGTCTTCATTAAAAGGATATTGTGCCCACTTATTTATCCAGATGACATTCACCACCTCTTATCAAGCTCTAAAATATTCTTCAGGACTTTTCTCTCTCATTTTAAAAATTGTGTTATTTAAATAAATAATTCTATTTAAAAAATAATGAAGAAATTAAGGTAGTACCCTCTTATTAAATGCTTTTCAGTATTGGAAAAGTATCTGATTTTGTTGATCTTTCCTTGGTGCCTTTGATAGAGGAGTGCAGTTGACTTTTTAAAATTTATAACTTATCATACATTTCTTCTGAACTACTACTTCTAACAATTTTTTTGAGATTCTTGAATTTTTTAGATATTTTTTCTTTTTTTCCTTTTTGTGGGTATTGTTAACATCTGCAAATAACGATACCAACCTCACTTAATTTTACCTTAAATAACTTTAATCAGCATTTCAAAATTTGTTAAATAAGAGTGGTGTGAAGGTATTTGTTGTCTAATTTTCTGTTTTTAAGGGAATAGAAAGCATTTTATATAGTAATACTTTTTTTTTTTTTTTTTTTTGCGGTACGTGGGCCTCTCACTGCTGTGGCTTCTCCCGTTGCGGAGCACAGGCTCCGGACGCACAGGCTCAACAGCCATGGCCCACCGGCCCAGCCGCTTCGTGGCATGTGGGATCCTCCCGGACCGGGGCACGAACCCGTGTCCCCTGCATCAGCAGGCGTACTCCCAAGCACTGCGCCACCAGGGAAGCCCTATAGAGTAATTTTTAATTTTAAAAAATATATATTATCAGGTCAGTTTTAAAAATAACCTTGGAAAGGTAAAGAAGGAAGAAATGTTCCTCATCAATTTCCTGTCCCTCTTTTAAAAAGTTTAACCAGTAATCATTGTATTCTGTAGACTTTCTCAGCCTCAGTGAGGTAAGGCACTGTTTTTCCTGTGAATGTGGTGAGCATGGTAACACTTCTGCCTCTGTTGTATAAGCCTTGAATTCCTCTTATGGTCTTATCTTACTGGTATTTGTTGTATTTTCTATAACCTGCTGTTTGCTATAACCTTGATAAGATTTTAAAATATTTACTATTGAGATTTATTTCTTGTGATATTATACCTTCTATATTTGTGAATGAAGATGACCTATAATTTTTTGTTTACCTGTGTTAGCCTGCCCAGGTTTGAGCATTAGAGCAATATATGCCTCATAAGCCATGTTGAGGAACTTACTGCCTTTTATATCCTTTGTAATTCTTAGTGCCTTTTATTGCAACTTAGGTCTTGCATTGGTCAAGGTCAGGTAACTTCTTGGAGATAATTTACAATTTTTTCTTTGTTATTGGTCTTTATCATTACTTTTCTTTGTTATATCAGTTTTAGTACTGTTTATTTCTGAAATCGTTATCCATTCTCTTTGTTTTTCTGAAAAAGTATTTGTAAACCAGATATACAATAAGAGACTTGTATCCAGAATATATAAAGAACTCTTACAATTCAATAAGATGACAAATAATCCAGTTAAAAGATGGATAAAAGATTTGAATAGACATCTCACTAAAGCAGGGATAGGAATGGCCAACATGCACATAAAAAGATGCTCAACATCATTAGCCATTAGGGGACTACAAATTAAAACCACCATAAGGACTTCCCTGGTGGCACACTGGTTAAGAATCCGCCTGCAAGTGCAGGGGACATGGGTTCAAGCCCTGGTCCGGGAAGATCCCACATGCTGTGCAGCAACTAAGCCTGTGTGCCACAACTACTGGAAGCTGCATGCCTAAAGCCCGTGCTCCACAACAAGAGAAGCCACCACAATGAGAAATGAGAGGCCCATGCACTGCAACAAAGAGCAGCCCCCACTCAACCACAACTAGAGAAAGCCCGTGCGAAGCAATGAAGACCCAATGCAACCATAAATAAATAAATAAATAAATATTTTTAAAAATCACCATGAGATACCACTACATAAGCACTAAAATGGGTATATCAAAAAAACCAGGGGACTTCCCTAGTGGCACAGTGGTTAAGAATCCGCCTGCCAGTGCAGGGGACATGGGTTCGATCCCTGGTCCAGAAAGATCCCACATGCCATGGAGCAACTAAGCCCGTGTGCACAACTACTGAGCCTGCGCTCTGGAGCCTGCGAGCCACAACTACTGAAGCCCGTGTGCCTAGAGCCCGTGCTTGCAACAAGAGAAGCCTGCACACTGCAACGAAGAGTAGCCCACCCCTCGTCTCAACTAGAGAAAGCCCGCGCACAGCAACGAAGACCCAACCCAGCCAAAAATAAATAAATAAATAAACGTATTTTAAAAAAACAAATAAAAACCTGACAATTACGAGTGTTAGCAAGGATAAGGAGAAATTGGAACCCTCATACATTGCAGGTGGGAACGTTAAGTGGTGCAGCCACTTTGGAAAACAGTTTGGCAGTTTCTTGAAAATGTTAAATGTAGATTTCCTATATGACCCAGCCATTCTCTTCCTATGTATTTACCCAAGAGAAATGAATACATACATCCACATAAACACTCATTTTTTTTTGAATTTTTGAATTTTATTTTATTTATTTTTTATACAGCAGGTTGTTATTAGTTATCTATTTTATACATACTAGTGTATACATGTCAATCCCAATCTCCCAATTCATCCCACCACCACCACTGCCACCACTTCCCCCCTTGGTGTCCATACATTTGTTCTCTACATCTGTGTCTCTATTTCTGCCCTGCAAACCGGTTCATCTCTACCATTTTTCTAGGTTCCACACATATGCATTAATATACGATATTTTTTTTTCTCTTTCTGATTTGCTTCGCTCTGTATGACAGTCTCTAGATCCATCCACGTCTCTACAAATGACCAAATTTTGTTCCTTTTAATGGTTGAGTAATATTCCATTGTATATATGTACCACATCGTCTTTATCCATTCCTCTGTCAGTGGGCGTTTAGGTTGCTTCCATGACCTGGCTATTGTAAATAGTGCTGCAGTGAACATTGGGGTGCATGTGTCTTTTTTTTTTTAATTTATTGTATATTTATTTATTTATTTATGGCTGCGTTGGGTCTTCGTTGCTGCATGTGGGCTTTCTCTATTTGCGGCGAACGAGGGCTACTCTTCGTTGCCGTGTGCGGGCTTCTCATTGCGGTGGCTTCTCTTGTTGTGGAGCATGGGCTCTAGGCACACAGGCTTCAGTAGTTGTGGCACACAGGCTAAGTAGTTGTGGCTCTCGGGCTCTAGAGTGCAGGCTCAGTAGTAGTGGCACACAGGCTTAGTTGCTCCACGGCATGTGGGATCTTCCCAGACCAGGGCTCGAACCCATGTCCCCTCTATTGGCAGGCGGATTCTTAACCACTGCACCACCAGGGAAGTCCCTACATGTGTCTTTTTGAATTATGGTATTCTCTGGGTATATGCCCAGTAGTGGGATTGCTGGGTCATATGGTAATTCTATTTTTAGTCTTTTAAGGAACCTCCATACTGTTCTCCATAGTGGCTATATCAGTTTACATTTCCACCAACAGTGCAAGAGGGTTCCCTTTTCTCCACACTCTCTCCAGCATTTGTTGTTTGTAGATTTTCTGATGATGCCCATTCTAACTGGTGTGAGGTGATACCTCATTATAGTTTTGATTTGCATTTCTCTAATAATTAGTGATGTTGAGCAGCTTTCCATGTGCTTCTTGGCCATCTGTATGTCTTCTTTGGAGAAATGTCTATTTAGGTATTCTGCCCATTTTTGGATTGGATTTTTTTTTTCATATTGAGCTGCATAAACTGTTTATGTATTTTGGAGATTAATCCTTTGTCCATTGATTCGTTTGCAATATTTTCTCCCATTCTGAGCGTTGTCTTTTCATCTGGTTTGTGGTTTCCTCTGCTGTGCAAAAGCTTTTAAGTTTCATTAGGTCCCATTTGTTTACTTTTGTTTTTATTTCCACTACTCTAGGACGTGGATCAAAAAAAATCTTGCTGTGATTTTTGTCAAAGAGTGTTCTACCTATGTTTCCCTCTAAGAGTTTTATAGTGTCTGCTTTTACATTTAGGTCTCTAATCCATTTTGAATTTGTTATGGTGTTAGGGAGTGTTCTAATTTCATTCTTTTACATGCAGCTGTCCAATTTTCCCAACACCACTTATTGAAGAGGCTGTTTTTTTCTCCATTGTATATCCTTACCTCCTTTGTCATAGATTAGTTGACCATAGGTGCGTGGGTTTATCTCTGGGCTTTCTATCGTGTTCCATTGATCTATATTTCTGTTTTTGTGTCAGTACCATATTATCTTGATTACTGTAGCTTTGTAGTATAGTGTGAAGTCAGGGAGTCTGATTCCTCCAGCTCCGTTTTTTTCCCCCAAGATTGCTTTGGCTACCTGGGGTCTTTTGTGTCTCCATACAAATTTTAAGATTTTTGTTCTAGTTCTGTAAAAAATGCCACTGGTAATTTGATAGGGATTACATTGAATCTGCAATTGCTTTGGGTAGTAAAGTCATTTTCACAATATTGATTCTTCCAATCCAAGAACATGGTATATCTCTCCATCAGTTTGTATCATCTTTGATTTCTTTTATCAGTGTCTTATAGTTTTCTGAGTACAGGTCTTTTACCTCCTTAGATAGGTTTATTCCTAGGTATTTTATTCTTTTTGTGCAATGGTGAATAGGATTGTTTCCTTAATTTCTCTTTCTGATCTTTTGTTGTTAGTGTATAGGGACGCAAGAGATTTCTGTGCATTAATTTTGTATCCTGCAACTTTACCAAATTCATTGATTAGCTCTAGTAGTTTTCTGGTGACACCTTTAGGATTCTCTATGTACAGTATCATGTCATCTGCAAACAGTGACAGTTTTACTTCTTCTTTTCAAATTTGTATTCCTTTTATTTCTTTCTCTTCTCTGATTGCCATGGCTAGCTAGGCCTTCCAAAACTATGTTGAATAACAGTGGCGAGAGTGACATCCTTGTCTTGTTCCTGATCTTAGAGGAAATACTTTCAGTTTTTCACCATCGAGAATGATGTTTGCTGTGGGTTTGTCGTATATGGCCTTTATTATGTTGAAGTAGGTTCCCTCTATGCCCATTTTCTGGAGAGTTTTTATCATAAATACGTGTTGAATTTTGTCAAAAGCTTTTTCTGCATCTATTGAGATGATCATATGGCTTTTATTCTTCAGTTTGTTAATATGGTGTATCACATTGATTGATTTGCGTATATTGAAGAATCCTTGCATCCCTGGGATAAATCCCACTTGATCATGGTGTATGATCCTTTTAATGTGTTGTTGGATTCTGTTTGCTAGTATTTTGAGCAATTTGAGAATTGCTCAGAATTGTTGAGAATTTTTGCATCTATATTCATCAGTGATATTGGTCTGTAATTTTCTTTTTTTGTAGTATCTTTGTCTGGTTTTGGTATCAGGGTGATGGTGGCCTCATAGAATGAGTTTGGGAGTGTTCCTTCCTCTGCAATTTTTTGGAAGAGTTTGAGAAGGATGGGTGCTAGCTGGTCTTTAAATGTTTGATAGAATTCACCTGTGAAGCCATCTGGTCCTGGACTTCTGTTTGTTGGAAGATTTTTAATCACAGTTTCAATTTCATTACTTGTGATTGTTCTGTTCATATTTTCTATTTCTTCCTGGTTCGGTCTTGGAAGGTTATGCCTTTCTAAGAATTTGTCCATTTCTTCCAGGTTGTCCATTTTATTGGCATAGAGTTGCTTGTAGTAGTCTCTTAGGATGCTTTGTATTTCTGCGGTGTCCGTTGTAACTTCTCCTTTTTCATTTCTAATTTTACTGATTTGAGTCCTCTCCCTCTTTTTCTTGATGAGTCTGGCTAGAGGTTTATCAATTTTGTTTATCTTCTCAAACAACCAGCTTTTAGTTTTATTGATCTTTGCTATTGTTGTCTTTGTTTCTATTTCATTTATTTCTGCTCTGATCTTTTTATTTCTTTCCTCCTACTAACTTTCGGTTTTGTTTGCTCTTCTTTCTCTAATTCCTTTAGGTATAAGGTTAGGTTGTTTATTTGAGATTTCTCTTGTTTCTTGATGTAGGCTTGTATTGCTATAAACTTCCCTCTTAGAACTGCTTTTGCTGCATCCCATAAGTTTTGGATCATCGTGTTTTCGTTGTCATTTGTCTCTAGGTATTTTTTGATTTTCTCTTTGATTTCTTCAGTGATCTCTTGGTTATTTAGTAACGTATTGTTTAGCCTCCATGTGTTTGTGCTTTTTACGTGTTTTTCCCTGTAATTGATGTCTAATCTCATAGTGTTGTGGTTGGAAAAGATGCTTGATATAATTTCTATTTGCTTAAATTTACCAAGGCTTGATTTGTGACCCAAGATGTGATCTATCCAGGAGAATGTTCCATGTGCACTTGAGAAGAAAGTGTAATCTGTTGTTTTTGGATGGAATGTCCTATAAATATCAATTAAATCTATCTGGTCTATTGTGTCATTTAAAGCTTGTGTTTCCTTATTAATTTTCTGTCTGGATGGTCTGTCCATTGATGTAGGTGAGGTGTTAAAAGTCCCCCACTATTATCGTGTTACTGTTGATTTCCTTTTTTATAGCTGTTAGCAGTTGCCTTTATGTATTGAGGTGTTCCTATGTTTGGTGCATATATATTTATAATTGTTATATCTTCTTCTTGGATTGATCCCTTGATCATTATGTAGTGTCCTCCTTGTCTCTTGTAACATTCTTTATTTTTATTTATTTTTATTTATTTTTTTTTGCGGTACGCAGGCCTCTCACTGTTGTGTCCTCTCCCGTTGCGGAGCACAGGCTCCGGACGCACAGGCTCAGTGGCCATGGCTCACGGGCCCAGCTGCTCCACGGAATGTGGGATCCTCCCAGACCGGGTCACGAACCTGTGTCCCCTGCATCGGCAGGCGGACTATCAACCACTGCGCCACCAGGGAAGCCCAACATTCTTTATTTTAAAGTCTATTTTATCTGATATGAGTATTGCTACTCCAGCTTCCTTTTGATTTCCATTTACATGGATATCTTTTTCCATCCCCTCACTTTCAGTCTGTATGTGTCCCTAGGTCTGAAGTGGGTCTCTTGCAGACAGCATATATATGGGTCTTGTTTTTGTATCCATTCAGCGAGCTTGTGTCTTTTGGTTGGAGCATTTAATCCAGTCACGATTAAGGTAATTATTGATATGTATGTTCCTATTACCTTTTTTTTGTGTGTGTGTGTGGTACGCGGGCCTCTCACTGTTGTGGCCTCCCCCGTTGCGGAGCACAGGCTCCGGATGGGCGGCCATGGCTCATGGGCCCAGCCACTCCGCGGCATGTGGGATCCTCCCGGACCGGGGCACGAACCTGTGTCCCCTGCATCGGCAGGCAGACTCTCAACCACCGTGCCACCAGGGATGCCCCCTATTACCATTTTCTTAATTGTTATGGGTTCGTTTTTGTAGGTCCTTTTCTTCTCTTTTGTTTCCCACTTAGAGAAGTTTCTTTAGCATATGTTGTAGAGCTGGTTTGGTGGTGCTGAATTCTCTTAGCTTTTGCTTCTCTGTAAAGCTTTTGATTTCTCCGTCGAATCTGAATGAGATCCTTGCGGGGTAGAGTAATCTTGGTTGTAAGTTCTTCCCTTTCATCATTTAAAATATATCGTGCCACTCCCTTCTGGCTTGTAGAGTTTCTGCTGAGAAATCAGTTGTTAACCTTATGAGAGTTCCCTTGTATGTTATTTGTTGTTATTCCCTTGTTGCTTTCAACAATTTTTCTTTGTCTTTAATTTTTGTCAGTTTGATTACTATGTGTCTCAGTGTGTTTCTCCTTGGGTTTATCCTGCCTAGGTCTCTCTGTGCTTCCTGGACTTGGGTGCCTATTTCTTTCCCATGTTAGGGAAGTTTTCAACTGTAATCTCTTCAAATAGTTTCTCAGGTCCTTTCTTCTCCTTCTGGGACGCCTATAATACGAATGTTGCATTTAATGTTGTCCCAGAAGTCTCTTAGGCTGTCTTCATTTCTTTTCGTTCTTTTTTCTTTATTCTGTTCCACAGCAGTGAATTCCATCATTCTGTCTTCCAGGTCACTTATCCGTTCTTCTGCCTCAGTTATTCTGCTATTGATTCCTTCTATTCAGTTATTGTATTGTCCACCTCTGTTTGTTTGGTCTTTAATTCTTCTAGGTCTTTGTTAAACATTTCTTGCATCTTCTCAATGTTTGCCTCCATTCTTTTTCCAAGGTCCTGGATCATCTTCACTCTCATTATTCTGAATTCTTTTTCTGGATGGTTGCCTATCTCCACTTCATCTAGTTGTGTTTCTTGGGTTTTATCTTGTTCCTCCATCTGGTAGAAAGTCCTCTGCCTTTTCATTTTGTCTATCTTTCTGTGAATGTGGTTTTCCTTCCACAGGCTGCAGAATTGTAGTTCTTCTTGCTTCTGCTGTCTGCCCTCTGGTGGATGAGGCTATCTTAAACACTCCTGTTGATGTTCATAGCAGTATTATTCATAATTGCCAAAAAAGTGGAAACAACCCACCAATCATCTAATGAATGGATAAACAAAATGTGATATATCCATACAATGAAATGCTGTTTGGCATAATTAGAAGTGAAGTACTGATACATGCTATAACATGGGTGAACTTCAAAAACTCTATGCCAGGGGCTTCCCTGGTGGCTCAGTGGTTGAGAGTCCGCCTACCGATGCAGGGGACGCGGGTTTGTGCCCCGGTCTGGGAGGATCCCACATGCCCCGGAGCGGCTAGGCCCGTGAGCCATGGCCGTTGAGCCTGCGCGTCCGGAGCCTGTGCTCCACAATGGGAGAGGCCACGACAGTGAGAGGCCCGCGTATCGCAAAAAAAAAAAAAGAAAAATCTATGCCAGACACAAAGATTATGTATTGCACAATTCTGTGGGACTGGGGGTGAGAAAGGGAAACAATCCACTAGCTTTCTTTTTGGGATTATGAAAATGTTCTAAAGTTAGATTATGGTGATAGTTGCACTTTGCTATACTAAAAATCATTGTACAGTTAAAAGAGGTAAATTTTATGGCATTGAAATTATAGCTACTGAGGTTAGGATCCTGACTCCCTCACTTAGAGCTCTGCTTTAGTAACAAACAGTCCCCAAATCCTAGTGACTTACATTGACAAACATATTCTTCACTCACATTACATGTCCAGGGGCTGTGGGTCATTGCTACAGTTCTGCTCCATGGCCGCTTGGTCTGGGACCCAGGTGGAAGGAGCAGTCCCAATTTGGGACTGCTGTTTTCCTGGCCAAGGGAAAGAACAGGAGGCTCATCCACACAAGCAATGGCTCTTAAGGCTTCTTCCAGAACTGTGTACATCACGTTCATTCACACTCCATTGGTCAAAGCAAGACACATGGCCAAGGCTGACAATGAAGTCACTCACCCTGCAGGGAGGCACCACAGTCACTTGACAATGGGCTGGGCTGTGTGTATGATCTGCTTACAGAGAAGGGAACAATGAAGTAATCGACTATAATCACCTTGCTCAAGTGACTTAACCTCTCCGGGCCTCAGTTTCATCATCTACAAAGTGGGGAGATAATAAGCCTGTTTCATGGATTTAAAGGGTTGTCAGGGTGAAATAAGTGATGACGTTTAAGGTAGCCCTGGCATGTAGTTTAAGCATTAGCTATTGCTGCAAAGCCTTACCTTACAAGGCCCTGCTCATAGAACATCCCCTTGGTGATCCCTGCTCTTTGGTTTCCTACCAACCAACTCCCTTCCATCCACAGCACTTGGAAATTCAGTGACAGAATTTCAGGGACTTTGGGGTTGTGCAGATTGACATTTGATGCTGCCTCTCCGTGACCTCCAACAAGTTGTTAAAGCTCTAGGTGCTTTACTTTTTGCATCCTTAAAATGAGGTGTATCTTACCTGCCTCTAAAGGCCATCATGAGGATTTTACGAGGTAATATATTGTAAAGCCCACCTCTGGCAAGGAGACAACAATCAATAGTTTGTCATTATTATTGGCAGCTATTATGACCTTAGTAATATTCTTTATCATATTGCCTGTAAGGTTTTGTTTAAAGGTATGCACTAAGACAACTTCTCTAGTGCAGAGAACTTATATCCCTGGCCTCTGACACATAGTAGGAACTTGACAGGTAATAAAGGCATTGAATGACTACTAATACAACTTGGAGATTTTGAATATTTTTAATGACTGTATCATGGTTATTAAAATGGCTACTGGTTGTCGGAATCTTAGTGTTTTACAATCTAAGTGTCTTTAATATTCTTTATCATATTGCCTGTAAGGTTTTGTTTAAAGGTATGCACTGAGACAACTTCTCTAGTGCAGAGAACTTATATCCCTGGCCTCTGAAACATAGTAGGAACTTGACAGGTAATAAAGGCTTTGAATGACTACTAATACAACATGGAGATTTTGAATATTTTTAATGACTGTATCATGGTTATTAAAATGGCTACTGGTTATCGGAATCTCAGTGTTTTACATGTGTTCATAGCGATGTAATTTTTTTGAAAGCCACAGAGGTCAGTTTTCTTGGTTGCATCTTGGAACCTGACTCCTAAGTCCAGGTTCCCTGAGGTTGAGTTAATTTTCCTGGTTGCAGAGCAGCTGCTGCTGCGTGTCAGAACCTTAATTCAAACCCAAGGAATCCAGTCCTGAAGCAGCCCTTTCCACTTTATCACATTGCCAGCTGCCATCACTAATGCTTAACCCAGGGTGAGCATGAGTGTTAGTGCAAGTGATTGCAAGGACAGAGCCCTCCCATTGTGAAACACCCTTCTCTGTGTCCATGACAGGCTGAGGTGGCTGGTCAGTGGGCTGGAACCCAGAGTCCTGTGGTGGCCTGCTTGGTCAGTTATCAGAGTGACCTTGGGCAAATCTCTTCACCTCTCAAGGAAGTTTTCTTCATCTGTGAAATAGACCCAGCCCCTATTTTTCAAGATTGTCCTGAGGTTTGGCCCAGCATGGAATCCCAAGAACTGGGAATTGTTATCACTTCTGGATGATCTCTAAGCTCCACTTAGTTTTTTTTTAAATTTTGAATTTACTGTGGGGAGCAATCTGAAGTAAGGTTGAGCTTTGGCTAGTTAGGGCAAAATGGAGCTTGTAGCCAAAAAGTATTGCCGACCTCTTCAGTAAACAACACATGTTGCCCACCATCACGGCATCAGCCACTGCAGCTGCCTGCCTCCCAACAACCGTGCACCCCGAGGGGCATTCAGGATGGATGCCCCTCATAGTTAAGATGCGTATCAAAGGAATGATTTCAATGAGCCCAGACTCTTGCCCCTTCCCATACTTGAGATATCTGTTTTTGTGATTAGCAGTAGTTTTTTGGATATTTGACTACGTTTTTATCCCCCTAGCAAAAACTGCTATATATCCTGGCTCCTCCCTTACCTCTTCTTTTTTTTTTTTTGCAGTACGCGGGCCTCTCACTTTTGTGGCCTCTCCCATTGTGGAACACAGGCTCCGGACGCGCAGGCTCAGCGGCCATGGCTCACGGGCCCAGCCGCTCCGCGGCATGTGGGATCTTCCCAGTCCGGGGCATGAACCCGTGTCCCTTGCATTGGCAGGCGGACTCTCAACCACTGCGCCACCAGGGAAGCCCTCCCTTACCTCTTTGAAACAGTTCCTCAGAGCTATCTGAGAGGCTGTTTCCAGGCTATAGTCCTCAATAATGTCCTCAAGTAATACACCATTTTCAACTTTTAGGTTTTGTGTTGTTTTTCAGTGAACTTTTAGGTTGTGTGTTGAGTTATAAAAACTAAAATCAGGTATCTGCAACTTACCTGGATATGCATAACAAATAAGATGGATTGATAGGTGGATAAAGGTTTTTTGGTTTTTTTTTTTTTTAAGAAAAACGTGATATTATGCAAAACATTAATAGTTGTGGAATCTAGAATATAGTGTTGTTAACTGTATGGTTCTTTCAGCTTTTCCCTATGTTTTCATAATAAATTGTTGGAAAAGCCCTAAAATCATGGCCACTTCATTCAGCTCACGGGGGACATTCAGTAGTGGATTCACCTCGGGCCCATGATCCTTAGGTTCCTCAGAGGGTCCCCAGTGGTTCTTGTGCAGCGGGGGACTCTTGACAGTGCTGCAAGGCACAGAGGCACTTAACTAAGTGCTTGTCAGTTTTGGAGGCTCTTGTTTTTGGGGGAAGGTATCCAGAGCTTGTTGAGCGTCATTCCCCCGTAAACACGGGTGAAACGGTTGGGTGGGGAGGGGACGGGGGAGTAGAAAGGGTGACAGGAGTGCCCAAAAGACAGACTAGCTAAGTCCCTGTGGTAGGGGTTGTGAAAAGACAGGTCTCCAGCAATCTCTGGAGAGAAGACTTTGGTCCAGTGGGCCTGGGGTGGTGCTCAGGGAGACTCCGACTTCACTTTAAACATTCCCCCAAGTGACTCTGCTGTGAGGCAAGCTTGGAACTGCATTCTTTGTAGGAACTTGACAGTAAAGGGAAGAAACTGGGACTTGGTCTGCACGGTGACATTCACTCAGAAAACTAAAAAAAATGGGTAGACTTTATATTTGCCAAAAGGAACGAGGCAGTGGAGAGAGAAGGAAAAACTGGTGACAGAGATCTGAGGTCCTTTTTGCTCAAGTTTTCTGAGGGGCCGGATGATGGCACTGCAAGGGATCAGACGTGGCGTGATGTGAGATAACGGGTGTAGGTAAGGCTCCCCACACTGCTCTCTATTGTTGCCTCTCTAATTTAAAAATAACAAAAAAGAGTTCTTCCTTTATAAACATTCTAATCTAAAGCCAAAAGCCAACTCTGAATACAGGGCAAAATCTTAAAGGTCACTCTGGGCCAAGGTCAATTGTCCCCACTTGTATGGTCAGGCTACTCAAGATGGCTGCTCTCTTGCTCTCTGTACCTCCCCTGCCCAACCAGTGCCTGCTTCACCTATATCTTATGCACCTGACTGACCTTCCTATGCTCCTGCCCCCACCCCAGCTGGTGATTATTCTTATCAAAGGGGCGGTGAGGGGCGTGCCCCTCTGCTGGTTTCCCTGGTACCTAATGAGCCCACCTGACATAAATTCCCCTATAACTGGTAACCTCTCCTTCCACTTGGGAGTGAAGACTGCCGCCATGTCCCGTTCACCGTCCACCGCACACAGTGGGGTGTCGCTCCAGGACCTTGCTTCAGACGTGTAAGCTCCCCCATCCATTACACCACTGACGTCTCTGTTGCTGACTCTGGGCTCTTTCTTCGGTCTTGAAGCTGGGCAAGCACAGGGCTTGTAGGCCTGTGGGGTACAGCCCAACACCATTATTGTTTAATTTTACCATGATAGTACTGTGGTGGGCAAGGAGGAAGGCACGACTTTGGAGAATTTGGAACAGGGTTGATGGGAAGGGGCTGTGAAGAAGGCCTGTGAGGGGTGAGGTGGCTGGAGCTGCCTGAAGGGCCACCTCTGATTTTAGCCTTGCATTGTGGTTATATCTGCCCTTTTTGCAACCCCAGCGCTGCCACCCTCAAGGGCAGGAACAGGATCTATCTCCCATATCCAGATAGCACCAGGGTGGGTGCGGGTAAGCTGAGGGGAGCATGCCCAGGGCAGCAGGGTGGGGTGAGGCTGCCCCCTGACACTTGAGACCTGTGTTCACGAGTACGTGGGGTGGTGTGATCAAGGTCCCCATGGGCTGGCCCACAGGCAATCACCACGGGCAGCGTCCCAGGATGGGCCAGTGCTGGGCCTGCTGGGACCTGCACCCTCATCTTGGGCAAAGCCTCCCCTTCTCTTGTGAGACCGGGTAACGAGACCTACCTTGGGGTTTTCAGGAAGGTCAGATGAGAGGACATGTGCAAAGTGCTTAGCTCAGCATGTTGTCCAACCCAAGTTCATGTGCTGGGCGCACAGTGAGGCCAAACAAATGGAAACGTAGGCGTTTGGAGCAGAGAAAGGTTTATTCCAAGGGCCACGCGAGAATGGGCAGCTCTTGCTCGAAAGACCTGAACTCCCTGATGGTTTTCAGGGAAGCGTTTGTATAGGCAAAATTTGGGGTGAGGGCTGCAGGGTGGTGTTCCAGGAATCTTGTGCTCAACCTGAAGTTATTATCCTCCACCTGGGTGGGGGCCTTAGTTCCAGTAGAAGAACTCAAAGTGATATATTGTTACGTAAATTCCTCGAGGAGGAACTAGGATTGTTTTCACTTGTTTCTGCATTCCCTCACTTCCTTGATTAGTTAACTGTTTGAATCTGCCCTTTGGAACTCAGGGAAGGTCAAGGAAGCTGAAGCCTTTTTCCTACAAACAAGAAACGGGGACACGGAAAGGCTTTGCTACCTGGGAGTGTTACCTGAAAACTGGGCTCACCTCTTGGTGGGTATCAAGCCAATAGACACAACCAAGCCAAAGACCGGGAGAAGGAATGATTATTACTCGCAGCAAGTAAGGAGAACACCAGGGATCTTTCCCAAAGCAGCGTCTCCCTGAACAGCAAAATTGGGAAGTTTTAAGCTAAGGGTACATGCATATTCAAGAAGGGGCTTTAAGCAGAAGAGAATTCAACATAGAATTGGGGCAAAGGTCGACAGTCCAAGCTTTAGTTGATTGAAGTCAGGAGGGTCAACATCATCATTCTGTCCTCCACCTGGTTGGGGGCCTTGGTTCTTGCAGAACTCAAAAATACACTTTGTGTGTATCCCTTGAGGAGGAACTAGAACTCTGCTGTATCACTGCACTGTTGTTTGACTGCCTTTTCTCTGTTCCTGCATCCCTTTAATCCCTTAGATCATTAATTACTGAGACCTGTTCAAGGGCAAGCATTGTGGCCAGGCTTAGATCACAAAATATCGTGAAAGCCATTCCTGGTTCTTTCTCCGGGGACCCCCTAACTTATCTGCTTATAGGAGGGCCCCACAGGGTCCTGCTCGGTTTCAATGCCCCCGTTTCTCTGCTACTCCTCAGACTTGAGGGAAACATGTATTGGACAAGAAAGGGAGTAACATTTTGGGTAGAGAGGATAGTCATAAACCCGGCAGAGGAACTCGGTTTTAGGGGGACTTGGTTTCAGGCACCTGGTGAAGAGTAAACACTCGACGGACATAGCTATTGCTATTACAACAAATATGTGTTCCATGTAGAAGATGGTTACATGCCCATGAGCAAATGGAAAAATCCTAACACCCTAATCCTCCACCCAGAGATATCCACCGACCACACATCAGCATCGCCCCAGACCCTTCTTGGATTGTTTTTAACAAAAATGAGCTCATACCCTACAGCTCATTTTGAATATTCTTTCAAGAACATCTTTCCACATTAGTTAAGTATTCATAAAACTTACCCTTTTAAAAAGCCTTAAGGAAATCCAGTTTATGGACTTAATTTATTCGACCCATCTGCATTTGTTGTATATCTCGGCTGCTTTTAATTTTTCGCTGTTATGGAACGGAACATGGGCAGCCTGTGCGTGTTCTTGCTAATTCCGCGGAACGTGTTGTTAAAAGCTCTGGTACTCTACTCAAAGGTCTGTCCCAGTTTCGCGGTCCGCCTCGCCCGGCCCCGCCCCACCCCAGACCTCTCCCCAGGGGTCGTGTGACCGGTGTCCACCAGGGGGCGAGCGGGAGCCGCGGTTGGGGGCTCTATCACGCATGCGCACGCCACAGGGAGCACATGCGAAGGACGGCGGGGGCGGGAGCGGGAGGGGAAAGGTAGGAGGTGAGAGGTGAAGGGGCGGAGAGCTGCGCGGGCGCCTGGCGGCCGGGAGAGAGAGGGCGGGCGCCACGCCCGGACCGCGCGGCCGGGAGCGCGCACGCCGCGCCCCGCCCCCGCCCCCGTCGCCGCCGCCGCCGTTGCCGCCGCTGTCGCCGCCCGAGAGCTGTTGCCGCCACAGGTACCGCTGCGCGCGTCCCCACGGCGTCCGCCCGCGGGCCCGGCTCGGGCCTCCTGCTGCGCGGCCCGGGGAGTTCCGGGATGGGGGCCGCCGGGGGCACTGGCGCGCCGGCGTGGGCGCTGTCCAGCAGCCGTGCGGGCCGGGCTGAGAGACTGCAGCCAGAGAGGGGGCCGGGTTGCCGCGTCCCCAATCCCACCCTGGCTGCGCCCCCGTCCGGGCCAACCGCGCGCCCGCAGCCCTCCCCCTGGCCCCGGGGACCACTGGCCTGAGGGTGGGTCGCGCTGTTGCGCCCACTGGCCCCGCCGTCCCTTGGGAAGCTGCCGGTTCTAGAACCTGCTTTTGGGCTGTCTGGGTTTTCCGGAGTGCGGAGGAGAGCACGCTGTCCGCACCTGCCTCTTTTACAAGATCTGATTGAGAGGCAACACGTAGCTTCTTTGCTGGGTTTTGCTTGGTTTCTAGTTTTCTCTTTCGCTCAGACCTAAACATTGCTCACTGATGTTGCCTCTGTTTATCCTGGGTGGTATATTACCTCCGTTCATCATGCAGGACCCTAACGTCAGAGTAGCATTAGCTGCAGGGAGCCAGGGATCTAGACTGTTTGAGCCGTAGGTAGTTGTACAGGTGGAAATGCTCGTGGCCTAGGGGAGCAGTGAGTCCCCTCCTGGCAGGAGTTTGCCCTGTTTCGTGTCACTTACTGCCCTACCTTCTGTGGTGACAGAGCTGGGTGACTGGACTCCTTCTGGGGATTTTGTAATAATTTTTGTGAAGAGGACACAGTAAAAGGTTTCTTTAATGATACTAGCTTTGAGTGTGTTTCTGACCAAACGCTTGTGAAGTTTGGTTATGCGGTGTCCTTATTGCTGCCATCTCAGGGTATTGTGCTAAAGACTGAAGCTTTTATAAGGGAGTCAGGGTCAAGGGTGTCTGAGAGTATTTTAGGTGTTCCTCTAATTGACGACCTATATCTTTTTAATGTATGTTGATAGAATTTAGGTTTTAGGTGTTTTACACGTTTGCAGCATTCCCCGGGGCACACGATGTAAAAAACACAAAATATGTATAAATATACCTCCACACTCATTCTTTTGGTGATTTATTGAAATTGAAAGAATTACTTCTCATTTATTATGAACGCGTCTGGTGTTTGAGAGCTCTCTTTTGCTATTGTGGCAAAAACAGCACCTCTCCAGAGGTCTCCATGTGCTTTATAATCACTGGTTTGGGTCTCCCTCTCCCATCATCTAGATTAGTTTACTGTCGGGAGGTGGGTATAAAAAGTCTACTACTCCTAGTTTATGCACAGAAAATGGAGGCATAAAGATTGTGAATTCTTTGAGGTCATATATGAACAAGTAAACTGTCCAGTTGGGAAATGAACCATACCTGTGGGGTTCAGTACACAGGCATTTATTAACATTTGGTGGTAGACTTTAGGGGATGCTTACTGTCTTAGTGTATACATGAATGTGTCCTAAGGACCCTGGAATGACACTTAGGTTTTTTTTTTTTTTTTTTGCGGTATGTGGGCCTCTCACTGTTGTGGCCTCTCCCGTTGCGGAGCACAGGCTCCGGACGCGCAGGCTCAACGGCCATGGCTCACGGGCCCAGCCGCTCCGCGGCACGTGGGATCCTCCCAGACCGGGGCACGAACCCGTGTCCCCTGCATCGGCAGGCGGACTCCCAACCACCGCGCCACCAGGGAAGCCCGACACTTAGGTTTATGTGTTATTTGCTTACCCTCACCATCGGTGGCCATTTGGTGGCCACCAGTGTTAGTTTTACTGGCTCCGATAGGTACTTCATGTACAGTTTGTGTCATCGCTCCCATTAAACAGGTGAGAAGACTCCCCCTCATACAGAAACTGGGTTGCCAGTGTCAGCCAGCTTGGCATTGGGGATCAGGCCTTCAAACCAGGTCTGCCGAACTGCACCACCTACCTACTCCCACTGTAACTTGCTCCCTTCCTGAGTTGGCCACTGAGGCAAAGTCCAGGTGACTTCTTTTGCCGCCTGAAATAATAATTCTGGGTAAAATATTTATCCAGCACTTGGGCTGTCTAGATTCTGTGCTAGGTGCTCTCATAACAGCTTACCTCACTTAATCTTCATAATAACCAGGGACAATGACACTGTTATCACCCCCTTAACTGATTAGTTTTAGAGACGCTATCTGACTGGCTCTGGGTCACCTAGTGAATTAGACGCTGAGGCCAGGTGGAAACCCAGGTTTGTCTGAAAACAGAGTCCATGCTTTTATGCTGTTCTTGGACCTGCTGGCTTGACAGTCTTCTCCACTGCCTACCAAGTGAAAGGTAGCAGAGGAGGGTGTTAGGGGTGAAGGAAGGAACCCAGTGTCACAGACTTGAGTCAGAGATGGTGGAACTCCGCAGGAAGGAGACATTCATTTGGTCACTGTGTTTGACAGCTTCCCCTTGAGTGGTCAGGGGCACTGCCTGAGGACGTTTGCAGGGTTGCTGGCCCATGCAGCTTTGCCGTAGAGTCCAAAGAGTGGTGTGTGTGTGTGTAAGCACCAAGGGTGCACGTGGGTCTCAGGAAAAAAAATTAAAACGAATCTTTGTGTTTATTTCAGCCTTATTTAATTTTTATTTTGTATTTTATAATGTACACTATTATCACAGTAGTACATATATATAATTTATGTATAAGTGTACGTATATTGGGGATATGTACTTGAATTTTTGTTGGGGATTCATAATCAAAAATGTTAAGAAACCACTGGTTTATTTGATATTTAGCATTTTCTGAATTCATAAACTATGTGAAGTGTTATTTGTCCCATTTGTTCCTAAGTTGGAAGTCTAGTGAAGTTCAGTGTAATTACACATAATCAGAGAAATGGTATTTCATATTAATAACCAATTATAAATTATTTTAGAAATTGCAGTCCGAGTGTGAAAGAGGATCTGGTATTTCAATAGTCTTTATGTCTCAAATATAGTACCGCTCTTAAGTTTGACACTATAGTGACTGATAAAGCCCTTCAGAAGTTAAAATTTGGGGGAATTTGCTGGCGTTCCAGTGGTTAGGACTCTGCACTTTCACTGCTGAGGGCCTTGGTTCAATCCCTGGTCAGGAAACTAAGGTCCCACAAGCCACACAGTGCGGCCAAAAAAAAAAAAAAAAATAGAAGAAGTTGTTAAAATTTTGTTGTTGAACCTTTTCTATTTTAAACATGTTAATTCAGTCTGAAGCCAGAGAGACTAAACTATTCAGTTTACGCAAATATGGCAGTTGTAATAGTTGTATTTGCACTATTTCCCAACCTTAGAGTATTTTCAAATCATCTAAATATTGAAATTCCAAATACATTGATTCCTTATCACTTTTTACAAACTAGATTCTTCAGTTCATTCCACTGCAGTGGTTAGTTAGTACATTATTTTAAAATGAGTGGTTCCAGAATTATACCTAATTAAAAAATATCTTTGTCATCTTCCATCTTATCATTTCACAATTGAATAGATTAGTGTTTGTTCAGGAGTTTAGGTTAAAATAACAGAATGGGTTTTGAGCAAGAAATATATTTTCCTAATTATATAAGCTGTTTTTATCCAGATGAGTTATCATTACTTCATAACTAGGTTCTCAAACATTAGTGTGAATTAAAATTACCTGGAGGGATTGTTTTAACCCCACCTCCAGAATCCGTAGGTGAGAGGTAGGCCCTGGAATTTGAATTTCAAACAAGTTACCAGGTGCTGCTACTGTTTGACCTAGGGAACCACACTTTGAGAGCCATGGCTCTAAAACCAGAGCACGATGTCAGTGCTTTCATGCTTCACTCTGAATCTCGTCAGCATCAGTCTTTTTTTTAAAAAAAAAATTTATTTATTTATTTGGCTGCTTCGGGTCTTAGTTGCAGCACGCGGGATCTTCATTGTGGCATATGGGGTCTTTTTAGTTGCGGCATGTGAAATCTTTTTTTTTAGTAGTGGCATGTGGGATCTTTATTTGCAGCATGTGGGATCTAGTTCCCTGACCAGGGATCGAACTCGGGCCCTCTGCATTGGGAGTGCGGAATCTTAGCCACTGGACCACCAGGAAAGTCCCCAGCATCAGTTAGTCTTATAGTATAGTTTTGCCAAGTATGGTTGGTCCCCGAATTAATGATGATTCAACTTACAGTTTTTCCACGATATGACGGTGCCAAAGCAATCATGCATTCGGTAGAAACCATACTTCAAATTTTGTATTTTGATCTTTTCTGGGGTAGTGATACGCAGTACATGCTCTTTCTTGTGATGCTGGACAGCAGCATCGAGCCGCAGCTCCCAGTCAGACCTGCAATCATGAGGGTAAACAACTGATAAACTTACAGCCATTCTGTACTCAATCATTCTGTTTTTCATTTTCAGTACGGTACTCAATAAGTTACATGAGATATTCAACACTTTATTATAACATGGGCTTTGTGTTAGATGCTTTTGCCCAACTGTAGACTAATGTAAGTAATCTGAGCACATCTAAGGTAGGCTAGGCTAAGCTATGATGTTGAGCAGGCTAGGTGTATTAAATACATTTTCGACTTAACAATATTTTCAACTTAGGATGGGTTTATTAGTATGTAACTCCGTTGTAAATTGAGGAAGATCTGTACATAACTGGCTCTTGTTTTTAGTCAATTTCCTTTTTATTTTTAGATGACATCATAATTAAGATTGTATTCTCAGTTATAGTGCTATTTCTGTTTTCCCTGAAGTTTTAAGGTTCTTGAGGAATTAGTTTTTTAAAAAATTCGAGTCACCCAGGTTGAATAAAAATTAATAGGTGTGCACTCAAGCGCACACATACACACACATGCACACGCACACATTTCAATTGTCTGTAATCCCAGTGGTAACCACTAGCAGGCTTCTTCTCAGGCTTCTTTCTTGCTCATTCTCTTGTTCTCTCTTTGTATAATGAGATCATGCTGTTTTGTATACATTTTCTGTTATTGTGTGAACATTTTTTCATGTATAAAACTATTCTGGAACATTTTTGGATTTTTAAAAACATGAGCTCTCATTTATTTATTAAAAAAATATTTATTTATTTGGCTGCACCTTGTCTTAGTTGTGGCATTCAGGATCTTTAGTTGCAGCACACAGGATCTAGTTCCCTGACCAAGGATTGAACCTGGGCCCCCTGCATTGGGAGCGCAGAGTCTTAACCGCTGGACCACCAGGGAAGTCCTCTCATTTATTTTTATGTTTTCCAACGACTTTCTCTTTGAGCAGCCTTGCTCACAGTTTGGCTGTGGGCTTCATTTGCACCTTTCAGAAGACTGCGTTGTCACTCACGAAGTCTTCAACCATGGTCTCTCTCCTCTTCAACAATCTTCAGTAGCTCCCCACTCTCATGATCTGCCCCAAGCTGGCCTACCCACTCCTTCCCTCTACCAGCCTGTATTTATGCCACCTCATCTTCATGGGGTGATTAGTTACCTTCTTCAGGTATGAGCCGTGGTTCGGTTTGACATTCATTCTTGGTTATCACCCCAGCGACAGTGACTGTTAGAAACGTCAAGACCTGCCTTCCTTCCGCAGGCAACAGAGAACATTGCATCTCATATTCTTGTCAGGGAGGATAATCTTGAATTCTTCACCTCCCAGAAGCTATCCTGAGCTCAACTGTGGTAAAGGACATCCATGGGATTGTGCTGGAACATGCTTCAGTGTACCTGTTCTAGGCAGTGTTAGGAAGCAGCATATTTCCGGCCTCCTTCCAGTTGTTTTGTTTTTGTTTTAACTAAACTCATTTTGCATGGCCCCATCAGCTTGCGTTGAGATCTATATTAGAAGTCCCCAAGAAAATCTGGAGGCCAATTAGAAATGTCCTTCAGGTGCAGTGCCTGGAATGCTCGTGCCTCTTCTGAACCATTGGGCCATTGGTTTGATTAAACCCTACTGTGAACTGTGTCAAAATGGTTTCCTCTTTGCCTTGGCCCCTAGGGAGCTCAGAGTCTCTTTTATATTCAGAGTCCTCTGGCTTGTGCTTTCTGTATTAACCTTACTTCTGGCATATAACATTTTTTTTTTTTTTTTTACAGCTAGATGTTTTGCTCTTTCTCTCAAATTTTACCATAAAATATATAACACATTTCATCTCTATTCTAAACATTACTGTGATTATATTCTTGTAGCCAAATTTATGTTCTCATCTATTTCCTTTCATTTTTTTTTTGTACACTTGAATCCCTCTGAGCTCTGCTTTCCCCTGCCCCCTCCTATGTACTAATTCTTTTTTGTTGTTGTTGCATTTTTTTTATTGTGGTAAATACACAACTTAGTGTATTAACCATTTTTAAGTGTACAGTTCAGTGGTATTAAAAGTACATTCATAATTTTTTTTGCAACATCAACACCATTCTCTCCATATCTCTTTTCATCTTGCAAAACTGAAACTCTGTACCCATTAAACAATAACTCCTCTTTTCTCCTCTCCCAAGTCCCTGGCAGTCACCATCCTACTTTCTATGATTTTAACTACTCTAAGTATATCATATAAGTGGACTTACACAGTATTAGTCTTTTTATGGCTGGCTTATTTCATTTAGCATAATATCCTCATGGTTCAGGCATGTCGTAGCATGTATCAGAATTTCTTTCCTTTTTAAGGTTGAATAATATTCCATGTATATACCACGTTTTGTTTATCCATTTATCCGTTGACAGACATTTGAATTGTTTCCACCTTCTGGCTGTTGTGAATGATGCTGCTGTAAACATGGGTATACACATATTTGTTCAAGTCCTTGTTTTCAGTTCTCTTGGGCCAGTATGGAAGTGGAATTGCTGGATGGTAATTCTATGATTAATTTTTTGGGAACCACCATACTGTTTTCAACGGAGGTTGTACCATTTTATATTCTTACCAGCAATGTACAAGGGTTCCAGTTTCTCCACATCCTTGCTTAACACTTGTTGTTTTCTGTCTTTTTTTAAGCTTTATTATTATTATTTTAAATTTATTTTATTTATTTTATTTTTGGCTCCATTGGGTGTTCATTCCTGTATGCTGGATTTCTCTAGTTGTGGCGAGCAGGAGCTATTCTTCGTTGCGGTGCATGTGCTTCTCATTGTGGTGGCTTCTCGTTGCACAGCATGGGCTCTAGGGCACATGGGCTTCAGTAGTTGTGGCATGCGGGCTCAGTAGTTGTGGCTTGCGGGCTCTAGAACGCACGCTCAGTAGTTGTGGTGCACAGGCTTAGTTATTCTGCGGCATGTGGGATCTTCCTGGACCAGGGATCGAACCCGTGTCCCCTGCATTGGCAGGCAGATTCTTAACCACTGTGCCACCAGGGAAGTCCCGTTTTCTGGTTGTTTTTTTTTTTTTTTTTTTTTTTGCGGTACACGGGCCTCTCACTGTTGTGGCCTCTCCTGTTGTGGAGCACAGGCTCCGGACGTGCAGGCTCAGGGGCCATGGCTCACGGGCCCAGCCGCTCTGCGGCACGTGGGATCTTCCCGGACCGGGGCACACACCTGCGTCCCCTGCATCGGCAGGCGGACTCTCAACCACTGCGCCACCGGGGAAGCCCTCTCCTTGTAGTTTTTTTGTTTTTTGCTAAGAAGTTTTTTAAAGATAACTTAAAATCAACACAGAAAGTGGTTACATAGTACAGGTCTCAACTATTCGCTGAGAATAAATTTTAAGAATAACTTCTTTTTTTGTTGTTTTTTTATATATAAACATTTTATTTTAATAATACTGTTTATCACTTCAGTTTACATCATTCCATTATGAAAATGTTTAACTGAAGAGAGGATATTTCTTCAAAACACTAAATAAGCAGAGCTTTATCAGTTAAATTTACAGCAATACAGCATTTAGAAATACATAATTCTTCATTTTACAATAATACTTCCTCTTTAAAAATTTGTCATGGTTTGTCAGACGTAATGCTATGAAAGGATAATACAGTATATGTAGTGTAAGTGAACCAGATCTTTTCTCAAATAGTCTTTCTAAAGTCCTACCAAATTTGTGAGAACGTATTTGTTGAATAAATTAAACATTTTTTGTGTTGTTAATTTGTAATATTGTACAAAACTCAAAAATAGCACCTGTACCTATTATAGGAAGCTTATTTTAGCATTTTACCTGTAAGAAACACTGATCTGTATACTTAAAATGATTTCTTGAAAACATTTTCATAATATAGTCCAACATTTAACAAATAATATCTGAAAATAAAGTCTCCAGAACATTAAGATTTTATCCCCTGATTAGTATTCAAATTAAGAATAATTTTCTTAATGTTATACAAATAAGTAGTTATGACTTGAGATAAAATGTCCATTCACAGCATCATGCGTTGATTCAGAAAGATATCTTCAATAACTAAGGCAGGAGTGAAAGTGTACTCTAGAAAAATATGAGCCTAGAAAAGAGCAGCATTTCTTAATCTCATTTTACATGTGTATTTTAAAATTTATAGGGACTTCCCTGGTGGTCCAGTGGTTAAGAATCCACCTTCCAGTGATGTGGGTTCGATCCGTGGTTAGGGAACTAAGATCCCACATGCCGCAGGGCAACTAAGCCCACACGCTGCAACTAAGATCTGAGGCAGCCAAAAATAAATAAATAAATATATTTTTAAAAAAATAATAAAATTTATAGCATAAGCAGTTTAACAATTAAATATCATAATTACAGAGTTGACCATTTTATTAATATTCCGGAAGTTCATATACTCACTTTGGCCTTAAAACCTTTTAAAATTCTTTTCATAATTTAAATGGTAAATACTGCCTTGTATTTGTGCTTGTACAGTTTATAAAATGGATGAAAGAAACTACAGAAGAGATTTCTAATAAATTTATTTAAGGTAGCAGCAGTGTGTATTTAAGGATCTGCTTTAATTCACCTAAAGAAAGAAGTTATGAGTTTATATTCTAAACCACACAACCTAGTATTCATTGTACACTGTTTCAAATTCCTGGCCCCCTGCTCACTTTAGATAGCTAAATCCTGCCTTCTTGAATGTTTATAAATGGGCAGGAGTCCGGTTAGATATAGTTCAGTGGTTTTTTTATACCAGCAGCTCTAGCACTAGCACTGTCCTGGGTGCAGAGCAAGCTCTATTCTATTAATATTTCTGAGGTATTTTCAGTGGTTGCTACTGAGTCATTGTAATTTCGATTTGCATTTCCCTAGTGATTAGTGATGTTGAGCATCTTTTCATGTCTTTATTAGCCATCTGTATATCTTTGGGGAAATGTCTATTAAAGTCCTTTGCCCATTTTTTAATCAGATTTTTTTTTGTTGTTGAGTTTTAGGATATTTCTGTATATTTTCTGTATATTCTATATATTAATATATAGATATATTTTCTGTATATTCTATATATTATAGAATTTTCTGTATATTTTATATATTAATTTTCTGTATATTCTATATATTAATCGCTTATCAGCTGTATGGTTTGTAAATATTTTCTCCCATTCTGTGGGTTGCCTTTTTACTCTTTTGATATTTTTTTTTTTTTTTTTTTTTTTTTTTGCCATGCTGCATGGCTTATGGTATCTTAGTTCCCCAACCAGGGATGGAACCCGGGCACTCAGAACTGAAGAGTGCGGAGCCCTAACCACTGGACCACCAGGGAATTCCCTGTTGATAGTATCTTTTTTAAAAAAAATTTGTGTGTTTACTTTTAAAAATATTTATTTATTTTGGCTGCACTGGGTCTTAGCTGCAACATGTGGGATGTTTATTGCCACATGTGGACTTCTTAGTTGTGGCATGCGTACTCCTAGTGGCAGCATGCATTCGGGATCTAGTTCCCCGACCAGGGATCAAACCTGGGTCCCCTGCATTGGGAGTGCAGAGTCTTACCCACTGGACCACCAGGGAAGTCCTCGATAGTATCTTTTGATGCACACAGTTTAAAAATTTTTATGAAGTCCAGTCTGTTTATTTTTTCTTTTGTTGCCATTGCCTTTGGTTGTACACCAAGGAATTGCCAAATCCAATGTCGTAAAGCTTTTGCCTTATGTTCTCTTCTAAGAGTTTTTATACTTTTAAGTCTTAAATATAGGTCTTTGATCCTTGTGTATTCATTGTTGCTAAATTTTGTAAAGGGATAAATTCTGAAAAGGCCTTGCACATTACAAAGGACTTCTCTATTTATTAATGTTTATTATCAGAAAATTGAAATATACACAAAAGCAGAGAGCAGTATTCCACTGTGTATGTATCACTTAGTTATGTCTGTCATTTACTCATTAACTTGAGGGCACTCGTTTCATCTATATCATCCACTCTTCTCATTATTGTATTTTTAAATTATTTGGTGTTTTTTTTAT
The DNA here is from genome assembly GCF_949752795.1 of Hyperoodon ampullatus. Lineage (NCBI taxonomy): Eukaryota > Metazoa > Chordata > Mammalia > Artiodactyla > Ziphiidae > Hyperoodon > Hyperoodon ampullatus. Next base: position 41,156,751 of record NC_136923.1, read on the forward strand.
TGAGGCAAAATATACATAACATAAAATTTAACGTCTTAACCCGCACATTGGAAGCGTGGAGTCTTAACCACTGGACTGCCAGGGAAGTCTCCATTTTAACCATTTTTAAGTGTAGCATTCAGTGTCATCAAATATATTCACAGTGTTGTGCAGCCATCACCACTTTCCATTTCCAGAACGTTTTCATCATTCCAAACAGAAACTCTGTACCCATTAAACAACTCCCCATCCTCCCCTCCCTGCCAGGCCTTGGCAATCACCATTCTACTTTCTGCCTCTATGAAGTTGCCCATTCTAGGTCCTACATATAAGTGGAATCATACTATATTTGTTCTTTTGTGTCTGGCTTATTTCACTTTACATGTTTTCAGTATTCATCCATGTTGTAGAATTTCATTCCTTTTTCAGGCCAAATAATATTCTGTTGTACGTACATCCACATTTTGTTTATCTCTTCATCTGTCAATGAATATTTGAGCAATTTCTGCCTTTTGCCTGTTGTGAATTATGCTGTTTATCTGTAAAGATATCTGTACAGATATCTGTTTGAGTCCCTACTTTCAGTTCTTTGGATATATACCCAGGAGAGGAATTGCTGGATCATATGGTAATTTTATGTTTAACTTTTTGAAGAACTGCCAAACTGTCTTCCACAGGGGCTTGTACCATTTTTCATTCCTACCAGCAGTGCACAAAAGTTCCAATTTCTTCACATCCTTACCAACCCTTTTTTTTGTTGTTGCCTGCACCACGCAGCATGTGAGATCAAACCCGCGCCCCCTGCATTGGAAGTGTGGAGTCTTAGCCACTGGACTGCCAGGGAAGTCCCTTTTTTTCTTTTCTAACACTTGTTATTTTTTTGTTTGTTTTTGTTTTTTTTAATAAGAGCCATCCTAGTGGGTGTGAAATGGTATCTCATTATGGTTTTGATTTGTATTTTCATAACGATTAGTGATGTTGAGCGTCTTTTTATGTGCTTTTTGGCCATTTGTATATCTTCTTTAGAGAAATGCCTGTTCAAGTCCTTTGCCCATTTTTTTTAACATCTTTATTGGAGTATAATTGCTTTACATTGTTGTGTTAGTTTCTGCTTTATAACAGAGTGAATCAGCTGTACGTATACATATATCCCCATATCCCTTCCCTCTTGCGTCTCCCTCCCATCCTCCCTATCCCACCCCGCTAGGTGGTCACAAAGCACCGAGCTGATCTCTCTGTGCTATGCAGCTGCTTCCCACTAGCTATCGATTTTACATTTGGTAGTGTATATATGTCAATGCCACTCTCTCACTTCGTCCCAGCTTACCCTTCCCTTGCCCCATGTCCTCAAGTCCCCTTTGCCCATTTTTGAATCAGATTGTTTTGTTTGTTTGTTTGCCGAGTTGTAGTTCTTCCTATATTCTGGATATTAATTCCTTCTTAGATATATGATTTGCAAATATTTTCTCCCATTATGTGGGTTGTCTTTTCACTCTGTTGATAGTTTCCTTTGATGTACAAAAATGATTAGTTTTTATGAACTCTAATTTGTCTATTTTTTCTTGTGTTGCCTGTGCTTTTAGTGTCATATCTAAGAAATCCTTTCAAAATCGAGTATCATGAAGTTTTTAACCCTATGTTTTCTTTAAAAAAATTTTTTTAAAATAAATTTATTTTATTTATTTTTGGCTGCTTTGGTTCTTCATTGCTGTGCGCGGCTTTCTCTAGTTGCGACGAGTGGGGGCTATTCTTTGTTGTGGTGTGCGTGCTTCTCATTGCGGTGGCTTCTCGTTGCGGAGCACAGGCTCTAGGCACATGGGCTTCAGTAGTTGTTGCATGCAGACTCAGTAGTTGTGGCTCGTGGGCTCTAGAGCGCAGGCTCAGTAGTTAATGGCACATGGGCTTATTTGCTCCATGGTATGTGGTATCTTCCCGGACCAGGACTCGAACCCGTGCCCCCTGCGTTGGCAGGTGGATTCTTAAACACTGCGCCACCAGGGAAGCCCTATGTTTTCTTTTAAGAGTTTTATAGTTTTAGCTCTTTGTTTAGGTCTTTGATCCATTTTGAGTTAATTTTTGTATATGATGTAAGGTAAGGGTCCAGTTTAACTTTTTTTGCATGTGACTATCCAGTTTTCCCGGCACCTTTTGTTGAAAAACTGTTACAAGGAGAAGGGCCCCAGGTGACCCTCATCTCTTGGCTCTCTTTGGCACTCTCCCCCTCACAACAAGGTCTTTTGCATATTTTGTGTTTGGAATGGAACCACCTTCCATGTGACATTTATATTAAAAGCTCTTGAGATAGTAATAAAATAGAGACTCGTCACAGCTTCACTTTTGGGTAAACTATCAAGAACCGTGCTGCTTTCCAGCAGACCACACTTCTGTCAGGAAACCAGGCAAGAGGCCACCATTCTGTGTGGCTTGGATGTGCCCATGTGTGGCTGAGAGCAGGAGGCTGGTCCTGGCCATGCTCCTGCCAGCTGGGACCAAGGCTGAGGGCACCCTACCTCTGAGCCAAAGGTCCTATCTTGTGGAATGACAAGGCTGCCCCATTGAGCCCCTGGGTTGTTTCTAGCTTTAAAACAGATTCTTTGCCCATGTTCTTAGCAGTGGTCATTTCAATCCCTTTGTTAGTCATTGCTGACCAGGTCAAGAGGGAATGAAAATGTAGGTAGCTGGCATTGTGGACGAAAATCTTTAATATGTTTGTTGATGCTGAATTGTGAAGAGGGTTGGCATCTTGTACATGGTTATTTGTGACGACCATCACAAACAATTAATGTAATTTAGTCTTCCTTCAATATGGGTATTGCTGTGCCATCACAATTATTCTAAATGTGACAGTAGTCATCCTCTTGAATATATGTGTTTTCAGACTTCACATTCTCTGAAATCAGCTTTCACTCATTAGCTGAAACTCCTTTCTTTTTTCAGTACTGTTCATTTAGTCTGCTGAAAATTCTTCCAGCTTGTTTGGGTAATTTTGATGCTTAGAGAAGCAGAATTTCCTGTCCTGATCATTGGTCCACTTTGCAAAGCAACTTTCCCCCAAAGATGAATTGTTTGCACCAGTGGACTAGTTTAGCACAGTGAACAGACCTACAGTGACTTTCTTTTCGGCACCAAATGAGGTGCTGGCTGCTCTAGGGAAACAAAGGTGATTCAGCTGTGACCTCCCAAGAGGGACCACGCTCAATCAAGGGAGGCTGAGAAAGTCAGAATGGACACAGGGCAGTGTGGAAATACAGTTACAGAAGCTCAGAGTAGAAGGCTGCTGCTCCTACAGGGAGGCTTTCATTTTTTTTTTTTTTTTTTTTTTTTTTTTTTTTTTTTTCGGTACGTGGGCCTCTCACTCTTGTGGCCTCTCCCGTTGTGGAGCACAGGCTCCGGACGCGCAGGCTCAGCGGCCATGGCTCACGGGCCTAGCCGCTCCGCGGCATGTGGGATCTTCCCGGACCGGGGCACGAGACCGTGTCCCCTGCATCGGCAGGCGGACTCTCAACCACTGCGCCACCAGAGAAGCCCCATTATTTTTTAATTTTAGCTTTTCAGTGCAGTACTACATTCACATAGCACAAAATTTAAAGAGTATGACAGGGTATACATGGGAACGTTTCCCTTCCACCTTGCCCCTGGCCACCAGATCCCTTCCCCAGAGGCAGCCAGTGTTAGAAGTTCTCGAGTGTCAGTTCAGGGCTGTTCTGTGCATAATACAGACAAATACACAGAGAGCTCTTTTCTTTCTTTTTAAAAATTTATTTATTTTTGGCTGCGTTGGCTCTTCATTGCTGCACATGGGCTTTCTCTAGTTGAGGCAAGTGGGGACTACTCTTCGTTGCAGTGCATGGGCTCTAGGCGCGCAAGCTTCAGTAGTTGTGGCTCGCGGGCTTAGTTGCTCTGCAGTATGTGGGATTTTCCCGGACCAGGGATTGAACCCGTGTCCCCTGCATTGGCAGGCAGATTCTTAACCACTGTGCCACCAGGGAAGTCCTGAGAGCTCTTTTCTTTTACATGAAAGTAGCACACTATATCCCTTGCTTTTTCTTCTGTTTATGATAGTTCATTATCCATACATAAGAACTTTTTCATTGTCTTTTACAACTGGACAATATTCCATTGTCAGGATGTACCTTAATTTATTTAGCCTGAGCTTTATTGATGGACATATAAGGTGTTTTAAACTTTGCTAACACAGACACCACTGACTAATGTTCTGTATGCATCAGTCCATGCATGACCAAGTGCACCTATCCATTCACTTACTTGAGCCAGGAAGGCTGGGTTGGTGAGTATGTACTTTTGTGATTTTGATCCCTCTTACCAGATAAGCCTCCATAGAGGTTTTGTCTACATATGCTCCCAGCCGTGTGTGGCAGTGTCTGTTTGTCCATACCCTCACCAACACCGTGTTACCTCACAGTTTGGTTTTTGCCAATTTGGTAGGCGAAAAAATGGTTTCTCTCTGTAGATTTTTTTCCCACCTAAACTTCTTAGTTCAGCCTGCAGAAAAGTTAAAAGAGTAATAGAATGAACACTCAGGGGTAGTTTTAGTTTAAGGTTGATGGACCATTTCTGTTTTCTGTGAAAAAGCTGTTTGTATCCTTGGCCTATTTTTCTACTGGGCTTTGGTTTTTTAAAAATTAATTTTGTAAAAATTATTTATATATGAAGGAACTTTGTACTTTGTCAGTGGTATGAATTGCAGTTATATTTTTATAGATGGTTATTTATTTTTTTACTTAGGATGGTTTTGTCATGGAAAAAAAATTAGTTTTTAATTGGGTTGTATTTATTGACTTTTTAAGGCTTCTGGGGTTCTCTGTCATACCTAGAAAGATTTTCCCTAGTAGAAGACTATGAAAAATTATCCTGTGGTTTCTTTTTTTTTTTTTTTAATAAATGTATCTATTTATTTTTGGCTGTGTTGGATCTTTGTTGCTGCACGCGGGCTTTCTCTAGTTGCGAGAGCAGGGGATACTCTTTGTTGCGGTGTGCGGGCTTCTCACTGTGGTGGCTTCTCTTTTTGCAGAGCACGGGCTCTAGGTGCTCAGGCTTCAGTAGTTGTGGCTCGCACTCTCAGTAGTTGTGGCTCACGGGCTCTAGAGAGCAGCCTCAGTAGTTGTGGCACACAGGCTTAGTTGCTCTGCGGCATGTGAGATCTTCCCAGACCAGGGCTTGTACCTGTGTCCCCTGCATTGACAGGTGGATTCTTAATCACTGTGCCACCAGGGAAGTCCCTATCCTGTGGTTTCTTAAGGTACTTTTTCTATTTCATTTTTTACCTTTTAGTCTTTTATCCATTTGGAATTTATTTTGGTGTGAAGTGTGGGTCCACCTTAATTTTTTCCCAATTGGCCACCCATTTGTTGCAGTACCTTTTATTGAACAATTCATCTTTTTCCTACTTGTTTAAATATCCCCTTTCATTTACTACATATGATATACTTTGCCACATATCATGTACGTTTGGGTCTATTTCTGGACTTTCTGTTGTATACATTAATCCATGTTTTAGTGTGTTCTTATCACATTGTTTTTTTTTTGCGGTACGTGGGCCTCTCACTGTTGTGGCCTCTCCCGTTGCGGAGCACAGGCTCTGGACGCGCAGACTCAGCAGCCATGGCTCACGGGCCCAGCCGCTCCGTGGCATGTGGGATCTTCCCGGACTGGGGCACAAACCCGTATCCCCTGCATTGGCAGGCGAACTCTCAATCACTGTGCCACTAGGGAAGCCCTATCACATTGTTTTAATTACCCAAGTTTTATAGCATGTTTTGATATTTGGTAAAGTTAATTCTCATTCATTATCTTTATTTTTCAGAACTTTCCTGGCTATTTTTGTTCTTCTATATGAACTTTAAAATAACTTTGCTAGTTAAAAGTCCTGTTTGTTTCTATTGGGACTAAGTTACATTTTTAGGTTAATGTAGGAAGAGTGACATTTTGATGATGAGTCTTCCCCACTAAGAAGATTGCATGCCTTTCTCTTTGAGTCTTCTTTTATTTTTGAGAGATTTCTTGACATTTCTTGTCAAGTTTATTCTCAGGTCTTTTTTTGTTTTTAGTGCTGAAGCATTTTATCTTCTACCTACTTGTTGATGATGTATGTGAAGACACTGATTTCTCTGTATTAATTTTCATCACCTTACCTGATTCTTTTATCAACTATAAAAGGTTTTCAGTTGATTCTTTTGAATTTTTCAGGTATATAATAATATTGTCTGCAAATAGTGATACTTTAATCTTTTTTTCCCCAGTTGTATACCTACGTTTTCTTTCTGTTGCCTAATTGTGGTAGGTAGTACCTCCACAACAGTAGTAAATAGTGGTGGTGAAGTGCATAGATGGCTGTGTTTGGTCTCTGACTTTAGTGGGAGTTCTTCTAATGTGTTTCCATTGGGCTGGGTTTTAGCTTTGTTATAAATGAAGCCTTCTACCCTTTGACCAGCATATCTCCATCTCTCCGAGGCCCTGGTAACCACCATTCTACTCTGTTTCTATGAGTTTGACACTTTTTTTTTTCTTTTTAAGATTCCACATAGAAGGGAGATCATGCAGTATTTGTCTTTCTGGCTAATTTCACTTACTGTCATGTTCTCTAGGTTCTTCCATGTTGTTGCAAATGGCAGGATTTCCTTCTTTCTCATGGCTGAATAATATTCCAATACACCTCCCAACACACACATCTTCCTTATCCATTTATCTGTTAATGGACAGTTAGGTTGTTTCCATATCTTAGCTATTGTGAATAATGCTGCAGTGAACATAGACATGCAGATATCTCTTCAAGAATTGATTTCATTTTCTTTGGATGTATATCCAGAAGTGGAATTGCTGGATTATATGGTAGTTTGTTTTTTTTTATTTTTAAAATTTTTATTGGAATATAGTTGATTTACAATGTTGTGTTAGTTTCAGGTGTACTGCACAGTGATACACATACATATATCCACTCTTTTTTAGATTCTTTTCCCATACAGGCCATTACAGCGTACCGAGTAGAGGTCCCTGTGCTATACAGTAGATCCATATTAATGATCTGTTTTATGTATAGAGGTGTGTATATGTCAGTCCCAGTCTTCCAGTTTATCCCCCCACCCTTACCCCCAGTAACCATAAATTTGTTTTCTACATCTGTAACTCTATTTCTGTTTTGTTGATAAGTGCATTTGTACCTTTTTTTCTTTTCTTTTTTTTTTTTTTTTGTGGTATGCGGGCCTCCCACCGTTGTGGCCTCTCCCGTTGCGGAGCACAGGCTCCAGACACGCAGGCTCACTGGCCATGGCTCACGGGCCCAGCCGCTCCGCGGCATGTGGGATCCTCCTGGACCGGGGCACGAACCCGCGTCCCCTGCATTGGCAGGCGGACTCCCAACCACTGCGCCACCAGGGAAGCCCCATTTGTACCCTTTTTTTAGGTTCTACATATAAGCGATATCATGATATTTGTCTTTCTCTGTCTGACTTACTTCATTCAGTATGACAATTTCTAGGTACATCCATGTTGCTGCAGATGGCATTATTTCATTCTTTTTTATGGCTGAGTAATATTCCAATGTATATATGCACCACATCTCCTTTATCCATTCCTCTGTTGCTTCCATGTCTTGGCTATTGTAAATAGTGCTGCAGTGAACATTGGGGTACATGTATCTTTTCAAATGATGGGTTTCTGTGGATATATGCCCAGGAGTGGGATTGCTGGATCATATGATAGCTCTACTTTTAGTTTTTCAAGGAACCTCCATACTCTTCTCCATAGTGGCTGTACCAATTTACATTCCCACCCACAGTGTAGGAGGGTTCCTTTTTCTCCACACCCTCTCTAGCATTTATTGTTTGTAGATTTTTTGAAGATGGCCATTCTGACTGGTGTGAGGTGATACCTCACTGTAGTTCTTATTTGCATTTCTCTGATAATTGGTGATGTTGAGCATCTTTTCATGTGCTTTTTGGCCATCTGTATGTCTTCTTTGGAGAAATGTCTATTTAGATCTTCCACCCATTTTTTGATTAGATTGTTTGTTGTTGTGACATTGAGCTGCGTGAGCTGTTTGTATACTTTAGAGATTAATCCCTTGTCAGCTGCTTCGTTTGCAAATATTTTTTCGTATTCTGAGGGTTGTCTTTTCATTTTGTTTATGGTTTCCTGTGCTGTGCAAAAGCTTTTGAGTTTCATTAGGTCCCATTTGTTTATTTTTGTTTTTATTTTCATTACTCTAGGAGGTGGATCGAAGATCTTGCTGCGATTTATGTCAGAGTGTTCTGCCTATGTTTTCCTCTAAGGGTTTTATAGTATCTGACCTTACATTTAGGTCTTTAATTCATTTTGAGTTTATTTTTGTGTATGGTGTTAGGAAATGTTCGAATTTCATTTGTTTACATGTAGCTGTCCAGTTTTCCCAGCACCACTTATTGAAGAGATGGTAGTTTGGTTTTTAAATTCTGGGGGAACCTCCGTACTGTTTTCCATAATGGCTGTACCAATTTACATTCCCACCAACAGTGTACAAGGATTCCATTTTCTCCACATCCTTGCCAACATATGTTCTTTTTATAGAAGCCATCCTCACAGGTGTGTGATGATACCTTATTGTATTTTGATTTGCATTTCCCTGATCACTAATGATGTTGAGCATCTTTTCATGTACCTGTTGACCACTTGTATGTCTTCTTTGGAAAAATGTCTATTCTGGTCCTTTGCCCAGTTTTTAATTAAGTTACTTGTTTTTCTGTTTTGTTTGTTTTGTGTTGTTTTGCTATTGAGTGGTATATGTTTGGATATTAACCCCTTATCAGATATATGGTTTGCGAATATTTTCTCCCTTTCCATACATTGTCTTTTCATTTTGTTGATTGTTTCCTTTGCTGTGCAGAGCCTTTCAATTCAATATAGTACTTTGTGTGTGTGTGCGCGTGTGTGTTTGTGTGTGTGCTTTTTATGCCTGTGCTTTTGGTGTCATATCCAAATAGCATTGCCAAGACCAGTGTCAAGGAGCTTATTCTCTATGTTTTCTTCCAGGATTTTATGGTTTTAGATTTTACACTTAAGTCTTTAATCCATTTTAAGTTAACTTTTGTGAGTGGTGCAATATATGGATCCAGTTTTATTCTTTCGTGTGTGGATATCCTGTTTTCCTAATGCCATTTATTGAAGAGACTGTCCATTTTCCATTGCATATTCTTGGTTCCTTGTCAAAGTTTAGTTGACCCTACATGTGTGGGTTTATATCTGGGTTCACTGTCATGTTCCATTGGTCTGTGTGTTTGTTTTTATGCCAGTACCACACTGTTTCATTACTATAGATTTTGTCGTTGTTGAATTTTTGAATTTTATTTTATTTATTTTTTATACAGCAGGTTCTTATTAGTTATCCATTTAATACATTTTAGTATATATATGTTAACCCAATCTCCCAATTCATCACACCACCACCACCCCCGCCCCTTTCCCCCTTTGGTGTCCATACGTTTGTTCTCTACATCTGTGTCTCAGTTTCTGCCCTGCAAACCGATTCATCTGTACCATTTCTCTAGGTTCCACGTATATGTGTTACTTCACTCTGTATGACTGTCTGTAGATTCATCCACGTCTCTACAAATGACCCAATTTTGTTCCTTTTTATGGCCGAGTAATATTCCATTGTATATATGTACCACATCGTCTATCCATTCGTCTGTTGATGGACATTTAGGTTGCTTCCATGTCCTGGCTATTGTAAATAGTTCTGCAATGAACATTGGGGTGTATGTGTCTTTTTGAATTATGGTTTTCTCTGGGTATATGCCCAGTAGTGGGATTGCTGAATCATATGGTAATTCTATTTTTAGCTTTTTAAGGAACCTCCATACTGTTCTCTATAGTGGCTGTATCAATTTACACTCCCACCAACAATGTAAGAGGGTTCCCTTTTCTCCACACCCTCTCCAGCATTTGTTGTTTGTAGATTTTCTGATGATGCCCATTCTAACTAGTGTGAGGTGATATCTCATTGTAGTTTTGATTTGCATTTCTAATAATTAGTGATGTTGAGCAGCTTTTCATGTGCTTCTTGGCCATCTGTATGTCTTCTTTGGAGAAATGTCTATTTAGGTCTTCTGCCCAATTTTGGATTGGGTTGTTTGTTTTTTTAATACTGAGCTGCATGAGCTGTTCATATATTTTGGAGATTAATCCTTTGTCCGTTGATTTGTTTGCAAATATTTTCTCCCATTCTGAGGGTTGTCTTTTCGTCTTGTTGTAGTTTCTTTTGCTGTGCAAAAGCTTTTGTTTCATTAGGTCCCATTTGTTTGTTTTTGTTTTTATTTCCATTACTCTAGGACGTGGATCAAAAAAGATATTGCTGTGATTTATGTCAAAGAGTGTTCTTATGTTTTCTTCTAATAAGAGTTTTATAGTGTCTGGTCTTACATTTAAGTCTCTAATCCATTTTGAGTTTATTTTTGTGTATGATATTAGAGTGTTCTAATTTCATTCTTTTTTTTTTTTCCTTATTTCTGTGAAAAATGCCAATGGAATTTTGATAGAGGTTGCATTGAATCTGTAGATTGCTTTGGGTAGTATGGACATTTTAAAAGTATTAATTCTTCCAGTCTATGAACTTGGGATATTTTTCCATTTATCTGTGTCTTCCTCAGTTCCTTTCATCAGTGTCTGTTTTTTTAACTTACTAATTCATTTTTAAAAGTTTTATTTTTTATTTTTGGCTGTGTTGGATCTTCATTGCTGCATGCGGGCTTTCTCTAGTTGCGGTGAGCAGAGGGTACTCTTCATTGAGATGCACGGGCATCTCATTGCGGTGGCTTTTCTTGTGCAGCACGGGCTCCAGGTGTGTGGGCTTCAGTAGTTGCAGCATGCAGGCTCAGTAGTTGTGGCACACGGGCTCCAGGGTGTGTGGGCTTCAGTAGTTGTGGCTCATGGGCTCTAGAGCACAGGCTCAGTAGTTGTGGCCCAGGGGCCTAGTTGCTGCACTACATGTGGGATCTTCCCGGACCAGGACTCAAACCCATGTCCCCTGCATTGGCAGGCGGATTTTTAACCACTGTTCCACCAGGGAAGTCCCCATCAATATCTTATAGTCTTCACCTCCTTGGTTAAATTTATCCCTAAGTATTTTATTCTTTCTGATGCTCTTGTAAATGGGTTTGTTGTCTTATATCCTTTTCTGATAGTTTGTTGTTATTACATAAAAATGCAACTAGGGGCTTCCCGGGTGGCGCAGTGGTTGAGAGTCCGCCTGCCGATGCAGAGGATGCGGGTTCGTGCCCCGGTCTGGGAAGATCCCACATGCCGCAGAGCGGCTGGGCCCGTGAGCCATGGCCGCTGAGCCTGCGCGTCCGGGGCCTGTGCTCTGCAACGGGAGAGGCCACAGCAGTGAGAGGCCTGCGTACCGAAAAAAAAAAAAAAAAAAAAAAAAAAAAAAAAAATGCAACTAACTTTTGTATATTGATTTTATATACTGCAGCTTTACCGAATGTATCAGTTTGAGTAGTTTTTTTGGTGGAGTTTTGGACATATGATCATGTCATCTGCAAGCAGAGACAATTTTATTTCTTCCTTTCCAATTTGAATATTAAACAGATTTTTTCCCGTCTAATTGCTTTGGCTAGGATTTCCAGTCCTATGCTGAATAGGAGCAGTAACAGTGGGCATGCATGGGAATTCCCTGGCGGTCCAGTGGTTAGGACTCCGTGCTCTCACTGCTTGGAGCTTGGGTTCGATCCCAGGTGGGGGAGAACTAAAAGCCCACAAGCTGAGCAGCTCGGCCCCCCCCCCACCAAAAAAATGGAGTGGCACCCTTGTTTTGTTCTGGCTCTTAGAGGAAAAGCTCTTAGCTTTTCACCATTGCTTATGATGTTAGCTGTGGGCTTGTCATATGTGGCCTTTATTATGTTGAGATACATTCCTTCTATACCCAATTAGTTTTTTAATCATGAAAGGATGTTGAATTTTGTCATGCTTATTTTGCATCTATTGAGATGATCATAGGATTTTTATCTTTCATTCTGTTAATGTGGCATATCACACTTATTAATTCGCATGTGTCAAACCATCTTCATTCACATCCCAGGAATAAATCTGCTTGATCATAGTGTGTGATCTTTTTAATGTGCTGTTGAATTCAATTTACTAAATTTTCTTGAGGATTTCTGAATCTTTTTTCATCAGGGATATTGGTTTATAATTCTCTTGTTGTGTCCTTGTCTGGCTTTGGTATCAGGGCAATGCTGGCCTCATAAAATGAGTTTGGAAGTGTTTCCTCCTCTTCCGTTTTTTTTGAAGAGTTTGAGAAGGATTGATATTAATTCCTCTTTAAATGTTTGGTAGAATTCACCAGTAAAACCATCTAATCCTGGACTTCCGTTTGTTGGGAGGCTTTTGATTACTGATTCAGTCTCCTTACTGGTAATCAGCCTGTTCAGATTTTCTGTTTCTTCATAATTTAGTCTTGTTGCTCACATGTTTCTAGGAATCTGTTCATTTCTTCTTGTTGTCAAATTTGTTGACATCTAATTTTTCATAGTGGTCTCTGTGATCCTTTACATTTCTGTGATATCATCTCCTCTTTCATTTCTGATTTTATTTGAGTGCTCTTTCTTTTTTCTTGGTGAGTCTAGCTAAGGGTGTGTCAGTTTTGTTTGTCTTTTCAAAAAACCAGCTCTTGGTTTCATCCATCTTTTCTATTGTGTTTTTAGACTCTATTTCCAGTTTGCTCTTTACTTCCTTCCTTGTAAGTAGAAGGCTTAGTTTGTTGTTCTTTTTCTAGTTCCTTGAGGCATAAAGTTAGCTTGTCTATTTGAGATTATTCTTTTTTCTAAACATAGACCTTTATCATTAAAAACTTTCCTTTTAAAACTGCTTTTGCTGCATTCCATAATTTTTGGTATGTTGTGTTTCTATTTTAGTTTGTTTTGTAATTTTTAAAATTTCTCTTTTGATTTTTTCTTTTGTCTGTTGGTTCTTCAAGAGTATGTTGCTTAATGTACACATATTTGTGAATTTTCCAGTTTTCCTCCTGTTACTGATTCCTAGTTTCATACCATTGTGGTCAGAAAAAATACTTCATTCTTATGAAATTTGCTAATACTTGTTTTGTGACCTAACATAGGATCTATCCTGGAGAATGTTCCATGTGTGCTTGAGAAGAATGTGTATTCTGGTGCTGTTTGAATGAAATATTCTGTATATCTGTTGGGTCCATTTGGTCTAGAGTATAGTTCAAGTTCAAATGTTTCCTTATTGATTTTCTATCTGGACAATCTTTTGTTGAAAGTAGGATATTGAAGTCTCCTACTATTACTGTATTGTTGTCTGTTTCTCTCTTCAGATCTTTTAGTATTTGCTTAATATATTTAGGTGCTCTGATAATGGGTACATATATATTTACCAGTGTTAAATCCTCTTGATGAACTGCTTTATCATTATATAATGACCTTTTTTGTCTCTTAAATTTTTGACCTAAAGTCTATTTTGTCTGGTGTAAGTATAGCCACTCCTGCTCTCCTTTGGGTTTCATTTTCATGAAATACCTTTTTCCATCCCTTCACTTTGTGTCTTTTTGTGTCCTTAAAGCTGAAGTGAGTCTCTTGTGGGAAGCATATAGTTGGGTCTTTTTTTTTTTTAATACATTCAGCTACTGTATGCCTTTCGAATAAATGATTTAATGAATTTAAAGTAGTTATTGATAGGTAAGGACTACTAAAGCTATCTTATTAATTATGTTCTGGCTGTTTTGTAATTCCTTTGTTCCTTTCTTCCTCTCTTGCTGTCTTCCTTTTTGAATTGTTAATTTTCCTTAGTGGTATGTTTTGATCTTGATCTTTTGTCTATCTGCTGTAGTGTTTTACTTTGTGATTACCATGAGGGTTACATCAAACACCTTATAGTTATAACAATCTATTTTAAGCTGATAACAACTTAACTTCCATAGCATACAAAAATTGTGTGTTTTCCTCTCCCATTTTATGTTTTTGATATCACAGTTTACATATTTTTATATTGTATATTCATAAGGAAATTATTGTCACTGTAGTGATTTTTAATACTTCTGTGCTTTAGTCTTTATACTAGAGTTAAGAGATTAACATACTAGCATATTACAGTATTAAAGTCATTCTCAGTATCTGCGGGAGATTGGTTCCATGACACCCCTGCCCGCTATGTATACCAGAAACCGTGGATGCTCAAGGCCCTTGGATAAAATGGAGCAGTATTTACATATAGCCTTTAAATCCTCTCTAGATCACTTATAATACCTAATATCATGTAAATACCATGTAGATAGTTGTAAATGCTATGTAAATTGTTACCAGAGTGGGGCAAATTCAAGGTTTGCTTTTTGGAACTTTCTGAGTTCTTTTTGTTTTTTTTTTTTCTCAAATATTTTCAATCAGTTGGTTCAATCTGTGGATGTGAAATTCCTGAATAGGGAGGGCCAACTGTATTTTTTTTTTTTTTTTTTTTTTTTTTTTTTTTTTTTTAGCGGTATGCGGGCCTCTCACTGTTGTGGCCTCTCCCATTGCGGAGCACAGGCTCCGGACACGCAGGCTCAGTGGCCATGGCTCACGGGCCCAGCCGCTCCGCGGCATGTGGGATCTTCCCGGACCGGGGCACGAACCCGTGTCCCCTGCATCGGCAGGCAGACTCTCAACCACTGTGCCACCAGGGAAGGGAAGCCCCCAACTGTATTTTGAATGTGACTATATATATACTTACCTTTAGCAGTGTGTTTTATATTTCTATGTTTCTATGTTATTAGTTAGTGTACATTCATTACAGCTTGAAGAACTTTTAGCATTTCTTGTAAGGCAGGTCTAGTGATGATGAATGCTCTATACATTTGTTTGTCTGGCAAAGTTTTCTCTCTCCTTTATTTCTGAAGGACAGCTTTGCTGGGTAAAGTATTCTTGGTTGGAAGGTTTTTTTTTAATTGAAGTATAGTCAACTTACAATGTGGTGTTAGTTTCAGGTGTACAACAAAGTGATTTGTATACACACACACACTGTGCCTATACAGTAGGTCTTTGTTATTTATCTATTTTATATATAGTAATGTGTATCTGTTAATCCCAAACTCCTAATTTATCCTTCCCTCCATCTCCCACTTCCCCTTTAGTAAACCGTTGTTTGTTTTCTATGTCTGAGTTTTTTTTGTTTTTGTTTTTTAACTTTTCATTTCATATTGGAGTATAGTTGATTAACAATGTTGTGTTAGTTTCAGGTGTACAGCAGAGTGATTCAGTTATACGTATACATGTATCTATTCTTTCAGAAATTCTTTTCCCATTTAGGTTGTTACATAATATTGATCAGAGTTCTCTGTGCTGTACAGTAGGTCCTTGTTCATTATCCATTTAAAATATAGCAGTGGGGGCCTCCCTGGTGGCGCAGTGGTTGAGAGTCCGCCTGCCGATGCAGGGGATACGGGTTCGTGCCCCGGTCTGGGAGGATCCCATATGCCGCGGAGCGGCTGGGCCCGTGAGCCATGGCTGCTGGGCCTGCGCATCCGGAGCCTGTGCTCCGCAGCGGGAGAGGCCACAACAGTGAGAGGCCCGCGTACCACAAAAAAAAAAAAAAAAAAAAAAAAAAAAAAAAAAAAAAAAAAAAAAATATAGCAGTGGGACTTCCCTGGTGGCGCAGTGGTTGAGAGTCCGCCTGCCGATGCAGGGGACACGGGTTCGTGTCCCGGTCTGGGAGGATCCCACATGCCGCGGAGCGGCTGGGCCTGTGAGCCATGGCCGCTGATCCTGCACGTCCGGAGCCTGTGCTCCGCAACGGGAGAGGCCACAACAGTGAGAGGCCCGCGTACCACAAAAAAAAAAAAAAAAAAAAAAAAAAAAAAAAATATAGCAGTGGGACTTCCCTGGTGGCGCAGTGGTTGAGAGTCCGCCTGCCAATGCAGGGGACACGGGTTCGTGTCCCGGTCTGGGAGGATCCCACATGCCGCGGAGCGGCTGGGCCTGTGAGCCATGGCCGCTGATCCTGCACGTCCGGAGCCTGTGCTCCGCAACGGGAGGGGCCGCAACAGTGAGAGGCCTGCGTACCACAAAAAAAAAATAAAATAAAATATAGCAGTGTACATGTCAGTTCCAAACTCCTTAACTATCCCTCCCCCCCACCCATCCCCCCTGGTAACCATAAGTTCCTTCTCTAAGTCCGAGTCTGTTTCTGTTTTTTTAAAAATAATTTTTATTTATTTATTTTAATTTATTTTTGGCTGCATTGGGTCTTCGGGCTGTGCGTGGGCTTTCTTTTAGTTGCGGCAAGTGGGGGCTACTCTTCATTTTGGTGCGCAGGCTTCTCATTGTGGTGGCTTCGCTTGTTACAGAGCACAGTCTCTAGGCATGCAAGCTTCAGTAGTTTTGGCGCATGGGCTCAGTAGTTGTGGCTCATGGGCTCTAGAGCACAGGCTCAGTAGTTGTGGTGCACGGGCTTAGTTGCTCTGTGGCATGTGGGATATTCCCGGACCAGGGCTCAAACCCGTGTCCCCTGCATTGGCAGGTGGATTCATAACCACTGTGCCACCAGGGAAGCCCTAGTTTCTGTTTTATAAATAAGTTCATTTGTATAATTTTTTAAAGATTCTGCATGTAAGTGATGTCATATGATATTTCTGTTTCTCTGTCTGACTTCAGTCAGTATGGCAAGCTCTAGGTCCATTCATGTTGCTGTAAATGGCATTATTTTATTTTTTACTGGCTGAGTAATATTCCATTGTATATATATACCCCATTTTCTTTATCCATTCTTCTGTTGATGGACATTTAGGTTGATTCCACGTATTGGCTATTGTAAAAGGTGCTGCAGTGAACACTGAGGTGCATGTATCCTTTCGGACCATAGTTTTCTCTCGATACATGCCCAGGAGTGGGATTGCAGGATCATATGGAAGCTCTGTTTTTAGTTTCTTTATTTTAATATTTATTTATTTATTTGGCTGCGCCGGGTCTTCTTTGTGCCTTGAGGGATCTTTTAGTTGCAGCATGTGGGCTCTTAGTTGTGGCACGTGGGATCTAGTTCCCTGACCAGGGATCATACCCAGGCCTCCTGCATTGGGAGCATGGAGTCTTAAACTGCTGGACCACCAGGAAGTCCCTGTTTTTAGTTTCTTAAGGAACCTCCATACTGTTTTCCATAGTGGCTGCACCAATTTACATTCCCACCCACAGTGTAGGAGGGTCCCTTTTCTACACACCCTCTCCAGCATTTATTGTTTGTGGATTTTTGGATGATAGCCATTCTGACTGGTGTGATGTGATAGCTCATTATAGTTTTGATTTGCATTTCTCTAATAATTAGTGATACTGAACATCTTTTCATGTGACTCCTGGCCATCTGTATGTCTTCTTTGGAGAAATGTCTCTTTAGGTCTTCTGCCCATTTTTTGATTCGGTTGTTTGTTTTGATGATATTAAGCCGCATGAGCTGTTTGTAAATTTTGGAGACTTATCCCTTGTTGGTCACATATTTGCAAGTATTTTCTCCTATTCTGAGGGTTGTCTTTTCATTTTGTTCATGGTTTTCTTTGCTGCACAAAAGCTTTGAGTTTAATTAGGTCCCATTTGTTTATTTATTATTATTATTATTATTTTTGCATGGTATGCAAGCCTCTCACTGCTGTGGCCTCTCCCACTGCGGAGCACAGGTTCCGGACGCGCAGGCTCAGCGACCCTGGCTCATGGGCCCAGCCGCTCCGTGGCATGTGGGATCTTCCCGGACTGGGGCACAAACCCGTGTCCCCTGCATCGGCAGGCGGACTCTCAACCACTGCGCCACCAGGGAAGCCCCCATTTGTTTATTTTTGTTTTTATTTCCATTACTCTGGGAGATGGATTGAAAAAGATATTGCTTTAATTTATGTCAGGGAGTGTTCTGCCTATGTTTGCCTCTAGGAGCTTAATAGTGTCCCGTCTCACATTCAGGTTTTTAATCCATTTTGAGTTTATTTTTGTGCATGGTGTTAGGGAATGTTCTAATTTCATACTTTTACATGTAACTGTCCAGTTTTCCCAGCACCACTTATCGAAGAGACTGCTTTTCATCCATTGTATAGTCTTGCCTCCTTTGTCATAGATTAATTAACCATAGGTACATGGATTTATTTCTGGGCTTTTATCCTGTTCCCTTGATCTATATTTCTGTTTTTTGTGCAAGTACCATACTGTTTTGATGACTGTAGCTTTGTAGTATAGTTTGAAGTCCAGGGGCCTGATTCCTCCACCTCTGTTTTTCTTTCTCAAGATTGCTTTGGCTATTTGGGGTCTTTGGTGTCTCTGCACAAATTTTAAGATTTTTTGTTCTAGTTCTGTGAAAATTGCCATTGGTAATTTGATAGGGATTGCATTGAATCTGTAGATTGCCTTGGGTAGTATAGTCATTTTGACAGTATTGATTTTTCCAATCCAAGAACATGGTATATTTTTCCATCTGTTTCATTTTTGATTTCTTTCATCAGTGTCTTACAGTTTTAAGAGTACAGGTCTTTTGTCTCCTTAGGTAGCTTTATTCCTAGGTACAGTATTTTATTCTTTTTGATGCTGTGGTAAATGGGATTGTTTCTTGAATTTCTCTTTCTGATCTTTCGTTGTTAGTGTACAGAAATTCAACAGATTTCTGTGTATTAATTTTGTAACCTGCAAATTTATCAAATTCAGTGATGAGTTCTAGTAGTTTTCTGGTATTGTCTTTAGGATTTTCTATGTATAGTATCATTTCATCTGCAAACAGTGACAGTTTAACTTTTCTAATGTGGATTCCTTTTATTTCTTTTTCTTCTCTGATTGCTGCAGCTAGGACTTCCAAAACCATGTTGAATAAAAGTGGCGAGTGGGCATCCTTGTCTTGTTCCTAATCTTAGAGGAGATGCTTTCAGCATTTCCTCATTGAGTATGATATTAGCTGTAGGTTTGTCATATATGGCCTTTATTATGTAGAGGTATGTTCCCTCTATGCCCATTTTCTGGAGAGTTTTTTTTAATCATAAATTGGTATTGAATTTTGTCAAAAGCTTTTTCTGCATGTTTTGAGATGATCATATGGTTTTTATTCTTCAATTTGTTGTTGTGGTATATCACACTGATTGATTTGTGGATATTGAAAAATCCTTGCGTCCCTGGGATAAATCCCACTTGATCATGGTGTGTGATCCTTTTAATGGATTGTTGGATTCGGATTCCTAGTGTTTTGTTGAGGATTTTTGCGTCTGTGTTCATCAGTGATACTGGCCTGTAATTTTCTTTTTTGTGTGTGGTATCTTTGTCTGGTTTTGTTATCAGGGTGATGGTGACATCATAGAATGAGTTTGGGAGATTTCCTTCCTCTGAAGTTCTTTGGAACAGTAGCAGAAGGGTAGGTGTTAGCTCTTCTCTAAATGTTTGATAGAATTCGCCTGTGAAGCCATCTGGTCCTGTACTTTTGTTTGTTGGAAGTTTTTTAGTCATAGTTTCAATTTCAGTACTTGTGATTGGTCTGTTCATATTTTCTGTTTCTTCCTGGTTCAGTCTTGGGAGATTGTACATTTCTAAGAATTTGTTCATTTCTTCCAGTTTGTTCATTTTATTGGTATACAGTTGCTTGTAGTAGTCTCTTATGATCCTTTGTATTTCTGTGGTGTCAGTTGTAACTCCATTTTCATTTCTAGTTTTATTGAATTGAGTCCTTTTCCTTTTTTTCTTGATGAGTCTGGCTAAGGTTTATCAATTTTGTTTATCTTTTCAAAGAACCAGCTTTTAGTTTCATTGATCTTTGCTATTGTTTTCTTCATCTTTATATCATTTATTTCTTTTTATTTTATTAATTTTTATTGGAGTATAGTTGCGTTACTCTATATCATTTATTTCTGCTCTGTTCTTTATGATTTGTTTCCTTCTACTAACTATAGGTTTTGTTTGTTCTTTCTGTAGTTGCTTTAGGTATAAGGTTAGGTTGTTTGTTTGAGATTTTTTTGGTTTCCTGAGGTAAGATTGTATTGCTGTAAACTTCCATCTTAGAACTGCTTTTGCTGCATCCCATAGGTTTTGGATTGTTGTGCTTTCGTTTTCATTTGTCTCTAGGTATTTTTTGATTTCCTCTTTGATTTTTTCAGTGATCCATTGGTTGTTTAGTAGCATATTGTTTAGCCTCCATGTGTTTGCACATGGTTGTGTTTTTTACAGTTTTTTTCTTGTATTTTATTTCTAATCTCATAGCATTTGGGTCAGAAAAGATGCTTGATATGATTTCAGTTTTCTTAAATTTACTGAGACTTGCTTTGTGGTCCTGTTTTTGTTTTGTAAATAAGTTCATTCATATTATTTTTTAGTTTTCACATTTAAGTGATATCATGTAATACCTGTCATTCTGTCTGACTTACTTCACTTAGTGTGATAATCTCTAGGTCCATCCACATTGCTGCAAACATGGCCATATTTCATTCTTTTTTTAATGGCTGAGAAATATTCCATTGTGTACATATATATATACACCACATTCTCTTTATCCATTCATCTTTTGATGGACACTTAGGTTGTTTCCATGTCTTGTGTATTGTACATAGTGCTGCTAAGAACATTGGGGTGCATGTATCTTTTCAAATTAGAGGTTTCCTCTTTTCTGGATATAGGTTGGCAGTTTTTTCTTGCAGCACTTTGAATAAATCATTCCACTGTCCCCTGGCCTATAAGGTGTTTGCTGAGAAATCCACTGATAGCCTTACAGGAATTCCCTTGTATGTGAGGAATTTTTTTCTCTTGTTGATTTTAAAATTTTTTGTCTTTGGTTTTAGATGATTTCATTATAGTGTCTCTTGGAGGAGATCTTTTGGGGGACCTGTAAGCTTTTTTTCTTTAAATAAATTTTTAAAATAAATTTGGACGTCCAAATCTCTTCCCATATTGGGAAGATCTCAGCTGTTATTTCTTTAAATAAGCTTTCTGCCCCTTTCTCGCTCTCTCCTTTGGGGACTCCAGCAGTGCTTATGTTGTTTCTCTTGATGATACCTCATGATACATGAAGGCTTTCTTCACTCTTTCATTATTTTCTCTTTGTTCACCTTGATCTGGATAATTTCAAATGATCTGTCGTTGACATCATGGATTTTTTTCTTCTGCGTGATCAAGTCTGCTGTTAATACTTTCTAGTGCATTTTCATTTCATCCATTTTATTTTTTTCAGCTCTAGGATTTGTTTGGTTCTTTTTAATGATTTCTGTGTCTGTTAAATTTTTTATTTTGTTTATGTATTGTTTTTCTGACTTCACTGAATTGCCTTTGTGTGTTTTCTTGCAGCTCACTGAGGCCTTCTTTAAAACAACTATTTTGAATTTTTTATTGTGCAGATTGCAGATCTCCATTTTTTGGGGGTCAGTAACTGGAAAATTACTGTGTTCCTTTGGTGGTGCTATGTTTCATTGAGTTTTCACATTCCTTGAAGTCTTGTGTTGCTGTCTTCGCATCTGAAGCAGTCATCTTTTCCAGTCTTTACTGACTGGCTTCAGGAGAGATACACCTTTTGTCGGCCCTGCTAGGGATTCCGAGGCTTTCTCAGTAAATGAAAATTGCATTAGCAGATATTCCAATTGCTTTTTAAATGGTTATCAAGTTTTAGAATTAACCTGTAGAAAACACACGGAAGATTTTATTTTATTTTATTTTTTGGGTTGACTTAAACAACAACATTTATTTTCTCACAATTGTGGAGGCCAGAAGTCTGAGAGCAAGGTGTCCACTGGGTTCATTTCTCCTAAGACCTCTGTCCTTTGTGGAAATTTTTATAAGAGTTGAAAAAGTGAATATGAAAAACCTTGACAATGTATGAAGACATAATCATTAAAATAACTAAAATCAGAAATACATTCCAGTAGTCTTTGATAGAAATGCATGTATACCACTTTTTTTTTTTTTTTGTGGTACGCGGGCCTCCCACCGCCGTGGCCTCTCCTGCTGCGGAGCACAGGCTCCGGACGCGCAGGCTCAGCGGCCATGGCCCACGGTCCCAGCCGCTCCGCGGCACGCGGGATCCTCCCGGACTAGGGCACGAACCCGTGTCCCCTGCATCGGCAGGCGGACTCTCAACCACTGCGCCACCAGGGAAGCCCTATACCACTTTTATAAATGAAAAGTAATGACTGTTGCAGCTCATAAAGAGGAACTTTGGGGTGATACTTTTACTTCTTGATTGAGTGGTATTTAGATTAAATGGCTATGTTTACTTTCATGGAGCTGCTTGCTGTTAATTTGTATACTTTTCTGTAATATTTAATGCGAAGCTTTAAAAGTTTATTTAAAGTTAAAAACTCAGTACTCTTCACTTAAACTGTCTCTGCACGTAAGCATATCACATGAAGACCAACAACCACTATTAACATTTTCTTCCATTCTTTTGTGCATTTTTTGCCTATAATCTTTATTTAATATTTTTTTGTTTTGTGAAAGTACATGCTCTGTACTTTCACAGAGCACAGTGGATTGATGATATGATTGACGGAAAGATGCTAAGAACCATAGTATGGGAAGTTTCTTTAATGGCAGAGAATCCAGAAATTTATTAAGGTTTTTACATTAAAAATATAAGGGTTCTGATTCTGGTCAACATGTAGTAAGCACACTCTACCCTTTCTCTCCGACTAAATACAATTAAAATCCTAGGGCAGACTACATGGACCAGCTGTCTGAGTACCGTGAAAGATAAATGGTAGCAGATGGAATGGGAAATGAAATTGTTTTTGTTTTTTCTCTCCATAGAATACCTTCCAGCCTGGACTCAAAGGTAACCCAAAACCTGGAACTGGGCACTATGTGCAGACAGAAAGAAGTCTGAGGGAAGCCCTGTCTTTATAGTCTGAGGAGTGAGAAAGGGGATTCTTAAAGAGGTTGGAAGGAAGGGATGGAGGAAGAGAATTTTTTGTGTTTTGTTTGCTTTTTTTTTTTTTTTTTTTTCCATTTTGTCCTGCTCTTGTCCCCCATGAAATTCTGTGGTGGTGAAGGCAGCAATGACATTGGCAGCCAGGTGGGAGCAGAATCCTTTTATTTATAGGGATTATGGTCCTAAGAGCATGGAGATATTTGCTGATTTTGTCCTCTCAATTCTCACCACTTTACCCGGGAAGCAATCACAGTTGTGGGAGGTGCTCAGCAGAGCAGGAAAACAAAAGCCCTTCCCTTCTAGCAAGAAGACCCAGAAAAGATCCTCTAGGAGCTGGAATGTCTTGGGAGGATTGTAGAGAGGAAGGAACTCAACAAAGTGAACCCATAATACTGTGTATGAACTCCTGGGTTCTTTTCCAAAATAGCATATGTGCATCTGACTCTAAACAGCTTGCCAAAGGCTACACTACTGCCCAAGTCCTATGTTGGCCGTTGCACAATATGCATGAGACAAATCAAAATGGTACTGCAAGGGCTTTGAAAACCAAACTGACATTGGAACCACAGCCCAGGGAAATTGGATAGGAATTTGTGGATTGGACTTAATCAGGTAGATTGCTGCTAAAACAAAAATCCAACATTTTCTGTTGGATTTAAACAAGGTTCAGAGTAACATAGCGTAGTATCTAAACATTCAAAATTACTCCACATATAAAGAATCAGGAAAATCTCACCATCTCTTAAGAAGAAAAGATAGTCAACAGATGGCAACCATGACATGACATAGATGTTGGAATCATCAAAGAGTTTAAAGTGTAATTATTAATTAAAACTTTGCTCTAATAATTGAGGTTAAACCTCCTTGAAGCAAATGGAAAGTTATACATTTAAATTTAAAATTGGAAGTTTTGGGACTTCCCTGGTGGTGCAGTGGATAAGACTTTGTGCTCCCAAAGTAAGGGGTCCAAGTTTGATCCCTGGTCAGGGAACTAGATCTCATACGCATGCCGCAACTTAAAGTTTGCCTGCCACAACTAAGGAGCTCGCCTGCCGCAGCTAAGGAGCCTGCCTGCTGCAACTAAGGAGCCTATGTGCTGCAACTAAGGAGCCCACATGCCACAGATAAGGAGCTGGAGAGCTGCAACTAAGGAGCCTTGGAGCTGCAACTGAGCCTGTGAGCCACAACTAAGGAGCCCCTGCCGCAACTAAGACCTGGTGCAACCAAATAAATAAATGTATATTTTTATAAAACATAAAAAAATAAAATTGGAAGTTTTATAACTAAAAACTAAATTTAAAATTCATTGAGTGGTGTCAGTGACAGAATAGGGATATATTAAGTCAGTTAACTTGAAGGTAGAATAAAAACTATCTAGTCTGACCAACAGGGATTTAAAATAAACTGAAGAAAGATGAGGAGAGCTTCAGGGACCCATGGGACAATAACAGAAAGTTTATCTTTCATGTTATTGAAGTCCCAAAAGGAGTGGAAATGGAGTGGTGCAGAAAAAGTGTTTGTGGAAATTATAGAAAGAAAGAAAGAAATATGTTTCTATTTGCAGTTGACATGATAGTCTGCTTAGGAAATCCCAAGGAATGTACAAAAAAGACTGTGGAACTAATTAGTGAGTTCAGCACAATTGTAGGATACAAGATCAACATATTAAAATCAGTTATATTTCTTTGTACTAGCAATTAACATGGGGAAACTGAAGTTGAAAACACAACCACTCAAAAAACTATTAGGCGTAAATCTAACAAAACATGTACAGCGCTTATATGCTGAAAACTATACAATAATGATTAAAGAGGGAATTCCCTGGTGGTTCAGTGGTTAGGAGTCCACGCTTCCATTGCAGGGGGTGTGGGTTCGATACCTGGTCAGGAAACTAAGATTCCCACAAGCCATAGCTTGGCCAAAAAAAAAAGAAAAATGGTTAAAGAAATCAAAGATCTAAATAAATGGAGAAAGATATCATGTTCATAGATTGGAACACTAAACATAGTAGTGATGTCAGTTCTCCAGTTGATACATATGTTTACTGTAATTCCTATCAAAATTCTAGCAAGATTTTTTTTTTTTTTTTTTTTTTTTTTGGCGTTACACGGGCCTCTCACTGTTGTGGCCCCTCCTGTTGTGGAGCACAGGCTCCGGACGCACAGGCCCAGCGGACATGGCTCACGGGCCCAGCCGCTCCACGGCATGTGGGATCCTCCCGGACCGGGACACAAACCCACGTCCCCTGCATCGGCAGGCGGACTCTCAACCACTGTGCCACCAGGGAAGCCCTAGCAAGATTTTTTTTTTTTTTTTTTTTTTTTTGTGGTATGCGGGCCTCTCACTGTTGTGGCCTCTCCCGTTGCGGAGCACAGGCTCTGGATGCGCAGGCTCAGCAGCCATGGCTCACGGGCCCAGCCGCTCCGCGGCATATGGGATCCTCCCAGACCGGGGCACGAACCCGTATCCCCTGCATCGGCAGGCGGACTCTCAACCACTGCGCCACCAGGGAGGCCCCCTAGCAAGATTTTTGTAGACATAGACTAGATTACTCTAAAATGTATATGGAAAGCAAATAAACTAGAATGGGTAAAACAATTTTGAAGAAGAATAAAATGGAAGGAATCATTTTACTCATTTCAAGACTTTATAGCTATTGTAATCAAGACTGTAGAGTATTGGTGGAGGGCTAGACGCGTAGATCACTGAAACATTATAGAAAACCCAGAAATAGACTCAAAGTACAGCCAACTGGTTTTTTTATTTGGTTGCACTAGGTCTTTGTTGCAGCACGTGGGCTCCTTAGTTGCAGCTCGCCAGCTCCTTAGTTGCAGCATGTGAGCTCCTTAGTTGTGACATGCAAACTCTTAGTTGTGGTATGCATGTGGGATCTAGTTCCCTGACCAGGGCTAGAACCCAGGCCCTCTACATTGGGAGCATGGAGTCTTATCCACTGTGCCACCAAGGAAGTCCCCAGACACCTGCTCTTTGACTGAATGTTTGTGTCCCCCCCGCCCCAAGTTCGTATGTTGAAATCTTAACCCTTGGTGTGATTGTATTAGGGAGTTGGGGCCTTTGGGGGGTAATTAAATCGTGAGGGTGGAGTCCTCATGAATGGGATTACTGCCCTTATAAAAGAAACCCCAGAGAACTCTCACTTCCTTTTCTGCCATGTGAGGACACAGTGAGAAGATGGCCAATTATGAACCAGGAAGTGGGCCCTCACCAGAAAGTGAATCTGCCAATGCCTTGATCTTGGACTTCCTAGCCTTTAGAACAGTGAAAAGTAAATATTTGTTGTTTAAACCATCCAGTGTATGCTATTTTAATTATAGCAGCACAAAGGACTAAGACAGGTGCCAAAGCAATTCATTGGAGGAAAGGTAGTCTTCTCAACAATTGGTGCTAGAACAATTGGTTATCCATAGGGAAAAACAAAACGCAAAAATCCTAGATCTTATCTCACATTTTACAGAAAAAGTTACTCAAATGTATCATAGGTTTAAATGTAAAACTATGAAAAATTTTAGGAGAAAACCTCAGAGAAAAAATTTAGAATTCTTTTACATGACACCTAAAGCATGATCCATTCATTCCACCTAAAGGAAAAAAAAAGATAAATTAGACTTCATCAAAATTAAAAGCTTCGGCTCTATCACAGAGTCTGTGAAAAGAATTTTAAAAAGAGGTTATAGATTTGAAGAAAATATTTATGAACAACATATCTGGTAGAGACTTACATCCAGAATATATAAGGAAATCTCAACAACTCCTAAATACCAAGGGGATCAAAGAAGAAAGTACAAGAGAAGTTAGAAAATACTTTGAGGTGAAAGAAAACAGAAATCACAAATACAGAAACTATGGGATGCAGCTAAAGTAGTGTTTGGAGGGAAATTTACAGCTGTAAATGCCTGTATTAAGAAAGAAGAAAGAGTGGAGACAGCAGAAGCTAGAAGAACTACAGTCCTGCAGCCTGCGGAATGAAAACTACATTTACAGAATGATAGACAAAATGAAAAGGCAGAGGACTATGTACAGATAAAGGAACAAGATAAAACCCCAGAAAAAGAACTAAATGAAGTGGAGAAAGGCAATCTTCCAGAAAAAGAATTCAGAATAATGATGGTGAAAATGATCCAGGTCCTTGAAAAAAGAATGGAGGCAAAGATGGAGAAGATACAAGAAGTGTTTAACAAAGACCTAGAAGAATTAAACAACAGAGGTGAACAATACAATAACTGAAATGAAAAATGCACTAGAAGGAATAAATAACAGAATAACTGAGGCAGAAGGACAGATAAGTGACCTGGAAGACAGAATGGTGGAATTCACTGCTATGGAACAGAACAAAAAAAGAATGAAAAGAAATGAAGACAGCCTAAGAGACCTCTGGGACATTAAATGCACCAACACTCATGTTATAGAGGTCACAGAAGGAGAAGAGAGAGAGAAAGGACCCAAGAAAACATTTGAAGAGATTATAGTCGAAAACTTGCTTAACACGGGAAAGGAAATAGCCATCCAGGTCCAGGAAGCACAGAGAGTCCCAGGCAGGATAAGCCCAAGGAGAAACACGCCAAGACACATAGTAATCAAAATGACAAAAATTAAAGACAAAGAAAAATTATTAAAAGCAACAAGGGGAAAATGACAAATAACATACAGGGAACTCCCATAAGGTTAACAGCGGATTTCTCAGCAAAACTCTACAAGCCAAAAGGGAGTGGCATGATATATTTAAAGAGATGAAAGAGAAGCACCTACAATGAAGATTACTCTATGTGGCAAGGATCTCATTCAGATTCGATGGAGAAATCAAAAGCTTTACAGAGAAGCAAAAGCTAAGAGAATTCAGCACCACCAAACCAGCTCTACAACAAATGCTAAAGGAACTTCTGTAAGTGGGAAACACAAGAGAAGAAAAGGACCTACAAAAAACAAACCCAAAACAATTAAGAAAACTCATAAGAACTCACATATCGATAATTACCTTAAATGTGAATGGATTAAATGCTCCAACCAAAAGCCACAGGCTCGCTGAATGATACAAAAACAAGACCCGTATATATGCTGTGTACAAGAGACCCACTTCAGACCTAGGGACACATACAGACTGAAACTGAGGGAATAGTGAAAGATATTCTATGCAAATGGAAATCAAAAGAAAGCTGGAGTAGTGATACTCATATCAGATAAAATAGACTTTATGTTTTAATAAATTTATTTATTATTTTAGTTTTGGCTGTTTTGGCTCTTCATTGCTGTACACGGGCTTTGTCTAGTTGTGGTGAGCGGGCGCTACTCTTTGTTGCGATGCAAGGGCTTCTCATTGCGGTGGCTTCTCTTGTTTCAGAGCACTGGCTCTAGGTGCGTGGGCTTCAGTAGTTGTGGCTCACAACTCTAGAACACAGTCTCAGTAGTTGTGGTGCACAGGCTTAGTTGCTCCGCGGCATGTGGGATCTTCCCAGACCAGGGCTCGAACCTGTGTCCCCTGCATTGGCCGGCAGATTCTTAACCACTGTGCCACCAGGAAAGCCCAAAATAGACTTTAAAATAAAGACTGTTACAAGAGAGAAGGAAGGACACTACATAATGATCAAAGGATCAATCCAAGAAGAAGATACAAGAATTATAAATATATATGCGCCCAACATAGGAGCACCTCAATACATGAGGCAAATGCTAAGAGCTATAAAAGAGGAAATCGACAGTAACACAATAATAGTGGGGACTTTAACACCTCACTTAACACCAATGGACAGATCATCCAGACAGAAAATTAATAAGGAAACACCAGCTTTAAGTGAGACAGTAGACCAGATAGATTTAATTGATATTTATAGGACATTCCATCCAAAAACAACTGATTACACTTTCTTCTCAAGTGCACATGGAACATTCTCCAGGGTAGATCACAACTTGGGTCACAAATCAAGCCTTGGTAAATTTAAGAAAATTGAAATCATATTAAGCATCTTTTCTAACCACAATGCTATGAGATTAGAAATCAATTACAGGGAAAAAAATGTAAAAAACACAAACACATGGAGGCTAAACAATACATTGCTAAATAACCAAGAAATCACTGAAGAAATCAAAGAGGTAATCAAAAAATACCTAGAGACAAATGACAATGAAAACACGACGATCCAAAATCTATGGGATGCAGCAAAAGCAGTTCTAAGAGGAAGTTTATAGCAATACAGTCCTACTTCAAGAAACAAGAAAAATCTCAAATAAACAATCTAACCTTACACCTAAAGGAACTTGAGAAAGAAGAACAAACAAAACCCAAAGTTAGTAGAAGGAAAGAAATCATAAAGATCAGAGCAGAAATAAATGAAGTAGAAACAAAGAAAACAATAGCAAAGATCAATAAAACTAAAAGCTGGTTGTTTGAGAAGATAAACAAAATTGATAAACCTTTAGCCAGACTCATCAAGAAAAAGAGGGAGAGGACTCAAATCAATAAAATTGGAAGTGAAAAAGGAGAAGTTATAGTGGACACCTCAGAAATACAGAGCATCCTAAGAGACTACTACAAGCAACTCTATGCCAATAAAATGGACAACCTGGAAGAAATGGACAAATTCTTAGAAAGGTATAGCCTTCCAAGACTGAACCAGGAAGAAATAGAAAATATGAATAGACCAATCACAAGTAATGAAATTGAAACTGCGATTAAAAGTCTTCCAACAAACAAAAGTCCAGGACCATATGGCTTCACAGGTGAATTCTATCAAACGTTTAGAGAAGAGCTAACACCCACCCCTCTCAAACTCTTCCAGAAAATTTCAGAGGAAGGAACACTCCCAAACTCATTGTATGAGGCCACCATCACCCTGATACCGAAAGCAAAGAAAGATACTACAAAAAAAGAAAATTACAGACCAGTATCACTGATGAATATAGATGTTAAAATCCTCAACGAAATACTACCAAACAGAATCCAGCAACACATTAAAAGGATCATACACCATGATCAAGTGGGATTTATCCTACGGGTGCAGGGATTCTTCAGTATATGCAAATTAATCAATGTGATACACCATATTAAAAAACTGAAGAATAAAAACCATATGATCATCTCAATAGATGCAGAGATAGCTTTTGACAAGATTCAACACCCATTTATGATAAAAACTCTCCAGAAAGTGGGCATAGAGGGAACCTACGTCAAGATAATAAAGGCCATATTTGACAAACCCACAGCAAACATCGTTGTCAGTGGTGAAAAACTGAAAGCATTTCCTCTAAGATCAGGAACAAGACAAGGATGTCCACTCTCGCCACTCTTATTCAACATAGTTTTGGAAGTCTTAGCCACAGTAATCAGAGAAGAAAAAGAAATAAAAGGAATCCAAATTGGAAAAGAAGTAAAACTGTCACTGTTTTCAGATGCCATGATACTATACATAGATAATCCTAAAGATGCCACCAGAAAACTCTAGAGCTAATCAATGAATTTGGTAAAGGTGAAGGATAAAAAATTAATGCACAAAAATCTTTTGCATTCCTATAACAACGAAAGATCAGAAAGAGAAATTAAGGAAACAATCTCATTCACCATTGCAACAAAAAGAATAAAATACCTAGGAATAAATCTACCTAAGGAGGTAAAAGACCTGTACTCAGGAAACTATAAGTCACTGATGAAAGAAATCAAAGATGACAGATACAGATGGAGAGATATACATACCATGTTCTTGGATTGGAAGAATCAATATTGTGAAAATGACTATACTACTCAAAGCAATCTACAGATTCAATGCAATCCCCATCAAATTACCAATGGCATTTTTTACAAAACTGGAAGAAAAAATCTTAAAATTTGTATGTAGACATAAAAGATCCAGAACAGCCAAAGCAATCTTGAGGGAAAAAAACAGAGCTGGAGAAATGAGACTCCCTGTCTTCAGACTATACTACAAAACTACAATAATCAACACAATATGGTACTGGC
The DNA here is from genome assembly GCF_949752795.1 of Hyperoodon ampullatus. Taxonomy (NCBI): domain Eukaryota; kingdom Metazoa; phylum Chordata; class Mammalia; order Artiodactyla; family Ziphiidae; genus Hyperoodon; species Hyperoodon ampullatus. Next base: position 41,187,538 of record NC_136923.1, read on the forward strand.
ACAAAAACAGAAATATAGATCAATGGAACAGGATAGAAAACCGAAAGATAAACCCATGCACTGGTGGTCAACTAATCTATGACAAAGGAGGCAAGGATATACAATGGAGAAAAGGCAATCTCTTCAATAAGTGGTGCTGGGAAAACTGGACAGCTGCATGTAAAAGAATGGAATTAGAACACTCCCTAACACCATGTACAAAAATAAACTCAAAATGGATTAAAGACCTAAATGAAAGACCAGACACTATAAAACTATTAGAGGAACACATAGGAAGAACACTCTGACATAAATCACAGCAAGATCTTTTTTGATCCATCTCCTAGAGTAATGGAAATAAAAACAAAAATAAACAAATGGGAACTAATGAAACTTAAAAGCTTTTGCACAGCAAAGGAAACTACAAACAAGACGAAAAGACAGCTCTCAGAGTGGGAGAAAATATTTGCAAATGAATCAACAGACAAAGGATTAATCTCCAGAATATATAAACAGCTCATGCAGCTGAGTATTAAAAAAAACAAACAACCCAATCCAAAAATGGGCAGAAGACCTAAATAGGCATTTCTCCAAAGAAGACACACAGATGGCCAAGAGGCACATGAAAAGCTGCTCAACGTCACTAATTATTAGAGAAATGCAAATCAAAACTATGATGAGATATCACCTCACACCAGTTAGAATGGGCATCATCAGAAAATCTACAAACAACAAATGCTGGAGAGGGTGTGGAGAAAAGGGAACCCTCTTGCACTGTTGCTGGGAATGTAAATTGATACAGCTACTATGGAGAACAGTATGGAGGTTCCTTAAAAAACTAAAAATAGAATTACCATATGACCCAGCAATCCCACTACTGGGTATATACCCAGAGAAAACCATGATTCAAAAAGACACATGCACTCCAATGTTCACTGCAGCACTATTTACAATAGTCAGGACATGGAAGCAACCTAAATGCCCATCGACAGACGAATGGATAAAGAAGATGTGGTACGTATATACAATGGAATATTACCCAGCCATAAAAAGGAACGAAATTGGGTCATTTGTAGAGACATGGAAGTAAGAAAGAGAAAAACAAATATTGCATATTAACGCATATATGTGGAATCTAGAAAAATGGTACAGATGAACCGTTTTGCAAGGCAGAAATAAAGACACAGATTAGAAAAAAAACTTATGGACACCAAGGGGGAAAACGGGGTGGTGGTCGTGGTGGTGGGATGAATTGGGAGATTGGGATTGACATATATACACTAATATGTATAAAACAGATAAACTAATAAGAATCTGCTGTATAAAAAAATAAATAAGAAAGAAGAGCTCAAATCAGTAACTTTAAGAAACTAGAGCAAGAAGAAAAAGAAGAGCAAAATAAACCCAAAGCAAACAGAAGGAAGAAAATAATAAAGGCTAGAGTGGAAACAAATGAATAGAGACTAGGAAAATAATAGAGTAAATAAAAGCAAGAGTTTGCTCTTTTAAAAGATCAACAACTGAGAAAAAAAGAGGAGACTCAAACAGCTAGAATCATTAATGAAAGTGGGGACGTTAACACCAAACTTTTAGAAATGAAAATGATTTATAATACTTTGAACAGCAAATATTATGCCAATAAATTAGATAGCCTAGGTGAAAATGGGCAAATTCCTAGAAACACACAAACTAACAAAATTTACTCAAGAAGAAATAGAAAATCTGAATAGATGTAACAAGTAAAGAGGTTAATAGTTTATAAACTTCCCACACAGAAAAAAAAAGCCCAAGGACTTCCCTGGTGGCACAGTAGTTAAGAATCCACCTGCCAATGCAGGGGACATGGGTTCGAGCCCTGGTCTAGGAAGATCCCACATGCTGCAGAGCAACTAAGCCCATGTGCCACAACTACTGAGCCTGTGCTCTAGAGCCTGCAAGCCACAACTACAGAGCTCGCATGCCACAGCTACTGAGCCTGCGTGCCTAGAGCCCGTGCTCTGCAGCAAGAGAAGCCACCACAGTGAGAAGCATGCACACCACAACGAAGAGTAGCCCCCTGCTCTCTGCAACTAGAGAAAGCCGGCACACAGCAACAAAGACCCAATGCAGCCAGAAATAAATAAATAAAATAAATAAATTAAACAAAAAAAAGCCCAAGATCAGATGGCTTCACTAGTAAATTCTACCAGATGTTTAAATCATGAACTGTTATATAAAAGTACAAAGGAGCACTTTCCAAGTTATTCTACAAGGCCAGCATTACCCTAATGCCAAAGCCAGACAAAGACATAAAAAAAGAAAGCTACACACCAGTATCCCTTATGAATATAGATGCAGAAGTTCTCAATATTATTAAACAGAGTCTAGCAAAATTTAAAGGGATTATACCCAGGAATGCAAAGTTGGTTCAATACGAGAAAAAAAATCAATCAGTGTAATACACCTTATTAGTAGGATAAATAGAAAACCACATGATCATCTCAAAAGACACAAAGCATAATACACTATCATGATTAAAAAAACAAAACACTCAACAAACTATGAATAGATGGGGACTCCCTCAACTTGATAAAGGGCTTATATGAAAAACTCCCATGTAATACCATACTTAAGGTGAAAGACTGAATGCTCCTTTCCTAAGATCAGGAATAAGATGCATTCTGACCACTGCAATTCAACATTGTAACAGAAGTTCTAGCCACAACAATTTTACAAGAAAAACAAAAGGCATCCAGATTGAAAAAGAAGTTAAACTATCTCTATTTGCAAATTACATGATCTCATATATATAACGTCTTAAGGAATACACACACAGACACATGCACACATGCACAGGTTCAGTGTCACTAGCCATTAGGGAAATGCAAATTAAGATCCAATAAGATACTAATATATTCTTATTAGTACAGCTAAAATAAAGAGTAGTGACAATACCAAATGCTGGTGAGGATGATAAGAAATGAAGTCTCATGCTGCTGGTGAAAATGTAAAATGGTATGGGCACTCTGGAAAATATTTTGGCAGTTTCTTAGGATAAATTTTGCTTTGGAAAAGCTTTGTGTTAAAATGAATACAGTGGAGTAAAGATGAATAATTCCCCTCTTGCTCGGTTCAGGTAGGTGGGCTGTGTAATGAAGTAGAATTTGGATTTCTTTTTTTTTTTTTTTAATTTTGTTTTCCTGGTGCTGTGAAAATTAGCAATTAGTATAACTAATAAGGATTAATGGAAACTGGAAACGACTAAGGTCATGTCAGAAAGATTTGTATTTGCTGCAGAATTGAAGTGGGATGGTTTTTTTCTCATATTAGTAGTTCCATGTATAAGAGAACCCACCCACACCCCTGCCCCCTGCTTCTTGTGTTACCGATTTGTGTGCGAAGAGGCCTGAGAAGGAGATTAGGATTAGTAGGATCGCAATTTCCTGGAGGGCTTGGTTTTGGGACACTTAAGGGAAGAGATGTGGGGCTTGGCAGAGGACTGAGGTTGGAAAAGCTACAACTTGTTTATGGCCATCAGTCTTCAGGGATCCTCTTGACAGCGTCTTTCCACAGGCATATATCTCATTAGTGTTGTTTTTCCCCTTGAAGTAGAACGGAGGGTTGGGGACACAGGAGCAGAAACGTTGCTTCCCTTGAGTCCTTGTTTATGCTGGGTGGTGAGCACTGTTGCTGGTGCCCTGCTGCAGGTCTACTGCTTGAGACCTTTCTGAGCTGTTCTGTTCCAGGTGAGCCTTGTGAATGGTTGAGCTGTTGTCAGCACCTCTGCTCCTCGGGTCAGCGTCTGTCACCTGCCCATTCCTCTATCTGTTGCCTTCTGAATTGACCCACAGAGGGTTCTTTGTACTATTTCCTTGGATGGTTCTTGGACTGGAAAATTGCATGTGCGCCTGAGACTTGTGCTTCCAGGAAGGTGGATGGAGTGGTAGCCATTCCTTCTTGTGAATTGGCTGTGGTGTGACTCCTTTTGCTTCTCCCTTCTGGTCTCAACACTTCTGAGGAATCATCTCCTTGGCCTGGGTTTTCATCAGTGAGCTGAATCAAGCCAAGATACATGTCTGGGCAGGTTCCCTGCAGCACACACCAAAGAAAACAGCAACATGGAACAGGAGAAGTGGATTTAAACTTGAATTTCATCGGCGAGCTCAGTAAGGAAAGGAATTCTAGATTCTTGGGCCCTTCTGCTAGAGTTTTCTATTCTGATTTTATTTGTTTAAGTTTCTCTACTTGGAAGCAACAGAAATTAACTGGCTCACACAAGCAAAAAGAGTATTTATTGGAAGGATATGGGGTGGCTCACAGACTGGAAAGAAGAGCTGATGAGCTCGTCTTCAGAAAGGGCTGGAGCCAGAGCAGCCCGTGATCTGGGGAGCAGGAACCTCTTGGGGAAGAATAAACACCACCGTATCCAGTTTTGCTTCTTTCTGCTCAGAAGGCAAAGGCCAGGGAGAGAGGCCTAACCAGCCTGGCGGGGGTCAGGGAGGGGCACCTTAACTGGCTGTTATGTCCAGGCCAAATCCTGTGGAGAAAGGTGGTTCTCAGAGCCACACTGGACTGCTGTTACTCCAAGGAGGAGACAGCTGCTGGGCAGGCAGAAATAGGAGGGGCCCTTTGCCCTCACCCTCCCAGGAACAACTGGGGAACCAGGAGCAGAGATGTCTACCCAATACCACTGTCACAGTGAATTTTGTTTTATGTCAGGGGCCTAGGCTTTTTGGTGTTTTTGTGTTGAGGGCTGACCCCACTGGACTTTCTTTATCAGTGAATCACTGTTTGTGTGAGAATGTTTTTTGAGGGATCAGACCTTGTATAAAGGTTTTTCCCAAGGATTTCTCTCGGTCTGGCCTGTGCACAGAGAATGGAGGGGGGCGGTTTCCAGAATGTCCATTTGGCCAAGAGCAGCTGAAGGTGCTGTCTGTTACACAGGAGTGCTTTCCTGTGCCACGTGTGAGAAAAATGCCCTCTAGGGAGTGGCCTTTTAGAAGTGCCTAATATGGAAGAGGATTGAGAGTTTATTACCAGAGCTAGAGAGGCAGTTTTTTTGTTTCTTTGGTTAGACTTACTTAGACACTACCCACAGTCACTAGGAGCCGACCAAGATTGTGTGTGTATGTGTGTGTGTGTGTGTTTTGGGATTGATGTCTCCAGATCTTGCATGTAGGCCTCCTGATTCCCTGTCCACGTCCCTGCCACCTCCCCCAGCAGCCCTAGTGTTGAGAGCCAAGTACTCTTTGTTAATTGGCTTTTCTCCTTTCTTGCCAGGTGCCTGCCTGCAGATGGTGTCCATTGTCAGTGCTGTCCAACGTGTGCCAGGCTGATCCATGGTCACTTTCCGGGATGGCAGCAAGGTGACTTCAGCTGAGGATGACCCTGACTGAAAGGCTGCGTGAGAAGATATCTCAGGCCTTCTACAACCATGGGCTGTTCTGTGCGTCCTACCCCATCCCCATCATTCTCTTCACGGGGCTCTGCATCTTAGCCTGCTGGTATGTTTCCAAGTTGCCCTGGATATGGTGGGCCAGTGCCTTGGCACAATAGATTTCCTAACCCTGACTGTTCAGTAGCCCTTACACCGTGTGCTTTTTACACAATGGAACTTGAGGCTCATTGGATCTGTCGAGTGGAAAGCTCTAGTCCTGGGGTGTTTAGCCACGACAGTAAAACAGTCCAGGCTGGCCCTGACTTGGTGAGTCACCAGATTTGTTCACATTGCTGGTAATCTGTCTCAAAATAACGTTTAGATGTTTCTGAGAAACTGCAAGATAATTGAAAGCATGATCTTTTAATTTTCCTTCTCAACAGTGGCAGCTTCCTTTTGGTACCTGGTTAAGAGCAGGAGCCTTGGAATGTTGCAAGGCAAAGTCCATTTGAACAGTTCCTTGGACACTGTCTTGTAGGCTAACCCCAGAGACTTGGTTTTCTACTCTCTAGTCATTTTCTTGTGTTCATGTGGACCCTCCTTCTGACCTCTGGTTGATATTTGGGGCCTGCTGTGCTCATCAAGGACTGTTGTGACTGTCATTCTGTCATAGGGCCCCATAGAGCCCTGAAGAGTGTGGCTGATGAGGACATTGTGAAAGGAGACGCTTGATGTAAGATGATATCCAATGGTCCCCTTGGCTCTCAAACAGTGACAGTCATGAAAAGAGCCTAACTGATTATCTTTGTCTTTGGAAAGAATTATGGTTTCCAGATTCATTGTACATCTAACGTTTATAGATGTTTTCAGTGCTGTGCTGGAAGAAGGATGGTTCAGGACTGAACTCGTTATTCAGTTGTTAATGATCACAAGTTCTTCCCTAATTAGGACAAGGAAAGATGAGCATATTCATTGAGAATTTCCTGCTGGGTGCTGTGTTGGTGCTTCAGGTATCTAATTAAATGTCTCGTTAATCCTCATAAAAACCTTGGGAAGTGATCCAGTTATATTTCCATTTAACCAGTGGGGGATGGAGGATTAGAGGCTTGCCTGGTCTACACAACTAATAAGTAGGGAAACTGGGGTTCAAATCCAGCTTTAAAGGGATTCTGGTGCCTGCACCTGTGGCACTCTGTTCCCCCTGACTCTTCTCACTCTGGCTCAGTGTATTTGTACTGATGTTTAAACTTTGTTAATTTGTGTTGTACAAGATTAGACACTTGTGGCTATGTCCTGTAACTGATGAATTAGGAGTGTTCTGAGAACCCAGCTCTTGGATTTGCTTGGGTTTTTTTCCTGTAGGTTAATTGACCCATCTGTCTCTTTCAAAATCATACTTTTCTAGGCCTGGCCCATATGCTAGGGCAGTGGTTCTTAAACCTGAGCTAGCATCAGAATTACCTGGAGGGCATGTTAAACAAGATTGCTGGGCCCTACCCCAGTTTCTCATTCATCAGATCTGGATAAACCCAAGAATGTGCATCTCTAAACAAGCTCCCAGGCCTGGGGACTACATGCTGAGAACCACTAGGCTGTGTGTCTTTCTTGAAAATTTCTCTGAAGTTCTACCGTGTCTCAGCTGAAAGTATTTTCTCTTTTATTCTAACTTCTAGAGCAGCAGTTTGTGGTGACACTTATGGTTATCATTACGCATGTTGCCTTCTGTTAGAGGTGGGTGGGGTCCTGCTCCCCTTCATACATTCTCAGTTGATAGCTTCTTTATATGTGTATGTGTATGGTAAGTAAATACATAATGGATGAATACATTGAATTAAACTTGTGTTCTCTATGGCAGGGGTCCCCAACCCCTGGGCCACGGACCAGTACGGCCTGTTAGGAGCCGGGCCACGCAGCAGGAGGTGAGCGGCAGGTGAGCGAGCAAAGCTTCCTCTGCGCTCGCCATCGCTCGCATTACCGCCTGAACCACCCCCACCCACCCCCACACCGGTCCATGGAAAAATTGTCTTCCACGAAACTGGTCCCTGGTGCCAAAACGGTTGGGGACCTCTGCTCTATGGGCAGTGTAAGTTGAGGAGGTGGTTGTGATTCCTCTTCCACAAAGATGGCTCTAGCTACCGGAAAAGGGAAGGATGTTTCCTCTTTGCCATTCATCTTCTGAGGATTGGATTTGGCCAGCTGGGACCAGGCAGCTTCCTGGACAGGGAAAGTAGGCTATGTGTAGCAGCTGCAGTTGTAGCTGGGTGCAATTGGCCTTTATCTTTGAATGAATAATTTGATATCACACAAGTGTTTCAAAACAGATTGTCCTTGGATTTATGACTTGGGGGCCTCTGGTATGAAAACTTTATGAGATGGCTAAGGTCTCAAGCGTGGAAGACTCCTTCTCGACTCTGGGTGAATTAGAATGGGATGGAGGATGGGGGAAGAGGCAAATGTGATAATAACAATATTTAACAACCAGTACAGCCCCAATGCAGCCAAGCTGGGCAGACACCTGTCTTATATCCCACAGGTGTCTTGGCTGAACATCAGTCCTGAGAAGGGAGTGGGTGAGCCTCAGTGTAGGATTGGGCTGATAGGAGGGAAAGGAAAACTAATCTTCACTGAGCACTGGCTTTGTGGTCAGGTGCTTCCACACACAGTGTTTCATTTGGTCGCCTAACATCCTTGGAGGAGGTGGTTATTCCCTAGTTCTTTTGCTGATGATGAAACTAATGTGGAGAGATAGTAAGTGGTATGTGCTGCAACTGGCCGGTCTGTGTGGCAGATCCAAATCTGTACTTTCTCCACTTCGCTGTGGCGACATGAACTTTATGAAGAACACTGTTTGGTGCTGATACCTTTCATTGCAGGGAGTCTGCTCCTTGAACGAGAAGCCTCAGAAAGAGAATCTCAGTTGCAGTGGGCCAGGGACAGGGCCTGGCGGGATCTGCCTAGACAGAGGATAGAGAGGCTTTTTGAAGCAGTGGCCCTACATAACAGAAGTTGAGGAGAGAGCATAAAATTGGGTTTTACAGCCACCTCAATAAAGATTGCTATAATATATGCCAAGAACTGTGCCAGACCAGTGATGCAGAACACAGTCCCTCCCACAGTCTCAGCCTGAGAGAGCTAACTTCAGTGCCATTGGGTATTGTGCATAGCACATTTGACCTAACCTTGGTGCAAAGGGAGACAGCGTTACGGAGGCTTCCAGGGAGGAGAACACCTGAGCCGAGCCCTACAGGAAGAATAGGTGGCATCTTCCTTGCCTCCTTTCCTGTTTATGGTTGTGTTCATTCAGCTCGCCGCTCTCCCAACAAAAGCACAGGGAGGCTACTACCCTGGCGCACCCTTCTGAACCTGCTGCCTCTTTTGGTCCCATTCTCTAAGGGCACTATGGTTTCCTCTTATCTTTACAGTCACTCTGTACTGGGGTGTACCGTCACATTCTTAATGCTGTGCACTTATTTTTTCAAACCAGCATCTTTGTTATGTGATTGTAAAGGAATTTAAAATTTTTCTTAAAATCTGATTGGCTTAGGAGAAAATTTCTAAGGCTAGATGAAGTCCCTCAGCCTCCAAAGATGATAAAGGTTGTATCAGAAAATCCAGAGATTCTGGGCCTTTATGGACAGGAGACCAGATATTGTGGACCCAGGGCACAAGCCTCGCTATCCTCTTCTGTATGGGAAGCTTTTCTATCCAGAGCATCTCCCCTTCTGCCAGAGCTTCAGGTTGCCTGCAGAAAATAAAGTGTGGTTAATAGATAGGTTTTTTTTTCATATTCTGTAATTTTTTTAAAATTGAAGGGTAGTTGATTTACAGTGTTGTGTTAGTTTCTGGTGTACAGCAAAGTGATTCAGTTTTATATATATATATATATATATATACACAAATTCTTTTTCATATTCTCTTCCATTATGGTTTATTATAGGATATGGAATGTAGTTCCCTGTGCTCTACGGTAGGACCTTGTTTTGTCTATTTCATATATAGTAGTGTGTATTGTCTAATCCCAGACTCCTTACTTGTCCCTCCCTGACCCCCCTTCCCCTTTTGTAACCATAAGTTTGTTTTCTATGTCTGAGTCTGTCTCTGTTTCATACATAAGGTCACATTTGTGTCATATTTTAGATTCCACATATAAGTGATATCATAAAGTATTTGTCTTTCTCTTGCTGACGTCACTTCGTATGATCATCTCTAGGTCCATCCATGTTGCTGCAAATGGCATTATTTCATTCTTTTTTTATGAGTAGTATTCCATTGTATATATGTACCACATCTTCTTTATCCATTCATCTGTCAAGACATTTAGGTTGTTTCCATGTCTTGGCTATTGTAAATAGTGCTGCTGTGAACATAGGGGTGCATGTATCTTTTTGAATTTTGGTTTTCTCCGGGTATATGCCCAGGAGTGGGATTGCTGGATCACATGGCAACTCTATTTTTGTTTTTTTAAGGAACCTCCGTACTGTTTTCTGTAGTGGCTGTACCAATTTACATTCCCACCAAGAGTGTAGGAGGGTTCCCTTCTCTCCACACCCTCTCTGGCATTTATTGTTGGTGGATTTTTTGATGATAGCCATTCTGACTGGTTTGAGATGGTACCTCATTGTAGTTTTGATTTGCATTTCTCTAATAATGTTGAGCAGCTTTTCATGTGCTTATTGGCCATCTGTATGTCTTCTTTGGAGAAATGAGTGGACAGCTTTTAGTAGTTTTATTAGATACTCAGATTCCATTTAACTGCTTACCTTTATTGTACCTGGAATGAGAGAGTTGTTCAGCTTGAACCGAAAGGACTGCTGCTCTTGCTACCTCTGTCTGGATCTAGCAGCTGCCTGGGCTGTGGACCTGTTCATCCCACTGGATCACCCTGGGAGCCATAAATGCTCTTTCCTCTGGGAAAATCTGATGAAACTTGTAGCAAGTAGGCACTGTGGCAAGAGGTATCTGTTTACATTTCCTAGAAGTTAGGCCACCAGGACCAGAGGTGTGGCTCAGCAGCAGTCCAGCAAGGCAGAGGGTGCTGTTTCTTGGGACCTGTCCTGGGAAGTGGTAGGTGTGCCATGGAATGAAGGAAGAGTGTCTGGGTGCCAGGCCAGCTTAATTGCCCTATGTGTGGGTCAGAGGTTAATGTGAGGAGTCATCAGGTCACCTGTGATTCCATAACCTGCCTGGTCATGGTTAGAGAGGGTGGATTTTAACTTGGAGAGCAAGTTGGAATCATGATGAGACCATTCCAGACCTCCTGAAGGAGGATAATCGTACAACCTGTGTGGGTATCTGAGAGCAGACTTGACCCCTTCCTCCTTCTTTTTCTCTGGAGGAAAGCAGCACCTTCAGGCTGAGGCTGGACATCTCAGTTGTGGTGGCCTCCGCTCTCAACCTCTCTCCCTTGTCTGCCTACAGCTCAGGTTTCCCCACGATCATCGTGACCCCTTTGTGGGTGGGCACACAGGAGACTATGGAACAGGCTCCCTCTTTTTGTACCTATGTGGCCACTCTCTGGACACATTTATATTCCATTTAATGAACAAGAAAGAAATCTGAGTAACTGAAGCCCTGTCTGCACCTGTGCTTTGGAGAGCTGGGCTGGATAGCTGAGAACAAAGTCCCAGAGCACCACTGACCTCTGCCCCAAAGCCTAGACTCAAGAGCCCAGGGGACCAGCTCCAGCAGCTGCTCCTGGGTCTTGTTCAACATTCCAAAGCCAGAGCCTCCCTCCAAGCAGAAGTTACCCCTGACCTCACACACGAGCTCTGGAAAAGCTCTGAAAGGCTTGTAGGAGATCAAATACTGCTTTATCACCCCAAATTTCCTCCAACCCCAAATTTCCTCCAACAGAAGAGAGATCAGGAGATCTCAGAAATTTCCCTTTATAGTCTTTCACTACCCCACCCCTAGTCCTGTATTGTTCTCCCCTGAGAAGGGAAGAGAGAAAACATGTCCCACTCCTGATGTCTCCAGAGAGGTGTCCTGTGCCACATCTCTTGAGTGTCATTTTTCTGGTTGCTCTTCCTGTATGTCTTCAGTGTCTCCTGAGCTCCCATCACAGATGACTAGGAGTGAGAATGGGAGGAGATGTAGAGCCAACATCATCATTTGTGGGACCCAGTGCAACGTGAAAATGCAGAGCTGCTGCTTCAGAAAGCAGGGGAAACGTACTGTTAAACGTACTAAAATATGCTCGGATGGGAGTGAATGAAAGAATTCCTCCTGCCAAAATGCCCATCAGATTGCTGTGGTGCAGCCAGCCTGGGATAGGCGATGGCCAGTGCCTCAGCCTGCTCCAGGACACTGCGGGGTATGCACTTCTGAACAGCCCTCCATGTTTTGGTCAGGTGCCGGCAGGGGGCAGCAGCAAATGGATACCTGGACAGGGAGGGGAAGGCCAGATCCTAGGATGCAAGTTAGCAGTGGAGCTGGTGGTCAAGCACCTGTCTCGGGGAGGAGGGACCACCTGTGAACCTACACTCCAAATCCTCAGCACATGCTCCATTGTGATGGACTTCATTTACAAAACACAAGTTGAAATGTAGATTTATTAAGAATTTCCACATATGGTGAGAATGTAAATTGATACAGCCACTATGGAAAACAGTATGGAGGTTCCTTAAAAAACTAAAAATAGAACTACCATACGACCCAGCAATCCCACTACTGGGCATATACCCAGAGAAATCCATAATTCAAAAAGACACATGCACCCCAATGTTCATAGCAACATTATTTACAATAGCCAAGTCATGGAAGCAACCTAAATATCCATCAACAGAGGAATGGATAAAGAAGATGTGGTACATATATACAATGGAATATTACTCAGCCGTAAAAAGGAACGAAATTGGGTCATTTGTAGAGACATGGATGGACCTAGAGGGTGTCATACAGAGTGAAGTAAGTCAGAAAGAGAAAAACAAATATCATATATTAACACATATATGTAGAATCTAGAAAAATGGTATAGATGATCTTACTTGCAAAGCAGAAATAGAGATACAGATGTAGAGAACAAATGTATGGATACCAAGGGGGAAAGGGATGGGGTGGGAGGAATTGGGAGATTGGGATTGACACATATACACTATTGATACTATGTATAAAATAGATAACTAATGAGAACCTACTGTATAGCACAGGGAACTCTACTTAATGCACTGTGGTGACCTAAATGGGAAGGAAATCCAAAAAAGAGGGGATATATGTATACGTATAGCTGATTCACTTTGTAGTACAGTAGAAACTAACACAACATTGTAAAGCAGTTATACTCCAATAAGAACTTTAAAAAAAGAAACCTTGCATTTTGCTTTTTTTTTTTTTTTGCGGTATGCAGGCCTCTCACTGTGTGGCCTCTCACTGTGTGGCCTCTCCCGTCACGGAGCACAGGCTCCGGATGCGCAAGCTCAGCGGCCATGGCTCTCGGGCCCAGCCGCTCCGTGGCGTGTGGGATCTTCCCAGACTAGGACACGAACCCATGTCCCCTGCATCGGCAGGCAGACTCTCAACCACTGCGCCACCAGGGAAGCCCTGCACCACCAGGGAAGCCTGCATTTTGCATTTTTGTAGAATCTTTTCCTTGGTGTTTTTCTTGAGCTTCTATTAAAAGGAATTTATGATGGTTTAAATTTTTAAACAAAACAGAAATGTAATACAAGAGTATACTGTGATGTTAAGAGGGTGGACTCTGGGGCCAGACTGCCTGTGTTCACATACTGGTTCTGTCAGTTTCTTGGGGGCTAGAGGGGATATAGCTTCTGCGTGCCTTGTTGGGTTGTGGTGAGGCTTTTTTTTGTTTTGTTTTGTTTTAATATTTATTTATTTATTTATTTTGGCTGCGCCGGGTCTTAGTTGCAGCACATGGGATCTTCATTGTGGCATGCGGGCTTCTTAGTTGCAGCATGTGGACTTCTTAGCTGTGGCACACACGTGGGATCTAGTTCCCCAACCAAGGAACAAACCCAGGCCCCCTGCATTGGGAGCGCAGAGTCTTACCCACTGGGCAACCAGGGAAGTCCCTGTGGTGAGGCTTAAATGAGAAAAAAGATGGAAGGCACCTGGCACACAGTAGGTACTCAGTGAGAGTTAGAAACCATCATCATTGTTATAGAGACAGAAATGGGCAGGTTCACCATCAGTGATAAGAACCGTGTTGGGGTGAGTACGGGGCATTTTGGCAGCAAATAGGAGGAGGGGCCTTAACTCAGACTTTGGGGAAAGGGGAGAGACTTCCTAGGCAAATGATACTGTAGTTGAGGCCTTGAAGCTGAGTTATCTAAGAGAAGAATGAGCAAGAGTGTTCCAGCAAGTACAGAGCCTCAGAAGCAAGAGGGGAGTTGTGTGGCTCCAGGGCAAGATTGGAGAATGACTGTAAGCCACTTTAAGCATTTCAAGGCCTGTGGACATTTCCTAAGAGACTTTATCCTAAGAAAGTGGATGCTCTGGAGTGTGCTGCCCTTCTTTCTCTTCCTGCTGGAATGTTTAGACTCCTGGAATTCACAGATATTTTACATATTTCAAATCTTGAGAAACAGGCTGCCTTTAGTCAGTATGTTTTGAGCAGCTACTGTATGGAAAGTGAATGTAGATAAATAAAATGTACTGCCTGCCTTCATCTTGTAGTAGAGCTAGAGCTTCAGCAGTCTTAGCTCTGGGCCCCAGGACTCCTCTCTGCACCCAGAGCTCAGGGGTCAGCCCAGGCATTGTGCAGAGCTTTCCCCAGCAAAACCTTAGCTAAGTCCAGAGACAGCCCTTGACACCTCCCTCCAAACAGTTGAACCTTAGCTTTTTGGAAGGAGCAAAAGAGAAGCAACTCTTCACATAAAAGGGATTCTCGATGGATTAATAGCTGATTTCTTCTCAGAAACCATGGAGGCCAGAAGGCAGTGGGATCACATATTTAAAGTGCTGAAAGGAAAAAAAATCAAGAGTTCTAAATTCTATAAAACTATACTTCAGGGACTTCCCTGGCGATCCAGTGGTTAAGACTGCGCTTCCAACACAGGCGGCACCGGTTTTTGTTTTGTATTTTTAAATATTTTAAATTTTTATTTATTTATTTTTGACTGTGTTGGGTCTTCATTGCTGCATGTGGGCTTTCTCTAGTTGTGGCGAGCGGGGACTACTCTTCATTGCAGTGCACGGGCTTCTCATTGCAGTGGCTTCTCTTGTTGCGGAGCACGGGCTCTAGGCACACGGGCTTCAGTAGTTGTGGCGCATGGGCTCATTAGTTGTGGCTCGTGAGCTCTAGAGCACAGGCTTGGTAGTTGTAGCGCATGGGCTTAGTTGCTCTGCAGCATGTGGGATCTTCCCGGACCAGGGCTCAAATCCGTGTCCCCTGTGTTGGCAGGCAGGTTCTTAACCACTGCGCCACCAGGGAAGCCTGGGGGCACAGGTTTGATCTCTGGTCAGGGAACTAAGATACTGTATGTGGCAGGGTGTGGGCCAAAAAAAAAAAAAAATTAAACAGTGACTCTTTCAAATTGAAAAAAACAACAACAAAAAACTATACTTCAGTAATGAAAGAGAAATTAAGACATTTCCAGATAAACAAAAGCTGAGGGAAATTGTTACCAGTGCACCTACCCTGCAATTTGAAGCCATAAGAAAAAATAAACACTAGTAAAGATAATCAGTATTGTTGGTTTGGTTTGTAATTTCTTTCTTTGTCTTCTGTGATTTAAAGGGCAAGTGTATTAAACAATAATTTAAAATCTACATTAAAGAGATTAAATGTAAAGTGTAATCTTTGACAATATAAAAGGGGAGAGACAAGGATGTATAGACAGAGTGTGTGTATCCTGTTGAAGCTAAGCTGCTCAGACTGCATGATTTCAGTTGTCTTATTTTCATGATTGCTGATCCTTTCTTTGCTCAGATTTGCCGTTGAACCCCTCTATTCAACCTATATAAGTTGTTAATAATAGAATTCCCAAGGTGACCACTAAGAAAATAACTTTTTTTTTTTTTTTTTTTTTGCGATACGCAGGCCTCTCACTGTTGTGGCCTCTCCCGTTGCGGAGCACAGGCTCCGGACGCGCAGGCTCAGTGGCCATGGCTCACGGGCCTAAGCGCTCCTTGGCATGTGGGATCTTCCAGGACTGGGGCACGAATCCACGTCCGCTGCATCGGCAGGCGGACTCTCAACCACTGCGCCACCAGGGAAGCCCAGAAAATAACTTTTTAAATATGTAGAACAGGAAAGTAGAAGGGAATCAAAAGTGGCACACTACAAAAAATCAATACCCCCCCCCTTAAAAAAAGGGCAGCAATGGAGGAACTGAGGAACAAAAATCATATAAGACAGACAAAACAAATAGCTAAATGGCATAAATAAATCCTTCCTTGTCAGTAATCACATTAAATGTAAGTGGATCAAACTCTCCTATTAAAAGAGTGGCCAATTTGATTTTACAAAGACTTTATCTACATGCTGTCTACAAGACACTTTAGATATATACTACGCTTTTTTTTTAACTTTTTTTTTTTTGGCTGCACCCCACAGCATGTGGAATCTCAGTTCCCTGACCAGGGATTGAACCCATACCCCCTACACTGGAAGCATGGAGTCTTAACCACCTGGACCACCAGGGAGGTCCTTAGATATACACTACACTTTAGATATAAGAACACAAAGAGGTTGAAAGTAAAAGGATGGAAAATGATATTCCATGCTAAACAGTACCCAAAAGAGAGCTGAAGTGGCTATATTATTATCAGACAACATTAAAAAATTTATTAGAGACAAAGAAGGACATTATATATTGATAAATGCTTCAATACAACAAGAGGATATAACCATTATAAACATATAACACCTAACAACATATCCCTAAAATATATGAAGCAAAAATTGACAGAATTGAAAGGAGAAATACACAGTTCTCCAGTAATAGTTGAAGTCTTCAATACTCCACTTTCAATGATGGCTACAAGCAGACAAGATTAATATGGAAATGGAGGACTTGAGCAACACTGAAACCAGCTAGGCCAATACATATTCTTCTCAAGTGAACATAAACATTCTCCAGGATAGACCATATGTTAGGCCACAAACAAGTCTCAGTAAATTTAAAAAGATCGAAATCATACAGAGGATCTTTTCCAATAACAGCAGAATGAAACTAAAAATCAATAATAGAAGGAAGGCTTCCCTGGCAGTGCAGTGGTTGAGAATCCGCCAGCCAATGCAGGGGACACGGGTTCGAGCCCTGGTCCAGGAAGATCCCACATGCCGCGGAGCAACTAAGCCTGTGCGCCACAGCTACTGAGCCTGTGCTCTAGAGCCCATGTGCCACAACTATTGAAGCCTGCGCGCCTAGAGCCCGTGCTCTGCAACAAGAGAAGCCACTGTGATGAGAAGCCCGTGCACCTCAATGAAGAGTAGCCCCCACTCGCTGCAACTAGAAAAAGCCTGTGCATAGCAACAAAGACCCAACGCAGCCAAAAATAAATAAGTAAAATAAATAAACTTAATTAAAAAAATAATAGAAGGAAAATTCACAAATACATGGAAATTAAACAGTATATTCTAAAACAACCAGTGGGTCGAAGAAGAAATCAGAAAGGAAAATAGAAAATACCTTGAGATGATGAAAACAAAAACACAATATACCAAAACTTATGGGATGCAGCGAAAGTAGAACTAAGAGGGAAATTCATAGCTGTATAAAGGACTGTGGACTCCTATCTAGAATATATAAAGACGACTCAATTAAAAACAGTTAAAGAGTTGAAGAGTTGCTTCACAAAAGAGGATTTATCCAAATGGCTAATAAGCACGTGAAAGAGTTTTCGACACTATTTGCTGTATATTAAAACCACAGAGAGATACCACCACCTCCTCCTCTAAATGGTTAAAATTAATTGGACTGACAATATCAAGAGGTGACAAGGATTTGAAGCAGTTGAAACTCCTATCACACTGCTGGTGGGAACATAAATTTAAATAACTACTTTGGAAAACTGGTGTTACGTACAAAGCTAAATATACGTATACTCCACAACCCAGAAATTTCATTCTATGAATATACCCAACAGAAATGAATGCTTACATAAAAATGAGTGTATACGTAAAAATTACCACAGTAGCTCTATTATTAATAGCTTCAGCTGGGAACAGCCAGATGTTCCTCAACACTGGAATAGATAGATGCACTGTAATATGTTCATTCAGCAGAATAGTACATATGGAAAAGAATGATCTGCTACATGTGCCACTGTGGATGACTCTAGTAGATGTAATTTAAGAGAAAACAGCCAGTCACAAAAGAATACACAGTGGAATGGATGATTTCAGTTATATGCCATCAGAAACAGGCAAAACTAATTTATGGTGATAGGAATTCTAATAGCGGTTTATGGTAGTGGATACTCTTCACTGGGCCAGGGCACAAGGACACCTTCTGAGGTTCCGGAGATATTTTATAGCTTGATCTAGGTAGTGGTTACACAGGTGTAGGCATATGTAAAAATTCATTGCACTATATACTTAAGATTCTTTTTAAATTTATATTTTATTTTTGGCTGCGTTGGGTCTTTGTTGCTGCATGCGGGCTTTTCTCTAGTTGCAGAGAGCGGGGGCTACTCTTCGTTGCAGTGCGTGGGCTTCCCATTGTGGTGGCTTCTCTTGTTGCAGAGCACGGGTTCTAAGCATGCAGGCTTCAGTAGTTGTGGCATGTGGGCTCAGTAGTTGTGGCTCTCAGGCTCTAGAGCACAGGCTCAGTAGTTGTGGCGCACGGGCTTAGTTGCTACGTGGCATGAGGGATCTTCCCGGACCAGGGCTCGAACCTATGTCGCCTGCATTGGCATGCGGATTCTTAACCTCTGTACCACCAGGGAAGTCCCTATACTTAAGATTTGTGCATTGTACTACATAAAAGTTAATTCTCAGTTTTATTTAAAACTGAGAATTAACTTTTATGTAGTACAATTTTTTTTTTTTTCCGCACCGCGCCACATGCGGAACTTCCCCGACCAGGGATCAAAACTGCCACCCCTGCAGTGGAAGCGTGGAGTCTTAACCACTGGACCACCAGGGAAGTCCTGAAGAAAAAGTTTTAAAAGAAGTGAAACCTGAAACAAAAGCACATCCATCTGCCAACTTTTTGATGTTAGGCCAAGCTTTTTCCTTTGCGTGTGGTAGGTCCATTGACTTCTGTTCAGCCTGATCTAGTGTAAACCACACCCTCAATGTGTTTTGCACAGTTTCCATGGTCTGTCCCTTTAAATTAGAGCAATTTGCTCAGCAGTCTGAATCAGGATCCTTCTGGATTTTTGTTTACCCAGTTTTTTTTTTTTTTTTGGCTGTACCACGCAGCATGTAGAACTTCCCAACCAGGGATCGAACCCATGCCCCCTGCAGTGGAAGCACGGAGTCTTAACCACTGGACCACCAGGGAAGTCCCTCCCCAGTTTTTTCTTGTTGTCTTACTTATGTCTAATTTGACCAGAAGTTTGTGTAGCATCTGGCCTTTATTACATCTCCAAAAATATTCAACCAGTAAACTACTTCATAAAGTAGTTTATGCATTGGGCTTCCTGTGACTAAAAGGGAGTTTGAAAAATTCTGATCTAGAGGCTTCTGAGTTTTCTCCTAGCTCTGAAGTTTTATGACTAATATTTTGTACATTTGTACAGTTCTCCTAGCATGGAGAATTTAGTGCAACTGCAGTGGTTCCTGTGTCACTGTTACCTCAGCACAGCTTCTACCTGCCATCGTGTCCTAACTCTTCTCTCCTTTTTGTTCATCCCAGCTACCCACTGCTGAAACTCCCCTTGCCAGGAACAGGACCCGTGGAATTCACCACTCCTGTGAAGGATTACTCGCCCCCGCCTGTGGCCTCTGACCACAAGCCAGAAGAGCCTAATGAGCAGCCAGAGTGGGTAGGTGCTCAGTGTATCGCTGAGGAGAGCCCTGGGCCTTGGGTGCAGACTGGCCGAGGCAGGGGTTCTGTGAGCGAGTGAGGGTGGTCAGCTTCTGATGTGTGAATACATATACTTGAATAGCTTTATAAAGGCACAGAAAATATTCAGTTATACATTTAATATATCTAGTTATACACTCCTGTTTTGAAAGGAAACACCAAACTACATAGAAAGAAGTGTGTCTGTCCGAGAAAAGCTGGGGATTGTGGTTGCCGTAGCTGTGGACAGCTGGGTCTGGGTTCATATGTAGGCTGCTCACACACCATGCACAGGTGCCAGGCAGTGCCCTGGCAAACTGGCCATCTCCTTCTTGCGCAAGGTCGTTATGGGAACCACTGAGCATCCGTAGAGAATGTTTTATCATCAGAGTCCCAACACCATTTAATATTTGCAGTGTGCACCTAATTTTTTCAAATCTGCTAGGTCCTGTTTTATCCTCACAATCCAGTCAGGTAAAACATGCAGGTTTTGTTTATCTCTTTTGCAATTAAGGAAGCTGGGGCCCAGAGTGATGATGTACCTCAGTTTAAATTTAGTTTTCTTGGGGTCAACACTGGATTAGAACTCCAGATCTCCTGACCTGAAGCCCACTGCTTCTTCTTGAATCATACTGTTCTCAGCTGACTGTCTCTGAGCTGAGCACTAACGTAAACAAGGAAGAAACAATCTTTCCAGTTGAGCGTCTGAGGTGCAGGACTTAACCCACCAGAACTCTGGACTCATTATTTGGAAATCTTCTAAGAGTGATTAGTTCGTCTCTAAAACTTTTACCTGCCAGGTATGGATGAAGTGTTCTTCCCTCATGTATTGTGCTCTGGTCCCATGGATTGGTGCTGGGCTTGCTGAGTCTGTTGTTGAGGAACAAAACCAAGCTCAGGGCACAGAGCTTTTCCTCTCCTACCTTCTCTCTGACAGTGATTACACATTCTTTCCCATTTCCTTTTTGGGTAATATAGCAGCCAGGTAACTTGTTATAAACTGTGCTCTAATGTTGCTGAAATAGAGATATATCTGGTAAGATAGGTATGTGTTACAACTACACATGGTGTCAAGAGGAAGTACACAATCCAGGCTCAATGGTACTCTGCGCATGAAGGTCAGATGTGGCAGAAACCAGTTCTGTTGCTTCATGTCTCAGCTTGACCCTTGGCTCACTATGGAACCTTACTGGATCAAGCCTTTTGCCTCCATTAACCTCTTCATGCAGTTTTACCACATAATGGAGCTGATGGTTCCCGGTCACAACAGGGTTGTCTGTGTTTGTGAATGTTTTGTGACTAGTAGAGTTCAGTGGACCGGATGGTACAGAATAGATGTTTCATGGTACAGCTGTTAGGGGTTTACTTGTTTGTGAACCCTTTAAACTTCCTTAGTGTTCTGTCTTTGGCCTGGGATGGTGATAGTAAGCAAGTGTACAAAATAACTTGAGGGTTCAGGAATTAGAAGATTGTCCCTTTTTTCTCTTTCTGATTGGGGTCCCCAGCCCCTGAAAGGTTGAGAAGGAGACCCAGGCCCTGGTGCAGTCACCTGGTGTCATGCAGCTCAGTGGTCAGTTATCTCACCTCCATTGACTGTTTCATCATAAAAATAAAGGTCAACACTATAGGAATTCTAAGGGTTGCTTTAATTATAAGGAACAGGAAACACAACCCAAACCAGAGTAAGTGAAAAGGGCATTTTTTGAGTCATATAATTCACAGCCACAGGCAGGGCTTACTCAAGGGCAGCATGGTTTAGGCCTCAGAAGGAGTCCACCTTTCAGCTCTGCCCTGTCTGGATCGCTCACTGTTGTCTCCCTAACAGTGGCTGCAGCAGATTCAGTCCCATGTTCTTGCAATATCCAATCCAGTGGAGGATGAGAGGGTGCCCACTTGGCTCTGAATGGGGTTACCTGCCTGTCCCCACGCCAAACCCTGTGGCCGAGGGAGGTGCTTTGTTGACTGACTTCATCACCTGATTGTCTTCATCACCAGGCTGGGGTTGAGAGAGGATGGTTTCCCAAGGAAAATTAGGACGCTCGGGCACTGGGCGTCTACTGCTCACACCAAGGAACCAAAATGTCCTTCATTCCTCTGTTCATTTCTTTATTCAGCACATGTTTATTGCACGTGTGCAGTGTGCCTGGCAGAATGATCTTGAGCCTCACTGCTCTGGAGGAGATCTAGTGTGCTTGGGAGGAGAAGACAAAGATATCAGTTTAAAATAAATTCAGCATATGTCAAAGGGAAACAGGAGCCAACTGAAAGAGCTCCAAATGGCCAATGCTGGAAAATAAAATACATTTTGCAACAAAATAAGTAAAGTAGTATTGGATTATAACCCACAGTGTAAAATAAATATCTGAGTCCATATGATTGAATAAATCAGTGAAGGAAAATAGACAAATCTGGGCAAAAATTCTAAATTTGTGTAGCTTGGCTTCCCCAGTGGTGCAGTGGTTAAGAATCCGCCTGCCAATGCAGGGGACACAGGTTCGAGCCCCGGTCCAGGAAGATCCCACATGCCGTGGAGCAGCTAAGCCCGTGCGCCACAACTACTGAGCCTGCGCTCTAGAGCTCATGAGCCACAACTACTGAGCCCGTACGCCTAGAGCCTGTGCTCCGCAGCAAGAGAAGCCACCATAATGAGAAGCCTGCGCACCATAACGAAGAGTAAGCCCCGCTCGCCGCAACTAGAGAAAGCCCGTGCGCAGCAACAAAGACCCAATGCAGCCAAAAATAAATAAAATAGAATAAATTAATTTTTTAAAATGCAGTAAAAAGTAATCATTGTATTAAAAAATATATATATATAGGTAGCTACTCTGCCCTCAGGGAGGTGGAATATAATCCCTCTTCCTTAATTGTGGACTGTGCATAGTGGCTTTCTTCCAAAGAGTACCGTGTGGAGAGGGGAGAAAAGCGTCTCTTTACAGTGGAGAACCTGAGCAAGGTGATGAGGGTCAACATTAACAGTGATAAATCAGGTTGATGATATGTACCCTTGATGTGTGACAAGAAGGGTGCTTTACCTCCGTGGTCTTCCTCCCAAAACCCCATAAATCCAGTCTAATCATGAGAAAAACTTCAGACGAGTCCCGATTGAGGGATGGTCTACACAGGTCCTGACTAGCGCTCCTCAAGACTGTCAAAGTCATCAAAAAAAAGAGTCTGAGCACTTCCCTAGTGGTGCAGTGGTTAAGAATCTGCCTGCCAATGCAGGGGACACGGGTTCTAGCCCTGGTCCAGGAAGATCCCACATGCAGCAGAGCAAATAAGTCCATGCGCCACAACTACTGAGCCTGTGCTGTAGAGCCCAAGAACCACAACTACTGAGCCCACATGCTGCAACTACTGAAGCCTGTGCACCTAGAGCCTGTGCTCCACAACAAGAGAAGCCACTGCAATGAGGTGCCTGTGTACAGCGAAGAGTAACCCCCACTCGCTGCAAGTAGAGAAAGCCCGTGTGCAACAACAAACACCCAATGCAGCCAAAAAAAAAGTCTGAGAAACTGTCACAGCCAAGAGAAGCCTCAAGAGACAGGACAACTAAATATAACATGGTATCTTGGATGGGATCTTGGGAGAGAAAAAGGACATAGGTACAAGCTAAGGAAATCTGGTTTCCTTACTTTTCCTTAGTGATAGTTTCTCAGACTTTCCTTGTTCTTAATGACCTGGACAGTTTTTTTTTGTAAATAAGTATTTTATTTTATATTATATTTAATTAATTAATTAATTAATTATTACTTTTGGCTGCGTCAGGTCTTCATTGTGGCATGCAGGATCTTTTTGTTGTTGTTGGGTTGTGTGGGCTTCTCTCTGGTTGTGGTGTGCGGGTTTTCTCTCTCTAGTTGTGGCACTTGGGCTCCAGAGCATGTGGGCTCTGTAGTTCGTGGCACGCAGGCTCTTTATTTATTTACTTATTTTAAAATTTTATTATTTTTTGGCTGTGTTGGGTCTTCGTTGCTGTGTGAGGGCTTTCTCTCGTTGTGGTGAGTGGGGGGCTACTCTTCATTGCGGTGCATGGGCTTCTCATTGAGGTGTCTTCTCTTGTCGTGGAGCACGGGTTGTAGGTGCACGGGCTTCAGTAGTTGTGGCACGTGGGCTTAGTAGTTGTGGCACATGGGCTTCAGTAGTTGTGGTGCTGGCTCAGTAGTTATGGCTCACGGGCTCTAGAGTGCAGGCTCAGTAGATGTGGCGCATGGGCTTAGTTGCTCCGCGGCATGTGGGATCTTCCCAGACCAGGGCTCGAACCCGTGTCCCCTGCATTGGCAGGCGGATTCTTAACCACTGTGCTACCAGGGAAGTCCCACAGGCCCTTTAGTTGAGGCGCGCAAGCTCAGTAGCCCTGCAGCATGTGGGATCTTAGTTCCCCAACCAGGGCTTGAACCCATGTCTCCTGCATTGGAAGGCAGATTCTCAGCCACTGGACCACCAGGGAAGTCCCGATCTGGACAGTTTTGAGGAGTGTTCCTCAAGTAAGATTTGCTTACTTTTCTCTAGATTAGAGTGGGGTTATGGGTTTTGGGAAGGAACACTACAGAGGTAAAGTGTCATTCTTTTCACATCTGTCAGCCTCCTAAATTATTTTTTAAATTTCCATACATTAAAGTTCAGTCTTTGTGCTGTAAAGTTCTTGGTACTGTCAGGTTTGTTTGGGTTTTCTTTAAGCCTTTCTAATAGAAGTATGGAACAATCTAGATATGTTTTTAATTTGCATTTTCCGGATGACTACTGTCAAGTGCTTATTGTATTTGCATACCTTCCTTTGTGAAGTGTTTCAGTGTTCTGCCCGTTTTGAATTGAGCTGTTTGGATTTCGTTTTATTGAACTGTAATTCTTTCTGTATGCTGGAGGTGTCTCTTTCTATATAGTATATAGTCCTCTTTCTCCCCTTTTGCTGAAGTGTTCCCCCGCAGTGGGGTGGTGTCTGCACCCTGCAGTTGGGCTTTTCTGTGTCCTCCAGAAAGGACTCTAATCAACTCTACTGGGTCCTTGTGCTCTGAGTTAGGTCTGCCCTGTGTTGGAGTCACTGATCAGTTGTCTTGTGGGTAGGGGAGGACAGTTCCCTCTGGAAGGAGGGATGTTTTTACCAGAGGAAGACCAGAGCAAAGCAGAAAGGTGAAGACTTTCCATTTCACAAGCATGTGACCTTGGGTAGGTTATGTAACACCTGTGTACCTTAGTTTCCACATTCGTAAAGTGGGGATAATAATTATACCTGCATTATACATTGTCATAGGATTAAGTGAAAGAATGCAAAAGTTAGGTCAGTGCCTGGCCCATCATTTGCATTCGATAAATGTTTCTGGCTGTCATTGTCATTGATTAGATCTGGTCGGAGCAGAGGGCAGAAGAACAGAGGTTCACATGCTTGCACTGCCCTCTGAGTGCACCGGGCATGCACTCCTTATCTTTTACTCCTTAGTTCACATCACGCTCTCCAGGAAGCCTTCCCCCGCTGTCTTGCAGATGTGTGCTCTGTTTCTCCTTGTGAACTGTAGTGTGACCTAGTTGCAGTCATGTTTCATTCAAATTTGTCCAACCTTTTGCACATAATATATGCTTAAGAAAGGTTTTTTTTTTTTGAATGATTTGTTGAATAAGCGTGGCTTATTTAGGAGACAGAGAGTCTGAAGTGAGGCATTTTTCTTGGAGCTTGATAGGTGATAAGTTAGGTGGGACCAAGTTAAATCTTGGGCTCTGGAGTTTAAATGAATTCTCTGGGCAGTAGAAAGCCATTCCCTTAGAGGCAGTGACATGATGAAAGTGGTGGTAAAAAGGTCAATCTAAATGAACTTAGAGAAACTTGGAGACTGAGTTGACCGTGCCTAGGAGGGAGGGTGAGGGGACAAGAAAGGGGAGGAGAGATTGATTTTAAAGGGATGCCAAACCAATTTTAAGAGTTTTAAGACATAATGATACAACTAGATATCACCAACATGTATTTGGCCAGACACCTTACTAAATGGTTTCTTTTGTTTGGTCCTCACAGTGATCTGCTGAGGTCTGAGAGTTTATTCCCGTTTCCCTCAGTAAGTAAGGGACTGAGGCTTGGAGAGTGTAGAGACCCTTGTCCAAGGCACACAGCCAGGGGTGGAGCTAGAATTTAACCCTGGCGTGTCCCCTGAGCCTGCCCTTCCCACCACACCCCCACCCCCTCGCCTGTCCAGGGCTGGAGAACAAGGAGCCGGAGCCCTGTTTTCCAGAAGAGCTGAGTAATGGGAGTCCTCTGTATGGTGTTGTAAAGGGAGCCCCTGGGTGTGTCAGTGTAAAGGTGAAATACCTGGAGCTCTAGCTTGCTTTCTCTAAATGTGAAGGAAGGATTGTGGTTAAAACAGCAAACTTGAGGTGTCCTGCACTGGCCTGGCTCCCCTAGACCAGGTCACCATGGAAACCTGAACCTCACACCAAGACCTACCTGCCGTGTCCACAGAGGTGGCTGGGCTTCCGGCCCAGCACTGCAGTGTTTGGTGGTAGCCTGAGCCTGAATGCAAGGTTTCCAAGGAGCCCTGGTCAGGGACCCCACAGGTCCTCAGGACCTCAGCTCCCCCTCCTGCACTGCTTGTGCTGGGCCTTTCCATCTATGTCCTGTTCTCCATGGGAACTCACATAGTTCAGAACTACCCAGGCAGGTAGAATATACCAGCTTGGGAATTAGGCGGCCCTGGGCTGTAATCCTGGTCTGCTGCCTATCAGCTGTGTGTCCTTGGGCATATCCTATTTATCTCTCTGAGACTTGGTTTTCTTATCTGGGTCCTCTAGCTCAGGGTCTCTTACAAACTGCAATCAAGGTGTCAGCCAAGGCTGCAGTTATCTCAAAGCCTGACTGGAGAGAATCTGCTTCCAAGCTCACTCAGAGAGTGAGCTGGAAGCAGGTTTCTTGCAGGCTGTTGAACTGAGGGACTCTTGTCCCTCATTGGGTGTTGACTGAAAGCCCCTCAGTTCCTTGACACATGGACCTTTCTGGAGCAACTCATGATATGGCTGACTTCATCAGAGTGGTGGCTCTAAAGGAGGGGGGCAGAGGAGGACTCGTCTGCTTTTTCCTTCCATTAAAAAAAAATTGTGGCAAAATACACACAACATAAAATTTACTCTCTTAACTGTTTTGTTTTGTTTTGTTTTTTTGGCTGTGCCATGTGGCTTGTGGGATCTTAGTTCCCCGACCAGAGATTGAACCCAGGCCCCAGCAGTGAAAGCGCTGAGTCCTAACCACAGGACCATCAGGGAATTCCCTCTCTTAACCATTTTCAAGTGTGCAGTTCAGTGGTATTAAATACATTCACGTTATTGTACAGCCATTATCACCATCCGTCTTCATAACTCTTCGTCTTGTAAAACAGAAACTCTGCACCCATTAAACAGTAACTCCGCATTCCCCTTTTCCCAGCCCCTGGTAACCACCATTCTGCTTTCTGACACTATGAATTTGACAACTTTAGGTACCTCATATAAGTGGAATCATATGGTATTTGTCTTTTCGTGCCTGGTTTATTTCACTTAGCATAATGGCCTTAAGGGTCATACACTTTTGTAACCTAATCTCAGAAATAAGAGCTCATCACTTTTGCTTTATTCTGTTTGTCAGAAGCAAGTCACTAGGTCCAGCCCACTCTCAAGGGGGATTATACTTGGGCATGAGTGCCAGGAGGTAGGGATTACTGGGGCCATGTTAGAAGCCTCCATCTAGTGAGCACTCCTCACTCTGTACCCAGGGGCATCTGTACTCCACTGGCCCTTACGCTTTCTCCATCACCCACTTAGGATACCTCGTGTTGTCTCGTGTTTCCATGTCTGTTTCTTACTTGAGTATCAAGTAGGGATTATGATAGGGCCCAGCACAGTGAGTGGTAGGCCCTGCCCACATCTCCTGCTACCATTTTCGTGCCTGCCTGCTTTCCAGCCACCAGTATCCGCATCTCATTTGTCAAAGGATCTCTGGTACAGAAGGCCTGAGGTGCTGGAGAATTCGCACCCCCTAGGAGCAGCCCTCAACCAATAACTGTAGGAGTTGGTCTGTAACCTCAGCTGTCTTCCTTTATGTGGGATAACTCCGCTAAATCCAGTTATCCACAGAGGATGCTTGCTCAGTAGCACACGCTTTGTGGGCTGCCTTCCCTTCCCTGCTCCTGTACCTACTCCCCTCCCTGTGTTTCCTCCACCTCCCAAGGAAACTACTTGTCTAAGGGCCTGCTGCTGGGGGAACCCAAACTAAGATAGTGAATGACAAGAGTTAGGCTCATGCCTGTAAATAAACCACCATAAGAAAATTTTGATGCTCAGAAGAGGGAGTTTGAGGGTACATGTATTGGACGATGAGTTTGATACAGTCATATTAAATGACTAACCCAAGATCTTGAAAAGAGCTGGACAGGTGTGGAATAGCTGCTTGGAAAGTTCAGTTGGAAATCTGGGAGGTGAATAAGAGCCGGCCAGCAGAGGGAGGTCCAGCCAAGGCCGGAGAGCGTGGCTGTGCCGTAGGCTCTCTTCTACGTGGTTTTTGTCTGGTAAGGCTTACCAGCTGAGGAGTGAAAACAAATGAGCAGTGGATTTTACCCGGGGCTGGTGGAAGGTCAAAGGAAAAAGAGGTGTCTAGGGCATAGGGGTTACATATTCTTATGAAAATCTGATGAAAACCATGGATCCTCTCCCCTAAAAATGATGACAGTGATAATAATAGATACACTTTTCAGAAGAAATATGAGTTAAGCAGGGTGCTCATAGAACTCCTGGAGCCATCCCTAGAGCCCAGAATGAGAGCTCTGGTTCTGAAGTATGTTCATTGTTACTTTGTTGAAATGGTGGCCTGGATGGTCCTGGGTGGGAAGGGGGCTGGATTTGGACTGGAGGGCCAAGGAGCTGTCCTGCCTGGAAACCAAAGGTTCAGTTGCACAGGCTCAGTGGGCCTAAGGGTGGGGGTGGAGTGTGTGACGAGGGCCGTGGGCAGAGGAGATGGTACGTGCGGAGTCACAGCCTTGTGCCCAGTGGGAACAGACCTGGATCTGGAGGCTCCACGGTGCCAGCTCTACCTGGGTGATGTGCTGTGTCCTTCACAGAGTTTGAGGATGATCCCCTGGGTATCGCTCTCCTTGTAGAGCTGTGGGTCTCTGGGCAGCTCCGTCCATACTCAGGCCTGTGTGGTGTGTTGAGTTGATGAGCTGCTGTTTGGGTCAGGACCTGTGGCAGTCAGTTCTGTCTAGGTACCTCTCTACCTCCTGGCAGCTTCTAGTGGGCTGAGTCTGCTGCAGAAGACTAAGTGGGTGAGGACTTCTGTCCCCAGAGCCTTTCATAAATACACACTTCACAAAGGCTCAGATGGGTACCTGGGGTTGTTCCTTTGCGCCCAGGGGCTCAGGGGCCCAGGAGATGTTAACTTGCTGTGTGTGCTCAGCATCTTAACCCTAGCTCGTGCCACAGCCTGGAGTACGGCATCACTGAGTGGCTAGGTGGCCTGCCTTTCATCTACACACCTGCCCTTCAGAGTTCCTGATTGCGGCACGGGCTTCAGGACAGTCCCCTCGTCCCTCGGCTCCTCCAGCCTGCTCTTGACAGTGCCTCACGCCTGTGGGCGCAAAGTCCCTGTCTCTAGGTGGGTTGCCCCTCCCTCTCAGAGATAGTCAGGGGCTTTTGTTTGTCAACTGGTTAAAATCCAGACGGCTCAGTCAGGTGTCATCCTGGCCACCTCTCATTCTTACTGTGATTTCCATTATTACCCGCCAGGACCCCTCTGTGCTGTCCAGGCTGCTCCTCAGAGGCCCTCACTGCCCCTCTTCCACCAACCCTTCCCCGCCTCCAGTCAGCTCCTCTCCAGCCACAACTCCGCTGCAGCTAGTCCAGTACCTCGTTTTGGGGGTGCTCCTTGACACATCCGTCGCTGGAAGTCATTCCTCGCCTATTACATGTGTGTCACTTTTGTCACTTAAGTGCATATTAGCTCTTTAAGGATAGATGGCAGGTTCTAGTGAGAAAAGTGTGGTGTTCAACGAGGAGACCTGGGTTTGAATCCTCACACCATCCTTCTTGAGTCCTGAAACCCTAGCGAGTCACTTTGCTTCTCATAGGACTGTTTTGGGGGTCAGTGAGACGATGTGCCACACCTGTTATTGCTAGTGTTTCCATCGGCACTTAAGTCTCTGCATGTGCTGTTTATGTGTGTGTGTGCACGTGCGTGTGCTTGTGTGCAAATCGTAGTGATGCTGCAGGGTGAATGTCATTATCTCCCTTTCACTGAGGAAATTGAAATCCAGAGAAGTCAAAAACATTTCCAAGGCCATACAGTTGGAGAGTAGAGATTTAGAACTGGGTCTATTGAGCTTCAAAAACCAGCGACCTGCAAGTGGCCAAACCAGGATCGGCAAGATAGGCTACACCCTTTGGGGAGCTTATGGCCTATTGCAGGGTCAGCAGGCATTTTGCATCAAGGGCTAGATAGTACAGGTTTTGTTTAGGTTTTGTGGGTCATGCCACCTGTCGTGAACACTCACCTCTCATTGTTGCATGAAAGCGGAACAGTGCAGAAGGGGTGGGTATGGCTGTGTTCCAGGAAAACTTTATTTAGAAAAACAGGTGCCAGGCTCAATTTATGGCCTGTGGCCATAGTTTGGCAACCCCTATTCTATTGGAAAATGTGTAGGAAAGTGGTCCATTAAGTGGTAAGAGGTTCCTTTGGACATCTTCATTTTTGAAGGCCTGTCCTGTTGGCCCCGCATTGCTTTGCCCGTAGTAGGTGCTCAGTAAATGCTTCCTGAGTACAGGCCATGTTTCTCCCTCTTGTGCTGAGCTGACCTTTCTAACCCTCCCCCATTTCTTCTGCAGTATGTGGGTGCCCCGGTGGCTTATATCCAACAGATATTTGTGAAGTCTTCAGTATCTCCCTGGCACAAGAACCTCCTGGCAGTAGATGTGTTCCGCTCACCTCTGTCCCGGGCATTCCAGCTGGTGGAGGAGATCCGGAACCATGTGCTGAGAGACAGGTATCCCTCCCTGGGACCGCAGCCTCCCTGATCCAGCTCTGTATTGAAGGGAGGGAGCAGCCCTCAGTGTAAGTCCATTGAGCCAGCCAGCTCTGTGGAAGGTGAACAAGTGAGAAAGAGGTGGGTGGGCTCACTTTGCTTTTCTCAGGACGCTTGTGGGTACACTGTGGCTGTGTTCCCCTTGGACCTGTGCAGATGGCACAGGTAGAGCCCTGAGCTTCATCGCCAGGTCTCAGACAGACTAGGTATCCACTGGGCCAACCCTGTGACAAGCTGAGGTCTGTTTGACTCGTGACCCAGAGGGCTCACTGCCTAGGGGTTGTGAGATGTGAATCTAATGGTGGTGGCCATTCTGACAAGAAGCAAGCTGTCCCTGGGGGTACACTTCTGAAATCCCAGCCCACCAGTGATTCTCTGGAGTGTGCTGACTTTGTAAGCTGCCTCACTGCTGGGTTTTAGTTAGCTGAGGGCTTTGACAGGCATTTTGGTGAACAAGACAAAGCCCTTGATTTTCACCCTATCCCCTCTGCCTGCTGAACTGGCCAAGGTATTCTAGTGAGTGGGGCTGTGCACACTCCCAGATCTTGCTTCTCCTCGGAGGTGATGGGCTTTTGGGGTCCACATGCACTTTGAAGGTCAGACAGCCACATGGTTTGGTTGTTGACCACCTGGAAGAACCTCTCCTGCTGCCCTGGTCCTCAGGCTCTTTGAGATACCAGGCATCTGGGAGCCTGATGACGGAGACCTCGTAAGCGCAGTGGGCCTATCCTGTGCTGGCAGACACAGCAGGTGCCTCGTCCTGTCTCCCGCACAGCTCCGGGACCAGGAGCCTGGAGGAGGTATGCCTGCAGGTGACCGACCTGCTGCCAGGCCTCAGGAAGCTCCGGAACCTCCTCCCTGAGCATGGATGCCTGCTGCTGTCCCCTGGGAACTTCTGGCAGAATGACCGGGAACACTTCCATGCTGATCCTGACATCATCGGAACCATCCATCAGCACGAACCTAAAACCCTGCAGACCTCAGCCACGCTCAAAGGTACCCCCAGGGCAGGTTCCTTGAGAACCCGCCAGAGGGCCTGTTGGTCACCATGTCCTCTTTGATGGCTTGCTCTAGCAGATCAGGGGTTACCGCTAGTTTCCAAAGATGGGGGTGGAGAGGGGTCCTGGTGTCTCTACAGTAGCTGCCGTTCCTTTGTCAGCACCTGCTGTGTTCTGCCTGCAGACTTGCTGTTCGGTGTCCCTGGAAAGTACAGCGGAGTGAGCCTTTACACCAGGAAGAGGCTGGTCTCGTATACCATCACCCTGGTCTTCCAGCACTATGATGCCAAGTAAGGCCATCAACGCTCAGGGCTCCTGACGGGGCTGTGGAATGACAGGAGGCTTTGACTAGTCCTTGTTCTGGTTAAAGTGTCCAGAATGCCCCCTGGGAACTTGGAGTTCTCAGGCCTCCTATAGAAATGTTTATATCCCTTAGGCTGAAGGGTGCTGTCTGCTGACACTTGAGTGGGATGACCTGACAGCTGGTTAAGAATACGGGGCGATGAAAAAAAAAAAAAATAGAATAAGGGACTCTGGGACTTCCCTGGCGGTCCAGTGGTTAAGACTCCGCACTCCCAATTCCAGGGGCGGGGGTGGCGTGGGTTTGATCCCTGGTCGGGGAACTAAGATCCTGCATTCTGCACTGCATGGCCAAAAAAATTAAAAAAAAGAATAAGGGACGAAGGCAGGGCTGGCACATTCAGTGTCCTGGTGCCTCCAGTGGTCTCTCTTGAGCCTAGGGCAGGGGTCCCCAGCTGGTTACTACTGAGCCCCATGTGACCTCAGAACCTTCCCAGCAGACCGCTGCAGATAGCTCCCAGCAAGGGCCCGTAGGATGCTGCTGATCGGCTGTCCTGGGCCTTTGGCAGTCGGAGCGGGGTGATAGGTTGGGAATGGGGTGCTGAGGGGGAGGTCCTGAGACACCTTTGCCAACTTTTTAATTCTTCCAACCCCCCACTCCCACCCCATGCTGGAGACTGGAGGGAAGGTTAGACACCACAGAGAAGCTCCCTCCAACACAGGGGGAGGAAGGAAGCCCCGACAGACCTTCCTTTCAGGGACTGTCTGTGTCCCCTGGACCAAGAGGTACAGTCCATCTACCCCACCCCACTCCATGACCAGGTTTCTGGGCAGCCTGCGGGCCCGCCTGATGCTCCTGCACCCCAGCCCCAACTGCAGCCTTCGGGCAGAGAGCCTGGTCCACGTGCACTTCAAGGAGGAGATTGGCATCGCTGAGCTCATCCCCCTTGTGACCACCTACATCATCTTGTTTGCCTACATCTACTTCTCCACGCGTAGGTCCATGGCAAGGAGGCTGGGGCTTTCTCTGAGCTAATATGGGCATTTCCAGATCACCCCCTTCCCTGCCTGTGCAGGTGGCCCAGGCAGAGATGTAGAACGTGCTTGGTGGTTACAAAAGCTGGGGCTTCACCACCCCCACAGAGTCTCAGGGGCTTGGGTGGGTCCAGGGCGCCTCTTACTTCTCAAGAGAAGTCCCTTCTTGGGTAAGGGTTCCCAAAGGGCACGCTACGCCCCTGAGACTGGGAAGTGTACACCTTCTTTGGTCAAACCGGGGCCTTCCCTTCCTCAACTGTCAGGGCACGCTCCCCTCCTAGGAGCTCAGTTTAGAAGGGCCTGTGTGTGCCAGGCTCTGGGGAGATGCTATCCTGACGTGCCTTCTCTGCCCTCCAGGCAAGATCGACATGGTCAAGTCCAAGTGGGGGCTGGCGCTGGCCGCCGTGGTCACAGTACTCAGCTCGCTGCTCATGTCGGTGGGGCTCTGCACGCTCTTCGGCCTGACGCCCACCCTCAACGGCGGGTAGGTCCCGAGCAGGCTCCACTGGGTGGCAGGGTGGGACCGCAGGCAGGAGGACCTTGCACCTCTGGGCACTTGGCCTCCCCTGCACTGGACACTTGCTGTTACCCCATATTCTCACATGGTTATTTTGACATTTAAGAGGTACATTTTTTTCCTCTTTAAGTTACCTGATTTGTGTTCATACATATGTATGTACATAGTATATCTATATTTACATATAATACACATATAGTTATGTGCATGTATGTACGTTCATGTGTAGATTTCTGTGTGTGTATATGGGGTAGGTATTTATATATGCATATATGTATGTTTATGCATATATATGGGTATGTATTGTATGTGTGTATAGGGTATATGGGGGTGTATGTGTGTATTTGTATATTATGTATACACGTGCAAATTGCTTCTTGATGGCTTAAGCCATAGATGGGTGTGACAGAGAAGGTACATTTCTTCCTTTCTTACTATTAAAACATTTAAATGCCTAATAAAATAGGTAACGTTAGAGTGAGCTTTTTAAAAGACATAGGACATAAACACATTCTAATTTGTCACCTTTCCACGGTTTGCTTTCCCTGCCATTTCTCTCTGAAACTTGGTCTGAAAACCCTTCCCTGGGTGTGTCCTTGGGCTTCAGTCTCCTCAGCTTTGCTGGGCCCCACTTGCCTGTCCGTTAGCGAGTACTGCCAGTTGGCCTGTGCCCTGCCTTGGCTTGTCAGACTGGTCTCAGGAACAGCGATTTTGTGTTTTCTGTTACCTTCCTTGCTCAGAGAACTGCTTCCTTTCCTAAAGGTGATGGTGCTAAACACCCCCTCCCGCCAGAGCTGTCTGCTGTGCCCTCAGAGCCCCCCACTTCCACTGCTCTCCAGTGGAGACCCCAGTGAGGTTTGCCTCGGCTGGTGTTCTTTGTGCCTAGACTTCCCTCATAGACCGTTACTGGTAGTGGGAGCCTCTAGTCTCAGAGAGCTATAGGAGAATTTTCTTTAGAAACAATTGCTCGTCTCCAAACACAGCTTCTCCACAGAGGCGAGTAGGGCTTTAGGCTGGTCTCCTTCCCCTTCCATTTTGTCCTGATGGCTTGTCTGGGTGGTCTCTGGCCAGTGTGGGAGTCTGGTGTGGGGAGGCCCCGAGAGCTGTGCTCTGGCAGCTGGGCAGCCCAGGGGCCTCTCTCCGCTGTGCTGGATGGATGGAGATGGGGGTGGTCGCTCTCTCCCCGCACAGCTTCGAAGCTGAGAGCTGTGCAGACAGAGGCCCTCCTGGGATGGGGGTCGGTCTTGTGCTGTGCAAGTCGCTCAGCAGCCCCCACTGTAGGGTGCCAACCCCACAGCCCCCCGGGACCCAAACCCGTTGAGAACCAGCTGTGTGTCGGGGGCCCTCCTCAGTGCACTGCTCACCCTGTCCCTCTCTGTCCCCAGTGAGATTTTCCCCTACCTTGTGGTGGTCATTGGGCTCGAGAACGTGTTGGTGCTCACCAAGTCAGTGGTCTCCACCCCAGTGGACCTCGAGGTGAAGCTGCGCATCGCCCAAGGTAACAGGTGGGGAGTGCGGGGTGCACTAGGGCAGGGGAGGGGGGCTGTGCTACGTCTTCCGGCTGAGGAAACGGGGAGCCCAGGAGCCTCCCTTGCTGTGGCCTCCAGCGTCCCATGGCAGCTTGTTAGCATGAACCCTGAGGAACCGTGGAGTCACCAGGCCATGCTTCGTCCTGGTTCATGTGTCAGTCAGAAAGCAGACCAGACTCTGCTGCGGGGCTCATATGTTTGACCCTTCGTCAGGCTGGCACCTGGTCTTTCCTCCTGCCTCACTCCATCACATGAGGCCCAGGCCCCTGAAGCTGGTCACCTCAGAGACGCTGCCTCCACAGCTGTCAGGAAAGCCCCCCGTGGCCTCCATGGCAGGAGCTGGGGATCTGGGGTTCTGGCGAAAGCGAGAAAAGAGCCTGGAGGTCTGAACTCTTGCACCTCCTTGTCCTTCTCACCCCCTATCTGTGGGAGCAGGGCTGGGGGCAGGCTGTTCACTCAGCAAACCTCTGTGAGCTTCTGTGAGAGGCCAGGCTCTGCACTAGATGTAGGGTTCTGAGGAGACTAGGGGAAATGGCCGCTGTCCACTAGACGCTCAGAGCTTTAAACGTGAGACTGTGTGATAGCCTGGGGCCCAGGGAGGGGCTGAGGTAGAACACAGCGACCTCCTCTGTCCCTCGAGCCATTCTCCCACGTGCAGACAGACCACGCACACCCGACGAGGACAGCATGTGAGGCTGGATGTGCCAGCTTTGGGGTCACTTGGCTCTCTTCTTGGGTTTGCTCAACTCACACCTTGCTTCTCCCTTCCTCTGATGGTTGTAGCTCTCCCCTGGACCCTCCAAACCCTCCTTCCCTGCAGCAGCTGTGACAGCAGCACCTTGGAGCCCGGGCACTGGCAGGGTCCTGAGGGTTGGGGCGCTTTGGTGGAATGGCTGCCTCAGAAGGCTCCCCATGTGGTTGTGTGCAGACACGTAGTGGACAGCGGTCACGTGCTGGCCCCATGGTCCTGTTGTCGTCCTCTGCAGGCCTAAGCAATGAGAGCTGGTCCATCATGAAGAACATGGCCACAGAGCTGGGCATCATTCTCATTGGCTACTTTACCCTTGTGCCTGCCATCCAGGTAAGGCCCCCTCCAGGGCTGTAGCTTAGGTGAGCATGGAGCGACTGCTGTTTCCCCAGCTGTGTGGGGCACTCCCCCTCTACAATGCCACCCTCACCTATGAGGTGGGCCCTCTGCTGGCAAGATGGCTGTCACCATGCACAGGGTGGTCCTGGCGTAGCTGGTTCAGGAGGAGGACTCAGTGAGCCGAGGCTGGGCCATGGGATTGAGCTCCCAGCCTGGCAGCCTCTGCCTTTGACCCTGTCCTTGCCCCTCGCTGCCTGTCTCTCATTCACCCAAGTGGCAGGAGGGGGCTTGGTGGGTGCAGCAGAGGCTGGCTGCCCGCTGTGCAGTCCAGCCAGACCTCGTTTCCCAGTTCTCAGGCAGAACACGGTGGGGCCCCTGAACTGGGCCCTTCCTGCCTTTCCTGACCCGAGCCCTGACCCACCCTTGCAGCCTCTGAACACATGGCCCGCACCCTGGGAGGGCCACCAGCCATTGCCCAGAGCCCTGGCCCAGCCGTGGGGCTGTGAGCAGAGGTGGGGGTGGACCCACGCTGAGTCAGAAGCCCAGACTGTTGCTGCCGGTTCCAGGACGAGGTTTGCGAAGGGAGTGAAGAGCCATCCCCTCCCCGTCCTTCCCCACAGCATGCAGGCCTGCTGAAGTTTGGGGATGAGCTGAGACCACAGGGGTCCCAGGCTCCCACCCCGCCAGAGGGCGTCTGCAGGACGCGGGCAGTCTTGGGACATTAGAGCTGACATGACCATGGTGCCACCATGTGCTCCATCCTTCATCTTACCCCACATTTGAGTAGAAGCCATGGTGATGTGCCAGAGGTTGCAACAAGGGCAGGGGAGAAAAACTTAAATCTGAGAAAATTCCATCTATCCACAGGGCTTGGGGAGCCGAGAGACCACCCCTTTTCAGTTTCAGGGCAGAATTAATTCCCCCCCGAGCTCTTCCCTTCCTTTCATTGGTCCAGTGTGGTCACTGGCCAGGAATATTTCTTTTTTTCTTTCTTTTTTTTTTTTTTTGCGGTATGTGGGCCTCTCACTGTTGTGGCCTCTCCCGTTGCGGAGCACAGGCTCCGGACGCGCAGGCTCAGCGGCCATGGCTCACGGGCCCAGCCGCTTCACGGCATATGGGATCTTCCCGGACCGGGGCACGAACCCGTGTCCCCTGCATCGGCAGGCGGACTCTCAACCACTGCGCCACCAGGGAAGCCCTGCCAGGAATATTTCTGAGAGCCCCCCAAACCAGGCCAGGCTTGGGCTCTAGGTAGGTGTTGGTCCGTGGCACGTGAGCAGGGCCAGGGGCTCAGTCAGGGAGGGCTTTTTGGGTAGCAGGCCGGTGGGGCTCAGAACTTTCCAAGTTGGGGCTTCCCTGGTGGCACAGTGGTTGAGAGTCCGCCTGCCGACGCAGGGGACACGGGTTCGTGCCCCGGTCCGGGAGGATCCCGCGTGCCGCGGAGCGGCTGGGCCCGTGAGCCATGGCCGCTGAGCCTGCACGTCTGGAGCCTGTGCTCCGCGGCGGGAGGGGCCACAGCAGTGAGAGGCCCGCGTACTGCAGAAAAAAAAAAAAAAAGAACTTTCCAAGTTGGGTCAAGGCACCTCACCTCCAAGTTCAGGCATCAGCCTTCTCTGGGTAAAGGGGTGTGTGTGTTGGGGGGGGGTCTCTGCTGCCCCCTTGTGGGGAGGGAGGGAGCTGCTGCATTTTCCTCTTCGGCTGCTCCCAGATTTCAGAACTACCAGCATCTCTTTTCTTTCTCTCTGCTGTGCCTTGCCTGAAACTGCCCTACAGATTCCGAGGTGCCTGCAGGCACGGAACTGGTTCTCTAGGTGCTGGACCGTGAGGTCATGGTGTCCCCTCATCTGCTTAATTCCAGGAGTTCTGTCTTTTTGCTGTCGTGGGCCTGGTGTCTGACTTCTTCCTTCAGATGCTGTTTTTCACCACTGTCCTGTCCATTGACATTCGCCGGATGGAGGTAGGACTGGGCTGAGCCCTGCCCACCCACCTCCTCCGCATCCCTGGCTGTGCTCAGGGGATCTCTGGGTGAGACAGGGGCAGGCCTCGGGGAGGGCAGCAGCCCAGTGCGGGCAGCCTCTGGACAGCAGCTTTGGGCCCTGACCACTGCACCCCCAACAGCTAGCGGACCTGAACAAGCGGCTGCCTCCTGAGGCCTGCCTGCCCCCAGCTAAGCCGGCGGGGCGGCCAGCACGCTTCGAGCGGCAGCTGGCTGTGCGGCCGTCCACACCCCACACCATCACACTGCAACCGTCCTCCTTCCGAAACCTGCGGCTCCCCAAGAGGCTGCGTGTCGTCTACTTCCTGGCCCGAACCCGCCTGGCACAGCGCCTCATCATGGTACCTGCCACCCCTGCCCGAGGGCCAGCGCTCAAGTCCCTCTTGCATTTTGCATTTGTCTTGGAGGTGGGGGGTGCCCCTCAGGCCTTCCTGACTTTGGGAAGCCACCCACTCTACCCTCCTGCCCAGACCCTGGTGGTTTCTGAGGTGATAAGCCTATCTTTGGAGAGGTAGCCAAGGTTATTAGGGAGAGGAGTCGTCTCCCCAGGGTGACCCAGGACGGGGTGCCCTGGGATGGAGCCACCACGGTTGCCCGAGTCAGGGTTCACTGTGCAGGCATCAGAAAATGCTGGGCTGGGCAGAGGGGAGAAGGAGCAGGGCTGGCCGCTGGTCAGTGGGCCTCTCCTAAGGAGTTGAAGTGAGATGGCAGCGAGGCTGAGGCCCTCTGAGGACTAGGACCCGTGGTGTCTATGGAGCAGGTCATGCAGCTGGTCCCTCTGGCCATGCTGACCATGGGAAAGGTAGCAGCTTTCTGGCCCAAGCTGAGATGGGGTTTGGGGATGGGAAAGTTCTGTAACAAACCTAAGGGTGCACCTCTGTTTCCAGGCCAGGAGTCCCAAACCCTGACCATGGAAAGGGAACTAGGTCCCTCTGGGGGGCAGTTGGCCCCCAGTCATAGTGGGAGGACTTGGGGAGGCAGGAGGGAAGGACAGGTTGGGGCTGCCCGTTCCTCCCAGAGGTCCTGCTGAGCACCCGATGCCCCACTGCAGGCTGGCACCGTTGTCTGGATTGGCATCCTGGTGTACACAGACCCAGCAGGGCTGCGCACATACCTCACTGCCCAGGTGACAGAGCAGAGCCCTCTGGGTGAGGGTGCCCTGGCTTCCATGCCTGTGCCTAGTGGTGTGCTGCCTGCCAGCCACCCGGACCCCGCCTTCTCCATCTTCCCACCGGGCACCTCTAAGTTACCCGAGAACCAGACATTGCCAGGGGAGCTGCCCGAGCCTGGGGCTCCGGCTGAGGGCGTCCATGACAGCCCAGCCCCAGAGGTAACCTGGGGGACTGAGGATGAGGAACTTTGGAGGAAGTTGTCCTTCCGCCACTGGCCAACGCTCTTCAGCTACTACAACATCACGCTGGCCAAGAGGTGAGTTGGGCTGTGCCAGGTCCCACCTCCCCACCTGGCGATGTCAGCTCGCTGTCCCCAGAGCATCCCTTCCCTTTAGGAGGGAGATCCTCTGGTTTGAATTCTGCATTTCCTTTCAAATAAACACCCCTAAGGTTGTGAAGTAGGAGCCAGGGCTCCAAGCATCCACAACCTAAGAGTAGCCCGGGGCCCTGCTCTGGGGAGTCATAGGTTGCTGTCAGCCACTTGGCCAGAATGAGATCCACCTCACTCACTTCCACCCACTCTGAGCCAGAATGGGTGACAGACATGGCAGTGATGGCTTGGCTGCCGGTTTCTGTGACAGAGCAAGGTTGGGGTGCCAGAGCTGGGCTGGGGAGGGACGTTACCTCTGCTGCCCCAACCCATGCTGGGAAGACTGTCCTGAGAGGGTGTTCTTGGAGCCTGGCAGGTTGAGCTGAGTCCCGTGTGAAGAGCAGAGAGGGGGACTGGGGCAGCAGCAGGAGGGGGGTCCCTTCCGAGGGCATCTCTGCTGAGGCTGCCCGCTGCCCGGCCCCAGGTACATCAGCCTGCTGCCTGTCATCCCGGTCACGCTCCGCCTGAACCCGAGGGAGGCCCTGGAGGGGCGGCACCCTCAGGACGGCCGCAGTGCCTGGCCCCCGCCGCGGCCTGGGCAGGGTGGGCTCTGGGAGGCCGGCCCCAAGGGGCCAGGCACAGCACAGGCGCACAGAGACATCACCCTGTACAAGTAAGGCCCACGAGGGAGGGGGGCAGCTGGCAGGGACGGGGTGGGGGGATGGGGCACGCCTCACCAGGCTCCGCCCGGTGCAGGGTGGCAGCACTCGGCTTGGCCTCGGGCATCGTTCTCGTGCTGCTGCTGCTCTGCCTATACCGCGTGCTCTGCCCTCGCAACTACGGGCAACCCGGCTCGGGTCCTGGGCGGCGGCGGCGTGGGGAGCTGCCCTGCGATGACTACGGCTATGCGCCACCCGAGACAGAGATTGTGCCCCTGGTGCTGCGTGGGCACCTCATGGTGAGCGCGGGTGGGAGCTGGGGGCACCTGAGGCCTGGGCCGCTCAGACACCAGTGCCTGTGCCCATGTCCATGCTGTGCCCCCACAGGACATCGAGTGCCTGGCCAGTGACGGGATGCTGCTGGTGAGCTGTTGCCTGGCAGGCCACGTGTGTGTGTGGGACGCGCAGACTGGAGACTGCCTCACTCGCATCCCACACCCGGGGTAAGTACCCCCCACCTCCCACCCACGCCCTGCCCTGCATCTGTGCCCCACTGTCCTCACCCCACCCTCCCCGCCCCCCAGCAGGCAGCGCCAGGACAGTGGTGGTGGCAGCGTGTTGGAGGCTCAGGAGAGCTGGGAACGGCTGTCGGACGGTGGGAAGGGTGGCCCAGAGGAGCCTGGGGACAGTCCTCCGCTACGGCATCGTCCCCGGGGCCCTCCTCCAGCTTCCCTCTTCGGGGACCAGCCGGACCTCACCTGCTTGATCGATACCAACTTCTCAGCGCAGCCACAGCTCCTAGAGCCCGCTCAGCCCGAGCCCCGGTACCGGGCGGGCTGCCGCCGTGCTCAGGCCTCCCCAGGCTATGACTTCAGCCACCTGGTGCAGCGACTGTACCAGGAGGAGGGAATGGCTCCTGTCCACACACCAGCCCTGCGCCCACCCTCGCCTGGGCCCACGCTGCCCCAGGCCCCTGAGGACGAGGGGGGCTTTCCTCCCGAGAAGGGCTCCCCTTCCCTCGCCTGGGCCCCCAGCGCAGATGGCTCCATCTGGAGCCTGGAGCTGCAGGGCAGCCTCATCGTGGTGGGGCGGAGCAGTGGCCGGCTGGAGGTGGGCAGAGGGGACGTCTGTGCAGGGGGTTTGTGGGCCCTCCCAGCTCGCAGGTGCTCACAGCCTCTGGGCCTGCAGGTGTGGGACGCCATCGAGGGCACTCTGCGCTGCAGCAGCGAGGAGGTCTCCTCGGGCATCACGGCCCTCGTCTTCCTGGACAAAAGGTGTGCGTGCTAGGATGCCTGCCTCAACCCTAGACAGCCCAGCCCAGCACACTCTGAGGTTTGAGCCCTGCTTCCCCTTCACTGGTGTGTGACTTGACTTCCCTACTCTGTGCCAAGCCCCACACCTGTGAACAGCAGGTAGTCCACCTCAGTGGGAGGGTGACAGCTCAAAGAGTTAACAGGTAGGAAACACTTAGAATAGGGCCTGGCACATGGAGAGTGAGCAGTTCTCCTCACCCTTCTGAAGTCAAAGTTGCTCTAGGTAGCCTGTCAATACTGGCCTTTCTAGGTTTCCTGGGTTTTCAGTTCCAGAAAAATGCATTTTCAGAAGAACCGTCTTTTCTTCCCCTTTGATGCTGGACACTGTCCTCGCCTCCCTCCTCAGCACGGCTGTTGGCTGGGTGTTCCCGGGGCTCGATCACACACTCCCTGGGAGAGGAGGATTCCCGGCTTCTCAGGCTTGAGCTCCCACCTCTGGGCTGAAAAACCTGGGCCTCACCCATGACTAGGTGCCTTTGCTGAACGCTTCACCTGCCTGACCCATGCTGGCTCTTCCTTGCAGGGTCGCTGACTGTGGCCTCACCATCTGAGCTAAAGCTGGAGCCTCATTTTCTTGGGGTGGGGATACCCCTTGCTCTTACCTCTTAGTTTCTGTTGGCTGCTGCTGTCATTCCTGCCATTGCCAGGCTTCTTGCTCAGGCCTTATTTAGCTAACATCCTACCCTGCGGTCTGGCCAAGTTCACTGGGTTCTCCACGCTTGGAAATTCTCCCCTGCTACTGTTTTTTTTTTTTTTTTTTTTTGAATTTTAGGGGAAGCCCACATGTCTCAGCTCAACCCCCAAAGTTCCATGGTCTCTCCCTCCCACCCCTGTGCTGTGCCTTCCCCATCTCTGTCATAGATCCTTCAGATTATGGGCAGAGGTGAAGATGTGCATTGCCCTTTGCTGGAGTAAGATTTTGAACTCCACTCACTTCAAAGCTTTGGGGCCACAGGGCTAATGTCTCCATCTCTGCCTGTCAACCTGTGCCTAGGAATCAGGGGCGGTGGAGAATAATCCTTATTTCTTTGTGGAAAAAGGAAATGGAGCAGGTGGTGCTTGGGTCGAAGCTGCTTTTCTGTGATGGAGACAGCAACACCTTCTGTGGCTCTAGAACATAGCCCCACCTTAGGTCCTATTTCTCCTCCCCTGAAGCCTTTCCTTTAGCTCCAGGCTGTGGAGGGGGACTGCCCATCCCCCTTGTTTGTTTTTGTTTTTAATTTCCAATCTTACATGATGTTCCCCAGGTACCACTTTACACATACTAGCTCATTTACTCCTCATGACCACGCTGTGAGGTGGGTACAGTTGTTCCCATTTCACAAATGAAGACTGAGGCACAGAGGTTAATAATTGGAGTTGCAACCTGGTCCCCAGCACCTGTGCTTCCCTCTTGGCCACGGTCCCTCATGGCTCCACTGTTCCCACAGCCAGTGGGAAGGGCCTATGAAGGGCCCGCGGTGCTCAGCCCCAAGGCTGGGGCCTCTGAGGGAGAGCCACCTGGCAGCCGCTCTTCTCTTCCAGGATTGTGGCTGCCCGGCTCAACGGTTCCCTTGATTTCTTCTCCTTGGAGACTCACACTGCCCTCAGCCCCCTGCAGTTCCGAGGTCAGGGGACCTGGACTGGGCTGCTGCCTGCACCTGGTGGGTGGAGCGGAGGGGCTGCCTGCAGGGTGTCTTCTCGGAGACCTCTCACCTGGCCTGTTGTCCCCAGGGGCCCCGGGGCGGGGCAGTTCCCCCACGTCCCCTATGTACAGCAGCAGTGACGCAGTGGCTTGTCACCTGACCCACACAGTGCCCTGTGCACACCAGAAGCCCATCACAGCCCTGAAGGCAGCTGCCGGGCGCCTCGTGACTGGGAGCCAGGACCACACACTGAGAGTAAGTGTTGGCACCATCTCTTGGGTGCTGGGGTGGCCCAGCACAGGGGGTGGGGAGCACATGGGGTCAGTCAGGGAGTGGCTGGAGGTGTCCTGGATGAACTGTGGAAGGGAGTTCCTGGCCAAAGTGTGATTTGGAAAATCCCAGAGAGACCAGAATCTGATACCTGTTCTTGCCCCAGGTGTACCGTCTGGAGGACTCATGCTGCCTCTTCACCCTGCAAGGCCACTCAGGGGCCATCACGACTGTGTACATTGACCAGGTGAGGGCCGTGGCTGGGGTGCAGGGTATCAAGCCAGGCCCATGGCCCTTGTTTCTAACTCCTGGGAGCTGGTCCCCAAGGGCCTCTGTGAAGCAGAGTGAGGGCTCCCACCCACCAGGGCACTAAGCCACCCTTGTGGACAGAGGTGTTTCACCACAGTGACCAGCTCCCCTGTGCCTGTTCCCTTAGACCATGGTGCTGGCCAGTGGAGGACAAGATGGGGCCATCTGCCTGTGGGATGTGCTGACTGGCAGCCGGGTCAGCCACATGTTCGCTCACCGTGGGGATGTCACCTCCCTCACCTGTACCACCTCCTGTGTCATCAGTAGTGGCCTAGATGACCTCATCAGCATCTGGGACCGCAGCACAGGCATCAGGCTGTACTCCATTCAGCAGGTAGGCATGTTGGGGGCCACGGGATTCTCGGTGTTTTAGGGAAGGATTCAAGACACCGAGCCTGTCCTGTCCTTGCCTCCAGGACCTGGGCTGTGGTGCAAGCTTGGGTGTCATCTCAGACAACCTGCTGGTGACCGGCGGCCAGGGCTGTGTTTCCTTTTGGGACCTAAACTACGGGGACCTGTTACAGACAGTCTACCTGGGGAAGAACAGCGAGGCCCAGCCGGCCCGCCAGATCCTGGTGCTGGACAATGCTGCCATTGTCTG
Source organism: Hyperoodon ampullatus (assembly GCF_949752795.1). Lineage (NCBI taxonomy): Eukaryota > Metazoa > Chordata > Mammalia > Artiodactyla > Ziphiidae > Hyperoodon > Hyperoodon ampullatus. The sequence continues at coordinate 41,231,525 of NC_136923.1, forward strand.
CAACTTTGGCAGCGAGCTCAGCCTAGTGTACGTGCCCTCTGTGCTGGAGAAGCTGGACTGAGGGTGGGCCTCCCTGCCCGTCTGGCTGGGGTGCTCTTTGGGGCAGTGTGCTGGACCTGGACTGGGGAAAGAGCTGAATCTTTGGGAAGCTGCCTCTGAACTGTCCTGTCCTGCCTCATGACTGTAATATTAAATTTTTTAAAAAATCACATCAGCCAGGGGCTTTGTGAGCCACTTGCGTCTTCCCCTGGGTGAGCTCTGGCATCATTTACACCCTCCCGGTGCCTGAAGTGCAGCACTTGGTTAGACAGTTCTCAGCTCAGAGCAGCTCCTGCCAGAAGCCATACAAGTCAGAGGAACAGTTTACAGGCTGGGGAAGTTTAGCAAGCCAGCACTAGAGGCCTTCTTGCATAACCACTTCAGAGGTGTGGAAACCAAGGTGACCCCCTCCACCTCCACACTCGCTAAATAAAGGTGGTGCTGCTGGGGCCCAGCCCCCCACCTCCCGGGGAGCAACGCAGAGACACTGGCCACAGAACAGGTTTGTTTATTCAACAGCAAAGAGCTGAAAATGTCAGGTCCCACAAAGGAGCAGAACCTGACCCAAGACCCGTGGTGTATCTCTATCCCATAGAGCTGTGGGCTGGGCCAGGCAGGGCTGAAGGCAGCAGGAATGGGAGTAAGACTAGGCCCCACCTCAAGAGGGGCAGACTGGCATGGGAGACAATGTAGTGCAAGGACCAGGCAGGCAAACCCTGTTCAGGTCTTGTTGAGTGTCCAGAGTGGATCCAGAAGGCTGAGGGGGTCGTCAGTGGGCCCGGCAGCCCGCAGACCCTGCCCGTTATGGGCTTGCAGAAAGTTCTGCTTGCTCATCCGCTGCTTTCCCCTCAAGGAGCTGTCCAGAGAGAAGGCCTCAGGAGTTAGGGAGGCCAGCAGCTCCAGGGAGGAGGAGGGGGGCCCCAGGCTGGGGACCTCAGGTACCGGCTGCTCCTCCTCAGGCGGGGGGGCCTCAGGCAGGGGTGAAGAGAGAGGGGGTGGGGAGGAGGATGGGAGCTGGGTGGACTCTGGGAGGCTGGGTGGCGGCAGGCCTGGGGGCTCTACAGGGCCTGGCAGGCCGGCAGCCGGGGAATCCAAGCCCCCAGGAGGCCGGATGCTGAGCTTGGCGATCGTGGCCTGGATGGAGCTGATGGGCACATCCCCACCGAGAACCAGGTCCTGGGAGTCCTGAGGAAGGTGATTCTGAGGAGACAAGAGTGGGTGAAGACGGAGTCCACGAGGCAGTGTCAGTCCCAGCAGCCCCCAGGGGCTCCCTCCCTCACCTTCTGGGTGACACTGGTGCCAGCTGAGGGCTTGCACGGAAGGGGCACGCCGTGGCGCTGCAGGACCTGCTCCACGTGTTTCACCACCGCCTCATGGCAGAACCTGAGATGCAGCTGCAGGGGCGCATTGGGCCTGGTCAGCCAGGCGGGGCCTGTCACCCAGGATGGAGGGCCCATCCCAGCTCCCGCCCGGGCCCTCACCTTCTCCTGCAGCATGTGTTTCCTCTGCTGCCGCATGCGCCGCACCAGCTGAGGCAGCTCAGGGATTCCACTCCCAGCCTCCACCTCCTGCACAGCCGCGTAGAGCAGCGCGAAGGCTCCCGTGCGGCCCACCCCGGAGCTGCGGCAGGAAGGGGCTGTGAGGCCAGCCCAGGAGCCCCCAGAGGAGGGCCGCTTGGGAGCTACCCACACCTACCTGCAGTGGACGACGACGGGCGTGTGCAGGGGGCGCTGATGCAGGTAATGAGCGTGCACCTCCTGGATGAAGTGCAGCAGGTTGCTGGGGCTGTCCGGCAGGCCTCTGCGGGGTGGGGCGGTGTCTCTAAGCCAGACCTGCTCGAAGGCCGCACCACCCTCCCAGCCCCCCAGCCACCGCCCAGGGGAGCAGACGCACAACTCCGGCCACGTGGGGAAGTGAAGGTGCACGAGCGAGCGCTTGAGGCTCTGGTCCCGGAACTGCAGGCTCAGCACCCGCTCCACGTGGGTCTCGGTGGTGCGGACACTGCTCAGGGCCAAGCTCAGGGCACCGTGCACCATGGGCTGGCCCCTCTCGGTAGGGAAGTAGCGAGCCACCTTTTGCTGAAGGACAAACAGGGCAGTTAGTGCTGGTTTTCCAGTTTCCCTGCTGGGCACCCACCAACCAACCTCTCCCTCTCACCTTTTCCATCTCGGCCTCCGACACGAGCATGACAATGACTGACACTTTCTGCTCATGCACCATGAGCCAGAAGTCGGCAGCTGTGCCAGGCAGGGGGGCCTGGGTGGCCACCAAAGGTGGGCAGTACGGTGAGAGCCCCTCCACGCGGCTGGCGTTGATGTAGTCGTCCTTGCCCGAGCGCAGCACCACACGGTTGCTGTCGTAGGGCATGACGTCCTGGTGCCGGTTCTTCAGTGAGTAGCAGCGGGCGATGGCGATGGAACGGCCACGGGCATCGTGCTCCTGTGCGTCTTGCAGCTCCCGCCAGACAGCGTCCAGAGCCCCTGCATCGCCCAGCTGGCCCCGAAAGGCCTCCAGCTCCCGCTGCAACTGCTGCAGCCTCTCTGGGTGCTCGTAGGGGTCCTGCTCGATCAGCCGCAGGGCCTGTGGCCGCCGGCCCTCAGCCGCATCCACCTTAGTAGGCTGCAGCAGGGGCTGCCCACCCCCAGGAGGCTGAGCGCCTCCATGCTGACTCTCAGGGCTGGAGGAGAGCAGATCTGCACTCGCAGCACCTCGGCGCAGACACACGGCTGGCTCTGCTGCAGGGGGCCGAGGAGGGACGGGGCCGGGCCCCGGTGATGGGGCAGGTGAAGGCACCAGGTGGGGAGTGGGGGCAGGCTGGCTGGCAGGCGGAGGGCCTCGAATGGAGAGTGGGGGAGCCTGGGGGCCCAGGGGCCTGGGGGAAGGGGCAGGACCATATGCCAGGGTGGGATGGGGAGGCTGAGGGGGCCCAGGGCTGGGGAAAGGCAGCACCCCTGAATGGGGGGGCAGGGGGTCCTGAGAGGGGCCTGGGTAGAGCTGGGTGTGCAGGGTGGGCGGTGGCTGCCCCAGGACACCAGGCTGAGGGGCAAAGGGATAGGGAGTCTGTGGGGGTACCAGTCCTGAAGCCTGGGGTGGGAAGAGGTGCGGATGCTGGAGTGGAAGGGGCTGCTGGGGAGGCTGGGGCCCAAACACCGCTCGTGTGGGATGAGGCTGGGGCCCAGTCCTCGGGGCTGAAAAACCTGTGGGCATCCCAGGAGAAAAGTGGTGCTGGGCTGGGGGAGCTGCGAGGGGTGGCTTAGCCCCCATCGGGTAGGTGTAGGGCACGGGCAGTGGCTGGGGGGGCGGCCCCGGGAAGCGGGGCCGGGGAGGAGCAGGGGCAGGGTTTGGCCGTGGTGCCGTGTGGCTGGAGATGGGGGCCTGGACGCTATCTACTGTGGTGGTGGCTGGCCGAATCCCCACGGCCAACTCAGGGCCCGAGAACTGGGGAGGTGGGGCTGAGGGCAGGCCTGCAGCTGGTGGGGTGGGCCCCACCCCCCCATAGGGACTGCTCACCATGCCATGCTGTGGCGAGGATCGTGGCATGAGGCCCAGCTCTGGTGTGTAGGCCCCGGGTGTGTAGAGAGCAGGTCCAGGTGCCATGGCCACCACAGGGTGCCCTAGGGCCTGGGGGGCCCTGGGCTGCAACATCTGGGCGGGGCCTGAGTAGGTACCAGGCGGTAAGGTGCCTGAGAGATAGTGGGGTCCTGGGCCTGCAGAGCTGGGGAAGGGGCCGGGGGGGAAGTGGAGTGGGGCAGCGGCCCCCAGGAAGGTGTCGGGGGGCAGGCTGCGCAGCTCCTCAGGCAGGTCCCCGGCCTCCACTGCCTCGCCCTCCTCCCTGCGGGGCAGCAGCGGCTTTGGGGCCGTGGGCCGTGGCGGCGGCTTCTTTTTCAGCTCCCTGTAGGATGAGGTAGGGAAGAAGTGGAGCCACACACCCCCTCAGCCTGACCTCGGTCTGGGCTGCAGCCACACCCCGGCCCCGGGGCCACACTCACCTGTCCAGGAGCTGCTGGCGGGCTGCCTCGCGGGCCTGGCAGGTGGACTGTGCCCGTTCCAGGAGAGCAGCCACCTTGCTCTCCAGGTCTGCATAGAAGTCCTTGCCCTCCTGGGACTTCTTCATCAGGTCCTCATAGGCTTCATAGGAGGCCACCAGGGTCTGCAGCGTGGAGTTCCACCTGGCAGGCAGAAGGGCCGGCAGGAGGTGAGTAACTGGAGCCCAGCTCTGGGCAGGACTGGGTAGACGCACAGGGCTAGACACTGACTTTTGGTCCAGTTCACTGAGCACCCGCCGCACAGATGCGTACTGCACGTTGGCCTCTGTCAGTGCCCGGAGAATGTTGTCCTGGGCGGCCAGGTTCTGCTCCAGGTACACCCTCAGCTGGTCATACTTCTTCAGCTGCTCCTCAAACAGCTTCTGAGGGAGTGTGTTGGGGGGTGGAGGACAGACACTCAGGGCCTCACCACCTAAGGGTGGCGCCCAGAGTCAGCCCCTGCACACTGCTCACCCAGCCCCACCTTTATCTCTGAGTGGTCTGTGGTAACCAGTGACGCCGTGATGTCATCCTTCTGGATGAGCTCACGCAGCTGCTGCTCCAGGGACACACGCTGGTCCCGCATCTCCTGCACCTTGGCCAGGATGCGCTTCAGGTTCTGCAGCACTGCCTTGTCCTCTGGGAGCGGCAGTGGTCAGTGAGGCCAGAGAAAACCCCAGCACCAAGCCTCTCCCCATGGGGACAGGAAGGGGGCTCACCTGGGGTGAGGGCTGGCGTGGGCAGGGCGGCCCGGACCTGGTCCAGAGGCCCACTGAGCAGGCGCAGGTTGCCAACATGCAGATTCATGGCGCGGTGCAGCTCGCTGTTGGTGAAGGAGGCCTTCTCGTGGACCTCCATGTACTTGGCCCATTCTCGCCTCACCTCTGCCAGCTCGGCCTTGGAGACAGCTGTGCTGGCCCCTGCCTGGCTCACTGCCTCCTGCATCTTCTGTTCTAGCAGCTCATCCTCCTCCAGCAGGTCCCTGATGTCCTTCAGGGAGGCCTCCACATCCGTGAACACACCTGACAGTACTGGGGGCATGTTTAGAGGAGGTGGGGTCAGCTCCTGTGGCAGGCAGACCAGGCATCCAATCTGGCCCATCCCCCAGGAGACAGAACTGCCCCCTCCGTCAGGCTTGTGTGCAGCCCAGTGCTGGCTGAGCAGTGCAGACAGAGGGCACACAGGGTGCGGTGGTTCACCGAAGTGTGCAGTCGGTGCTGTGACAGGGGCTGGGAGGGGTGAAAACCTCCATCCTCGGTCAACAAGGGACACAGAGAAGGCTGCAGCAGATGACTCCCACGTTCCTGCCCTCCACCTGCTTGCTTTTCCTCCTTACTCACCTTGCATGGACTGGACGAGGTTCCTGACAGTGTCGGGCCGGACGCTGAGAGCCGCACACTTCTCCATGAGCTGGGGTGGGATGTGGCTGTAGGCATCAAGGTTGTCCACTGTCTCGGGATCCAGCTGCATTGAATCCATGAACTGGCTGTTGAGGGGCAACAGGACCAGGTGGGTGCTGGCTCAACCCCTCAGCTACACAAGGAGCCCACTAGGGCAAGCCCCCACCACTGAAGCAAGGTCTGAGGTCCTAGCAGACAACAAATCAGCATCTCAACTGCCACCACAGAACATGCCCAGGGCACTGCTGAAAACAATGGGACATCCTCCTCTCAAGATGCGTGACTCTCAACTTACAAATCTAGCATACAAGACCCTGGGCAGGGAGGGCGCAGCCAGGAGGCCTGCTGGTGCCAAAAGACCTTTCATTTACTCCTCTCCCTGTCGCAGGCAGCACTGGGGACCCCACAGAGGTCTGGTGTGTACCCTCCATGCCTCCCACCCGAGCCCTGCACTCACTCCAGGACCTCATTCTTGTCCTCAATCTTGGCCATCATCTCCCGAAGCAGCTTGGCCTTCTCCTCACTGCAGGAGAAGTGACAGCAATTTGCTGGAAGCCCATGTCTGTTGAGATATCCCAACCCGACCTGGGCTAATAGGGCCTGCCTGTCCCGCCCACCTGTACAGCGACGAGGCTTCATGGGCAGCCATGGGTACCAGTTTGGTGAAGATGTCAGGGCCCGTAACAGCTGGGTCTGTGGGGTTCACTGGTAAGGGCTTCACCAAGGGGGCACCTGGGAGGGGTGAGGAAGAATCGTGGAGACCAGGCCCACTCGAACCTCGACTGCCTCTCTCCTGTCCCATCTTCAGCCCCTACCCCGATCCTCGGCCTCCCTTCAGCTTCAGACCTTTTACAGGCTGAAGGGTGTCCAGTGCTGGGACAGCCTCGTGGTAGATGAAATCATTGTCCTTCTTGGCAGAATTGTATCTGGGGGTCAGGAGAAGAAGGAATGGGGAGTCTTGAGTGATCAGCAGGGATCCAGGACCTAGCCTCCCACGTGGGCCACTACTCTCTGGCCCTGGTGGCTTCCTCCCAACGATGCAGGCAAAAGGCCAAGACCCTTCCTAACAAGAAGGAACCAGAGCCACCCCGAACCCCAGAAACTCACTTTCCCCCAATGACGTCCATAGTGAAGCGAAGTGCGTCTTGCACAGTGTCAGGCTGGCCCTGTAGGGTAGGGATGGGGTTGCTCAGTGCCAACCACAGCCAGTGCCAGGACACCCCTCAGCCCTACCAGGCTTGCTCCTTGTCTTCTCAGGCTCCGAGGGGCAGCCAGGCTCTTCCTCATCTTTACCTTGGCCAGCTTGATGGCTTCATTGAGCTTGTCCAGGGCACTCTGGAAGTACGCGACCTGCGGGGGACAGAGACCAGTCCGTCCTTCCCTGCTTGGACCCTACTCCTTCCGCCACCCCAACCCCCACCGAGCCTGTCTGGCCATCAGGTGACCCATCAGAAGACAAGGAGCTGAGGAGGTAGCCACGCGCCAGCCCAGCCAACAGCACGACGCTTAGCGTCTACCTTCCAGCTCCACCCCACAGCCTGCATCTCCCACCAGCCATCCCGAGGGGAGCCTGCTGCGCCTCCTCTGTCCCCTGGGGATGAAGGCTGCACACTTGGGACAACACATGAGAAACACCAGGTCTACGGCGGTGGTGGGGGGCAGCCAGGGATGTGGGGGTGAGAGAAGAAGGGTCCCCACGAGGATCTGACCAACAAGGCTGGGACCAGTCCAGAGTCCCCTCCTTGCCACAGCTCGCTCACCCGCTCTCCGAACTTCTGCTGCTCCTCAGCCTGCTTCCCCATGTGCAACTGAGAAAGAAGAGATGTCACTACTTACTTCCTGAGCTACGGCAACTCAGCCCAGCCCAGCCCTGGTGGCCACAGTGCCCTCACATGAGCCACAGCCGCAAAGTAGTAGATCTTCATCTGTACCAGCTTCTTCCAGTCCTTCTGGATCCGGCCCAGCAGTGAGGCGGTATCGGGGTTCTCCAAGGCCCGGCACGCCTCCTTGTAGTAATCCACCACCTAGAAGCCAGGACAGCGCTATAAGTTGGGGATCGGAAGTAAACCAAAAGCCTGGCATCAGTCCCTTGTGAGCCACCGTCTATCCCTGTCCCTACCTGTGCACTGATGCGAGCCACCAGAAAGCTCTTCCTGTTGTCCAACATGGACTTCTCCAGAAGACACTCCTGAGCCTGGCCCTGGAAGAGCAGATGGAGATGCACTCCATTCCTCACCGGCACAGACCACATGGATGCCCTCTCCGCCCAGCCTCCCGCACTCCAAGCAGCACAGCCCTGCTCCTGATCCAGCTGGGGCTCAAAAGATCAAAGCCTCTGATCGTCCCTCACTGCCATGTGCACAGGACCTCTAGGATCCAGCCCTAACCATGCCTGCCCCTGGGTTCAACTCGGCCCCAACAAGGGCATCTCCTCACCAGCATGAGGTTGACATTGAGAGTGAGGATCTGCCGGCTCATGTCAACGCTGTAGGCTTGAGGGAAGTGCTCACGCAGGTAGGCAAAGGCACCTGCTGCGCACTGGAAGTGAGTGCAGGAGACCTTCATGCCCTGGGAGAGAACAGGGGAGGATGCCAGAAGCAGAGCCACAGAGCTGCCTGTGTCCTCTCCACGGGGCAGGATTCACACTCTGGAGGCTGACAATACTCAGCACCCCTCCCTGGTTCTGTCCTACGACCCACCCACTGCCCCTATCCTCCTCACCTCCTCAGACATGCGCTTGTCCATGGCCCCCAGCATGGAGTGCAGCGCCCCTGGGGAGGCACAGAACACGGGGTCAGGGCTAGCCTGGGACTGCTGGTGTCACCCATGATCAGGACAACAGGGGTCTGGGGCAGTTGGACCAAGGGCACCAAAGCTGGAGTAAATGGAGTCTCGGTCTCTGGCTCTGCACCAGGTAGGGATGGGGTGGAAGGGAAGGGGCTCCTGCCGTCCACAGCCCTCAGCCTACAAGTCCAGTCTCAGTGCCTCAGGGATGACTACATAGGACTTGGGGCTCCCCAGGCTGAGGCTGAGCCATCAGGGTTGACGGCAAGGCAAGTCTAGGCCAGCCTTGTTCTCCTCCTGTTGGAAGCAACCCAAAGCCACACAGGGAGCTGGGATCTGTCCAGTCAGAAAAGAGAGGCCACCCCTCTGGGCCGGAGCACACTAGCAACACCATGTGGCAGCCAGCCTAGTAGAGCCTCTCCCCAGCAGGGTGGCTCCCTATGGGCCAGAAGAGAGGCACCAGCAGAGCTGTGGGAAGGCAGTGGGAGGGTCAGAATCCAGGTGTCTTCCATCAGCCCACTGCCCTTGTGGCCTCCTGCTGAGCTGAGATGGGGTGGGCAGGGCTGGGAGGTAGGGCCATGGGGAAGGGGTTAGGTAGCTCACCAAGGTTGTAGAGAATGCAGGCCTGCTCATACTTGATGTCTTCATGGGCCACAGACTTGCCTGAGAAGATCTCAGTCCTGTAGACAGGCCACCCCAGTCATCTCGAGTGAAGGAGCTGGTGAAGCAACCCGCCACCCCCAGTGTGGCACAGGATGGGAGGGAGGCCTGGGGAGACCACACCAAGCCACTCCCCATGCTGTGCAGCAAGGAAAAGAAAGCGGTGAGGGCGGGGGGGGGAGAGGGGCATCCCCACCGCCCAGACACCCCTGGGCTGTCCCAGGCAACCTCCAGGCTCCCCCCAGCCCTGCCAGCTCTCACCAGGTGACAGAAACAGCGGCCTCCTGGCCTGCGCCCATGGGGACCCGACTCTGCAGGTAGTGGAGCTGGCCCAGGTACTTGCGGAGGACACTGCAGCCCTCAAAGTCCCGTGGGACACGAACAGCATTCTGGGGGATGGATGGAAGAAGCAGGCCTACTGTCATTTGGAGTAGAAGACAGGCAGGGCTGTCCACCCACAAATGCCCAGGAAATAATCGGAGCTGGGGGACTGCACAGTCTAAGGGACCCAAAGAAAGCCCGCAGCTACCTGTAGTCATTCAACAACCATCCTACCAGCCAGGACTGTTGGACTGAATCATTCCCACTTTTCCAGGAGGCAGTTTAAAACATGCATTAAAAATTTTAATGTACTTAATGTTTGACCCACAGTTCTGTATCTAAAAATATACAGTAAGAAATCCAGAAAAGCAAATGCTTGGATGAGCATGCAAGGATATTTATCACAACATTAACAGGGCCAAATACTGGATGCCACCAAAACTTCCATTAAAGAGGATTAAATAAATTACGTCAAGGCTACCCAAAAAAGAGAATACTCTGCAGCCATGAAAACTGAAGACAAGGATCTCTACTGATATGTTAAGACGTCCATAACACATTTATTGTTGGGGGGAAAAAAGCATGTAACAGATGAGCAACATAATTTCATTTTTATAAAATCATATGGAGGGCTTCCCTGGTGGCGCAGTGGTTGAGAGTCCGCCTGCCAATGCAGGGGACACGGGTTCGTGCCCCGGTCGGGGAAGATCCCACATGCCGCGGAGCAGCTGGGCCCGTGAGCCATGGCCACTGAGCCTGCGCTCCGCAATGGGAGAGACCACAACAGTGAGAGGCCCACGTACCACAAAAAAAAAAAAAAAAAAAAAAATCATATGGAAATTGATATCAACTAGGTATATAAACAGAGAGAAAAAAATCTAGACAGTTAAGTGATTATCCCTGGATAGTAGGGTTTAAGTGATTTATCTTATTCTATACATGCATATAGAGACATATTTGATTCTTTATATTGCTTATGTATTCTTTTATACGAACAATTTTCAATTTTTATAGTAAGCAATAAATCTAGTCCCATTTGGGGAAAAAAACAAAACAAAGTGAACCCTCTGCTCAAACAAACAGAAGAAGAGACAGTATGCCCTCCAAGAAGCAGGTGCACAAAGAGTGGAGGGGCTAGAATCACTGTGCAGACCCTAACCCCACCTGCTGGAGCGACCAGAGATCACCACACCAGGGTTCCAGCAGCCAAGGGGCCCAGTAGAGAGCTGCTGGGCACCAGCTAGAAGAAATCCTCTAGGGGACTTCCCTGGTGGTACAGTGGTTCAGACTCCGCGCTCCCAATGCAGGGGTGGGGGGCACAGGTTCGATCCCTGGTGGGGGAACTAAGATCCTGCATGCTGTATGGCGCACCGTCCCCCCCACCAAAAAAAAAAAAATCCTCTAGGACAAGACACTCCAGAGCTGGGCTCTGAGCCTTCTGTCTGGGATGCTCAGAAGGGATGTGGATACCCTGTGGAACATCAGAGGAGGAAGAGTCCAGCACCAGTCCACTCAACACCACTTCCCAGCAGTGTCTTGGGGGACCATCTCCCCTCTGGGCCTCAGTCTCCTCTTTCAACAGGAATGCTAAGCTCCCTCTCTGCCCTCTAGAACGCCCACTGCAAGGATAAGGTGTGTCACAGCCATACTGCTGAGGTGCCACCTCGAGGGGCCTATCCCACAGGCCAAGGCTTCTCATATAGTCATTCTTATCACTCCCCTCCCCATCATACTTCCACCATAATGAAATGGCACTTAACGTTTTCCATTTTTTAAAGTGGAGCCACATCCTAAGCAGTTAACATCTCTAAGATAACAGGTATGATGTGCTAGCTACACATTTTTAAAATACTAAAGAATATACAAAAAGATTAAAAAATGTTTGTCTTTGTACTTCCTAAAACCATCTTTGGGAAACAATGGAAGCAACCCTCCCTCCAGGTCATGGAGATTCACCTGCATCCTTTAATCCAACCAAGAATGCAGCTGCCTCTTGTCCCACCCTGGTCTATCACACTCTGAGGAACTGCATGTGGTAGGAGTAGAACAGAACAGGGGAGTCTGAAAGCAAGCCCAGCCGCCACACCACACCCACTCCCCCACCCTCCAACAACCCCCTCCCCACCCCTGTCAGTTTTATTCCCTGTGATCACAGAACCAAAAATTTACTCCAGAGTAACTGAAAAGTCTTCTTAAAGAATTACTTCAGGGCTTCCCTGGTGGTGCAGTGGTTAAGAATCCGCCTGCCAATGTAGGGCACACGGATTCGAGCCCTGCTCTGGGAAGATCCCACATGCCACGGAGCAACTAAGCCCGTGTGCCACATCTCCTGAGTGTGCGCTCTAGAGCCCGCGAGCCGCAACTACTGAGCCCATGTGCCACAACTACTGAAGCCCACGTGCCTAGAGCCCATGCTCCGCAACAAGAGAAGCCACCGCAATGAGAAGCCCGCACACCGCAACGAAGAGTAGCCCCCACTCACTGTAACTAGAGAAAGCCAGCGCGCAGCAACAAAGACCCAACTCAGCCAAAAATTCAATATAGAAATAGATAAATAAATAAAATTTTAAAAAAGAATTACTTCAGGCCCAGTTTTACAGATGAGGAAACTGAGGCCCAGATCAGGAAAAGAGAATTGCCTACAGATTTCCAGATTATATCCACCTTCCATTTCCACTGCAAATCAATGAGTTATGGTAAAAGGTTAACTTGACTTATGCTGTCTCTGCTTTCTACATCTCTGTGCTTTCATAAATTTCCTGTAATTCACTAAAAACTGGACCAGTGTTCTAAAACTTCTGTAATAGTTCATTTAGTTACTCTATTTTATTTTCACTTTATACACTGCTGAATCTGGGAGTTTTCTTGATCTGATAATTTTTTTTTCACTGAAATAATTATTATCACCGTTCTATGTAAGAAAGTTTGTTCTGTGGTTTCACTGAAGAAACACTGATCTAGTCCAACTCCCACACTCTTTCAATCAGTAACTCAAGCCCCAGGAAGGGGAAAGTGACTATCCTGATGTCCTTCTGTGTGAGCTGTCTGTGCTGGGAATAGCCTCAGATCTGGAGCATTCTTGGGGTTGGCTCTCTCCAGCCCACCGCTCTGTGCAGGCTGCCTGCCCTACACCATAAAGGACCTGCCTCAGACGAGGCTTTGGAGCTGGGTGACAATGCTCCCTCAAGGGTGTTTTGTGTGCATGTGCACCTGTGTGCACAAAACAATGGTAGTCTGAGGGGTTAAGATTATCTCATTAGTTTTCAAACTCTTCAAACAAATTTTTTTTTTAATTTAATTTATGCAGAGTATTCTGGGAAGGTAGCAGAGTAGGAAGCACCAGAAATCTGTCTCCCCACATAGACAACAAATGCACTGGCAGAGTCTGTCTGATGTAACTGTTCCAGAACTCCTGGAGTCTACTGAGGACTTGCAGATGTGCAGAGGAATGTTTGGATAAATTTTGGTGAATCTCAGCCCTTAGCACAATCACAGCTACCCAGTGCCCATCCCTGTGCAGGCAGCCTTGCATGTGTTTCTGGAGCAGCTTGCATACACAGCCTGTGGGCGCCAGGGTGGGCAATGAGGACGCTGTCCTCCAAATATCAGGGATCTGCTCTGATCAGGGCTGATCGCGCTGCTTCTGATCTCAGAGGTGCAAAGAGGAGGCAGACACTGTTGTTACACCTGCCCCTGCTGTTGCACTCCCCCTCTGGCTGAAGTGACTTCAAGGGGATTTAAAGCACCAGTGCTTCTCCCCCCATATCCCTTCATTTTTCTCTTTTTCTCCTTTTGGGAGCCAGATATTGAGGACTATTGGATTCAAAAGCAGCCACGTATTCAGAGGAAGTTAGACAGTCATCATGCACACCCAGGGGAAGGCAAAGGCTCAGAAAAAACCCGAGAAGACTTCAAGTCCACACCTCAGACTGATTCTTGGCACAGAGACAGCCTACAACACTCCAAACAAACAAACAGCAAACCCTGGGAAAAGGGATGATTCTGATTTCCAGAGTCACCACATCATTAGATTCAAATGTCCGGTTTTCAACAACAAAAATAAAAGACATATATAAAGAAATAGGAAAATATGACTCATTCAAAGGGACAAACAAACAAACAAACTGTTCCTGAAAAAGATGTGATGACAGCTCTACTAGATAAACAACTGTCTTAAAGATACTCAAAGAACTAAAGGAAGATGTGGAAAAAAGTCAAGAAAACGACATAGGGAACAAAATGGAAATATCAACGAGACAGAAAACTTAAAAAGGAACCAAAAAGAAATTCTGAAGCTGAAAAGTACAATAACTGAGTTGAAAAATTCACTAGAGGGCTTCCCTGGTGGCGCAGTGGTTGACAGTCCGCCTGCCGATGCAGGGGACACGGGTTCGTGCCCCGGTCCGGGAAGATCCCACATGCCACGGAGCAGCTGGGCCCATGAGCCATGGCCACTGAGCCTGCGCGTCCAGAGCCTGTGCTCCGCAACGGGAGAGGCCACAACAGTGAGAGGCCCACATACTGCAAAAAAAAAAAAAAAAAAAGAAAAAAAAAGAAAAATTCACTAGAGTGATTCAAAGGCAGATTTGAGTAGGTAGATGAAACCATCAGTGAAATCAAAGCTAGGACAATTGAGGGGACTTCCCTGGTGGTCCAGTAGGTAAGACTCTGTGCTCTCAATGCCGGGGGCCTGGGTTTGATCCCTGGTCGGGGAACTAGATTCTGCATGCAAGCCACAACTAAGAGTTCACATGCCACAACTAAGAAGTCCACATGCCGCAACTAAGAGTCTGCATGCCGCAACTAAGACCTGGCACAGCCTAAATAAATAAATATTTTTTAAAAAAAGTCTAGGACAACTGAAATGATCAAGTCTAAGGAACAGAAAGAAAAATTATTGAAGTGAACAGAGCCTAAGGGACCTGTGAGACACCATCAAACAGATAAACATACACATTGTGGAAGTCCCAGAAGAAGAGAGAAAGGGGCAGAGAGAATATGTGAAGAAATAATGGCAAAAAAATTTCCAAATTTGACTGAAGACATGAATATAAACATCCAAGACGCTTAATGAACTTCAAGTAAAATGAACTCAGAGACCCACACCAAGAAAAATTATAATCAAACTGTTGAAAGACAAAGAGAACCTGGAAAGCAGCACAAGAGAAGTGACTCATCAAATACAAGGAATCCTCAATGGGATTATCAGCAGATTTCTCATCAGAAACTTTGGAGAACTGAAGGCAGTACGTTGATATATTCCAAGTGCTAAAAGAAAAACACTGTCAACCAAAAATCCTATATCTGGCAAAACTGAGGAGAAATGCTTCAAAACTGAGGAGAAATCAAAAGACATTCCCAGCTAAACAAAAATTGAGGGAATTCACCACCACTAGATCTGCCCTACAAGAAATGCTAAAAGGAGTCCTATAGACTGAAATAAAAGGACACTTGATAGTAACTTGAAGCCATATGAAGAAATAAAGATCCCAGTAAAGGTATGCTGTACATGGGCAATTATATAAGCTAATATTATTATAACACTGGTGTGTGACTCCACCTTTTGTTTTCTACATAAGAGACTAATAGTTTTAAAAAATTCAATTTACACACAGTAGTCTTTAAAGAATATATCTTTAGCATATATAAACATACCAATTAATTATTCCTGCTTTGGGGGGAAGATACAATCTCCTACACTTTGAAATTATAAATAAAAATTTTATTTAAATCCTCTTTTGTTATTCAAATAGAAACAGTTGTTTTTAACTACTTTCAAACAGAGTAGCAAATGAGATAATTCACCTTTCTGACAATTTTTTCTTCCTCTTAAGAACAGTGTCACCTTCTTTAAAAGGCAGGTAAGTTCCTCTACTTCAACATAATAAAGGCTATATATGAAAAGCCCTTGGCTAACATCATACTAAGTTAGTAAAAGACTGAAAACTTTTCCTCTCACACAAGAAACAAGATGACAAGGATGCCCACATCAACCACTTGTATTATCACAGTACTGGAAGTTCCAGCCAGAGCAATCAGGCAAGAAAAGGCATCCAAATTAGAAAGGAAAAAGCAAAATTATCTCTTTTCACAGACATGAACTCATATGTAAAAATACCCTTATAGATTGCACCAAAAAAATCTGTTAGAATTAATCAATGAATTCAGTGAAGTTGCAGGATACAGAGTCAATGCACAAAAATCAGTTGTTTCTAAACAATCACAATTAAATTTTTTTTGAATTTCAATTCCAATAGCATCAAAAAGAATAAATTACTTAGAAGTAAAATTAACCAAGAAGGCCAAAGACTTGCGTAGAGAAAACTACAAAACATTGCTGAAAGAAATTAAAGACATAAATAAATGGAAAGACGTCCGATACTCATGTATTAAAAGACTTAATATTGTTAAGGTGGCAAGCCTCCCTAAAGTGATACAGTTTTTGGATTTTACTTTTTTACGGATTCAGTGCAATCCACATCAAAATCCCAATGGCATTTTTTGCAGAAATAGAAAAATCCATCCTAAAAATTCATATGGAATCTCAAGGGACCCACCCCCCACAAATAGCCAAAACGATCTTGAAAAAGAAGAATAAAACTGGAGATCCCACAATTCCTCATTTCAAAACCTATTACAAAGCTATAATAATCAAAACAGTTTGGTACTGGCATAAAGACACATGGACCAGTGGAGTAAGAGAGTGCCCAGAAATAAACCCTCAAATATATGGTGTTATGGACTGAATAATGCCCCCCCTCACCAATTCATACTAAAGTCCTAACTCCCAATATCTCCGAATGTGACTGTATTTTAGGAGGTAGAGCCTTAAAGAGGTAATTACAGTGAAATGAGGTCCTAGAGGTGGGCCCTAATCCAATATGACTGTTGTCCTTCTACAGATATATGTAGAGGGACAACCATGTGAAGATACAGGGAGAAGATGGTCATCCACAAGTCAAAGAAAGAATCCTTAGAAGAAGTCAGCTTTGCCAACACCTTGATCTCAGACTACTAGCCTCTACAACTGTGAGAAAATAAATTTCTGTTGTTTAAGCCAGCAGTCTGGGGTACTTGGTTATGGCGGCCAGAGCAAACTAATACACATAGTGAAATGATTTTTGACAGGGGTGCCAAGACCATTCAATGGGGGACAGTCTTTTCAATTTATGGTGCTGGGAAAACTAAATATCGACATGCAGAAGAGTGAAGCTGGAACCTTACTTTACACCATTTACAAAAATAAACTCAAAATGGAGCAAAGACCTAAATATAAGAGCTGAAACTATAAAACTCTTAGAAGAAACAAAAGGGAAAATCTTCGTGGCATTGAATTTGGCAATGATTTCTTGGATGTGACTTGAAGAGCACAAGCAACAAAAAAAAAAATTGTAAACTGGACTACATCAAAATTTAAAACTTCTGAGCATCAAAAGGACATAACCAACAAAGTAAAAAGGCAACCCATGGAATGGAAGAAAATATTTGCAAATCATATATCTGATAAGTGGTTAATATCCAGAATATATGAAGAACTCCTACACCTTAACAACAGAAACTCGATTCAAAAATGGATAAAGAGGGACTTCCCTGGTGGCACAGTGGTTAAGAATCTGCCTGCCAATGCAGGGGACACGGGTTCAATCCCTGGTCTGGGAAGATCCCACATGCCGCGGAGCAACCAAGCCCGTGCACCACAACTACAGAGCCTGTGCTCTAGAGCCCGAGAGCCACAACTACTGAGCCCACGTGCCACAACTACTGAAGCCCACGCGCCTGGAGCCCATGTTCCGCAACAAGAGAAGCCACTGCAATGAGAAGCCCACGCACCACAACGAAGAGCAGCCCCTGCTCACCACAACTAGAGAAAGTCCGCACACAGCTACGAAGACTCAACACAGCCAAAAAATAAATGGATAAAGGGGATCAGAATCAAGATGGTGGAGTAGTAGGACGTGGAACATATTTCTTCCCACAAATACATCAAGAATACATTTACAGATGGAACAATTCTCACACAACACCTACTGAACACTAGCAGAAGACCTCAAACACCTGAAAGGACAAGAAAGATTGCCATGTAACTGGGTAAGACAAAAGGAAAAAAAATAAAGAGGAAGCAGATGGGTCCTGCACCCTAGGAGGGAGCTGAAGGAGAGAGGTTCCCACACCCTGGGAAGTCCCCTCACCAGCGGAAAGATCAGCCAGGACAGAAAAGAAGCTTCCAAGGCTCAGAGAGAGCAACAACCAGTTAGTGGCAGGCAGGACAGCCAGAGATTACACAGATGGGCCGTGCCACTGCCCTGTGCATCCCAGCCTTAGAAGCACCTTTGCTGGTATGGGCAGGGGCTGGGTGCTGGAACGTGGGGTTTAGAGGACAGACCCGGGGAGAGGACTGCTGTTGGCTGCATGGAGACAGCCTAAAGGGGCTGGAGTGTGGGGCACAGCAACTAGGAGTGTTCATGGAAGAAGCCCAGGCTGCTACAGAAGCGAAGTGCCATTAAGTGGCACAGGAAGGTAGAGGTGGGGCCACCACTGCAGCCTCTTTCCCCACCCACCAGCTCCTACCTCCATAGGCTCTGGCCGCTGCCCCAGCTCCCTTCTGCCTGGGCAGGCCCAGGCACTCCAGCTGCCACTTTGGTTCCCTCCCACCTGGGCAGGCTCACAAGTTCCAGCCACTGCTTCAGCAGCCCTGGGCGCAGACACCAGTGGGTTGCCCACACACAGAGGTGGGGCTGAAATCACAGCTGAGCCCCAGGGGCCGCGTGACTTAGGAAGCAGAGCTGAAATCTCTCCCTGTGGCTGAACGAACCACAGATTTACACCTCCGCTGCTAGCTTCGTAAATTCAGTGCCTGCAGAATATCTGAACAGAAAACTGGTGCTCCCATGGCTGGGACAGGTCTGGCCTTAGCAGCTGTGCGCATTGTGGGCGTGTACACCAGGCGGCTGGGCTGAGCCAGGGTCTGAGCTGCCTCCATAGCGCCCACAGAAGGTCCAGGTGCACGAGTATTGCAGTCTTGGGACCTGACTTCTGTGGATCTGTGCTGGTGGCATTGTGAAAACAAAGCCTGAGAGGTACCAGGGAGAGCTGCCAGCATACCTATGGTTGAGGTGGGGCTGAGGGCAGTGCCAATAACAGTACTCTGAGAGTTTGCACAATAGGTGAAAGGTGACACAATGGAGCACACTCACACGTGAACAGCTCAGGAGGAGGAGGAGTACTCAATGGCTCCTCTCCCAGTGGGCGCACCCCAATCCAACCTACCTTGCACCACATACCAGAAATGCAACTCAGAAACGGATCTGGGGGCTTCTACTCCAACAACTGGGGAGCACACCCTGCCCCGGACAAGGCAGTGAAAACCACAGAGCAAAGAGGAGGCCCTGCTTAATATCCAGTGCTGGCTCTGGTCAGCACATCAGTCACACCTCCTATCAAGGGGATGATAGCCAGCATACAGTGAGGAAAGAGGTGGCAGGCATCCATACTAAAAACAGCCCTCACACCCAAAAATATTAAGCCCACACAGGCTACACAGGAATGTTACCACATAAAAATAGCCCTCCAAGACCACAGTAGATAATTGTTTCTCCTCAACTCATACAGCAAGAAAATATAAGTAAAATGAAGAAGCAGAGGAACCACTCCCAGTGAAAAGATCAAGAGAATTCCCCTGAAGAACAAACAATGAAGCAGACCTCTTCAGTCTGATAGACACCAAATTCAAAAAAGAGATAATGAGGGACTTCTTTGGTGGCTCAGTGCTTAAGAATCTGCCTGCCAATGCAGGGGACACAGGGAAAATTCCACATGCCGCAGAGTAGCTAAGCCTGTGCACCACAACTACTGAGCCTGCATTCTAGAGCCCGTGCACCACAACTACTGAGCCCGTGCACCACAACTACTGAAGCTGATGCACCTAGAGCCCATGCTCCGCAACAAGAGAAGCCACTGCAATGAGAAGCCCGCACACCGCAATGAAGAGTAGCCCCCACTCGCCACAACTAGAGAAAGCCCACGCAGCAACAAAGACCCAATGCAGCCAAGACTAAACAAAAATAAAAAAGGAGATAATGAAAACACTGAAGGAACTGAGAAAAGCTATCGACAGAAATGCAGACTACTGTAAAAAGGAACTAGAAATTATAAGGAAGAGCCAAGAAAAATTAGTGAATTCATTTGAAGAGATGAAAGCTGGACTAAAGGCTATGAACAGAGGAATGAATAATGCAGAACAAATAAGTGATCTAGAAGACAAAATAATGGAAATCACCCAATTAGAACAGCAGACAGAAACCCAAATAACAAAAAATGAAAGCAATATGAGACCTATGGCATAACATAAAGTGGGCCAATCTATGCATAATAGGGATCCAAGAAGGAGAAGAAAGAGAAAAAGGTAATGAAACTGCGTTTGAAGAAATTATGGTTGAAAACTTCCCAAACCTAAAGAAGGAAACATATCCAGATACAGGAAGCACAGAGGGTCCTGAACAAGATAAACCTAAACAGACCTACACCAAGACCATTAAAAAAAGTTAAAGATAAAGAGAGGATTCTAAAGGCAACAAGAGAAAAACAAAAAATTAATTACAAGGGAACCACCATAAGGTTATCAGCTGATTTCTCTACAGAAATGCTGCAGGCCAGAAGGGAGTGGCAAGATATATTCAAAGTCCCAAAAGGGAAAAATCTGCAACCCAGGACACTCTACCCAGCAAGATTATCATTTAGAATAGAAAGAGAGATAAAGAATTTCTTAAACAGCAAAAACTAAAAGAATACAGCAATACTAAACCTATCCTAAAGGAAATATTGAAAGGTCTCCTCTAAGTAGAAAAATAGAGGGAATTCCCTGGCAGTCTAGTGGTTAGGACTCTGTGCTGCCACTGCAGGGGGCCTGGGTTTGATCCAGGTCAGGAAAGTAAGATCCCACAGGCCACATGGCACAGCCAAAAAATAAATAAATAAGAAAAGCAGTAAGAATCTACAGGAAAGAGAAAATCATAATTGGAAAGTAAATCATTTAAACAAGAAAGTACACAGATTTTTAAAATAATAAAAAAAAATTTGTGAAAGCAATGATAACCACAATGAATGGCAAAAGGATAAACATGAAGATGCAAAAGAGGGCATCAAAATCATTAAATGTGGGAGAGGAGAGTAAGAAAATGTAGATTTTTTTTTCTAGAAGGTGTCTGAGCCTATTTGACTACCAGTCTAAAGCAAGTAGATACAGGAAGGAGTTAACATACTTGAAAAACAGGGCAACCACATAAAACAGATTCACAAAAAAACAAAAAGAAGAGAAGATAAGCGTAATACAAAAGAAAATCATCAAACCACAAAAGAAAAAAGAAAAAGAAAGGGACAAAGAAGAAATATAAAATCAACGGGAGTGCTCGCTTCAGCAGCCATATACTAAAATTGGAACAATACAGAGAAGATTAGCGTGGCCCATGCACAAGGATGACATGCAAATTCATGAAGCGTTCTATTTTTTTTTTGATACAGCCACTATGGAGAACAGTATGGAGGTTCCTTAAAAAACAAAAAATAGAACTACCATACGACCCAGCAATCCCACTACTGCGCATATATCCTGAGAAAACCGTAATTCAAAAAGAGTCATGTACCACAATGTTCACTGCAGCTTTATTTACAATAGCCAGGACATGGAAGCAACCTAAGTGTCCATCAACAGATGAATGGATAAAGAAGATGTGGCACATATATACAATGGAATATTACTCAGCTGTAAAAAGAAACGAAATTGAGTTATTTGTAGTGAGGTGGATGGACCTAGAGTCTGTCATACAGAGTGAAGTAAATCAGAAAGAGAAAAACAAATACCACATGCTAACACGTATATATGGAATTTACAAAAAAGTTATGAAGAACCTAGGGGCAGGACAGGAATAAAGACGCAGACATAGAGAATGGACTTGAGGACACAGGGAGGAGGAAGGGTAAGTTGGGACGAAGTGAGAGAGTGGCATGGACTTATATATGCCACCAAATGTAAAATAGATGGCTAGTGGGAAGCAGTGGCATAGCACAGGGAGATCAGCTCGGTGCCCTGTGACTACCTAGAGGGATGGGATAGGGAGGGTGGGAGGGAGATGCAAGAGGGAGGAGATATGAGGATGTATGTGTATGTATAGCTGATTCACTTTGTTATAAAGCAGAAACTAACACACCATTGTAAAGCAATTACGTTCCAATAAAGATGTAAAAAATAATAATAAAAATAGAAATAAAAAAATAAAATCAATGGGAAAACAAGGTTTAAAATGGCAATAAATACATACTTTCCAATAATTACCTTAAATGTCAATGGACTAAATGCTCCAATCAAAAGATACAGAGTGGCAGACTGGATTAAAAGAATAAGCACCTACAATATGCTGCCTACAAGAGACCCACTTTGGGGCAAAGGACACACATAGATTAAAAGTGAGGGGATGGAAAAAGGTATTTCATGCAAATGGAAATGACAAGAAAGCAGGGGTCACAATACACATGTCAGACAAAATAGACTTTAAAACAAAGTCTATAAAGAAAGATAAAGAAGGACACTGTACAGTGATAAAAAGATCAACACAAGGAGAGGATATTACACTTGTCAACATATATGCACCCAATACAGGAACACCCAAATAAATAAAACAAATACTAACAGACATAAAGGGAGAAACTAACAAGAATACATTAACAGTAGGAGACTTTGATACCCCACTCACATCAATGGACAGATCTTTGAGACAGAAAATCAATGAGGCAACAAAGATCTTAAATAATACAATAGAAAAGTTAAACTTAATTGATATCTTCAGAACATTACATCCAAAAAAACCCAGAATACACGTTCTTTTCAAGTGCACATGGAACATTCTGTAGGACTGACCACATACTATGGCACAAAACAAGCCTCAACAAATTTAATAGTATAGAAACTATTTCAAGCATCTTTTCTGACCACAACAGCATGAAACTAGAAATCAACCACAGAGAAAGAAACAAGAAAAAACCAATTACATGGAGACTAAACAACATACTACTAAAAAAACCAATGGGTCAACAAGGAAAATCAAAGAAATTAAAAAATACCTTGAGGCAAATGACAATGAAAACACAACCATAAATACCTCTGGGATGCAGGAAAAGCAGTTCTTAGAGGAAAGTTCATAGCAATACAGCTTGTCCTTAAGAAACAGGAAAAATCTCAAATAAACAACCTAGCTCACCACCTAAAAGAATTAGAAAAAGAAGTACACACAAAACCGAAAGTCAGCAGAAGGAAGGAGATAATAAAGATCAGAGAGGAAATAAATAAAATAGAGATAAAAAAACAAGACAAAAAAATCAATAAAACCAAGAGCTGGTTTTTTGAAAGGGTAAACAAAATTGACAAACCTCTAGCCAGGCTCACCAAGAAGAAAAGAGAGAAGACACAAACAAAATAAGAAATGAAAGAGGAGAAATCACAACAGATACTGCAGAAATACAAAAAAACATGAGAGAATACTATGAATAATTATAGGCCAATGAACTTGACAACCTCAAAGAAATGGACAACTTTCTAGAAACATACAGCCCATCAAAACTGAATGAATGGGCTTCCCTGGTGGCAAAGTGGTTGAGAATCTGCCTGCCAATGCAGGAGACATGGGTTTGAGCCCTGGTCTGGGAAGATCCCACATGCCGCGGAGCAACTAGGCCCGTGAGCCACAACTACTGAGCCTGCGCGTCTGTAGCCTGTGCTCCGCAACAAGAGAGGCCACGACAGTGAGAGGCCCGCGCACCGCAATGAAGAGTGGCCCCCGCTCGCTGCAACTAGAGAAAGCCCACGCACAGAAACGAAGACCCAACATACCCAAAAAAAAAAAAAAACTGAATGAATAAGAAATAGATAACTTGAAGAGACCAATCCCTAGAAATGAAACAGAATGTGTAATTAAAAAAAAACCCTCCATACAAACAGAAGTCCAGGACCAGATGGCTTCACTGGGGAATTTTACTAAACATACAAAGAACTTATACCAATCCTTCCCAAACTCTTCCAAAAGACTGAAAAGGAAGGAACACTCCCAATGACATGCTATGAAGCCACCATCACCCTGATACCAAAACCAAAGACACTACCAAGAAAGAAAATTACAGGTCAATATCTTTGATGAATATAGACACAAAAATTCTCAAACCAAATCCAACAATACATAAAAAAGGTCATACACCACTATCAAGTTGGATTCATCCCAGGGTCACAATGATGGTTCAACATACACAAGTCAATCAATGTGATACACCACATTAACAAAAGAAAGGACAGAAACCAGGACTTCCCTGGTGGCCCAGTGGTTAAGACTCCATGCTTCCACTGCAGGGGGCATGGGTACAATCCCTGGTCAGGGACCTAAGATCCCATGTGCCACATGGTGTGGCCAAAAAAAAAAACCCGGGGGGGTGAGGGGCAGAAATGACAGAAGCTACATGATCATCTCAACAGATACAGAAAAAGAATTTTATAAAATTCAACATCCATTCATGATAAAAACCCTTACAAAAGTGGGTATAGAGGGAATATATCTCGACATAATAAAAGCTATTTATGGACTTCCCTGGTGGTGCAGTGATTAAGAATCCGCCTGCCAAAGCAGGGAACATGGGTTTGAACCCTGGTCGTGGAAGATCCCACATGCCACAGAGCAACTAAGCCTGTGCGCCACAACTACTGAGCCTCGCTCTAGAGCCCGCAAGCCACAACTACTGAGACTACTGAAGCCTGAGGGCCCAGAGCCCGTGCTCTGCAACAAAAGAAGCCACCGCAATGAGAAGCCTGTTTGCTGCAACTAGAGAAAGCCGGCATGCAGCAAGGAAGACCCAACGCAGCCAAAAATTTTTAAAAATAAAATAAATTTATTTAAAAAAAAAACACCTCGTGGTAACTGCAAACTGAAAATCTATAATAGATACACACACACAAAAAAGAAAAAGGAATCCAAACAAAACACTACAGTCAGTCATCAAATCACAAGAGAAGAGAACAAAAGGGTAGAAAAAAGACTTACAAAAACAAATCAAAGGGGCTTCCCTGGTGGCACAGTGGTTAAGAATCCACCTGCCAATGCAGGCAACACGGGATCGAGCCCTGGCCTGGCAAGATCCCACATGCCGTGGAGTAACTAAGCCCGTGTGCCACAACTACTGGGCCTGAGCTCTAGAGCTCGCAAGCCACAACTACTGAGCCCACATGCCACAACTACTGAAGCCTGCGCGCTTAGAGCCCATGCTCCGCAACAAGAGAAGCCACGACAATAAGAAGCCCATGCACAGCAGTGAAGAGTAGCCCCCGCTCACCACAACTAGGGAAAACCGCGCACAACAAAGACCCAAAACAGCCAAAAATTAATTAACTTAAAAAAAACAAAACAATTAACAAAATGGCAATAAGAACATACATATCGATAATTACCTTAAACATAAACAGATTAAACACTCCAACCAAAAGACACAGACTGGTTGAATGGATACAAAAACAAGACCCATTTATATGCTGTCTACAAGAGACCCACTTCAGATCTAGGGACACATACAGACTGAAAATGATGGGATAGAAAAAGGTATTCCATGCAAATGGAAATCAAAAGAAAGCTGGAGTAGCGATACAGTAAGTCCCCTACATACAAACCTTCAAGTTGCACACTTTCAAAGATGTGAACGTGCATTCTCATGTCTAATCATGTAAATCAGTTCATGTGTTTGGCATATATTGTCACATGCGTGCATCCTCTATGAGTGGCTGTGTTTTTGTGTACTTTACTGTACAGTAGTGTACAGAGTACAGTAGTATAGTATCTTTATTTCAAGCCCAGGATGTCCGGAAGCAAGCATAAATGCAGCGGTGGTGTAGCTGGTACAGTACTACCCAAACATCACTGGAACATTTTTTTCAAGAGGGTAGATGGAATTTAATCCAGCAAGGAAGCAGAACCTGTGCCATCAACTTCAGGCGTGAGTGAAACTGCAGCTTGCCCTCCATCTCCTATTGCTGACGATCCATCAGCCCTACCATCTCCCATCTCCTCTCCCTCCTCCAGGCAGTAACTCTTCTTGCCTGTTCACTCGATACCAGCCCCTATATGCAGCTGTTGTACTGTATTACTGTATTTTTCAAGGTACTATATTGTAAGATTAAAAATGTTTTATTTTTATTTTATTTTATTTTTTTTTTTGCGGTACGCAGGCCTCTCACTGCTGTGGCCTCTCTCTGGAGCACAGGCTCCAGACGTGCAGGCCCAGCGGCCATGGCTCACGGGCCCAGCCGCTCCGTGGCATGTGGGATCCTCCCGGACCGGGGCACGAACCCACATCCCCTGCGTCGGCAGACGGACTCTCAACCACTGCGCCACCAGGGAAGCCCCAAAAATGTTTTCTTTATTTTTTGTGGGTTTTTTTAAATGTATTATTTGTGTGAAAAGTATTATAAACCTAATACAGTACAGTACTATATAGCTGACTGTGTTAGTTGGGTACCTAGGCAAACTCCGTTGGACTTACAAACAAAACGGGACTTACGAACACACTCTTGGAACAGAACTCGTTCGTATGTAGGGGACTTACTATACTCATATCAGATAAAATAGACTTTAAAATAAAGAGTGTTACAAGAGACAAAGAAGGACACTACATAATGATCAAGGGATCAATCCAAAAAGAAGATATAACAGTTGTAAATATATATGCACCCAACACAGGAGCACATCAATATATAAGGCAAATACTAACAGCCATAGAAGGAGAAAGCAACAGTAACACAGTAATAGTGGGGGACTTTAACACCCCACTTTCATCAAGGGACAGATCATCCAGACAGAAAGTCAATAAGGAAACACAGTCCTTAAGACACATCAGACCAGATGAACTTAATTGATATTTATAGTGCATTCCATCCAGCAGCAGAATACAGATTCTTTTCAAGTACACATGGAACATTCTCCAAGACTGATCACATGCTGGGCCACAAAGCAAGCCTTAGTAAATTTAAGAAAATTAAATCATATCAAGCACCTTTTCTGGCCACAAGACTGAGATTAGAAATCAACTACAAGGAAAAAATGATAAAAAACACGAACATGTGGAGGCAAACAATATGGTACTAAACAGTCAAGGGATCACTGAATAAATCAAAGAGGAAATCAAAAAATACCTAGAGAAAAAAGAAAATGAAAGCACAATGATCCAAAACCTATGGGACACAGCAAAAGCAATTCTAAGAGGGAAGTTTATAGCAATACAATCTTACCTCAGGAAACAAGAAAAATCTCAAACAAACCATCCTTACACCTAAAGCAATTAGAGAAAGAAGAACAAACAAAACCAGAAGTTAGTAGAAGGAATGAAATCATAAAGACCACAGCAGAAATAGATAAAATAGAGATGAAGAAAACAATAGAAAAGATCAATGTAACTAAAAGCTGGTTCTTTGAAAAGATAAACAATATTGATAAACCTTTAGCCAGTCTCATCAAGAAAAAAAGGGACAGGGCTCAAATCAATAAAATTAGAAACGAAAACTAAGTTACAACTGACAGCACAGAAATATTGGGTTGCCCAAAAAATTTGTTCGGTTTTAAGTAAAAATAAAAGACACATTTTTCATTTTCACCAAGAACTGTACTGAACAATGTATTCGGTAACCAAACGAACTTTTTGGCCAACCCAATACAAAGAATCACAAGAGACTACTACAAGCAACTATATGCCAATAAAATGGAAACATAGAAGAAATGGACAAATTCTTAGAAAGGTACAATCTTCCAAGAATGAACCAGGAAGAAAGAGAAAATATGAACAGACCAATCACAAGTACTGAAATTGAAACTGTGATTAAAAAACTCCCAACAAACAAAAGTCCAGGACCAGATGGCTTCACAGGCGAATTCTATCAAACATCTAGAGAAAAGAGTTAATACCTGTCCTTCTAAAACTATTCCAAAAAATTTCAGAGGAAGGAACACTCCCAATCTCATTCAATAAGGCCACCATCCAGAAAGTGTCCAGAAAGTGGACATACAGGGAACACACCTCAACATAATAAAGGCCATATATGACAAATCTATACCTAACATCAAACTCAACGGTGAAAAGCTGAAAACATTTCCTCTAAGATCAGGAACAAGACATGGATGTCCACTCTTGCCATTTTTATTCAATATAGTTTTGGAAGTGCTAGCCATGGTGATCAGAGAAGAAGAAATAAAAGGAATCCAAATTGGAAAAGAAGAAGTAAAACTGTCAACTGTTTGTAGATGACATGATACTATACACAGAAAATCCTAAAGATGTCACCAGAAAACTACTAGAGGTCATCAATGAATTCGTAAAATTGCAGGATACAAAATTAATACACAGAAATCTGTTGCATTTCTATATACTAACAACAAAAGATCAGAAAGATTAATCAAGGAAACGATCCCATTTACCATCACAACAAAAAGAACAAAATACCTAGGAATGAACCTACCTAAGGAGGCAAAAGACCTGTACTCAGAAAACGATAAGATACTGATGAAAGAAATTAAACATGACACAAACAGATGGAGAGATATACCATGTTCTTGGATTGGAAAAATCAATATTGTGAAAATGACTATACTACCCAAAACAATCTACAGATTTAATGCAATCCCTATCAAATTACCAATGGCATTTTTCACAGAATTAGAAAAAAAATTTTTTTTAAGTTTTTTTTTTGATGTGGACCATTTTTAAAGTCTTTATAAAATTTGTTACAATATTGCTTCTGTTTTATGTCTTTGGTTTTATTGGCTGCGAGGCAGGTGGGATCCTAGCTCCCCAACTGGGGATCGAACCCACACCCCCTGCATTGGAAGGCGAAGTCTTAACCACTGGACTGTGAGGGAAGTCCCTAGAACAAAAAAATTTTTAATTTGTATGGAAACACAAAAGACCCCAAATACCCAAAGCAATCTTGAGAAAGAAAAACAGAGCTGGAGGAATCAGGCTCCCTGACTTCAGACTATACTACAAAGCTACAGTAATCAAAACAGTATGGTACTGACACAAAAACAGAAATACAGATCAATGGAACAGGATAGAAAGCCCAGTGATAAACCCACACACCTATGGTCACCTAATCTATGACAAAGGAGGCAAAAATATACAATGGAGAAAAGACAGTCTCTTCAATAAATGTGTGGGAACTGCTGGGAAAACTGGACAGCTACACGCAAAAGAATAAAATTAGAACACTCCCTAACACCATACACAAAAATAAACTCAAAATGTATTAAAGGGGCTTCCCTGGTGGTGCAGTGGTTAAGAACCCGCCTGCCAATGCAGGGGACACGGGTCTGGGAAGATTCCACATGCCATGGAGCAACTAAGCCCATGCACCACAACTACTGAGCCTGCACTCTAGAGCTCACGAGCCATAACTACTGAAGCCCGCGTGCCTACATCCCGTGCTCTGCCACAAGAGAAGCCACCGCAATGAGAAGCCTGCGCACCACAACAAAGAGTAGCCCCTGCTCGCCGCAACTAGAGAAAGCCCGCACGCAGCAACAAAGACCTGATGCAGCCAAAAATTAATTAATTAATTTAAAAAAATGTATTAAAGACCTAAATGTAAGGCCGGACACTATAAAACTCTTAGAGGAAAACATAGGCAGAACACTTTTTGACATAAATCACAGCAAGATCTTTTTCTATCCATCTCCTAGAGTAATGGAAATAAAAACAAACATAAACAAGTGCAACCTGATTAAACTTAAAAACTTTTGCACAGCAAAGGAAACCATAAATAAAACAAAGACAACCCTCAGAATGGGAGAAAATATTTGCAAATGAAGCAACTGACAAGGAATTAATCTCCAAAATATACAAACAGCTCATGCAGCTCAATATCAAAAAAACAAATAACCTAATCAAAAATGGGCAGAAGATCTAAATAGACATTTCTCCAAAGAAGACATACAGATGGCCAAAAAGCACATGAAAAGATGCTCAACATCACTAATTATCAGAGAAATGCAAATCAGAACTACAATGAGGTTATCACCTCACACCGGTCAGAATGGCCATCATCAAAAAATCTACAGGGCTTCCCTGGTGGCTCAGTGGTTGAGACTCCGCCTGCCGATGCAGGGGACACGGGTTCGTGCCCCGGCCTGGGAAGATACCACATGCCGCGGAGCGGCTGGACCCGTGAGCCATGGCTGCTGAGCCTGCGCGTCCCGAGTCTGTGATCCGCAACGGGAGAGGCCACAGGAGTGAGAGGCCCGTGTACCGCAAAAAAAAAAAATCTACAAACAATAAATGCTGGAGAGGGTGTGGAGAAAAAGCAACCCTTCTACACTGTTGGTGGGAATGTAAATTGGTACAGCCACTATTGAGAACAGTACGGAGGTTCCTTAAAAAACTAAAAACAGAGCTACCATATGATCCAGCAATCCCACTCCTGGGCATATACCCAGAGAGAACCATTGTTTGAAAGGATACATGCACCCCAATGCTCACTGCAGCACTATTTAAAATAGCCAAGACATGGAAGCAACCAAAATGTCCATCGACAAATGAATGGCTAAAGAAGATGTGGTGTGTGTGTGTGTGTGTATATATATATATATATAAATACACACATACACACACACACACATATATATATATAATGGAATATTACTCAGCCATATAAAATTATGCCATTTGCAGCAACATGGATGGACCTAGAGATGATCATACCAAGTGAAATCAGACAGAGGAAGACAAATATCATGTTATCACTTATAGGTAGATATGAAAAACTGATACAAATGAACTAATTTACAAAACAGAAACAGACTCACAGACTTAGAAAACAAACTTATGGGCTTCCCTGGTGGCGCAGTGGTTGAGAGTCCGCCTGCCGATGCAGGGGACGCGGGTTCATGCCCCGGTCCGGGAAGATCCCACATGCCGCGGAGTGGCTGGGCCCGTGAGCCATGGCCCTGGGCCTGCGCGTCCGGAGCCTGTGCTCCGCAACGGGAGAGGCCACAACAGTGAGAGGCCCGCGTACCGCAAAAAAAGAAAAGAAAACAAACTTATGATTACCGAAGAGGAAAGGTGGGGGAGGAGGAATATATTAGGAGGTTGAGATTAACCTGTACACACTAATATATATAAAATAGATAATCAGCAAGGACCTACTGTATAGCACAGGCAGCTCTACTCAACACTCTGTAATAACCTACATGGGAAAAGAATCCGAAAAAGAATAGATATATGTATATGTATTACTGGATCGGGTTGCTGTACACCTAAAACAAACAAAACGTGGTAAATCAACTATACTCCAACATAAAATAAAAATTTTTTTAAAAAGAAGAGAAAAAAAGAAATGCCTACTCTATTCCCCTCAGGCCTCGGTGACCTTGGCTGGTGTCACATCCCTAAAGCCTGAGCAGGCTTGGGTCCCGAGGCTGGACTGTCATGGGGCTGAGGGAGCTGGGGAGGATATGCCGGCAAACGAGCCCCCCCTCCACCCCCGCAGACATATAGTGCCTGGTCCCTCTGCACGAAACCACAATCTCCAGATCCAGGTGGGCCCTCCTACAGTTAAACCAAGCCTAGTGTACCAAAAGGATGTTGGACCCTCTGGGCTGAAACAGCTTTGAAAAGTCAGCTGGCCTCTAAGTCTCCTGGTGGGGGGATTCCCACCTCCAGCCTCCTTCCTTAGAGTTACCCCACCTATGTACACCACCACCCTCAGCACAGCAGTTTGGCAGGGGTTGGGATTTGTCTTGGGGGTGAAAGGTAAGGGAGAAGAAGTAATGGAACAGAAGCCTGAAAGGTTCAAAAGGATACATGCACCCCAATGTTCACTGCAGTGCTGTTTACAATAGCCAAGACATGGAAGCAACCTAAATGTCCACCGACAGATGAACAGATAAAGAAGATGTGGTACAGGACTTTCCCTGGTGGCACAGTGGTTAAAAATCCACCTGCCAATGCAGGGGACACAGGTTCAATCCCTTGTCCGGGAAGATCCCACATGCTGTGGAGCAACTAGGCCCATGTGCCACAACTTCTGAGACTGCGCTCTAGAGCCCACGAGCCACAACTACTGAGCCAACGCACTGCAACTACTGAAGTCTGTGCACTCTAGGGCCTGTGTACCACAACTACTGAGCCTGCGTGCTGCAACTACTGAAGCCCACACGCCTACAGCCCACACTCCATAAGAGAAGCCACCACAATGAGAGGCCCGTGCACCGCAATAAAGAGTAGTCCCCGTATGCTGCAACTAGAGAAAGCCCGCGCACAGCAACAAAGACCCAATACAGCCAAAAATAAATAATTTTTTTTAAAAAATGTGCTACATATATACAATGGAATATTACTCAGCCATTAAAAAGAATGAAATAATGTCATGTGCAGCAACATGGATGAACCAGGAGATTATCACACTAAGTGAAGTAAGTCAGACAGAGACAAATATCA
This sequence comes from Hyperoodon ampullatus, assembly GCF_949752795.1. NCBI lineage: Eukaryota > Metazoa > Chordata > Mammalia > Artiodactyla > Ziphiidae > Hyperoodon > Hyperoodon ampullatus. The sequence goes on from NC_136923.1 coordinate 41,263,257, forward strand.
TATGATATCACTTCTGTGTGGAATCTTTAAAAAATGATACATATGAACTTATCTATAAAACAGAAAAAAAACTCACAGACTTATAAAACAAACTTATGGTTACCAAAGGGGAAAGGTGGTGGGAGAAGGATAAACTGGGAGTTTGGGATTGACATATACACACTACTATATTTAAAATAGATAATCAACAAGGACATACTGTATAGCACAGGGAACTCTACTCAATATTGTATAATAACCTAAATGGGAAGAGAATTTGAAAAAGAACAGATATCTGTATATGTATAACTGAATTACTTTACTGTACACCTGAAACTAACACAACATTGTAAATCAACTATACTCCAATATAAAATAAAACTTAAAGCAAAATTATTAGATAAACCAAGAAAAAAAAATACCACTGCTGTATGCTCACTGATACAGAAATATATCCACAGTATGTTATGTGAAAAAGGCAGGCTACATAGGCAGTATAGGTGGGTACATGGTCCTATTGTGGTTTTCTATAGTATATATAAATAACATTAAAAAAATATATATATATATATATATATACACACAAAAAATTGTGAAAAGGGTTTTTTCTTTTGCTTTTTGATTTTAGTATTTTCAAATTTTTCTATCATTAATTTTGCTGCTTTTACAGAGGAAAAACTACTAAATTAAAATAAGAAGACAGTTCTAGGTGGTTTCTTTACTTCCCTATCAAACCAATTCTGTTCACACCTGCATAAAAACAGTATCCTCCTACCTGTCTGAGCAACTCCAGCTTCTTCAGTTCCTCATTGTAGGCTTCTGGATTCTCTCCATAATTCTTCTGGACAAACTAGGGAGAGAGAGAGAAGACTGTAAACCAGGGATAGAGCATACTGCCCTGCTCCGGCTCCTGCCCTCTGAGTCCTCGGCAATCACCAGTCAGGGCTCAGGATGGAGTCCAGTCCCACAACCACGAGCTCATCTCCTGGGCCGCTAGAAACTCGACCTCAATAACGGGACAGCACCAAGATGCTGACTGCGGGAGCCTCCTCCATTGAACAAAATGAAAAAGAAGACTGGACAACCTGACTGGAACACCCTGGCTGGCCCTCATCATGCTGCAGCCCTCTCTATGAAGCCCAGGACTCTGCCAGCTCAGGAAGCTGGGGAACTCAGCTGGCTGAAATGGGATCCTACTGAGCATCCCAAAATGGGCCACAAATTCAAGCCTCCCTCAAGTACTGGTCCCTGGTGTGTCCTGGGGTCACAATCATAATCCTGACCCAACAGCAAATGTAGTAGGAAGAAGAACCAAAGAAGAGTGGGAGCACAAAGCCTTCTTCACCAGCCCGCCTCCCTGCGGAAAGGGCACCACAGAAGTAAGTGACCTCATTGGTGAGGAAAGGCCTGTGGATGTGTGATGGGAATGACCCAGACAGGGGGAGGGGAGAGAAGGGGGCCCGTATCAGAGAAGGGGCTGGCATGCCTGCCCACAACAGCCTCACCACCTCTTGGACAGTGAGCACACTCACCAGCCTGGAGGCATGGCCTGGACCAAAGGGCCCCTTGTTCACCTAAGATCAACAGACTAAGGCAGCTGGAACTACTCCTGTTGCAGGAGGTCCCATGGGACAGAGGCCGAAGGGATTGGAGGGATATCTGAGAGTCCTAGAAACAAGGCTTCACCTGACATCGCTGAGAACATCTGTCCCTGTAGTCACACAATGGTAAAGGGGAGAGAGATGCTGCTGCCTCCGCTCCCAGCAAACTGCCCCTAGAGGAAACCTTCTACCTGTCTCATTCCTCCTCCAAGACCAGCAGCAAACACCTACTGAGCTCCTACCCACAGGCCAGACACTGTGCCAAGTGCCTAATAAGTCACTCAATCCTAACAACAACCCAAAGAAGCAGACATCATCATCGTCACCATTTTACAGATGAGGAAATGAGGAAACTGAGGCTCAGAAGTTAAGGCATTTGCCGAGGTCACACAGCACCAATAACTGATGGGGCAGTGACTGAAATCCAGGCATTTGGGCTCCAGAGCCCATATTCTTAACCACACATCAAACCAATCCATTTCTATTTTTTAAACATGGTTCTCATAAAACAAAAATGGGAAGCGAAAATCAATCTCCAGCCACACAGTGAGTCAGTGGAGCAGACAGGTTATTGTTTAAATTCTGATAAAAATCCTCCATGGCTTGATCACTCCCCCTACTGACCAGAGGAAAGAGGCGGCTGAAGGTTCTAGAGTAAAGGACAGAGACCATCTCTCAGTCAGTCTCTCTATAGCTCACACCTCCGCACAGCTCAGAACAAGGTCTGGTCAGGACTTGAAGGTCACGGCAGAGTCTGAGAAGGAAGGCCCAGCAGCAGGTAGAGCCTGGGCCTTCGCACCCCAGATCAAGAGTAAGATACTAGAAGGCACTGAGAGGACCCCAGCACACCTACAAAACTAACAGCTGGTGGGGGTTGGGAGGATCAGGGAACCTCCAGAGCCCAGCCAGGCTTTGGAGTAGCTGGGTATCCTTTTCTGAGGGAACAATAAGACCTATGAACAGTTGTATGTTGAAAGCATGTCCAGGGTTCAGAGCCACGGCAGGGGGCAAAAAGGCGAGGAAGGAGTTATAAGTGAAAATAATAAAACAGAATGAAAAGACCACTTCCAGAGAGAAATACCAAGACTGAGTAAGTCCTGGTTGTGCCCCTGGGTTGCTTTGAGATCTGGGCTTGGTTTTTCACCTGTAAAATGGAGTTAACATTATCTGCTATGAGGCTTCCCTGGTGGCTCAGTGTTTTAAGAATCCACCTGCCAATGCAGGGGACACGGGTTCGATCTCTGGTCCGGGAAGATGCCACATGCCATGGAGCAACTAAGCCCGTGCGCCACAACTACTGAGCCTGTGCTCTAGAGCCACAACTACTGAGCCCACGCACAACTACTGAGGCCCACAGGCCTAGAGCCCATGCTCCACAACAAGAGAAGCCACTGCAATGAGAAGCCCGTGCACTGCAACGAAGAGTAGCCCCCACTTGCCGCAACTAGAGAAAGACTGCGCATAGCAACAAAGACCCAATGCAGTCAAAAATAAATAAATAAAATTTAAAAAAATTTTTTAATTATTTTTAAAAATTACCTGCTATGTCTAACTCACAGAGCTGTCATAGGACTTGAGCTATTCACTAAACAGAGAAAGAGGATGTTAAGTTGAAAATACTGTTTACAATATGCCAAGACCTGTACTAGGGACTCACATGCATTAATTCTTGATTCCCACAAGCTTATAAGGTATATTATTAGTCCATGTTACCGGTGAGAAAAATGAGGCCCAGGTTAGTGATGTAATCATTTGTAGCAGCTGAAGGTCACCAACTATTAAGTTGTAAAGGTGGGACCTAAGGCAAGGTCTGTCTGATTCCAACGTCTATACTATTTCCATGACGGTACTCTGCTCTTTTAACGAGCAACAAACGGCCCAGAATTCTGCAGGTAAATTGAGATCACTGGAAACATCCATCCTGGGTCCTGCCATTCTTTTGCAGAGATGAGCAATCGCAGTGCTAGCACTCTGGGCCAAACTTCCTGATTCTTGACCCAGGGATATTCCTTTTGTGTCACCTTCTCTGGTACTATCACAGTCTCATTCTTCTGTGCATGCTCTTTTTTTTTCCTGGATGATGGGGATGTTTAGCTTCTGCTTTTAATTTGATATAACACCTTAGAATTTCATGGTGCTAATTAAAGCAATAACCCAAGAAGAAAAGGCAATAAAAGGCATCACACCTGTTGGCATTGTATTCATTCACCATGCACATTATATTTCTTTTTTTCTTCATTTGCAGGATTGACTCAAATATGGGGAATGCCTTGGGCTATTCCACACAAAATTAAGTCCCACTTACAGTGTTGTTAATGAATACAATATACGTTTTGCTACTGAATTTCAAGTGAGATTAATTTTATTCAGAGAAGGAAGTATTATTGCCAAGGGAAATCTTCAGCCCCTTGGTATCAGCAAGCCTAAGACCAAATTACAGGCCAAGAGCATCAGGGGGCTTCCCTGGTGGCGCAGTGGTTGAGAGTCCGCCTGCCGATGCAGGGGACATGGGTTCGTGCCCCGGTCCGGGAAGATCCCACATGCCGCGGAGGGGCTGGGCCCGTGAGCCATGGCCGCTGAGCCTGCGCGTCCGGAGCCTGTGCTCCGCAACGGGAGAGTCCACAACAGTGAGAGGTCCGCGTACCGCAACAAAAAAAAAAAAAAAAAAAAAAAAAGAGCATCAGGGATGAGAACAGGCATTCATCCTCACCTAGTCTAACCCCTACATAAGACTCAAGGCTTCTCTCCTACATCTCTTCTGACCGGCCCCTCCAACTGCCTGGATAACACTAGTGAGGACAACTCAAGTTACCTCCCCTGGAGGGTGCTAGAACTAGACTAGGTCGCTCAACCTAAGCACTCTCTACATACAAGTATTTATTACTTCCCAAGTAAAGAAGCTGGTGTGAAAGGGATATACGGCTTTTATGTATGAGATTAAAGTCAGAGAAGAATGAACTAAACAATCCAGGTCACCTGCACCTGGAGCCATTCTGCAGTAAACTCGAGTGGGCAGATGGGCTCAAGCAGACCAGCTCAGTGACTCCAAATCTGTGATAAGAGATAAGACAGGTCACCACCAAAGGCAACTGGCAACATCCTGTGCTCCTCACTGCTGAGGAGCCAGGCACTTTTAGGCCTCTGGTCATCTCATTTCCCCATCTATGTGTGGGATAAGATTTTCAAGAGTGAGCTATCCCATAAGAAATCTGGAAGGGGAAAAAAACTCCACAAACCTGAAAACCAGACTCTACCTACATGAGAATAAGATGAACAGTAAGAAAAGGCAACAAGAGTGGACACTCTGTGGCACAGGTCAACCGAGTGAGGGGAGCGGTAAGATCTGTCTGAACTTGAAGGAGGGTGGTACAACTGCCGGCAGCTAAAGGGACCCCGAGAAAGTACGGTTCAACCTGGGTGATGAAGAGGAGGAAAGGAATTCCAGTAAGGACCGGAACAAGGACAACGACCAGGAAAAGAGGCTGAAAGTTCCTGTGGGAGGCCTGGTAAGACTGAAGTGTGAAAGGCAGGCTGAAGCGAAGTGGTGGCAGGCCTTGAACAGCAGACAGTTTCTCTGGAGTAACCTGGTGGGAAAGTGGAGACTTAGAGAGATCAACCCAGCCAGCAAGGGAAGAGGGGAGAGGCCAAGAAGCCACTTGGTTGCTAGGGTGGCTACCTATGGTACATGTGTCCTTGAGGATGGTTTACTATGTGGATCACTAGAAGGTAAGCTCCATGAGGGCAGAGATTTTTGTCATCACATACAGCCCTGAATTCTCAGGGCTGGCACATAATAGTCACTCAATAACTATTTGTTCAATGAATGAATCAGGGATGGATGTAGCACCTGAGTCCAAGTGAGCTTGACCTGAGCTCAAGTGCAGTTGGTTAAGGGCAGGTGTTTGGGACCACAGGAGGAAAGAACTTCAAACATGAACATGTGTGGCCAAATCGCTCACTGATGAAGAGCACAGAGTCATCCTTCATCAGTTTCCAGTGAGTTAGCACTCTGGGCTCCAAAACACAGGTACGGTACAGGGCTAGCAGCATTTCCCCACTAAAAAGTTATGTGGGTCCAGGTATCCCAACCTAAAACTTGGCACTGCCGTTCAAAACCAGCTTGCTGTTCTCCTGGCTCTTATTTCACATTATTCCATAATTGAAGGCATATCCATCAGGAATGAAAACCAGTACTAACCATTATGAAAGGTTTTTTTCAAAGGCCCAGCTCTCACAAATAAAGAAACCCTTTACCTTCTTGAAAAACTCCTATTCATTCTTCAAAACCCACCTCCTTGGCAAGCCTCCCCTGATGGGCCCTCCTTAGGCTGGTACTTCTGTACACACTGCACACATTTCTATTCTTCCACTGATGTCACAATCTAATTTTTAAATCTCCTCTACCAAACTATGTATTCCATGAAAAAAAGGACTCTTATTCATCTGTATTTCAGGACTCCGCATGGTGCTCAACAGACTGACCTCAACAGAACCATTTTCATTCTACTATCCTAAATTAAATTCTACTCCTAAGCTCTAAGTCATTGGTGAAGGTTCCTGCAGGTCAGAGCAAGGGTAGGAAAGGACAAGGGTACCAGTGGCAGAAGGTTAAGCGTGGGTTCTAGGGTTGGGGACAGGAGTCCTGGTCAGGGAGAGTTCCCAGCTGCAGTGGCTACTGTAGTCTCCTCTGCAGGAAGACAGTTCCAGAGTACCTGAAGCAGTTGGCCACCCACAAGATTGCTATTCCTTTTCAGTGGGTTCATGTAAACCATGCAACAATTTTAACCTAGCAAATAAATGGTGTATCTTTCCCCAACCACAACATAAGGAAACAAAGAAAAAGAGCAGATGTCTAGGAAATGAATTTTTCCTCAGCATCTGATACCACCTTAGTAAATGGCTGAGTAACTCCTCCCATGGAGGCCCAGGGGCTCCCAGGAGATCACTGCTCACATAATACCTTGTGGGCTAGGTGTAAGTGACAAGAGCATCAGAGGCTAAGTTCAAACAAAAAGATCTCCAAGGAGTTCCTGGACTAAGATTTTATCCACTGGATTTCCATAAATTTATGGTCACCATCTCTTAATTCCCTCTCAACTGTCAGTCATCTGAGAAACATTTTCCTGCATGCCAACTATGAAAAAGGGACCCTGCTAGGTTCTGAGGAGCAGGGAGATGCCTCTCAGGTTACTTACAATAGAACAGCGGGGTTAAAACATAGCGCACGTGGGCTTCCCTGGTGGCGCAGTGGTTGAGAGCCCGCCTGCCGGTGCAGGGGCCACGGGTTCGTGCCCCGGTCCAGGAAGATCCCACATGCCACGGAGCGGCTGGGCCCGTAAGCCATGGTCGCTGAGCCTGCGCGTCTGGAGCCTGTGCTCCACAACGGGAGAGACCACAACAGTGAGAGGCCCGCGTACCGCAAAAAAAAAAACAAAAAACAAAAAAAACCATAGCGCACGTAACCGTCACTAGGAAAAGGATAAAAAGAGTGAGGAATTCAGAGAAGGGAAAGATTAATCCAGATGAAAGAAGGCTTGTGGATGAGACACAGCTTAAACTGGGCCTTGAAAGACTGACAGAACCAATAAAGAGAGATTAAAGAAGAGCCCCATCGGGACTTCTCTGGTGGTCCAGTGGTTGAGACTTCGCCTTCCAATGCAGAGGGGGGCAGGTTCGATCCCTGGTCGGGGAGCTGAGATCCTGCGTGCCTCGGGGCCAGGGGGCCAAGACGTGAAGCATAGGCAATACTGTGACAAATTCAATAAAGACTTTAGAAGTGGTTCACGTCAAAAAAAAATAAAAATAAAAAAAAAAGAAGAGCCCCATCCCCACCCCAGAGGGCAAAGATGTGAGCTCTTCTGGGTGGGAGGAATTCCACAACCAAAGGCACAGAAGAGCAAACATACAGAGAATGTTAAGGGAACAGCAAGTAGCTGTGAACAGAATCTGGGATACTTGTATCAGAAGCACGTAGATCAAGCACATACTGAGTCCTGAAAAAATGATGAAAGAACTGGGGTAGGTCAGAGAGTACTCTGAATGGGTTACAGTTGAACTAGAAAACAAAGTTTTGTTGTTTTAGAAAAATTCACCTAATTGAATTAAAAGAGCAGATGGAAGATAAACCCAGTGGATAAAATCTTAGCCCAGGAACTCCTTGGAGATCTTTTTGTTTAAACTTAGCCTCTGATGCTCTTGTCACCTACACCTAGCCCACAAGGTATTATGTGAGCAGTGATCTCCCTGGGAGCCCCTGGGCCTCCATGAGAGGAGTTACCAAACTCTGGGAAGGAGGTAACAAAATTTTGGAATTTTAGATCAATTAATCTAATTTCCTGGTTTTACAAATGAGGGAAAAGATGCCCAAAGAGATTAAATGATGGACTCAAAGGGATACAAACTGTTAGTGTCTGAATTGAGGCAGTGGCAGTGTCAAGAGAGAATGGGAGAGCTTCTTCGGAAACTACTTCTCAATCTATTTTCTTTGTCCTATTTTTTTTCTCAAAGCACCTTACTGAATGGTACTAAAACCACAAGGATGTCAACCTGCAAGAGCCTCCTGGTTGTTCCTTTTCACTTCTGCTCTGACCCCCAATGCTACCAGGTGGTCATTCCCAAGGCAGCAGATGTCTCAGAGGGCATCTGATGCTCAGTCGACACACCTGGCCACGCTTTGTACCAGCCACACCTGATCACGCCACAGCGATCCCTTGCCTCCATCAGCGCCAAACCTGCCAGTCTCTTCCGTCCAACTGAAGGTTCAACAAATGACTCCTAAAGTCTCTCCGGAAGCTACAACACTGTTTATCCCCTCTGGGCAGTCGTGAAAGGCAGTAACCCTTCCCCAAATGACACGGAACTGTATCTTCTGGTCCAAAGGGTCTCCAGATTAGGGTTCTTCTGAGGAGACCAAACAAAATGGCACCAAGTGTCAGAGAGACTCCAATCGCAGAGGTCAGGCATTCCTGAGGCTCACGGAGCTCCCGTCTTAAAACACATCCTGAGCCATCCTCAGCGTCCGTCCCAGTCCGGTCGTGGACAGACAGCGCACCGAGGGCCGGGCACAGCCTTTCCACCCAGCCGTTCAGGGAAGGCCGCCCACCGCTCCCCGCAGGGCGGTCCTGGCGTGGATTAGGGGCGGAGCAGAACGAGGTCCACAGCGTCACACCGAGGAAGTGAGGTGCCTGGATGGGAATCTTGGATGGCCGAGGAGACAGCGGGTGCTACCCGCGGCCTGCGGGCGCGCAGGGGTGGGCTGGGGTGAGATGGGGGTGGGCCAAGCTAAGGAAAGCCAGCGGAGGCCCCTCCTGGCCTCACCCGACGTCGCGACAGGGCCTGGGGAGATGATGGACGCACAGGGGGCGTCCCGCGCCGGCAGACGACAGAGATACGCGGGAGAAGGGGGGGCGGGGAGGAGGCGCACTCACCTTCTTCACGGCCGGCTGAAAGTGGAAGTCACCGGCCTCTTTCAGGTCCAGCCAAATCATAGGCATGCGGGGCACAGCCTCCATGGCGGCTGCCGCCCGCCGGCCACTCGGCCGCTCCCCTAGCTTTTCCAGGTACTAGCTCAGCTGTATGCACCGCGCCGCCCCTCCACGCCGGAAGTCCCTGGTCACGCTGGGATAAAAGAATGCCCCCACGGCCTGCTGGGAGATGCGGTCCCCGCCCGCACAGCCTTTCGCGCAGGCTCATCTTCCATTGCGCATGCTCAGCCTCCTCCACTGGGCGTGTGTAGAGGGCAAATCTCCAGCCCGAGGCGAAAGGGTTTCTGGGAGTAGTAGTCTACCTGCACTTAAATGCCAGGCAGGGTGGTAACTGGTTTCTTCCTCCTGGGCGAAGTAAACCTGCTGGATTAACTCTGGCCCGAGGTGCTCCCCACTCAGGGAAAGGGCGTAAAAGAACGTAACCGTGAACTTGTAGACTTAAGTAGTGTCGAGGGCCTTGGTAGATGGGGTTAGGTGCGGTGGTAGAGATAACGTGGCGGCAGGCCACCCAGAAGAGGTGACTTAAAAACTGAGCCTTGGGGTAGGGGCCTCCAGGCCAAGAGGGAGACAGGGCTAGGAAGAGAGCAAGAGGTTTCATTCCAGGTGTCGAGCTTTGGAACAGAGGAGTGACTGGTTGGAGACTGGCACACTCGGTCCAGCCTGTAAGGCCGGGCACTGCCTAAGAGACGGGCAGGTCCGTTTGTGATGATGAGATAAGAAGGCGTAGATGGTGTGTAAAGAGGAAAAAAAAAAAAAAAGAGGCCTAGAGCAATGTGGGTAGATGGGGGTGGGGATGAATATATACGGCCACGGGAGTACCTTTCAGACTGTCTGGAAGGGGACCAGGGAGAAGAGAACAGCTATTGCCTCTGAAGAGGTAACCTGTAGAGAAGGGATTTAAAACTCATGTATATATTACCTAGCTTTAAAAACAAAGAAGATGTAGAATGGTTTGTTAGATAGGGCAAAAGTGGAAGCAAGGAAATCAGTGAGGAGCCTTTTGTAGTCTTGCAGGAGACAAATGATGTCAGGTTGGGGCAAAGGGAGATGAAACGTGGGCAGATTTGAGAAATGTTTTGGAAAAAAGTATCAGAACTTGGGGTGAATGGATGTAGGGGGTTGAGAATATAAAAGATTATTGCCAAGTTTCTAGTTGGTATAGCTGGGTGGCTCCACGACTGTTTACCGACATGGGAAAACGCGGAGAGGAACAGGTTTGGAAGGGAAGAGCAAAGGTTCAGGGCTGTTTCTGTTAAGCAGGAATATAGATGCCCTTATGTTGTTCAAGAGAAGATGTGGAGGGCTACCCTGGTGGCGCAGTGGTTGAGAGTCCGTCTGCCGATGCAGGGGACACAGGTTTGTGCCCCGGTCCGGGAGGATCCCACATGCCGCACAGCAGCTAGGCCCGTGAGCCATGGCCACTGAGCCTGCGCGTCCGGAGCCTGTGCTCCGCAACGGGAGAGGCCACAACAGTGAGAGGCCTGTGTATTGCAAAAAAAAAAAAAGAGAAGATGTGGAGGAGACCACGGGATGTGTGATCTGGGCTCAGAAGAGGGTGCTCATCCATAATCAAGGGCCCAGTTCCCCTTTGCAATCAAGGACCTTCATGCCAGTTGGAGTTAGAGCAAAAGAAAATGCAAGTACACCAATGTTCACAGCAGCATTATTTACAATAGCCAGAAGGTGGAAATAAACCAAATGTCCATCAACAAATGAATGGATAAACAAAATGTAGTATAACATACACTGAACTATTTTATTCAGCCTTAGAAAGGAAGGAAATTTGGATATTGGGTTGGCCAAAAAGTTTGTTCAGGTTTTTCTGTAACATCTTAGGGAAAAACCCGAACAAACTTTTTGGCTAACCCAGTACATGCCACAACATAACTGAACCTTGAACACATGATGCTAAGTGAAATAAGTCAGATACAAAATGGCAAATATTGTTTGATTCCACTTAAATCAGTTAACTATAAGTAGTCAAATTTGTAAAAAATAAAAAGTAGAATGGTGATTGCTCAGGGACTGGGAGGAAGAGGGAATGGGGAATTAGTATTCAGTGGGTACAGGGTTTCAGAATGGGATGATGAAAAAGTTCTGGAGATGGATGGTGGTGATGGTTGCACAACAATGTGAATGTACTTAGTGCCACTGAACTGTACACTTAAAAATGGCTAAAATGGTAAACTTTATGTTAGGTATATTTTACCACAATAAAAACTTTAAAAAAAATCCAAGACCTGGGACTTCTCTGGTGGTCCAATGGGTAAGACTCCACGCTCCCAATGCAGGGGGTCCGGGTTTGGTGCCTGGTCAGGGAACTAGATCCCACATGCTGCAACTAAGAGTTCGCATGCCACAACAAAGATCCTGCATGCCTCAACGAAGACCTGGCACAGCCAAAAATAAATAAATACTTTTAAAAAACGCAAGACCTGGGCTTCCCTGGTGGTGCAGTGGTTGAGAGTCCGCCTGCCGATGCAGGGGACACGGGTTCGTGCCCCGGTCTGGGAGGATCCCACATGCCACGTGAGCAGCTGGGCCCGTGAGCCATGGCCGCTGAGCCTGCGCGTCCGGAGCCTGTGCTCCGCAATGGGAGAGGCCACAACAGTGAGAGGCCCACGTACGGCAAAAAAAAAAAAAAAAAAACGCAAGACCTTACAGATAATTTTTTTAAGGAAAAAGAAAAATTTACCAGCATCTTAGAAGAGCTCGTATCTGGAGGACCTTCTTGGGGTCACCTGCTCAGAGGTGGAAGAATTGAGGATAAGACCACAAGTCTGAGGTTAAGGTGTCAGCAGGGTTAGTTTATTCTGAGGCCTTGCTTCTTGGTTTGTAGGTGGATGTCTTCTGCCCACGTCTTCACGTGGTCTTCCTTCTGTGAACGTCTCTGTCCTAATGTCTTCTTATAAGGACACCAGTCATATTGGATTAGGGCCCACCCTCATGACCTCATGTTAACTTAATTACTTCTTTATAGATTCCATCTCCAAATAGTCACACTCTGAGGTACTGGGGGTTATTACTTCAACATATGAATTTTGGAGGACACAATTCAGCCTGTAACATATGGTCTCAGTGACATGAGGGCAACTGGCATGAGAGGCATCAAAGACCAAGAGGTCCTGTGAGGGAGCCTTGAATCCTGAGGCAATGGAATGAAGATGGGCCGGTGGAGGTGAGACAGCAGAAAGGATGTCTCTGGGTTAAGGGGTGCCCTCCTTATGCACATATTTCCTCACATAGATGGGCAGAGTTGGGAGTTTGGGGAGATCTAAGACTCACTAGTACTGGGGAAGGGTAGGCCCTGTCACAAGGGGGCAGCAAATACCCCATTCAGCCAGGTCAGTACACCACTTTCTCAAGACAACCCTCCTGTCAGAATTGGAATGACCTCAAAGACACACAGACATCCTCCCTCATTTAATCGATGTGGATCCATTTTACTGATGTGGAAACTGAGGCCTGCATTGAGGAGTGGACCACTCAAGTCTCCCAGCAAGTGGATAAAGAGTCCAGGCTGGGCCTGGGTCTCCTCCCTTCTAGTTCATTTATTCAATTAATATTTATTCAACACCCATTGCGCCCTATGTGCTGTTCTAGGCACTGTTGAATAAAACAGGCAAAGATCTCTGCCCTCATGAGGTTACAATCTAATGAGGCGAGATAGATATTAACACAATAAAAAATATACAGTGTATGAGATGGCAGAAACTGCTATGGTAAAAAGAAAATGCGGAGAAAGGGTGGGAATATGAGAAGGAGGACTTTTACAATTTTATATCTTTTATATTGGGTGGTCACAGAAGGCTTCACTGAAAAGATACTATTTGAGCAAAGATCTGAAGGACGTGAAGGAGCAAGCCAGGGGCATAGCTAGGGGAAGAGTGTTCTAGAAAGAGAGAATAGCAAATGCAAAGTCCCTGAGCCAAGACTGTCCCTGCCATGCCTGAAGGACAGCAAGGAGGCCAGAGTGGCTGAGGTAGAGTGAGTGTGGAAAAGAGCAGTAAATGGGGTCAGAGAGGTAATGGGTAGGGGTTGCAGATGGCGTAGAGTCTCTCAAAAACTGTAATGAGGATTTGGGCTTTTCCTTGGATGACCTGGGGAACCATGGGAGGATTTGGAACGGAGGAGGGATAAATCTGATGTAAGTTTAAGGGTTCTACTGGCTGCTGTATTGATCGACTGTGGAAGGGAGTGGTGACTAGGAGGAAGGGCCCTTAACTGGGGTTGTGGATTCCCAGGACACTATTCTAGGCCCTAGAGAGGGGAGGGCGGAGACAGGAAAACTGCACCACTCAGATCCTCCTTCAGGGTCTTTTTAGGGGGGTCTGGAATACAGACACATACAGGAAGCATGTGAGGGGGGCTTGAAAAAGAAATATACCACAGGGGCAGCATTGGGGTGGGGTTTGTTGGGCTTAGGCCAGCCAAAGAGGCCAAATTACCTCTATAGAATAGGGTGGGGCGAGTGTGAACCGAGAGGGGCAGAGAGCCTCATGGGGTTGGTAAGGAGTGAAGGCTTCCTGGGAGAAGAGAGGTGACCCATAGGCTCAGTGCAATTCCTGTCAAGTTCCCAATGTTTTGGTGTGTGGAAGTTGTGTGGAAGTTGACAAGCTGTTTCTCAAATTTATATGGAAAAGCAAAGGCCTAAGAAGTCTTAAAGAGGAGAAACAAAATGAGAAGCCCTGTTCCACCAGATGTGTAGTCCTGTTAGAAAGCTGAGTAGGGCTTCCCTGGTGGTGCGGTGGTTGAGAATCTGCCTGCCAGTGCAGGGGACATAGGTTCGAGCCCTGGTCTGGGAAGATCCCACATGCCGCGGAGCAACTAAGCCCGTGCACCACAACTACTGAGCCTGCACTCTAGAGCCCACAAGCCACAACTACTGAGCCTGCGTGCCACAACTACTGAAGCCTGTGCGCCTAGAGCCCGTGCTCTGCAACAAAGAGAAGCCACCGCAATGAGAAGCCTGTGCACTGCAACTAAGAGTAGCCCCCGCTCGCCACAACTAAAGAAAGCCCGCACCTAGCAATGAAGACCCAACGCTGCCAAAAATAAATAAATAAATAAATTTATATTAAAAAAAAAAAGAAAGCTGAGTAATTGGAACAATGTGGGTATTTGCTCAAGAACACAACATTAGACCATCAGAGAACCCAGAAACAGAACCCACGTCCACTTAATGGACTCTAGAGTTGGTATTGCAAGCCAGTGAGGAAAGGAGGTACTAGTGAATACATGATGCAGGTCAGTTGGTCATCCAGAGGAAAAAAATTAAATTGGAGTCTGTTATGGGTGGAATTGTATCCCCCCCCAACCAAAAGCTATGTTGAAGTCCTAACCCCTAGGGATCTGTGAATGTGACCTTATTTGGAAATAGGGTCTTTGCAGATATAATCAAATTAAGATGAGATAATACTGGATTAGGGTGGGCCCTAATCCAATGACTGGTGTCCTTAACAGAAGAAATTCTGCTTCAAGATGCCCATATCAACTCATGCCTGAGTCTCTGACCTGCTGGCCTGTCCTACAAATTTTGGACTTGCCAAACCCCACAATCACCTGAGCCAATTCCTTAAAAATAACTCTGTCTGTCTATCTATGTGTCTGTCTATCTATCAACTATGTCTCCTATTGGTTCTGTTTTTCTGGAAAACCCTGACTGATAGAGAGCCTACTCCACACCATATTTCCAGTGGTATTTGAAGTCAGGAGAGTGGTCATCCTTGTGGGCTGGGGGAGAGAAGTGACTGGAAGTGGGGGACACAAGAAGAGCTTGTGGGATCTTATGAATATTCTGTCGATCAATCAGGATGCTAGTTATAGGAGTTTGTTTACTTACTCCTGTAAGAGGTAAATAAACCAAGCTGTACATTTCTCTTTTGTGCATTTTTTGTATATATGTTACAGTTTAATAAAAAAAATGTTAACATAAGAAGATAATTCCAGGTATATTAAGGACCGAAATGAGAAAGACAAATATCTCTAACTTTTAAAAAGTAGATACAGGAGAATATCTTTACAAAGTTGACTAGGGGAGAATTTCTTAAACAAGCAATAAAAAGCACTAGCCATGAAGGAAGATCAATAAATTAAATTTCACTTAAGAACTTCTGTTGAGCAAAAGACATCATAAAACACAGGAACCAACTTAAGAGGCTTCCCCTGCCAAATCTGAGACAATTTGAGCATCAAAATAAAATAAGGATAGTAAGAGATTATAACCCATCAAATAAAATAATACATGAACTTACACAGGTTTAAATAAATAATTGGGGGAGAGGACAAAAGCTCTTCTCTACAGTAGAAAGCCAACTACTTGATGTACAAGGAAGGATGAAATTAGAAAACCACTATTCAGCAACCACAATATTAATAATTCAGGGAAAACCATCAATGGATGTAAAACTAATGGACTTGAGAAGTAAAGTAACAGGATAATTACAAAGTCCCACAGTATCTCCCCACATATACTTATTATTACAAAGGGAAAAATAGTAACTTTATATGGAGAACCTTGAAAGACCTCACCCTAACCTAAGGGATGAAATTTACTATCACCAGCAATGGGATAAACACACATCATGTACCTCCTGGTATGATGCACTGGGAAGGACACAGCATCAAAAATTACCCTAATATAATAGTGAATAAACACTAGACAAACATAAGCCGAGGAACGGTCCAAAAATGTTATGAAACACAATGATATATTGTTCTAGACTAAAGGACACTAAAGAGACCTAACAACTGAAAATAACACATGATACGGGATTTTCTTTTGCTCTAAAGGGCATTACTAACACAAATGATGAAATCTGAATAAGGTCTGTACGTCAGATAATGGTAGTGTATCAGTGTTAATTGCCTGATTCTGAGATTTGTTCAGTGGTTATGATTACATATAAGAGAATGTTCTTGTTTTTAGGAAATATACACTGAAGTATTTAGGCATAAAAAGGCATCATTCTGCCGCTACCCTTTACTCTCAAGTGTCTTGTGGGGAGGGGAGGGGAGAAGGGAGAATATGCGTGTGTGTATTTTATATATAACATATATATATATATATATATATATATGAAAAAGAGAGAGAAGAAGGGAGGGAGGGAGAGAGAAAAGGAAAACAGGAAGATGGAAATGTGGTAAAATGTTAACATTTGGGGAATTTGAATAAAGTATATGAAGGAATTCTTTGCACTACTTTTGCAACTTTTCTGTGTAAGTCCAAAATCATGGCAAAAGAAAAAAGTTAAAAGAAAAACACATAAAGTGGAAAGATAAGACCAAATTGGGAGAGGATATTTGTGAGACATAAGCAAGAAAAGTTTACCATCTAGAATATGTAAAAACTCTCAAGAGTTCTCAAGAAAGACAAACAACTCAATAGAAAAATGGCAACTTGTATGGCAACTTACAGAAACAGCCAAAAATGTATGGAAAGGTGTCAAACCTCATCAGTAACCAGAAAAATGCAAACCCAAACCACAATGAAAGTTCACTTTGTACTCATGGGATGAATGAGTATACATTAGTCAAAAATAAGTGTTGGTGAGGACATGGAGCAACAGGAACTCTCATCCCCTGCAGATGGGATGTAAATTGGTGCCACCACTTTGGAAAACTGGCATTATTTAGTCGTGTTGACACTGTGAACAAAGAATGTCACCTGCCAATTCAGTAAACAAAGGATGTTGTGGCCATAAAGCCATCAGCCACTGCAGCCCCCGACTGTGTGCCCTGAGGGGATTCAGGATGGAGAAAAACAGGATACTGGCCCTGGAAAATTAAGGTGCCTATCAAAGGAATGATTTCAATAAGCCCAGACTTTTGCATCTTCCCATACATAGAGAAGCCCTGAAATCATTAACTTGAGATGTGTTTTTGTGACTAGCAGTAATCCTTGGATGTCCTACTGCATGTTTTTTCCTCAGCAAAAACTCCTATGTATTCTGGCTTCTCTTTGGAACAGTCCCTCAGAACTGAGAGGCTGTATCCCAGGCATAAGTCCTCAGTAAGTCTGCTGAATAAAACATAATTCTCAACTTTTAGGTTGTGCTTTTTTTCCTTTCAGTCGGCAACTCTATACGTCCTTTGTGTCCCAGCAATTCCATTGCTGGGTGTCTGTATAGCCTGGAAAGACTCCTGCCCACAAACACCAGGAGGCATGTCCAGAAAGAAGGGTCATAGCCACCCAAACAGGAAACATGGAGCTCTCTCCTGCTGCCACCTTTCTGGGATGTGAATCCAGAATCACTGCATTACAGGTGGGGAAACTGAGGCATGGAGAGGGAAAAGAGGCTGCCCCAAACGCCATGTAGCCTCTGAGGGAAGGTCAGAGGAGAGGTCTGGTGTGGCCGGGGAAGGGAGTTGGGGAGAAGAGTAAAGGGTAAGAGGGGAACTCACCTGGTCTCAGACCTGGTCAGCTGGAGGCCAGAGCCGGAAGAATTCCACTGTATCCCTTCCATCTCAGCCAACATCCATGTTCCTGGAGCTTGGGGAGGGAACTCTGGGGTGGCCCCCCTCCCGTGGTTCAGAAAGAGGCTTCTATGGGAGCAGCAAAGAAGCAGCTGCTCCTCCCTCCAGAGGGTCCTGGGCCCTCCAGGAACCCTTGGAGCATTGCTTACTTTCTCCCTAGAAAAGGCTCCAACAAGACAGGTTCGCAAATATGAAGAAGGTTGGGGATCTCTGAGGCCCATTCACAAAACCAGCACCCCTCCCTAGCTCCCAAGTCACTTGGCCAGCAGATGGCACCAAGGCCACAGGGTTGTCACAGCACGGCTGTGATCCTGGGGGTCATTGGCTGCACAAAAGCCCAGCAGATTTGAAATTATGTGGTTTTTTTTTTTTTTTTTTTTTTGCTCAGAACCAGGTTTAATTCTTGGGGGAAGGGGGCCCTCCTGTCCCAGTGTCTGTGAGCGGAAAGAGAGCAACGGGGGATTTATTCCTCCCCTGCCTAGGACAGACACCCTCATTCAGGCCTTGATAGGGAGGGCCTCCAGGGTAAATGGTGCCTTTGAGATTTCCCAAATACACCCTCCTGATTGCATGGTGCCAGGAAGTGAGCAGTAGCACAGCCATATATGGCAGAACTTTGAGACGTTCTGGCCTTTGCAGTGAAAGCCTGGAGGCTGGGTAGCACCCCTAGTTGGGGGTGGGGTGGTGACAAACTTGATGGGTCAGGGCTGAGGTCAGCTTGTAGGAATTTCTGAGGCCAGGGCCTTCCCAGCTGAGGTCTCTGTGTCTGTGGGTAGTGTGGGCAACTTGTGTCCACACTGCTGGCTCTGGAACATTAGGTGTGTGTCCCCAGGGGACCAATATGGCCCACAGCCACTTTCTCCACACCCTCCTTGACTTGCACAGGCCACTTGGGCAAGGGGCTAAGGGTTTCTGAAATCTGTGCCCCCCCTCCTGACCACCCCATTACAGCAAGGAGGAAGCCAAGGCCCGAGAAGGGCAGAGCTTGCCCAAGGGCCCACCAGGCTTCTTTCTTCATCATTCTCCAGACCTTGTGAAAGCTTTTTGTTCCAACCATGTTTTCAAGGAGGTGTGGGAGCCGTGGGAGAAGTCAAGGGCCCCAGCTGCCTGGGGTGCTGGCTGAGCAGGTAACTGCAGAGTGGAAATGCTCACATGAATGGGATCTCTTGCCTCCTGCAAGACATGTCCCTGGAGTGTCCACTTCCTGCTCCTCTACCCCCCAGCCACCCTCCGGAGCCTCACCCACACCCTGCTCCAACCTCAGGCCCCAGGGTCGAGTCACAGGCTGGGTGGAGAAACCTCCTGCTGGACACCTGGAATCCTGCCCTCACCCTCTGCAGCTCAGCTCCCAGCAGCCGGGGGCCCAGACACAGCCCCCACGCTGAAGGCAAAGCAGCACAGTGGATGACGCTACCTTGGGCTGGAATCCCAGAACCTCCACTTACCAGCTCTGGGTTGGGGCCCAGTTCATAACATCCCAGTGCCTGAGTCTCCTCATCTGCAAAATCAGGTCTCCCGGTCAGAGCCTGGAGGGGTAAGAGCTCTGTGCTTCCTAATCGTCTCAGCTGCATCTCTGAGCCATCACTGCCCTAAATAAAAGCCACCACACCTGAGCTTCCTCCACCCACATTAGCTTTAATTCTCTCACCTTGCTTATAAGGTAAGGATTGTTATCTCCGATTTACAGATGAGGCACACAGAATCCCAGAGAGACTGGCCAAGAACCAGTGGGGAAGTGGCAGCGGTGGGATTTGAACCCAGGTCTGTGGAACCCTGAAGCTGAGGCA
This sequence comes from Hyperoodon ampullatus, assembly GCF_949752795.1. Classification (NCBI taxonomy): domain Eukaryota; kingdom Metazoa; phylum Chordata; class Mammalia; order Artiodactyla; family Ziphiidae; genus Hyperoodon; species Hyperoodon ampullatus. Next base: position 41,282,583 of record NC_136923.1, read on the forward strand.
GGGCTCACAGAACTGTATTCTGAAGATGCTCTGGGTCAATTATCAAGCACAAGTTATTGAAGGATTTTTATGTGGCTATAACAGAGTTTGACCTTTGGAACTCATACTCTGTAAGGTCCACCTGTCAAAAAAAAAAAAATCCCACCAGAGCCCCCAACCCAAGTTCCCGGGCCTGATTACTGCCATCCAACCTCAAACCTTTGGACATGTCATAGAGTCTTATGGTTTGATGAGATTATAAAGGCTACATAGTCTGTCCCCACACCTTTCTATTGGATGCCTGAACCCTACATTTGTTGCAATATCATGTTGCAAGTAACAGAAAAGCCCATTCAAACTAGCTTAAATAGTAACATCCAGAGGCCCTCCACCTTCAGGCAAGGTGTGACCCAGAAGCTCAGTGATGTCATAAGGATCTGTTTTTCTCTTTCCTCTCTGCCTTCTGTGGTGCTGATCTCATCCTAAGGGGCCCACCTCACAACCTAAGATGTTTTCTCTGTCACATCTAGCCATGCTTCCTTGTTTACTTCCAGGAGGAAGGAAAGTGCCTAGTATTCCCACCAAAAGTTCTGAGATGTATTCTAAGTGGACCAGCTTAATCAATCACCAATGGTGGTGGAGAGATGGAAGGCATTGCTTGACTTAGACCAAGTTGAGTTTTCCTCTCCCGGAGCCATGCAGATCCTCAAAGGGGAACTGGGGCCTCATTGGAAGGGAGAAGGGGTAGGGCAAATGGATGCTGGAGAAGCCAGGCATCAAATGGCCCCTATAGTCTCCTACAATTTCCCTGCCAAGTGATCCTCTAGACTCAGTTCAGTGTCTCCCAGGCCACCTCTGCCATGCTGGACTCCAGCTATTATCAAGAGACCTTTCTTGGTTTTGTTTGTTCGTTTTGTTTTGTTTTGAGAACTTTCTTGTTGACATGCCTCCCCCTGGGAAGAACAATCTGGTCCTCTTGTTCGTGGCAGCCTTTCGGAGACAGAGCAGGGAATCAAGGTCTCCTTGTCAGTACTCTCCTCCAGGGAAAGCTTCCCAGTTTCCCACCATTCTACACAGGACTTAGCTGTGTAACTTGGACACACTTCCTAACTTTTCCAGGCCTCATTTTCCTCATCTATCAATGCTGGGGACAACCTGAGCTTCTCAAACTGATGGGGAGCCATGTGATGGGGGTCTACAAAGTCCCTGAAAAACTGCTTTACACATCTAAAGCCTTGATTTTACTGGAGGCTTTTTTTCCTCCAATGGAAATCTAAAACATTTTGATGTTAAAACAGTGTGTACAACTCAACAATATAAGGACAAATAACCCAATTAAAAATTGTACAAAGGACTTGAATAGACATTTCTCCAAAGAAGATATACAAATGGACAATAAGCACATGGAAAGATACTCAACATCACTAGCTCTTAGGGAAATACAAATCAAAACCACAATGAAATATCACCTCATACCCGCTAGGATGACTATAATAAAAAAGAGAGACAATAAAAATCATTAAGATGTGGAATACCATAGGTTGCTGGTGGGAATGTAAAATGGTACAGGCTCTTTGGAAAATACTTTGGCAATTCCTCACAAAATTTAAAACACAGAGTTACCATATGACCCAGAAATTCCATTCCTAGGTATAAGCCCAAGGTAACTGAAAATATATGTCCACATAAAAACTTGTATGTGAATATTCATAGTGGTATGATTCATAATAGCAAAAACGTGAAAACAAACCAAATGACTATCAACTGATGAATGGATAAACAAATGTGATATATCCATATGATGAAATCTTATTCAGTCATAAAAAGGAATTAATCCACAACATGGATGAACATGGAAACATCATGCTAAGTGAACAAAGCCAGACACCAAAGACCACATATTGTATGATTCCATTTATATGAATATCCAGAATAGCAGACCCATAAAGACAGAAAGTAGATTATTGGTTGCCAGGGGCAAAGGGGAGGGGAAAATGGGGAGTGACTGCTAATTGGCACAAGGTTTATTTTTGCGATGATGAAAATGTTGCGAATTGTACACTTTGAAAGGGTAAATTTTATATGTGAATTTTATCTCAATAAGAGTTCCATTGAACTTAAAAAAATAGTTGCAGATGTGGAATAAAATGTAGACTCCATGTGGGTATTTAAAAAATATTTTTGTGGGCTTCCCTGGTGGCGCAGTGATTGAAAGTCCACCTGCCGATGCAGGGGATACGGGTTCGTGCCCCAGTCCGGGAAGATCCCACATGCCGCGAAGCGGCTGGGCCCGTGAGCCACGGCTGCTGGGCCTGTGCGTCCGGAGCCTGTGCTCCGCAACGGGAGAGAGGCCACAACAGTGAGAGGCCCGCGTGCCGCAAAAAATATATATATATATATTTTTTGCTGTTTTTGTAAAACAAAGTTGTTTATTGTAATTTTTTTTTCAAATAATAAAGAAAAGTTGAAAGAAGGAATCAAAGTCCTTTGCCAGCTCCATACAGAGAGAAACTGTATGGATATTTATTATTCATTAATATTTTAATGAACATCTTTTCAGACACCTTGCTAGTGATACTGTTATGGGTATTGATCAGTGTATAATTTTCTGTACAAGGAATCCAACCTTACACTGCAGGCTGCATTGGTGAGTTTTCTTTGGTCTGTGCAAGCCCCCTCTCTGCTTTTTTTTTTTTTTTTTCCAATCTCATTTCCTGCCCTCTCAACCATCATTCATTCTTACCTGCGCCTTGTGGGTGTTATGTTTATCAATTTGAAGGATGTATTCTGATGTATTCTCCATACATATATATGGAGAGAGAGAGAGAGGGAGGGAGAGTTGTTACACATCTCATTGTTTCTTTCCTTTGTTATCAAGCACCATGTGTTTAAGATTGATCCATCTGGTTGCTCTGTCACAGGACTTCTCAACCTCAGCACTAGTGCATTGTAGGGTGATTATCAGCATCCAGTGGCCTTTATCCAGTAGATGTCAGTTGCGCCCTCTCCCCAGCTGTGACAATCAACACTGTCTCCAGACATTGACAATTGTCCTGGGGGGTCAAGGGGCAAAGTCACCCCAGTGGAGAACCACTGCTTAACTGCTGCATAGAATTCCTTATTCACACTTCCTGTGATGGACACAAGACCAGCTGCAGCAGAACCCTCATTCTTCAGCTAAGAACCTGTGATGAACATAATGACCCACCAATAACTGCACCTGTATTCCAATAAGTAGTAGCAGTATTCCATAGGTGGACATATCACAACTGCTCTTAACAATCTGCTCTTGAAGCACATTTATTTATTTATTTTTATTTTTTGCTGGGTTGGGTTTTCGTTGCTGCGTGTGGGCTTTCTCTAGTTGCAGAGAGCAGGGGCTACTCTTTGTTGCGGTGCGCAGGCTTCTCACTGCGGTGGCTTCTCTTGTTGCAGAGCATGGGCTCTAGGCGTGCGGGCTTCAGTAGTTGTGGCTTGTGGGCTCTAGAGTGCAGGTTCAGTAGTTGTGGCGCATAGGCTTAGTTGCTCCGCAGCATGTGGAATCTTCCCGGACCAGGGCTCAACCCGTGTCCCCTGCACTGGCAGGCAGATTCTTAACCACTGCACCACCAGGGAAATCCCTTGAAGCACGTTTAGATTTTTTCTAATTTTTCACCATTATATGCCATGGCTGCATGGATTTTATGATGAGACTTGGGCCTTTGAAGACCTGTTGGGCCTGTGAGGACTGTTCTGTGCTCTGCCTTCTTTCCTCACTTCTGGCTCTGACCTTCTCAGCTCTACCCTTAGCTTTTGGGGGAAGTCATGATCTGCTCTGTGCCTTGGTTTCCCCACTGGGGGGCTTCAGTGGAAACACTCAGTAGTTGCTCTCCTCCTCCCCAGTTTCTGAGTCTCCTGCAGAACAGGAGCCCCGCAGCCAAGGAAGGGCTGGGAAGTTAACATGCAGACCCCAGTAACTGAGGGAGTCAAGGAAAATGGGAGCCCTCGGAGGAAGGGGAGGCCCTTGCTCTTCCTCTTGTGAGCTGCTGCCTGGGGTTGGCCATGTCAGCAGCCAGGAATCCCTGCCCTGTTCCTGTTGGGGACAGCCTCCCTGCTTTGCCAGCAGGGAAAGGCCTGGGGGAAATGGACAGCGAGGCTTTCCCTGGAGAAGTTGCTGACATCACATCCATGAGGGGCTGTGAACCATGCATTGTCAGATCTTGTGATTTCCTCCTCTGGAAACCGGGCCGATCGAGCCCTTCTAAACGCAAGTTGTCGGGAGGTGAAAGGCTTGTGGAGTGTGAGGCGTGGTTGGACCTTGATGACTGCTAGTCGTTTGGCAGGAGGGGAGGGGAGGAGAGACTGGTGGTCGAGGCTAAGGGGCGTCCTGGGGCTGAGAGGGAGCTCAGACTTCTCAGGACACTGGCTCTGCTCTGGCCCTGAGCTCTGGGAACCCTCCTCCACATCCCACATTTGGAAAAACTGAAGCCAGAGGTGCAGCCTCCTAGCAAGTGAGTGGAATAGCCAGAGTGGAAGTGAGTGGCAGAGTCCAGGCCTTCCCAAGCCCTCTGGGCTCCGAGGGGAAGGGCCTCACTGGGGACCACCTCCAGCCCCATCACCAACGTCACTGCTGGTGCCTCACACTCATCCCCACCTGGAGAGAGGGGCCACAGGCAGGACAGGAAAGGAGGCCAATCAATGAGGGTGATCGTGTCTGCATCACTTCTGCAGGTCCGCCGGGTGAGGCGTTCTGCTGGGTCCCCTGGAGCGGACACTCCAGGAACTGAGAGCTCCCAACTGCCACCTGCAGTCAGGGACCTGTACGAGAAAGCCAAGTACGACATAATCACCAACATACTGAGGAATTTCTAGGGCTGCGGAAGGGAAGGGATGCCCTGCAACCCCACCACAACCTCTTATTCCCACCCATTCTCTTCCTCTGCTGCCCTCAGCACTCCCTTTCCTGCAGTCTGAGCCCACCCATACTCTGCATTCGCATACCTGCGTCCCTCTGTCTGGAATTCCTGCCCATCCTGTGTCTGTAAAGCCTGCTCATCTTTTAAGGCACAGCTCCAAAGTCACCTCCTCCAGGAAGCCTCTCTGCTCTTCCCTGGGCAGCATAAGTGTCCTTCCCTCATCTGTGCATTCATGATCCTCAAACCATCACCTGGCATTACCTGCTGTGTCCCAGGCTACGTAGCACTGTATTTACTCGCAGCTGAGCCCTCCTCAGCCAGCTGCAGGTGGCTCAGCAAAGTGCTCCTGAATCCTGGGAGGGCAGTGCCTTCTGTGCAGGACCCTGAGTGCCCCTGTTCCCTGCCCAGTCACTGTGACAACTAAATGTCCCTTCATATATCCAGGTACCTCCAAGAGGGGGTCAGTCCACTCTCTGGTGAGAGCCACAGGAGAGAAACTCAATAAAACGTTTCTAAAATAAATGATTACATGAATGTGAATGAATAAGGTGTTAGAGCTGGGCCAGCTGGACTTGGGGTGAGGAGACAAATGAGACAGGTCCTGGGGGTGATTCCACTGTGCATCATGGGAACACAGACTCCCTGAGGTCAGGGCAGGGACAATGAAAAGAAACACGGGTTGGGGGGGCATCCGAGGGCTGCCCTGGAAGCTCAAGAAGGCAGAGTAATCTGCCCCCAGCCTCCTCAACCACCTTTCATTCTTTTATGCTTCCTTCTTTATCTAAGCTCCAGCCAGAACCTCTCCCTGAACCCCAGACTTGCATTTCAGATTGCCTCCTGGACGCCTCCCCATGGATGTCCAAGGTGTGCCACACACTCAGTATCTTCCCTCCAAACCACCCTTCCTACAGCCCAACCCAGACCAGCTGATGGCAGCCTCCATCCAAGCACCTGAGCATCTGGCTCTCTGCTGTCTTTCACAGCCACATCTGGTCCACCAGCAAACCTTGGCCTTGGTTCTTGATGCATCCAGCCCTGAGAACAGGGCCTGACACACTGTAGTTGCTCAGTAGATACTTGTTGAATGGATGAATGCCCTTTTCTGCTCACTAGTAGGCTCCTTTTTCGAGAGTCTTTGCTACAGAAATATCTGTGGGAAACTCTCATTTGAGGGGCCATAGTGCAGAGCCCCTGGGGAAATGGGTTTTTTAGTAATTATCCCAGGAAAGCCAAGGACTCCTCTCCATCAATGATAATAATAACCATGATTTATAATGCCACTTCCCATACAGTGAATGGGAATACACTTCTCAGGTCTCAGAACTGCGTTGCAAGCTGCATGCACCACCTGCAACTTTTAGTGAGAAAACTAAGGCTCAAGGAAATTGGTTAACTTGCCCATAGTCCACACTCCAACTCCCTTGCCACCTAAATCTCAGGTAGCCCCACTGGTGGGCAAGAGGGGGTGGGGGATGCTGCAGGGAGCGACCCTGGGGTGGGAAATGGGCAGGTTTGGGCTGAGCAGGATAAACTAGACCCCAGACCCTCTCCCCATGGTGGGACAATGATGTTCAGCTGGAGAAGGCCACTTCTAGCTCCTGCAGAGAGCAGAAGGCGCCAGCACCGCAGGCACACCACCACACATCACTCCCTTGCCTGACCCCCACCCCGAAAGAGTACTTCCAGGTCTCATCCAGGTCTTCTGGGGGGTCCTGGACACTAATGGGCTGAGCAACTTCTCCCAGGAAGCTCAAGGCTCATCTATGGTAGTCAATGCCACATTACACAAGGCCCATCATGCTATACCCCTCAAGAGAGGCAGGCCTATAGGATCAGCCACAGGCTCTGCTGGGGCCACTCTGCTGTATTCTCATAGCCCAGACACTATCAGGCCCTGAGATAGTATCAAGGCTCCAAATACAGCTCAGCCTCTTGGCCTTGGCAGCTTCTGAAAGTCTTCAGGCCCATAGAAGCAAGACTGAGAAGGAAAAATTCACTGGGGGTTGGGGGTGGGAACACAATGGGTGAATAGACCTCTAGGGCAACATCTAAATGGCTGTAGGAATCAAATTTCATTCCTCATACATACAGGTACAATGTGAGTTTTATTTTTAAAAGAAAAAATGACTTTAGAGTCATTTTATGGCCCATTTTACAACCAGCTTATTCTCATTTAACCTGTCAGCTAACACACTTCAGTCACTATTGACTCACCCCATGTTTTTTTTCTGTCTAATTCTCCATTGGGTGGTTAGACCTCCATTTATTTAAGTCACTCCTGCTGTCGAAGTTGTTTCCATTTTGTTTTGCTTTGAAATTGTTGTAAACAATGCTGAGATGAAAATAAGTTCCTAGAATGGAAATGGCATCAAAGTGTATGACCATATTAAGAATTTAGGGGCTTCCCTGGTGGCCCAGTGGTTAAGAATCTGCCTGTCAATGCAGGGGACACGGGTTCAAGCCCTGGTCCGGGAAGATCCCACATGCCATGAAGCAACTAAGCCCATGTGCCACAACTACTGAGTCTGCGCTCTAGAGCCTGCGAGCCACAACTACTGAGCCCGTGTGCCACAACTACTGAAGCCCGTGAGCCTAGAGCCCGTGCTCCGCAACAGGAGAAGCCACCGCAATGAGAAGCCCATGCACTGCAACGAAGAGTAGCCCCCGCTCACCACAACTAGAGAAAGCCCGTGTGCAGCAACGAAGACCCAAGTCAGCCAAAAATTAATTAATTAATAAATTAAAAAAAAAGAATTTAACATATTGCTAAATTACTATCTAGAATTATAGACAGTAGTTTAGCAATACTGCTCTTCTGGCAGTTTTATTTATGCTGCTGGGAAATAGGGAATTGCCTGAGTACCCAATAGGGGAATGGTTAAGTAATTTGTATTATATTCACTGGATTGAATATGTACAGGTTTTAAGATAAATTTGAAGACAATGTTATATCAAAGAAAATGCTTGTGTTAGACTGCAGAAAGCCTGATTAAAGAAAACAGGGACAGAAGGCAAAAAGAGCTCAAGTTACATGAAAGGGGATAGCCATAGATACAGGAGTGACAGGATTTAAGAGCTTAGGACTACTTACACCCACAGAGAATATGAAAACCTGGAGGAAACGAATGCTTTCTTAGCTAAACATGATTTATCAACATTGACTCAGGACCTGAAGGGGAATATGTGAAAAGGCCAATTTTCTCACAAGAGTCTGGAGAGGTGATTAGAGCTCCAGGACCAGACGGTCCACAGCTGAGATTTATCTAGTCTTTAGAGTGGGGCTTCTCAATGTACATAACAGTCATCTGAGGAGTGTCATTAAACTATAGACTCCAGACCAGTAGGCCTGGGGTGGGCCCCAGGAATCTGTTTTTGTAACTACCTTCCAGGTGATGCTGACACTGCTGATCCATGAACCACATTTGGAGTAGGGAGGCTTTGAAGGACATATAATTCCAAAGTTATTTAAACTTTGTTAATAGTTTATATAAAATACACATAAAATTATATATCTATGTATAAATTATTTAATTCAAAATCAAGGAAAAAGATGGAAAGCTCCTCAATTCATTTTCTTTCTCTCAGAATACACTTAATAGTAGAACCTAAAGATAGTATAGGGGGTGTGGCCAAGATGGTAGCTTAGGAAGAACCTGAGCTCACCTCCTCCCACAGGCGCAACCAAAACTACAACCATTTATAGAACAGCTATCTATGAGAATGTCCTGAAGACCAGCAGAAAATGTTTTCCACAACTAAAGATACAAAGAAGGAACCACAATGAGATGGGGAGGAGGGGTGGAGATGTGATATAAGTCAAGACCCACACCCTCGGATAGGCAACAAACAGGAGGATAATCACCACTGCAAAGTTACTCCCCAAGAAGCAAGGGGTCTAAGCCCCACATCAGGCTCCTGAGCCTAGGGGTCCTGCACCAGAAAGGTGAGCCCCCAAAACATCTGGCTTCGAAGGCCAGCAGGGCTTGCATTCAGAAGAGCTGGGGGGCTGTAGGAAACAGACTCTGTTCTTAAAGGGCATGTGCAAAATCTCACATGATCCAGTGTAGAGGCAGTAATTTGAAAGGAGCCTGAGTCAGACCTACTTGCTACTTGCTCATCTTTTTTTTTTTTTGGCCATGCCACGCAGCTTGCAGGGATCTTACTTCCCCAACAAGGGATCGAACCCAGGCCCTCGGCAGTGAAAGCATGGAATCCTAACCACTAGACCACCAGGGAATTCCCACTTGCTTATCTTAGAAAGTCTCCTGGAGAGGCAGGAGGCAACTGGGACTCCCCCTGGGGACACAGATGCTGGCTGGAACCATTTTTGGGAGCTCATTTTTGGGAGCTCATTTGGGAGCTCAACAAGCTCATACCATGAGAACACTGGTGCTGGCAAGTACCATTTTGGAGTCCTCCCTCTAGTTTACTAGTGCCAGGGCTAACCTGCCCACCAGTAGGCTGGGACCAGCCCCAGGTTCCCCTGGGCTATGCAGCCAGCCACACCAGGACCTGGCCTTGTCCACCAAAGATTGGTAGCCACCACACAAGGCAAGGTCTGGCAGCCAGTGGGGGTAGGGGCCAGCCTGACCTACCAGCATGCTCACAGTAGTCAGGTCAACCACAACAGAACAGCCCACATAGGGGGCATCCCTAGAGTATACAGCTCTGGTGACCAAAGGGAAGTGTGTTGCTGGGCCCCTTAGGATGTCTCCTACACAAGGCCACTTCTTCAAGATCAAAAACAAAACCAACCTACCTAATACACAGAAATAAATACGAAGAATTCGGCAAAATGAGGAGACAGAGGAATATATTCCAAATGAAGGAAAAAGACAAAACTCCAGAAGAAAAACACAGTGAAGAAGAGTTCAAGGTAATGATCATAAAGATGCAGAATGTACTCGGGAGAAGAATGGATGAACACAGTGAGAAGTTTAGTAAAGAGTTAGAAAATATAGAGAAGAACCAAACAGAGCTGAAGAATATAATAACTGAAATAAAAAATACACTAGAAGGAATCAACAGTAAATTAGATGATACAGAGGAATGAATCATTTAACTGGAAGACAGAGTAGTGGAAATCACCCAAGCTAAACAGAAAAAAGGAAAAAAGATTTAAAAAAATGAGGATAGTTTAAGAGACTTCTGGGACAACATCAAGCATACTAACATTTGCATTATAGGGGTCCTGGAAGGAGAAAAGAGAAAGGGGCAGAGAACTTATTTGAAGAAATAATAGCTGAAAACTTCCCTAACCTGGGGGAAAAAAAAGACATCCAAGTCAAGGAAGCACAGAGAGTCCCAAACAAGATGAACTGAAAGAGGTCCACACCAAGCACATTATAATTAAAATTGCAAAAATTGAAGACAGAGAATCTTAAAAGCAGCAAGGGAAAAGCAACTAGTTACCTACAAGGGAACTCCCATAAGACTATGAGCTGACATTTCAGCAGAAACTTTGCAGGCCAGAGGTAGTGGCATGATATATTCAAAGCAATGAAAGGAAAAAAACCTACAACCACTCTACTCAACAAGGCTATCATTCACATTTGAGAGATACAGAGTTTTACAGAGAAGCAAAAGCCAAAAGAATTCAGCACCACTAAACAGGCTTTACAAGAAATGTTAAAAGGACTTTGCTAAATGGAAAAGACCACAGCTAGAAATATGAAAATTAGGAAAGGAAAAATCTTATTGGTAAAGGCAAACATACAGTAAAGGTAGTAGATCAACCACTCATAAAGCTAGTAGGAAGCTTGAAAGACAAAAGTAGTAAAATCATCTATATGTGCAATGAACAGTTAAGGGATACACAAAAATATGTAAAATATGATGTCAAAAACATTAATGTGTGGGGTGGGTAGTAAAAATTGCATTTTTAGGTTGTTAGAATGCATTTGAACTTAAGAGATCATCAATTTAAAATAGCTATATATATATAAAATAACCACATATACATATAAAATAACCACATATACATATAAAATAACCACATATAAAATAACCATATATATGTTGTTACATATGAACCTCATGGTAACCACAAACCAAAATTTATAATAAATACACACATACAAAAAGAGAAAGGAATCCAAACGTAACACTAAAGACAGTCATCTAATCACAAGGGAAGAGAGCAAAAGAAGAAGAAAAGAAACAAAAAGAACTACAAAAGCAACCAGAAAACAGTGAACAAATTGCAGTTAAGTACATGCCTATCAATAATTACTTTAGGGCTTCCCTGGTGGCGCAGTGGTTGAGAGTCTGCCTGCCGATGCAGGGGATGCGGGTTCGTGCCCCGGTCTGGGAAGATCCCACATGCCGCGGAGCGGCTGGGCCCATGAGCCATGGCCGTTGAGCCTGTGTGTCTGGAGCCTGTGCCCCGCAACGGGAGAGGCCACAACAGTGAGAGGCCCACATACCGCAAAAAAAAAAAAAATTACTTTATATGGCATGTATGGCCTTCAATAAATAAATGCAAATGATGTAATTGAAAAAAAATTACTATAAATGTAAATGAACTAAATGCTCCAATCAAAAGACAAACAGTGGCTGAATGGATACAAAAACAAGACCCATATATATGCTGCCTACAAGGGACTCATTTCAGATTTAAAGACACACATAGACTGAAATTTAGAGGACAGAAAAAGGTATTTTATGTAAATGGAAATCAAAAGAAAGCCTGGGTAGCAATACTTATATCAGACAAAATAGACTTTAAAACAAAGACTGTAACAAGAGATAAAGGACATTATATAATGATAAAGAAATTGATCCAACAAGAAGATATAACAATTAGAAATATATATGCACCCAATCAAGGAACACCTAAATACATAAAGCAAATATTAACATAAAGGGTGAAACTGACATTAATACAATAATAGTAGGGAACTTTAATACCCCATTTACATCAATGGACAGATCATCCAGATGGGAAATCAATAAGGAAATACTGCCCTTAAATGACGCAACAGATCAGGTGAACTTGATAGACATATATAGAATATTCCACCAAAAGCAGCAGAATACACATGCTTTTCAAGTGCACATGGAACACTCTCCAGGACAGATCACATGCAAGGCCACAAAACAAGTCTAAATAAATTTAAGAAGATTGAAATCATATCAAGCATCTTTCCCGATCACAACAGTATGAGGCTAGAAATAACTACAAGAAAAAAACTGCAAAAAACACAAAAACGTGGAGGCTAACCAATATGCTATTAAACAACCAATGCATCACTGAAGAAATCAAAGAGGAAATTTAAAAAAGTACCTGGAGACAAATGAAAATGGAAACACATGATCTACAATCTGTGGGATGCAGCAAAAGAAGTTCTAAGAAGGAAGTTTAATAGCAATACAAGCCTACTTCAGGAAACAAGAAAAATCTCAAATAAACAATCTAACCTTACACCTAAAGGAACTATAAAAAGAAGAACAAACAAAACCCAAAGTTAGTAGAAGGAAAGAACTAATAAATATCAGACCAGAAATAAATGAAATAGAGACTGAAGAAAACAATAGAAAAGATCAATGAAACTAAGAGC